>NC_139026.1:48517183-49117183 GCF_964662115.1 Mustela nivalis
TAAACGCTTTTTGGTCTGTTCACTTACAATCTACATGTGTCTTTAGGTCTGAAATGAGTGTCTTATAGACAGCATTTAGATAGGTCTTGCTTTTTTATTCATTTTGTTACCCTGTGTCTTTTGATTGAATGTTTAGTCCATTTACATTCAAAGTAATTACTGATAGGGATATACTCACTGCCATTTTTTTACTTGTTGTGTGGTTTTGGTAGTTCTTCTCTGTTCTTTCTCTCGCTCTCTTCTTTCATGACTTTTTGGATTTCTTTAGTGATATACTTGGATTCCTTTCTCTTTATTTTTTTCCATATCTTCTACCAGGTGTTTTTATTTTTTTTAATATTTTAGGGGTACCTGGATGGCTCAGTAGGTTAAGCCTCTGCCTTCAGCTCAGTTATGATCCCAGGGTCCTGGTATCGAGCCCCACATCAGGCTCTCTGCTCTGTTTCTCCGACCAGGAACCGCCTGTCTCTCTGCCTACATTTGATCTCTCTCACTCTGTCAAATAAATAAATAAAATCTTTTAAAAAAAGATTTGACAGAGTGATAGAGAGAGAGCACAAGTAGGCAGACTGGCAGGTAGAGGGATAGGGAGAAGCAGGCTCTTTGCTGAGCAGGGACCCTGATGCAGGACTCTATCCCAGGACTCCTGGATCATGACCTGAGCCAAAGGCAGATGCTTATTGAGCCATACAGGTGCCCCTCTGTTACCAGCTTTTTATTCGTGGTTACCATTAAGTTTATATATAACATCTTTCTGTATGTAACAGTCTATACTAAGTTGATGGTCTTTAAGTTTGAATCCATTCTAGAAGCATTAGAAACTTATTCTTCTCCCCTCCCACATTTTATGTATCATACTTTATCTTTTATTTTGTGAATCCCTTAACTGATTTTTGTAAATATACTTAATTGTACTGCTTTTGTGCTTCCCACTTTTCTTACTCCTGTTTGTGGTCTTTCCTTTCTACTCAAAGAGTCCTTTTTAACATTTCTTGTGGGGCTCATTTAGTGGTCATGAATTCTTTTAACTTTCGTTTGTCTAGGAAATTATCCCTTCTTTTGTTTTGAATGATAGCTTTGATGGATACAGTATTCTTGGTTGCAGTTTTTTGTTTTTTGTTTTTTCCAGTGTTTTGAATGTATCTTGCCACTCTCTTCTGGCCTGCAAATTTTCTGCTGAAAAGTCAACTGATAGCCTTATGGAATTCCCCTTGTATATAATCATTTTCTCTTCTCTTGCTTCTTTTAAAATTCTCTCTTTATTACTACTTTTTTCATTTTAATTGCTATGTGTTTTGGTGAGGGTTTACTTGAATTGATTTTGTTGGGGGCTGTCTGTGCTTTATAGATCTGGATTTCTGTTTCCTTCCCCATATTCAGGAAGATTTCAGCTACTATTCCTTCAAATAAGTTTTCTGCCCCTTCTCTCTCTCTTCTCTTTCTGGGATCCCTCTAATGCAAATGTTATTATGTTTAATGGTGGTGCTGAGCTCCTTTAGTCTATTTTCATTTTTTATTATTATTTCTCTCAACTGTTCAGCTTGATTGCTTTTCACCATGGTGCTAATTCATGTTTCTGCTTCATCTAGTCTATACACCTCTAGTGTATTTAAAATTTCAGTTACCGAGTTCTTCATCTCTAATTGGTTCTTTTTTATGTTTTCTCTTGTTTCTCTCCTCTTTGTTGAGGGTCTCACTGATGGTCTCCATTCTTTCCTCAAGTCCAGTGAGAGTCCAGTGAGAGTATCTCTATCAAGTTCTATCAAGCATATTACTTATCTCCATTTCATTTATCAGTCTTGTGATTATGTCCTGTTCTTTCATTTGGGACATATTCCTCTGTCTCCTCACTTTGTCTCATTCTCTGTGTCTGTTCTTATGTTTTAGGAAAGACAGCTCCATCTCCTGCTCTTGAAAGTAGTGACCTTATGAAGAGGAGGTCCTGTAATGCCCTGTAGCACAATGTCCCCTGTTCACCAGAATCTGGCACTTCAGGGCTGTCTCCTATGTGTGTCGCATGTACCCTACTGTGCCAGCTAGGTTGTGCTTGCCTTCAGTCTAATTGTTTGCAGTGGCTCTCTTTGCCTGTTGTGGGCAGGGTTTGGTCACCGTGTTAGTGGGCCAGTCTGAGACTTTCTTGGGCTTGAGTTGAATCAGATCAGGCATTTGCCAGAGCTAGGTACTTTCCCTTTGTTTTCTCCTGAGAAGCTTTTATTGGTGGACACAGCCTATGGTCAGTCCAGACCACAGTTGAACTGGTGTGTGTGGTTACCTTCTCTTCCACCTTCCAGGGTGGTGCTGACCCCTGTCGAGGCTGCTTGCACACCACCAGGCTTGTGGCACCACTTTGGCTAGACCCCTGTCAAGGGCATGTTGAAGGGAGAAGGTGGAGGCAAGGTATGTGGTGCCAGCAAGATTCATAGCAGTCTGCTATGGGAGGGGTTCTGAAGTCACCCAGGAAAACTGCTAGGCTGAGATGGGCAGCAGTGGGGAGGGGAGCAGTCTGCAGAACACAGGGGCAAGGCATGCTGTTAGCAAACTAGGTGGAAAGTGTTTCTGCTAAGCTGGTTCCCACAGGTATCCATGGATCTAGGCTTGGGGGCAAGGGAGGGAAATAACACCCACTGGCTCCTTTGTTCTTAGAGAGGTCTCCCAAGATCCCTGCCCCTCCAGCACAAGCTCTTAGTTTAATAAGCAAATCTCCCTCCCATATACCCAGGTGTTTTTCAGAGTGCTTCTTCTAAGCTGTATCTCTGTATGTTGTGCTATCCCTTTAAGGGTAGGGACTCGGTTTCTTCTCACCCTTTCTGGTCTCCCAGAGCCAAGTCTGCTGATTTATTTATTTCTTTATTTTAGAGGAAAGGAAAAAGAAGAATGATTGATATTCCCATATCTTATTTCTTTCCATACATGGAACTCACATTTTTTTTCTTTTTTTTAAGATTTTATTTATTTATTTATTTATTGTTTTTATTCTTTTTTTTTCTATTTATTTATTTTCAGAAAAACAGTATTCATTATTTTTTCACCACACCCCGTGCTCCATGCAATCCGTGCCCTCTATAATACCCACCACCTGGTACCCCAACCTCCCCCACCCCCCGCCACTTCAAACCCCTCAGATTGTTTTTCAGAGTCCATAGTCTCTTGTGATTCACCTCTCCTTCCAATTTACCCCAACTCCCTTCTCCTCTCTAACACCCCTTGTCCTCCATGACATTTGTTATGCTCTGCAAATAAGTGAAACCATATGATAACTGACTCTCTCTGCTTGACTTATTTCATTCAGCATAATCTCTTCCAGTCCCGTCCATGTTGCTACAAAAGTTGGGTATTCATCCTTTCTGATGGAGGCATAATACTCCATAGTGTATATGGACCACATCTTTTTTAAGATTTTATTTATTTATTTGACAGAGAGATCACAAATAGGCAGAGAGGCAGGCAGAGAGAGGAGGAAGCAGGCTCCCTGCCAAGCAGAGAGCCCGATGCAGCACTTGATCCCAGGACCCTGAGATCGTGACCTGAGCTGAAGGCAGAGGCTTAACCCACTGAGCCACCCAGGTGCACCAAGTCTGCTGATTTTTAAAGTTCCAGGTGTTAAGCCCCTCACTAATTTTAAGAACTCAAGAAGTTAAGCCCCTCGGTTTTCAAAGACAAATGTCATGGGAATTCATCTTCCCCATGGAAGTTCCCCATGGAGGTTCCCCATGCCTGGGGTGAGGTCTGCTCTTCTCCATCCTCTGGCCTATTGCTTTCCTTCCTCCAGCAGAAAGTCCCAGAGGTCCCTTTAGCTCCCAACTGCATCTCCATTCTTCCTATCCTTTCTGATGTGACCTCTTCTCTACATTTTGCTGTGGAAAGTCTGTTCTGAGAGTGATTGGTTGTTTTCTGGATTATGTGGATCCATATCTGATGTGGATGTTATCTAGATGTATCCATGAGACAAGGTGAGCTTAGGGTCCTCCTATACTGCCATCTTTACCATCTCCTGTTCTGTTTTATTTATTCTTAACAAGGATGAATATGTTTTCATATGTTAATAACTATTGGTATTTTTTTTCCTTTTTTGCATTGTCTGCTCTCCTGTATTCATTTTTCTATTGGAGTACTCATAGTTTCCTTCCTGATTGTAAGAACTCATTGCACATAAAGACAACATTTTCTAGACTATATTTCAGGGAACTTCATTGCACTTCGAGATATTAATAGGTGTGTTGAGGGGAGGAAAAGACTTCCATGGTCAGATTTAACACATCATTTCCTGAGCTTAATTGACCATCAAACCTTTTTTTCTTTTCCTTTTTTTTCCTCCACTGAACCCCCTCTGGCATCATTCAGGACATGAGTGTTCTGGGCAATAACATTTGAGAAAATGTCCTATAAAGGATATTAATGCTTTATATGTTACATATGTGGCATGACTTTTCCCCATTACTATTTGTCTTTTACCCTATATGATTTTTTTTTCCATATGGCATTTAATTCATGTACTAAAATCTCTCAGTATTTTCCTTTGTAATTAAGTATTTGACCCTAGGAAAATTACTTAATCTCTTGATGCCTCAATTTTATCATCTAGAAAATGGGAGAAGTAAATATAAGTACCTAGAAAGTTGTTTTGGGGATTAAATTACTTAATACAGGTAAAGCACTAGAACTGTGTTTGACACAGTATCAGATGTTTAAAAACAGATTATTTTTTGGATGATTCTGAAAAGTCTTTCCCCATTATCTTATGTTGTAAAAAAAAAAATACTCGTATTTTCCTCTAGTATTTTTATGGATATTAATTTAGGTATTAGCTGTAGAGCAGAGTCTACTTTTTCTAACACCATTTATTGATTACTTCTTCCTTTATTGTATACTATTTCCTCTCTTGTTCTAGATTTTTTTCTCTCCTGCTTGGTCAGTTCTGTTACCAAGATGCCCACTTTTCCTGTATCCTTTCAGAAGAGTTAGAGCTTTGTTTGCCTGAATCAAGAGTACATACTGGATTTCCTATTAGAGTTGCCCCATGAGATACTTGGTCAACATGAAGGACTTTGAAAGTGGGGTTTGGTTTTCTACAATGCAGATGGGAACTATATATCCCACAGGCTTTCGATTTTAACTGTTACTCTGCCTACCAGTCCTCATATACTGCTGAGGCCTAGCTGGGATGATAGCTTGTGGGTTTCCTCAGGAACATTGGAGACCTAGTGTATCACAGACAAATTGATGTCTTTGAATTCAACCTGGTCTCTCTCCCTCCTATTGTATCAGCCACACAACCTCTAAATTACTAGGAGAGATGAAGGGATACTAACCTGATCCATCACAGGCTGTGGGGGGGGGGGGGCGGGAGGGGAGCCAAGAGGTCATAGTTGAGAGGAAGATGTGATATTGGGAGGCTTCCTAGAGATGGGACCAGAGAAGTGTTGAGGGCATTTCATTCAGAGCTGGGGAGAAGCCAAAGTCCTGAGAATTACCCATGAGGCCCAACACAATATTCTCCTTCTTGGAACCCCATTATCTCTTGTCCACCCTGTTCCCAACAGCCTCTTTGCTGTTCCTTATCATTGCTCCCACTTTGAGGCATGTGCCTATGCTAATCCTCCTGGAGGGTTTTTTTTTCCAATACCTATACTGCTTGTTTTGGTGTCAGTATAAGCCCTTTGCTCAAATGTCAACTTGATGAGACCATCCCAACAAACCATTTCACTTATGGTTTATTGTCTATCTCTCCACCCTAGAATATGAACTTCCCAAGTTTTGTTGTTTTGTTCTCTGATTTCTCTCAATACCTAGAACAAAATACCATCTTTATTTGCTTGACAAGGGCAAATCACCACCATAGTAGAGTTCAACTGTTACAATGAGTGAGCACTGCTACAATTCACGTCCACATGTCACATGAACAGTCAACATTCAGCACAAGTGACAAGGTCTCCAAATGACTGTTTCCAGTTTATCCCACTGACCATACCAACAGTTGCTTCCTGTCATACTCACACACACACACACACACACACACACACACACACACACAAATAGGCCCAGACATGTCCACTACAAGTGGTCTTTTTGTTGATGTAAGTGTGCTCTTTAAAAGGCTTACTAGTTCTCCAGCTTGGAATTTTTAACTTAGTATCACAACCAAACTCATTGCTGTGCACACCATGAATTAACAAATGTTTTCAAATCCAATTATCACTTTCAAAACAAACACTATTGGATGATAAACACGCATCTTTCAACGCATGTTTTCAAGTGCCATTGTTTTTGCCCACTCTGAAATTGATACTTTTTTCCATCCCACCACTGTGACGTCATAAAGTAAAGTCCAAAGCGGAATGTCATTATCACGGCTCTATTGCACTCATGCCCTAGAACAGTGCCTGACATATATAGGACTCCATGATTGACTGTGGGTGAATGAACAGATGACTGTACCAGTCAGACAATGTCACTTGCACAATACTTTGGAATGTGTCTAGGTATGTTAACAATAACCTAATTCCTCAGAATGTAGCTGCCTGAATTTTCAAGCTTGCCTCTACAAACAAGTTATTTCTAAAGTGGGGGTAAAAAGTTGCATTTCTTTAAAGTCAAAACAAGCATGTGTCAATGGTGGCTTCTTTCATTAGATGCCTGAACTTCATACCCAAAGCTCCCACAAAGCCAGGCAAGGTGAAATGGCAAGCTAAAATCAGAGTGAGATACCACCTACCCCCAACTTGATGGCTAAAATAAACATAGAGAAAATGCCAAATGTGGCAAGATTGGGGGGAACAAATTCTCATACGTGTCGAAAACTGTTCTTAGTAGCATATAGCAAACACATATCCCATGACCCAGCATTTCGACACCTATATAGACCCAACTGAAATGTCTATGTATGTTCATGCAAAAGACAGCTAATGCAATGTGTACAGAAGTACTGTTTGTAATGGCCAAAGTCTGGAGTAGAAATGAAGCAAAAGAGTAAAATGGATTTTTGAAAATGTGGTATATTAAGAATATGTGGTGTATTAAGAATATAGCACAGTTCATGAAATGCATGATCTACAACCCTATGCAATAATATGGATAAATCGTACAACCATAGTGTTGAATGAAAAGTCAAACACAAAAGAGCAGATAGTGTATATTTCCATCTATTTATGATTATCAACAGGTAAAATGAATCCATTATGCTAGTAAGTCTGGAAATACTTAGAAAGGACCACAAGTAGTACTCTGGGCTTCTGGTAACATTATACTCTTTGATCTGAGTGCTGGTTACACTGAAATATTCAGCTTTTGAAAACTCATCAAGCTGTATATTTATATGTGGACCCTTCTGTATGCAGAATTTCCTGAAAATGATCAATTAGAGATTTAGGCCACTCATTCACTAAACCTACTTGTTAGTACAAACTGAAACTACTGAAACTACTGAAACTACTCCAGGAAGTACTGCTCCAGCACCTGGTGTAGGTATAGGTTAGGGTTGGGAGGAGGGGTGGCAGAGATTTGGGAGGACACTTTCCAACTCTGGCAGGAGCACACCTCTAACGTGCTGCAAGAATGAAAAATGGCAGCAGCCACATGGAGTGGGGTGGAGGAGGCTGGTAGAAAGCCTTGATGGGTGCCTGCCCTCTGACATCACTTGTGGCGTCAAGGCAGACAGTGCCTCCTCAGACATTCTGCCCCAGAATGGTGCAGACTCACCAGCCATCCTCTAGAATAGTAGCTATACATTATGCAGGTCAGTTTTCTAACCAGATAGTGAGGAAGGAGAATACCCTTTGCTTATAAGTTGAGTATAGAAATTTTGTTCTAGAAGACAGTAGAAAAACTGCAGGGAGAAAAAAAATGCATAAGACAGGTCTTCAGTAATTCTTGAAGAGCAAGCTGCAGCAGAGATAGCCCCATAGGTCTTTCAATTAATGAAACTAAACAAGAAAAGAAGGACAAAACATACAGGAACTACCGGCCCCCCTGTCTCCCAGGGTGCTGATGGCTCACCCCACACCAGATCGACACACTTTGGAGCATGTAGTGCAATGGCTCTGGCAAGGCTTTAAGGATCCCATTGCTAATGCTGAAATGTAGGCTTGGGAGGAAGGCAGGGCCTGCAGGAAAAAAAGACCATCCCATTGACATCCAATTGGTCTGGAAAGGAAGGGAACAAACAAAACTCTATAGTTGAAAGAGAAACCATCTTCAGTATTCCAGGGTTGAAGGCCACTTGAAGAAGATTGAGAAACAATGACTTGGCCAAGAATCTGCATTGTTTCTAGCCTTCTAGGAGCAGGCTCTTGCTAGAGAAAACCTCCAGGCCTCACTCCCCAGGATCTGGAAAGGCCCAGCAGAAGAGGCCAGAAGAGGCTGCCAAGAGAGGAGAGATTTGGAGCTCAGTGAAGCTTAACTAGTTAGTCAGTGTTGCTAGTTAGGGAGCCTTCAGTGACACTCGAGAGCCAGCACCTGAACTATCATCCTGGCTTCACATTCTGTGGCCACAGTGTGGATGCCTCCCAGCACTCCTACATGTGAGAGGCAAGAAAGAAGTGGGAGTCCAAGAAGGACAGAGAAAATCCAGGAGGTTTGCAAGAGGCAGACGGATGCAGAGGGTCAGCTCTAGCATGCTTACTTGTACGTGTCCAGTCATATAGACAGCATATTTGGGCAGTTACTATAGCTATCCTTAAGTATGCACTATGCAGAAAGCTACACAAACAGAGAAAATATTCAAGCCCTGGCTTGTCCCACTTCCTCCCTCAAGAGTGTCCCAAACAGACCCCTCAGAGGATAGAAAGCTTCAGTTTTGTACCTAAGGAAATGCAGATAAGGCTAAGAAGGATGTTCCAAGTCAAGGTCAAGTCAACTGAACTTTTATGAGTGCAGTGTTCACTGTTCATGGGCTGAGAGCAATCTAGAGTAGGCACGCAAAACTCCTGGCCATTTAGGGAAAGTCTATGTGAGTTGTACTTTCTGAGGATAATAGTTTAAGAGATTGTCACTACTATCGTTAAGCCTCCTAGCACGTGCATTATGAAAAACAAAAATTCAGATAAAACTTAGATTTGGATAGACTACTTCTTTCTAAATAGACAGCACAAGAGACCCAAACCCAAAATCTAGGTTCAGAATGCCCAGCACTGCATACCAGACACCATTTTTAGAGACCGTTTTCAGGAGCAAAGACAATCATCTCCAGATGCCACCAAGGACAAGGAGAAAAGAGTTTTGCTGCCCAGTGGGTTCTCTCAGTTTTAAGCAATGTTCATAAGAGATCTTGGGCCCTCCTGATACTTTCCAGTAGTTGACAGAAAGGATGATTTCTGGTGTGAAATATGTGGAGGTACCAATTTTTTAGATAATAAAACTATATCAGGGGCATGTGGGTGGCTCTCTGGGTTAAGCCTCTGCCTTCTGTGCAGGTCATGATCTCAGGGTCCTGGGATTGAGCCCCACATTGGGCTCTCTGCTCAGTGGGGATCCTGCTTCCCCCACTCTCTCTGCCTGCCTCTCTGCCTACTTTTGATCTGTCAAATAAATAAATAAAATCTTAAAAAAAAAAAAAAACTATTTCACAAGGTCTTCGAGGCACAGGAATTCTAATCCTCAAAATTCAGAACTGCCTAGAAGAATGAAGACTGACTCTCTTCGTTTTCAAACACAGGTCCTACCAGATGTACAACATCATAACAAGCTAGGGGCATATCCAGGATAGAGCTTTCTGAGCATTCATTGGCCATTTCCTACAAATCTTAGAGAATCAAAGACCCACAGGTTTAGTGAATATTATAGGGGATTTGAGGATAACCATGCCATTAGGACAAACCCTTTCTCTGCCCTGACCTAGGGATATCAGGCCAGAGCTAAAAAGAGAAGGGGCCAAAAGAGGCATCTGTAGACAAAAAGAAGCCTGGGCCCTCCATCCTGTTGAACTTTTCAAAAACTGGTGAGGAAGAGCTATAAGCAGATGCTCAAGGCCTTAGAGACCTGTTTCAACCAGGTTCTTGCACTAGTCTTGGCTGATCAAACCTGGCTCTAAATCCCTTAGTTTAAACACACATTAATATGGAGGGCTTCAGAGCTATGATATGTTGGGAAGATTCAGGAAACATGGCTAAACTTTGCTGCAGAAGCTAGAACTATGTGAGATCCAATATCTTGTTTGCAAATCGGAGCTTTTGGCTTCAAGTTAGGCAATGAGATACAAGTTCTAGGAAGTGTGCATGTGAGGTCTAGGAATAGTCAACAAAAACCTTCTCACCGCTGGGCCCACCAATACCGAGCAAGATCAGACAGAGCAATATATGTTTATAAAAAAAAAAAAAAGTTAGCATGTAAATCATGCATATCAAAAATGCTGAATCTCATGTTTGCAGAATCATGTGCAACATCTTTTGTGGAATCTTAAGGTTCTCTGGAGCACAGCATTTTCAAAACCACAACGGTCGCTGAAGAAAAATATCAATAGTAACCATAATATTAATAATAATTTTGTCTTTAGCATTTAGAATTGATTTAATAAAAGCCCACATGGGAATAATTTAAGAATAAAAAAAAAAAAGAGCATGTGGGAGTCTTAGTTGACTATTTTTAGTACTGATGTCCTCTTGCAGCTTCACCCATAGAATGCCACATCTCTTGAAGGCTTCACAGTCCTATGAGATCCCCAGGGTCTAGAAGAAACGATATTCTTTATGCGAAAAAGCTTGGGGCTTTCCAAGTTGGAATTACTGGTGGTTTTTACCCCTGGGGCTCTAGTAAATCTAACTGCTCCAGCAGAGAGGGACCAAAGGGAACTCAGGATAACTGATGGTCAAGGAAAGAGACCTGGTCCTATTGAACTACACCAGAGTTTTCTATAAGTGAATTTGAATTCGGTATTGAGAATGGCAGAAATTTCAACTATTTAGTAGAATATTATTAAAATGGGTGTTGAAATGTCCTCTGTGAAGACACTTTTCCCCAAGAGTACTGAAGTATGGTTCTGAAAGACTTACAGAGCTTTGAATGGAATATAATCAATGTTGGAAAGCTTTACACCTGTGGAAATCTTTTAAGTAGGGAACAGAACTCCAGTGCAGTGTTCTACTTCTAAGTCCTACCCTTACAGTTCTGATGAGACTTAAAATAATAAATTTTAAAATGTTATTCCATTCTCCAAAATCTTAAAAATTTGGTTGCTATGAGTATTATCCACAGAACTATTTCTCGTTTGTTCCTGAGAGTCAATGAGAGGTCTCCATTTTTTTTTTTTTTTTTCAGATAAAGTGATAGCCCTTTATTTCCTCATAACTAGCTCTGTCCCCACCCCCAGCACTTACCTTCCATTCTCACCAACTTTTACTTTGTAGGTCCCTTCATCTGATCAGTGAATTTCTTGCCTGACATCTTTCAAGACCTCCTGGAAGTATCTTGCCAGAAATTTATTCTCCCAACATTTAAAAATATTTAGCCAACTCTTTATTTTCCATATTCTTTTGATTCCAGGGGTAATAATACCAACTGAAGTGTACGTAACCTGTGTTTCCTAAAGCCTCTCCAGCCTGGGGTTTTAAAAGGATCGTATTAAACCCTTAATGACTCCTCTTTGCTTTCTCTCCCTTCCATGCCAGTATGCCTGCTGAGAGATCATGGAGGGGAATGATTCGCAATCAAGGAGCCATTCCCTCACTGGCATGAGACCCTCCTAATCTATGACCAGTTAGTCTCACTCCTAGTTTCCAAATACAATTACCTGGGGAAAATTAAAAAAAAAAAAAATACCATGCTTAGGTGCTATCCCACACCAATTAAATCCAACCTTTAGGATGAAGCACTACCACTGGTATTTTTCAAAACCTGCAAATGATTCTAATATGCACCCACAGTTGTGCGGAGCCACTGTGAGCCACGTTTAGCCATGAGCCTTTGCTGAGCATCTATTTGTATCCTGGTGTTAGTCCATGCAATCACAGCCCAGAGAAGTAGCACAAGGACTCTCCAAGTTGATCAAATTCTCCCACTCACTGCTTTTTCACCTTCCCCACTCTTCAAAGCAGGGCTCCTGTCATTTAAATGACTTCTGAGAAGACAAGGGTGCTCTCTGCCTCTTTCATGAACTCCTTTGCAAATTTCTTAGCAGTTAGCACTTCAATCACTATCATTCATTCAAAAAATGTAAATCACCTTTTTGCTTTGCGTTAATCATTTTCCATTTTCCCAAGTGATTCAGAAATTCAGAGCTCACTGTCAAGTGAGTGAGCAGGTGTGTGGGCCTGTAGACACACCTCATGGTTCCATTAATGGCAAAACACACCTTAAGAGATAATTGACAATGACAACAACAATAAAAATCAGGTTTTGTCCAATTATAATAAAATAAAGAGACCTGTCTCTGAAAACGCATTTTGATTTCTCTAGATTTCAGGCAGTGTTAAAATACACAATCAGTTCTAACCTTGTTTGCATTAATCTTCTTTACAGAAGCTGCACATTTGCTTTCAAAGCATTGGGTTAGAACATTTTGCTACTACGTGAAAACCATATCAACAATCATCCTCAGGACATGAGCTGCACCTGAACATAGAGCCCATGCAATTTTAATAATGTCTGTTGACCCACTAATAAGCACACAGGAAGGAACACACAAGAACTAGGATAGAGAACCATTAAGCCACCAAATGTTTACTTTCTAAGAATCATCACTTTCGGTGATTAATCAGTACCCTCACCGGACATCTCATCAGAGGTTAAGTCATTTATTCACTCACTCATTCATTCAACAAACATTTTCTTAGATGTCTATTGTGTTCCAGGTATGTGCTTTGAGTCAGGGTTGAGCTAATGAACAAAACATAGCCTCAGCCTCCAAAGCCTCTGGTCTATAGCCAATCATATCAGCAGATAATGACTTTTGCAAATTCTTTTCCTATCCCTGGTATGTTCTTCTTCCATATCTTTGTTGGGATAAATTCTATTCAACTCTTTAGATCTTGATAAAAATATTATTTCATCCAGAAAATTTTCCTTAACACTTCAAGTCGTGGTTAGGTGCCTTTTCTATGTGCTTCCATAGCACCCATATCTTAGGTCTTCGTATTTTGTATTATAGTTACTTGTTTACAGAACTGTATAACCTTACTAAACAATGAGCAAGTTAAGGACAAGAGCCATGTTTTGTCCCTCTTGTGTCTTTAATGACTGGCACATAACAGGAACTCAATAGATAATTGAATGAGTGGTAGAGCTATTCACAGGGTATGATGAGGATGCAATGGCAAGGCACCAAAAGAGGGTTCCTAGAATAGGTGGATGTTAAGTGAAGTCATAAATGATAAGTCTAAGTTACCCAGACTTGGGCTGGTTGGAGGGTAAAAACAGAAGGGCAACATGGTCTGTACTAGAAAACTCCCAGTGTGATGGTGTTGATAGAGGGCAAAATGTAAGGTAGGGTATGAGGAGAGGACAAGTTGAGGCAGCTGGAGTAAGGTCATGGGCGGGGGGCGGGGGGGGCGTGGAAAGTTCTGACTAAACCAGACTCAAACTCCATTTTCCCTTTGTTCCCATCTGAATGAATGAACACACAGATTCAGGGAGTCCTGGGAGCTGATCATCAGGGATTACACATTGTTACCAGCACAGACAAGGGTCCCTGAGACACAAAACATGCTAAAAACTCTTCTCTGATATAAGAACCATTTCTTATATCATTTCTTTGATATAAAAACCCTGCCCCATGGGATTCAGTATGTGAGAGAAGGGGAGCTCCCCAGGGGAGCTGCTGGGTCACCTTCTTGATACTTGTGGAAGGTTTCTGTCCCTTACTACAAATTATGAGTAAAACACCTTACCAAATATGATGGGCCATCTTTTTCTTAGTGTCTTCCTAAAATCCAGCTCTTCTTGTTCAACCTGGGCAAGCCTGGTAAGAGTATATTGCCTAATTTCTCCTTACTTCATTGTGTTTCAATGTAAATTCCAGTAATTTCATAATTTAGAGTCAATGCAACCCATTTAAGGTTATCCCAGGCCTTTAGAAAACCTGCTTCTGTTTTAAGATCAGCTGATAGGATTCAGTAATTAATTAGTGCAGCAGCCATTTAATGAGTACTTTCTCTGTGTCAGACATGAGGCTGGAGTCTGGAGATCTAAAAATGAATGAGATATGGTCCCTGCCATTAAACTGCTCAGTCTAGTGGAAGAAGCTCTCAAACGTGGAAATTGGTTTTACGCTGACAGTGTTGAGGCCAGTTGACCTGCCTAAACCAGTGCTTCTTGAAATGTGGTCACCTAGGAACTGCTTAGAAATGCACACCCCTTGGTGTCTAAATGTGGTGTCTCTCCCAATCAGACGGGGACATGGGGTGGGGGGGTGGGGGGCTAAACATGGGTGATGATTGGGTGGAAGCCAGTGGTGCAGGAGGTGAAAGGATTCACCTAAGGCAGAACAAAGGAGATAGAAGTGTATTGAATACAATCAAGGGAGCAGCAGGCAGGATAGCCGAGAAGCAGCTGTCTGCCACGAGGCAGGAGGCAGGAGGCAGGAGGCAGAGACTGTTTTCAAAGGGGGAAGGTGAAGAGGTATGGGGACGTACGGAATCTTCCCTTTTCTGGTAACTGTGCCTGCTTATAAGTAGCCCATTGGCCAGTTAAGGCCTATGGATATTTTGAGATGGGTCACCTTATGGGCCTGTCTATACTCAGCCAAGGGCCTGTTGGAGGCCCCTTCCTCCATTCCATTGCCGAAGCCTGTGTGCCTAAAGGCAGCCTCTACACAACCTTGGGCTTTTCTTCCAGATCTACTGAAGCAGAACTCAAGAGGTGGGGCCCAGCAACCTGGGTGTCAGCGGACCCTGCAGGAGACGCCAAAGCTCATTTTTGCTTGGGAAACTCTGGTCTAAGGTCTCCACTAAGTCATATCGGACCTATGTGGAAGACCCATTAACCTTGCCCAGCCTTCCTCTCCATCACATCACCCCTGAGGGACACTCCCCCAAATGAAGTAAATGCTATGTTATCATGTAATGGCTACCCCAGACCCTTCTCGCTAGAATCACAGAGATGGATAGCTTCATGAAGATCAGTGTGGTAGGGACTAGACTGGCCAGAACCATTTCAGTGTCAACGTACAAGGAATCAGAGGGGGTAATGTCATCCTTGTCTCCATTCGGCTCCCTGCCACTTGAGGGGTGGAAGAGAATTTTTTTTTTTTTAATTTAAATCTCATTTTAAAAAATTTGTTTTAAAGAACATATCAAGTTGGCTGTTAAACAAACAAACAAACAAACAAACAAGCCAAGAGCTTCAGAGTTACTTCAGAGCATGGGAATAGAAATAGGGTAAACTCAAACAATAAAATGAGCAACTTGAATGCTTGGGAAAATAAAGGAAGGGCAATGAGGTCACAATCTGAGCATGAGTTTTACAATCCTCTGGTGGTTCTGAACAAATTCAAGCAGCTTGCTTGCTTTCTGGAGTTCCGGTAAAATGGATCTTGCCACCAGTGGACAGTTCGGAGCTCCTGGCTGAGGTTTTTTGGCTTATAGCCATGTGTCATTTGTGACCTATTTTCACTGCAGTGAGTGAGATCAAGCCATGTCTGCAGGCCCCTGAATCAGCAGTTTCTCCTCCACTCACTTGCCCCAGGCTGGCAAAGCTGACAGTTTGCACAGAAAGTGCCGCCCCTGCACTCTCCCTGGAAGTGGGGAGAGCACCATTTTGTCATAAACATGTCGGCTTTGACCAGAGGCTGCCCTGAGAGCCAGCTGTCACATCTCCTTCAAATAAGCTGCTAAACTTGGAATTATCTTGGTCTAATAGTTAATCAGGACTAAAAATAGCGCCAAACTGCCTGAGCTTTGCTTAAATCCTACCCAGGTGGGAAAGGTGGTTTAAAAAACATCTAATTGCGAAACCATATTTTGTAAGGCTTTGCACAAAAACATTAAAATAATTATCCAACATGCTGGTTCGGGAGACAATTCACAGTTAATCTGACTCTGTCTAAAATTAAAAGCAACCTTTTGAATTGCACACTGATTTGAGATGATCAGTTTTTGGTGCTTGGTGGATATTAAAAGCAGCCAGGAATTGTACTCAGAATACGTTAAGAAAACCCCCAAACACAAATTCACGGAAAGAAAATAGCTATTGGTTTATAGCTACAAAAGATAGCCTGTTGCTAGGCAGATGAGACAATAAGAAGAGTTCCACAAGAGGGCGCCCTCGCCACTCTCCCTCCCAGCCCAGTGCTCCGCATTTCCCAGATGGTTGGGAGCTCTTTGCCCTCTACCATGTGCTGGTAAAAGCCAATGCTCTGTGTCCTGAGGAAGGCTGCTTCTGTGACAGCTTTTTGGCTGAGATCACCAGACAAATGCTGTCTCTGTGACATCAGAGAAGCGGCTTCAAATGAAGGGAAATCAAACAAAACATTAAAAATAAAAGGGAAAAAATAGATACATCTAGATTGACTTTTCTCCATAGTGATCTTTCTTGCTAGAAAGAGAAACACAAGAAAGTGTTCGCTTTCTTGCTACTCTAATGGTAAGAATATGATCAGATGAAAGTACATTTTTCACAGCTATCTGTATCTAGCCCAAAGTCAGAAACCGCCACGGGTACCAGCCAGTGACAATCAGCAGGGTCAGAGGTATTTCAGAAAATCCATTACCCTCATGATCATTTCTCTTTACCCACTAAGCACACCTTCATGTCACAGCTTCTTCCTGCTGTAAATCCCATGGCCTCCACTCATACTCCACCCCTTCCAAAGTTCAAAACTCACCTCCTCAAAGATACTCGCAGAGGACTAGCTAATGAAGGAAAGAATAGATTTGCTCCATCTAGCCACACACGAAGAACTGGAATAAGGGAGAGAGGAATGAGGCAGGTCAGATGACTTGGATTCAGTGTAACACACTGAGCAGGCAGCAGAGCTTTGCAAAAAGACCTTTACTCCCACTCCTACCTACACACCCCCCCCCACCACGTATCTGAATTCAGAAACCAAAACTCCACCATGTACCCGCAGCAGAAATTAGAGGAGTCACTCATCCCCTCCAAGCTCAGCCTTCTCATCTGAAAAGAAAAACATGATAATAAAAATATCCATTCTACTCTGCAGGTTATTCTGGGGCTAAAATAAAATGCTGTAGGTGAAAGTCTTTGTGGGTTATCAGGAGCTCTAAAAACATAGCAAGTACCTATGCCTGGAGTAGTTCAAACGTTAACAGATTGACAGGGGTAGATAAGAGAGGAAGAAAAAGTTGAATTAGGTTGTGTTATTATGATTATTATTATTTTGCATTTCAGCAAAAAAAAGGATCACTAAGTTTCTTCTTGAAGATAATCTATGATGCTATGAATCTATCTCTTATCATAGGTTACTCAGTGTTATGGACTGGAGTTTGAGTGCCCTTAAAATTCATGTATCAAAGCCCTGTCCCACAATGTGATGATATGTAATTCAATGGGGTCATGAGAACAGGGACCTCCTGAATGGGATCAGGGCCCTTATAAGAGTCACGAGAACTATTGCTCTCTGCTCTCCACCCTGTGAGCCTACAATGAGAAGCTGGCAGTCTGCAACCCAGAAAACGGTGTTCACCAGAACTCAACCATGCTGGTACTCTGATCTTGAACTGTGAGAAACTTGTTGTTTATAAGCCACCTAGGCTGCGGTATTTATTACAGCAGCCAAATTGGGCTAAAACATCCAAGTTGCCTTGACTCAGACAAATGTTCCTAGAGATAAATATCTAGAGATTCTTTGCAAAGATTTTACTGTGAGAAATGTTTATTATAGACTTGTGCAAAATTGGAAACTCTATCCCACATGGAGTGGCTTAATTAAAACTCTCTACATAATGAATTATTATGCACCCATTAAAATGACATAGAGCAATGTGTACTAATAAAAGAAGAGTCCATAATAAGGGATTAGTGGGAAAAAATAAACATGTATAATAGACTGACATTGAAAATGTATGCATGTGTGCATATAGAAGGCATACTGAAGAGTCCAGAAGAATATATATCAACACGAATGCTTATAATCTTAGAAGGTTGGAATTAAGAATGTCTTTAATTTTATACTTTTGGCTTTTTTTTTTTAAACTATGCTATGAAGAACACATAGTATTGGGTAATACCAAAAAAAAAAAAAAAAAAAAACACCCTATAACAGTTATATATAAAATAAACTATTCTGAGCTCCGGAGAAGACCAATGGGAGGCTTATAAGATCAGGAGTTTTGTTGTTATTGTTGTTTTCTGGTTTTGGGTTTTTTAAAAAAAGATTTTATTTATTTGGCAGAGAGAGAGACAGAGACCACAACAAGCGGAGTGGCAGGCAGAGGGTGAGGGAGAAGCAACTCCCCTCAGGGTAGGGAGAGAGCCCAATGTGGGACTCAATCCCAGAACCCTGGGATCATGACCTGAGCCAAAGGCAGTCATTTAACCAACTGAGACACCCAGATGCCCTAGGCCAGGAGTTCTTTGAGGACACTCAGTACGTCTATGGAAGAAGAAGCACCCAGACCGGAGCTTATCCAAGATGACTCAGGACCTCATCTGAGATTTCTGTTCAACCAGCTCTATTATGTTCACTTACAGAGGAGGCCTAAGTCAGAGATAAGGAGTTTGCCCCTAAAGTCTGTGTAGAGGGAGAAATAACACCAAAACCTAATAAATATTTAGTCTCAAGCCAATGGGAGACCAGTGGGTGACTTTGCAATGTCATGATTCTGTAAAAGGAAGAGGGTCCCTAGAATACAGCAAAGGTATGAACTCCTGGCTCATTGCCTTTGACATGGGCTGGGTAAGAATCACAAAGAGAAGAGCTGTAGTAGTTGGCACAGAAATACCCACTGTTCATCTTGAAAAATCTCCCTCTCAGAAGTATCTAATAGACTTTCTTAATGCATTTTTCCTATTTAGTATAGTCAGTTGATATGTAATAAGAGTGCTGAAGGTCACAGCTTATGTTATTAAAATTCTAGCAAATACACCAGGTCCTGGGCTTGGAAATGCATGCAAATCTCCTCATTTTAATAGTTGATTTATTATTGTGAGTTCCTCCCTGTATCAACTGGTTAGAGCTGAGGTCTAATGAAGCCTCAGGAGCTGATTTTATTCCCATATAGGCTTGTTAGCTTCAGAGAGAGAATTTTCCCCATAGCCACAAAACCCTTCTCCTAAGCCCTTAACCTAGATATGTCAGAAGGAGCATGAGGCATCATAACTCCTGGGAAAACAGACCTAAATCCTTGTCCCACTGAGACAGTTGTCCCATGTTCCTATAAGCAGGAAACTGTTGGTCATTTGTTATGCGGTGGCCAGAGGAGGCTAGAAGGGAAGCTTGGTTTGGCAAAAATGACACAGAACAGAGGCTTGGCAGACAGGAAAGGGAAAAAGATGATGTCTTCATACAAGCTATGTGCCCGTGGTCCACTGATGAACAGTGATGATTTGAGGCCTGTTGTTCCGCAGAACCAGGAAAAAAGAAGAAAGTGCAATGGAAGCACCTAGAAGAGGAGACTGGTAGAAGCACAGAGAGATTTTTATGCCCCTTTTCAAAATAGCAGCCTCTTTCCTTTCTCTCCTCTGTGCTCCCCATACCTCCCGTTTTATTTCTACAAACTACTTGTCACCCCATGTCACTCTTGCCTATTTGTCTATGCCCCTTAGTAAACTTCAAACTTCCTGTGGCCAGAGCCATGTTTACTTGTCCATTATGGTGAATAGGCTGGTATCCTCCAGGCCTTCCCCTTGGCAGGCTCAGAGTAAATGCTTAATAAATACAAATCAGTAAATGATGTTTGCAAAAATTAGCCCTGAAGCAGGAGTGAGAAACACATTGTAACAACAAGGGGCACAGCACAGAACTTGGAGATTGAAGTCATCCCCTTGGGTGGACATCAAGGACAAGGGTTTTTTTTTTTTTTTTTAATCTAAATTCAATTAGCCAACATAGAGTATACCATTAGTTATAGATGTGGAGTTCAGCTTTTCATCAGTTGCATGGAACATGGTGCCCATCACATCACATGCCCTCCATCATGCCCATTACCCAGTTACGTCATCCCCCATCCTCCTCCCCTCCAGCCACCCTCAGTCTGTTTCCTATGATTGAGAGTCCCTCATGGTCTGTCTGACTTCTTCCCATTTAGTTTTCCCTCCCTGCCCCTATGATCCTCTGTACTAGTTCTTATATTCCACATATGAGTGAAACCACATGATAACTGTCTTTCTCTGATTGACTTATTTTTCTCAGCATAATCCCCTCCAGTTCTAACCATGTTGATGTAAATAGTAAGATTTTGTCCTTTTGATGGCCGAGTAATATTCCATCACATATGTATGTGTGTGTATATATATTCCATTGTATGTGTATGAATGTGTATATATAGATATATAGGTATATGCACGCACACGTGCGCGTGCACACACACACACATCATATCTTCATCCATTCAGGGACACATCTTAAACAAGGAGGCAGGAAGAACTGTGACATTACTTGTCAATGAGTTGAGTGAGTCTCTGGAGTTGAACTGGCCTAGGAATCTTGTATGCTTACAATACCCACTTTATTTGATATGAGTTGTAGAATATTCTCTTCGGTTCCTTGTAAATTGTGATTTAATTACCTGGGAAAAAGTGGTTGCTGTGTATTGCAAATACTCCCAGGGCTGATGGGCACACAAACAAAAGGAGGGAGAGGGGCTATGTCACCAGGCCATTTCCTTTAGGCATCTGGGGGGACTTGTATAAAAATGCCCTCAGGGGTGTAACATTGCAAGTAAAAAAGTCCTTAACATCTTGTAAGTACTTTTCCTGTCTTCAGGCTGCTTCTCTTTCTCTTACATCATTGATTTATAAAGGGAGCTTTTCCATTCCCCATTCTTCTTAATGGTACAACCCGGAAGGCTGGTCTGTTCAGAAGTATCCTCTCTTAAATGGGCATTCTTGGGGTTTTTTGGTTTTTGGGGTTTTTTTTTTTTTTTTTAGGTTTTATTTATTCATTTATTTGAGAGAGAGAAAGAGAGCAAGCATGAGCGGGAGAGGAGCAGAGGGAGAATCTCAAGCAGACTTCACCGAGCGTGGAACCTGATCTGGGGCTCGGTCCCATGACCCTGAGGCCATGACCTGAGCCCAAAGGGAGAGTCAGACACTCAACTGACTGAGCCACCCAAGGTGCCCCAAATGGGCATTTTTAAATCCCATTATAAGTTCCCAGACCTGAGGTCTGTATATGAAGATTAACAGTCACAATTTCTAGTAGAGGAAGAGGTGGAGAAGGAGTTAGGAATAACTGTGTACCAGTTTTGGCTTCAGTAAGCATTGTAAACAGAGATCTCTGCAAAGGTTTGGGGACCTCGCTAGAAATAGGGGTAATTGACGAAAAGAAGTGATCTGAAACCACCTATAGTATCTGTGTTACTCTCTTTGCTGGAAAGAGCCCTGTAAAAAAGGGGGAAAGCAGCCGAGAAGCAGATCGGTTATGTTCTGACCTCGGTGGGCCCCCACGGGTGACGCGGTGTAGGGAGCAGAAAACCCAGCTGTTCTGTGTCAGCAAAGCCAACGCTGGCTTCTCAACAAGTGCGATGGGTCTTTTCCACTTTCACACTTGATGTTCCCCTGACACGGAAAGCTCTGCCCCAGAACCCCTTGTCCTCAGGTCTCAGGTCAGATGTGCTTCCTTAGAGAGGCCTTCCTAGATAAGCCCTGCTTCTTGGTCATTCTCTGCCAAGTCACTCTCTCTCATTCACTGTCTGAGGTTATTTTGTACATGTACTAGTTTGTTTTATTGACTGTGTCCTTCACTGCCTATATAAACTCCATGAAAGAAGGGAGACTCTGTCTCTTTTGTTCATACTTTACTACAAACACTTGGGACAGTGTCTGGTACCTAGTAGGCCCTCACTTCACAAATGAGTGAGTGAGTGAATGAATGAGCAAATGAATGAATGGAATAGCCCAAATACGAGGTTCAAGATGGCAATGGGAAAGTACTTTCCATTACCAACAGGGTAGGTCTCCTCCCTTGAAGGGGAAATGAGCATTTCCTGAAGGCAAGGAACCAGGGAACAAAGTGGATATTTACATCACAGGGAAAGCCTTTATTTCCATATTGAAGCACTCACATTTCCTCCCCAGTGTGCATGTGTGTATGTGGGTGGACACACCAGAAGGCAGCTGTGAAGCTGGGGTGAGGTTGGGTGGGGGGCAGGACAGAACTAACTAACTGACTTATCACTGTGACGCAGAGCCCAGTGTTTACATACAGCTCCCCGAAGGCAGGGGATGGCTTTGTCTTACCACTTAGGTGCAGTGACAAACTATAACTCATCAAAAAATCTCTGGTGCCTTGTTTCATTCTTTTGAAGAGCTGCCATTCTTAGGAAGGTGCTCAGGCAAGGGACACTGGCAAGCTTCAGCGGTTCACGTTCCGTTGTTTTCCATCTATCTACGCAGCTCAGAAAATGAAAGAGAGGTGGGCCTTCCTGTCGTGTCCCCTCTGCCCACTCTGTGTGTGTGTGTACCCTCAGATTTGCTCTCCCCAGAGTGGTGAAAACCAGCTTCTGTCCAGAGGGGTCCGTCTCCAGCCTCGTTCTCTCGGAGTACGTTTATCTGGTAGAATGAGGGAGGAGAATGTTCACTATTGAACAGTATGGAGCTAATGCCTTACTTATTAGTCGCTTCATTTATAAAAGACATAATGTTGTTGTTGTTGTTTTAAGATTTTATTTATTTATTTGACAGACAGAGATCACAAGTAGGCAGAGAAGCCGGCAGAGAGAGAGGAAGAGAAGCAGGCTCCCTGCCGAGCAGAGAGCCCGATGCTGGGCTCGATCCCAGGACCCTGAGATCATGACCTGAGCTGAAGGCAGAGGCTTCAATCCACTGAGCCACCCAGTCACCCTAGAAGACATAATGTTCTAATGAGGGGGTGGGGGAAAGGCATACTGAGAGCAATAACCTTCCCTACATTTGTTTAGTACTTGATATAATTGATTGCTCTTTTCACACAAATCTTGTTTCCATGTTAGTCCTCATCACTGTCCTTCATCTAAAAAAAGAGCAGATATTTTCCCACCGTTTTGTAGAAGAAAAATCTGAGGTCAGAAGAGGTGAATGATTTGCCCCATGTCACGGAGCTGGGAGGACCTGGGTCTCCTCATCTCCAGATACAGTATCAGAAGGCAAATTTCAAAGGAATGCACAAAGACTGACAGTCTCTTTTGTCACGACCAGATTATCTCTACATAAAATTTTAGGCAGCCACAAGAAGGACCTGTTTCATAAATTTGTTGTGTCTGAACAGGACCAGTGGCTGGACAGGCTTAGCCTGGTGCCGGGCACATGAGGTCATTCTTGAATGGTGGAGAGAAAGAAGGAGGCAAAGAAAAGAAGGAAGTTCTTCTGTGTTGGGAATGAGACTGGCTATGCAGTGCACCCAAATCCTCCTCATGAGAATGATATTATAGAGAACCCCACTACCACTGACTGCCCCTCACTAAGTAGGAACTGAGTAAATCCAATTCTGGAAGTGACAGAGACCTGAGGGGGTACAAAAACCTGTGCAGTTTTGTTGGCTGTGGTACTTGGGCCCCTCGTCTGCCCCTGACTGTCAGCTGATCCAAACTCACATTTCGTACACCAACATTTAAAGAAAATACTTCCTGTACTAAAAATAAAGTACACATAAGAGTCTGTTCAAATGAATCATTCCTCTTTTGGAAGCTAAAAAGGGGAGGGAAAGGAACAGTGGATATGCTCTGGGACTAACAGTGATGTGAACAGTCTCTCTTTGATCCTCTGAGAATTTCCAAGTTGAAAACACCATGTGGAGATGACTCCTTCCCTTGGGATATGGGCTGCATCTGACCTTGCCCTGTGGGTGTTAGTTTTGACTCTTTCTCTCTCCGTTACTCCCACCACCCCACTGCCGCCCCTCCCCTTCTCCCTCCCTCATCCCTGCCTTGCCTATAAATGACTTACTCAGTAATAAAACTATGGTTGATGAGATAAGAGAGGCTGGAATGCGTCCCAGCCTGGAGTCAAAGGAGGAACCTGATTATCTAAAATAATGTTCAATGTTGGCCATTAAGTCTGTGGAATGGCCTTCCTTTTCCTCTTGCCTTCCATCACATGTCCATTCATTTGTTGCTTCATTTGTTGTCCTGCTCACAGGTAAGAAACCATCTCTACTGCCAAGGTGCTCTAGTCAAGGAAGAAGGAGCAGGCATGGGGGAAGTTGCAGGAGGGAGGCTGAAGTGTGGTGGAGACGAGACACAAAGGACTTCACTTGCTATTGTGAGGAGTTTGCATGTGATCCCACAGGTCAGTATTTCCTGAACTTGGGGTGGAAAATTGTGTGGCTCAGTGTTATAAGAATTTGTTGAATATTCTTAGTATCAACAACTTGTTCTTATTACAACATTATCCAAATGTATACGAACATAAATGTATATGAACATACAACATTATCCAAATGTATACAAATATAAACATTTCCCATTGCTTACAACCCTTATACAACAATAAAACCAAAATAAATTTATATAAAGTAAAACCCAATCTAATGCAAATTAGCAAAATTCACTTAATGCAATATGGATGTTATTGTTTAACTGAAGCCACATTGCTACTGGCATGTGAATATGGCACTCACTGAAAGCATGTACATTACTTTAAATTCAGCACAGGTACATGACCATGTGCTAAGTAATGACACAGCTCATCCAATCCTCCTTTCTGGTCAAACTAGCATCAAACTGCCATCAAAAGAGACTGTGGTGATGTCACAGCCACCATATCCTTGCCTATGTGTCAAGTACACTTCTGTTCTCAATAGCCTAGGACAATAAAAATTGAGCTATTTGCTTCCAGGTTATAAGCGGTCATCAAATGACCTAGAAGATGTATCGACTTACATTTTAAATGTCCTTAAAATTAAAAAAGATTTTTTAAAATGTCTAAGAGACCCCATTGGCTCCAAAAGTACATTACCAAAGACCATCATCACCTGAAGTTCAAGGAAACATTACATAAGTGCTTGGGGCCCAAGCACTTTTGGGGATTTTGAACAGGAAAGTGAGGTAATCAGATTTCCCTAATAGGGCAATTACTCTGGGGCACAATGATTATACCTTAAAGAAGAGAGAAACCAGGAGTGAGGAGCTCACTTGGGAGACAACTATGATCCTGTAGGCGAATGACGGTGAGTGACCTAGTGAAGACAGGACAGGTGATGGTATGTGAGAGAATAGTGATGGTGAGCAAGAGGCAGAATCCATAGAACCCAAGGACAGACTACCTGTGACAAGTGAAGGAGAAAGGGTGTTTCTAGCTTTAGTGACACTATTAAACCTGAGTAAGAATGTAAGGAAGGTGAATTGAGCTTCGGACAAGGCCTCTATGGGAAGGCTGCGAACTCGGGGGTAAAGATAGGCAAATAGAGTAGCTAGAACTGGAAAGAAGCAACTTCTAGATGAGACTGGTTGGCTAGGATGGCCAAGTGGTCACCATCCTACAAACTGTAACTTCTAAATCCAACGAATGTCTCAGTGCCCATTCAGTGTTTCTCCTGCCTCCTCGTTGCTACCCAAAGTTCCACCTCAAATGATCATGGCTGCAGTAATCGAACTTAATACTCTGATATTAAATATATATTTGAAGTACAAAATTTGAAGAGACAGACCATCTGAGATTGGTGGCCTGAATCCCGGAATGCTCATGGTGGACAGAACGTGGAATTTGGAATCATTCAGACCATGGCTCCAGTTCCTGCTCCACCACTTGCTAGTTATGAAATCCTGGCACGTCTCATATCCTCTTGCCGTCCTTTCTGCAATTTAGGGTTATAGCACCTTATATCAAAAGCTAGTTAGAGCATTAAGTAAAATACCACATATGGTAGCTAGCAGTGCTTCAACATCCTGGTCAATGCAACTTTCCCATTCTCCTAATATAATAACTAAGAAATGGACAAAACCAGACTTCCTGGATTCAAACCATGATCCACTACCTTCTAACTACATGGCCTTGGGTAACTAAACAAATTTCTTGGTAACATAGAGGGATAATTTTATTCTCCAGTGCAGAGAATGGAGTGAGTAACTCACTGAGCCAACATACACGAAACTCTATATACCGTGTGTTTGCACCTAGTCAGTCTTATCTAAGTGTAAACTGTTAACATCATAGTTACCCTTGCCTCTCTTCCGATAATTAAATTTGAGCTTTCTTCTTGGTCTTCATTTTGATGGAAGAGGATAGAGATAGAGTGTGGCGACAGGCGCCTAAGCCTCTGACTGTGAAGCCCCATGCGCAGAGGAAGAAAAGAAGGTTGATGGCCTAAGCAACATTCTTTGCCCATTTCTCAATTTTGTCTGAGACAGGCTGGTGTCTGCAGTGCCTCCAGGAATGAGACATAGGGTGATGGAAGTCCAAAGTTCAGTGATGAAATGGAAAGGCTGTCATCATCAGATGTGTGGCCAAGAAGAAGGCATCTGGATGGAAGTACTGTGAGTTCTTATGAGGTATGACAGCACTCATTGTTCTCAATCAACTTTATTTTTCACTTAACGGTAGTTAAATGCCACAATTATGTTGGATTTTGTCCCAAACTAGGAAGAGTAGCAAAAAGCACGCGCGCGCGCGCGCACACACACACACACACACACACACACACACACTCCTTCAAATCAACATCCATTTCTCAAGGGTTAAACCCAGAAAAGTTAGCAGCTTAGTCAGGAACATGGGCCAGTGAGCAAACATAGATTTTTCTGATATATTCAGCATTATCACATCAAGTCCCTGACCCTAATCAACCAAGGTCATGAACAAACTAGTCCTTTTAAAATTTTTATGAAAGAAGCTGCTGTGCATTTTTCTCTCTAGACTCTCTCTCACTTGGGATACAAATGCAGCCTGGCTCCTCCAACCTTTTGCTCATGACGACTTTATGCCTGAGCACTGAGCTGTGTTCTCAGTGATTTGCTGCCTCCATCAGGATCAGAGAAGAATATTCTTTAATGCATTTCAATCTCTTTAATCCTGAGAGGATGCAATGATTTGGGAGTCAAAATGAAGCAGAAGGTTCTACTGGAGATGGAGACATTGTTTACTTGGATGCAGATTTTAATTAGACTTTTTCCCATGTTAAAAAAAAAAAAAAAGATGCCCAGGAGTGATGTAGAGAGAGTTCTGTCTCCGGTCTGAAGCAGACATTAAATCCAATTCCTGTTCTGCCACCTATACTGTGTGGTTTGGGGCACATGGCTTAACCCTGGGACCTCGCTGGCCTCAGCTGTAAAATGGCAGCACTCCTCCTGGGCTGGTTATAAAGCCCATCATGCTCTGTCCCTGACACCTGCCTCTGCTTTCTAGCTCTTTCCTGCTGGCAGAGTCCTCATCAGTCCTATCAGACCACTCCGAGGCCCCTTTTGTCTCTGGTTCTTAGTGGAGTCAAGATTCATCTGCAAAACAATCTCCCGCCCCACCTCCACTGTCCAGGCTTCCCGATAGATGCCACTTCCTCCAGGAAGTCTTCTTTAACACCACTCCCACCCCCCAGTTAAAGTTTGGGTTGCCTGTCCTCCTGTGAGCCAAGAGCATCTGTGCTTATCCCATCAAGGCACTTACAACACTACCGTGTTGGTTTACAGATCATGCCGGTGGACTATGAACTCTGTAAGCAGAAATCATGTCCTTCTAACGGCACAGTATCTCTAGGGATTCGTGCAAGACAAAATGCATATGAAGCATCCAGTAGATATTGGTAAAGTGAATGAAAAATTTAAAAAGTGAATAGAGACTGGTAATTATTGTTCTGTTGTTATTTGTATGGTCCCGAGATGAAAGAGGATGCATGAGAAAGCAGAAGTTTTAAGAGCATGCTTCAAAGATATTTTTCCTTTTGCAGTTGTCCTCATGGCCAGAATTCCCCCTTTAGCTGAGACTCCACCTTCCCTTAAAGCTGAGGCTGCTGTCTTTCCTTGTGAACACCATCTGCCACCTACCGACCTGTGACACTGCAGCCAGGACCCACAACAGAGCTTGATGCCTGATCTTCTCCTGCCCTTGCTGATCTGGCACACCCCTCAATCCCACTGTGTCACTCAGTGACACAAGATTTTGAAACCATGTGACCAAGCAACAGTCCTATTGGTCTTTACTGAAGAAAGATCTAACCTAAGTAACCTCCTTTCCTCCTCCTCCCCTTCTACACGTCAGATTTTCTAAGGACGTATTGGAAGGGGGAGACTTATTTCGCATCAATTCTCTACTTGGAATCTGCGTCTTAGCACCCTCTTCTCCTTACCATTCTGCCATGGGTCCCACCCCTCCTCACTGGTCACCACCGGGAACTCCCAGTCAACCCCCTTTTAATGGGTTCTTCTTCCTTCTCCTGGGCTCAGACAATGGATTAATGTGGAGTTGACCACACCACAATCAAGCATCTGGACCTTTCATTCTACATTGTGTCAATGCAAAGGAGTAGAGGTGTTCTGGTCTTGTCTGAACAGCTAGGGTAATTCAAGACACAACATATTTTCCTCTTACAAAACTTAAATCTGCACACTGCTCATGACTCTTCCTATGACCTAAGGAAGAATATCAAAAAATTGGACTTTCTCATGGGGTCTCTATCATGGGCACAAACGTATTCCCAAAGAGGCTCTCAGGTCTCCAAATGCCTTATTCTTTCCACTCTGCATAGCAATGACCTCAAACTGAAAATCCAGCTCACTCCCCAAAAGACCTGATCCTGATCCAGAAGCCATCACCTTCCCAGTGATACATTTCTCTAACTCTGAATCATTCAGCCTAAGGATACTCTGAGGCACTTCGTCAGTGATGGGGGAACTGATTCCAGTGAAGTCTGGACCCCAGAGTAGAAGAGTACTATGCCTGCAAGTGGAATCTCTGGACCCAAGTGACCAGGCCTTGAATATGGCTCTCATTTTCCCAGCTGTGTGACCTTGGTCATATTTCTTAACCTCTCTGTGCCTCAGTCCCCTTATTTGTGATATGGTGATAATAATAGTGAGGTTTTACAAATAGTGAAGATTTAAAGAGTTAAAACACATGTAGAATAGAGCTTAGCAAAGAAGATGTACTCAATAAATTGTAGCTACAGCCATTTATAAAGTTCCCCATTAATGTAGACACACATGTCTAGTACTTTGTTTACCTAGCAAATAATTGTTGAAGCAGACATAAACACATTCACAGACATCTTCTGAGAACAAACACTAATTCCCAGAGACAGGACAATCTGGAAAATATTTTTCTGAATGACTCCCAAGGAAATCTCAAAGTGGAGTCAGCACAGAAAGTTCACTCCTAATGAACTTTCAACTTACAGATGTCCATTAAGATGAAAGCAATAAGTAGCGAGCACCTCCCTCCTCAGTCCTCTAGGGACCTCCTGGGTATCAAAACTCACTAAAAAGTAGTCCAACTAGTCTTTTGCCTTGATACTGTATAAAGGAGGCAAAATGGAACTGGACTAATCTAGTCTAATCTAGACTAGAGAGACTAGAAAGGAACATGAAGGGTGCTTTGAGTTCTGATAATATTCTGCTTCTTGATTTGGGTGCTTGAATCTTGAAATTCCCAAAGGGAGTTCATTGAAGAGAATTTCCAAGACTAAAAAATCACTTGGCTCTTCCTATCACTGGAGAGCCTGACACATGTTCTTGAAGACTTGAGAACATAGTAGTTGAATGGAGACCACAGCATATCAGTTGAATGGAGACATAGTAGTTGAATGGAGCAACCATTTCTGAAGGCAGAAGTCTGCCTTAAGCTGCCCAAGAGGGCAGGCAAAGACAGAAGCAGCAGGGGAACATGCTTTCCATGTGGTGGAGCATGAATGCACGAGTCCTCATGAGCCTTGTGGACACTATGGAATATGTGTTGAAATATCTTAAAAGGACCTCACCCTACAGAGTGGCCTGCCAGAGCGAGGAGACTCCCACAATAGGAAGCTGGAGATTCAACCACAGGGACAGGAGTGGAGATGGGAGAAGGAAAGAGGGTTACAAGAGATTACCTGAAGAATGTGCACTACCCATATCAGGAACCAGTACAGTGCCAAAGTCCCAAAGGGGAGAAACCACAGATACACATCATGAAAAAGAGTACTGGAGGGCCTAACACCTTGGCAATGTCAGCCAAGAAAGAATCAAAGAGCCCCAACTACATGAAAAAATGATTCACCCTTCTTTCCCTTTTGCCCCACCCCCAATCCTCAAGAAAAAAATGGCAACAAATCAAATTGAGGAGGGGGAGTGAGTCAGAAAGAATACTGCTCAAGCAGACTGTAAGATCAACCCTCCTTCCTCATTTCAGGACCCCCAGCCAAAGATCTGGTCTATGCTATGGAAATGGGAGAAGTTTTAAACTGGATCTGAAAAAAAAAAAAATAAATAAAAAAATAAACTGGATCTGAGATCCAAGACTTGATTTAGACTTTATTGAGTCTTTTATTACCTGAAGAGTCACAATGATCAAATTAAGATTTGTTTTGTTTTTAACGTGAAAGTGACCAGACTACAAAAGAGGACAGGAGAAGAAAATTGAGCAGCATTATATTTTCAAGGTGGTCATACTGGGGAAAATTTGGCAATTTCCTGTGTGTAGCTGTTGGGCCCAATGCATTCACAATATATGTTAAAACAAAAGCAAAACAAAACATATGCCAAGCAAAATCTTATCAGTCCTACCCTTTACCAACAGATGGTTCTGAGCTATTATTTGCATGGGTTTGTCATAAATTGATCTAAACCTCAGCAAAAAGGTCTTTGTCTTTGACATTGTTATGAAGTACCTAGATTGTTCCTTTCTTTTTATAAAAATTTAATTTAATTTTTTTCAGTGTTCCAAAATTCATTGTTTATGCACCACATCCAGTGCTCCATGCAATACATGCCCTCCATAATACCTACCACCAGGCTCACCCACCCCCCAAAAAACCTCGGTTTCTTTTTCAGAGTCCACAGCCTCTCATGGTTTGTCTCCCACTCCGAGTTCGCCCAACTCACTTCTCTTCTCCATCTCCCAATGTCTTCCATGTTATTCCTTATGCTCCATAAGTAAGTGAAACCATACGATAACTGACTCTCTTTCCTTGACTTATTTCACTCAGCATAATCTCTTCCAGTCCCATCCATGTTGATATAAAAGTTGGGTATTCATCCTTTCTGATGGAGGCATAATACTCCATTGTAAATATGGACTGTATCTTCTTTATCCATTTGTCCTTTGAAGGGCATCTTGGTTCTTTCTACAGTCTGGCAACTGTGGCCATTGCTGCTATGAACATTGGGGTACAGATGGCCCTTCTTTTCACTACATCAGTATCTTTGGGGTAAATACCCAGTAGTGCAATTGCAGGGTCATAGGGTAGCTCTATTTTTTTTTTTTAAGATTTTATTTATTTATTTGACAGACAGAGATCACAAGTAGGCAGAGAGGCAGGCAGAGAGAGAGGAGGAAGCAGGCTCCCCGAGGAGCAGAGATCCCGATGCGGGGCTCAATCCCAGGACCCTGGGATCACGGCCCGAGCTGTAGGCAGAGGCTTTAACCCACTGAGCCACCCAGGTGCCCCGGGTAGCTCTATTTTTAACTTCTTAAGGAATCTCCAGTTTTCCAAAGTGGCTGCACCAACTTGCATTCCCATCAACAGTGTAAGAGGATTCCCCTTTCTCCACATCCTCTCCAACACTTATTGCTTACTGTCTTGTTAATGTTGGCCATTCTAACTGGTGTAAGGTGGTATCTCAGACACATGAGAAAATGTTCATCATCCTTAGCCATCAGGTAGATTCCAATCATTCCCCCCCGCCTTTTTTTTTTTACCCTTTTTTCCTCCAGCCTGCCAGGCAGAGGATAGTGGACCCATCAACCACCCTTGAATCCACAAATTCCTACCCTATGGACAGAGAGCACTGCTCCTATTGACATCATTAGATTTGAAATTGAAGTCCTATCTCAATTTCTCTTTAGGGGGAGAAAAGAAGCATTTTTATTTTTCTGGCCACAAGACATTGGGTATTTAATTCTGGGTAGAGAAAAAGAGGTATGATTTAGTTGAGGATAAAAGTAATTTAAGGACCTTGCCTAAGAAATAAAGACTTTCTCCAAAAGAAGCAAATTTAGAAATTCAAATGACTTCAAAGAGGGCTCAAGAATGGACCAGAATGCCATCAATAGATGAATGGATAAAGAAGACATGAATATATATATATATATATATATATATATATATATATATATTCCACCATATATATATATGGTGGAATACTATGCAGCCATCAAAAGAAATGAAAGAAATAAAATCTCGCCATTTACAATGACGTAGATGGAACTAGAGGGTATTATGCTGAGTGAAATAAGTCAATCAGAGAAAGGCAATTATCATATGATGTCCCTGATATGAGGGGGCTGGATGGGGTAGGGAAAGGAAAAATGAAACAAGATGGGATAGGGAGGGAGACAAACCATAAGAGATTCTTAATCTTACAAAACAGATTGAGGGTTGCTGGGGGGAGCAGTGGAGGGAGTGCCTGGGTTATGTACATTGGGGAGGGTATGTGCTATGGTGACTGCTGTGAAGTGTGTAAGCCTGATGACTCACAGACCTGTACCCCTGGGGCAAATAATACATTATATGTTAATTTAAAACCAAAAAAAGAATGGACTAGAATGATTTTCCCTTTCTCAAAACAATAAAACAAACAAAAGCAAACAAACCATAACAAAAAGCCTATACTGTGCCAGTCAATATCAAGAACTCAGCAAGGTATTGGACATCCCCATTCCTCCCCCTTCCCCCCTTTTCTACTCTCTTCTCTTTCATTCAGGAAAAACTCACATCATTGCTCATCATTTTTCCCACCTTGTTATTGGTCCCACCATTCTTTGAAAGCAGGCCCCTTGGTCAGCCATATCTTCCTTTCACAGAGACTCAGGGAGGCAAATGTAAACTCTTTGTGGAAACCAGGAGAACCCAGAGGAAAGCACTAGTCATTTTCTTTCAGTTCTCTAATCTCCTGAAAGCTTACGGTCTGGTAGAGATTCAGAGTTTTCTTGAAGAGACTAGAGGAAGCACAGCTGGAACAGCAATATCTAAATAAAAATGCTGCAGACCTACTGATATTAACTAGTCTAAAAATACCATGAAGCATGTGGTTTTCGTTAGAGCCACAAAGCAACTATAGTATGTTGGGCAGCCTGCCTTCCAAGATTACCCTCATTTACATGATATTATGTTACACGTGGAGCTGGACTCTTGGGTTTAAAGGAAAAACAAGAGTTCCACAGCAAGAGGTGAAATGAAGAGTTAGGCACTCAGCCAAAAGTTTGAGACTACCCAGAAGTGACTGAGCTCACAGTCACATGGCCCGGCGCTGCTCAGCACTCTAGTCACACGTCATTTGTTCCGTTCGTTTGGAATTTCTCACACGTGGCTCTTATCACAGGTAACTGTAGGTCAGATCAGGGTAGAGACTACTTCTTGATCAAAACCACATCCCACAAAGCACCTTCCACATGGTCCTTAGCACCCATAGAGCTGATGGGCAGCGACGCCATGTAGCTAGATACGGTATGGGTGGAAAGAACACGGACTTTGGTGTCCCAGAGCTAAGTTTCAAGCCTTGATGGCCTCTCCAAGGCTGTTTAAACTTGAGCAGGTTTTTGACTTGCCCAAGTCTCAGTTTGCTCATCTATAAAAAGAATATTAGCATAAAGGGTGATCGAGGCTATTATATTCAAAGCTAACATTCATTGCGTACTTACAACACACCAAGGATTCCACTTCATGTTGTTAGAATGCACTATTATACTTAATATCCACAGTCCTCTCGTGAGGAAAGTGAGTGGTATTATCTCCACTTATAGATAAGAATACTGTGGGCCCAAGAAGTTACATAACTTGCCAAGATGAGATAGTAAGTAAGTGGCTGAGCTGGGATTCAAACCCAAGTCTGACTCATGTCAAGGCTGTATTCTCATCCACAGAGTTTAAAGTCAACACTTAAGTGACTACAACAGGCAAAGAGCCAAGTGGTTAAAGGCAAGGACTCTGGGTTCTAGCATCCCCTTGCTGACACTTGAGTGAACTTCAGTTACCTCATCTATAAAATGGGGACAACAGGACCTACCTCATAGTATGGCTGTAAGGATTAAATGACTTATTATGCATATGGCTATAGGATTATTCCCAGCAAATAGAAGTGACTGCTATGTTTACTATCTTTATTATGATAAAACAGCTGACATATCAATGATGATGGGAGCATAAGCATGGGAGGCCACCAAATAACTGCTTTGTGACACTTGTAAAACCCTCATGGGAAACGTGCAGAGATGACTAAGGGCAATTTCAAGGGTGCTGAGTTTGTACTTATTATGCAGATGGAAGATTCCTGGAGATTTTTCCATATTTCTATGACTCAAGCTGGTAAAACCAGGAGACATCTGGATAAGAAATGTAATGCTAAGCAGATGTATACCTCAGATATGGCCCCACAGTTGCGGGCTGAAGAGTCAGGCTAGGGCTATGATTCATAGGGATGGCTCTCATAGGGATGGATCGGGACTTGTCCAGTTCATCAACCGCATAAACTCGTTTTCAGATCATGCCCATTTTGGAAGATTAGATGTATACCTAGTGGGAGGCCTCCGTGAGGATAATATGTACCAAAGCTGACCTGGGAACTTCTTAGCAAACTATGCAAACAAGAAAAAAAAAATTCTCTCCAAGATGTGGTGTGAGGCAGGATTACATGATCAAGTAGAAAATGCAAGCCACTTACAAATAACTTAGGGAATTGCTGTCAACATTAAAGCTGTAAAGACTGATCGACTCTCATTTCTCAAATAAGATCGGAAGGAAGAGCTTTTAAGTCTCAAAATGTAACAGGGAGACCAAGAACCTTTACGATTCAAATCTAGAAACAACTTCATCTTGGACTGTGTTCCTGGATTTTGGTTCCATGTGTGAATTTCCGTCTGTAATATGGTAAGCAAGTAAGCAAGCACTTTTCCTCTTTCCAATTCTTTTTTGTACATATCAGATGGAACCTCAGGTCTATTATTTTATTTTACCATCCAGCACCAGCTAACTAACAGGGCCCTGGAAAGAAAGGAAAGAGGAAGGCTGGGAGGGAGGGAAAGAGAGCGAGAGAAAGGGAGAAAGGAAGGAAGGAGAAAAGAAAAGAAAAGAAAAGAAAAGAAAGGAAGGGAAAAAAAATCTAAGAGGATGACCAGCCTGCTTATGGGAAAGGATCTCAGCCAAAAGAAGCAATATGTAGAAATGGTCGAAGAAGATGGGAAAAACAGGAACATAAAATCTGGCCATACTGAGTATTATGTCCCTTACTCAGCAATTTTCAAATTATAGCTTTATTTTGGTAATACTATAAAAGTAATGCTGATAAGCCAGTTACTAAAATCTGGGTATGACATATTTTAATATAGCAAGGAAATAACAAAATTTTATTTCTAAAGCTGTCGATGAAATTTCTCTTGAGGAGAAAGCATCTTTCACTTAGCAAAATGTCCTCAAGAGCCATCTGGTCGTGGAAGAGTAATTTTTTCAAAGGAAAACCATTAAGCCAAAGAAAAGTATATTTCTCTACCTAATAAAATAAGCAAAATAAGTATCCAAGGGCAGACTGAGATGGTGGGGACAGAATAAGCTGATAGAAGAAATAGGTAGGTAAAGGCACAAGGTAGGAGGGAGGAAGTCCAGGAAAATGAAATCTGGAGGGCCCAGGAGAAGAGAGCTCAAGAGAAACTCTCACACTGGTGGAAAGAGCGGGGAATATCTCAATCTAGAAATCAACAGAAATATCTCCTATTTAGTTTTAAAGAACTTGCCATGCTCTGAGGCAACACAACCCCCATTGTCTCAAACTCTTTGTAAAAACAGGCTCTATGCAAATAGCAAGGAAGGAAAAAGTTAACTCTGTTCGAGTTTGGGAAAAGAAAAACCACATGAAGCAAGATAGAAGACTGAGAATTTAGTAGAGGCAGAAAGCCTAGAAGAATGACCTCTGTCCCACCCAGCCCAAAGAATTTGCCCAGACAGCGGGTAGAAGTGTAGCTGGATTTCCCTTTTTGTGCATGTGGTGGGGCCTTAAACCATTTTTATTTGAATACCAATGGCTGGGGTGATCCATAAACCTGGCAGAATTGGGGAACACCCAGAGAGACATATCTGGATTAAATAAGTATCATCTCGCCTGAGGCAAAAATCTCCCTCATTAAAGAAAGATTAGGTAGCACCCTGACTTTTCCTGCAGCTGGTGCCATTACCAAAATATTCTAATAATCATTAGGAAAGCAGCTGGTGAAATTCAAATATAGCCTTTCCAGCTAGAAAAATAGTTCTATCTCAAAAGTGATTACTCAGGATACAGCTGCCAGAACACGATTTCTTCATGTACCGAGAAAACTTTCCTATGAGCTTCTAGGGTGGCAATGCAAAGAGGAATGAATCTATGGACCTGAAATTCTGCATGACTTGGACAAAGACATGAGTTTAAGGGGAGAGTCGAGTTTTTCCTCATATCCGCCTTTCTACTCGGGAAGTGATGGCCCCCGAAGTCTGTGTATTTTAAAGATCTAAGAGGCGCTATTCAAGGTACCCAACTATAAGTTATGTATTCTCTTAGGATTTCTATGCCTATGATGGCAATTGTTACAGAAAGTTCTGACAGTAAGCATGAGTCAAATGGTTCCCCCTGGTCTCCTGCAGACAGTTGTAAAGAATTGCTTTCCGGGCACCTGGGTGGCTCAGTGGCTTAAAGCCTCTGCCTTCGGCTCAGGTCATGATCCCAGGGTCCTGGGATCGAGCCCCACATCGGGCTCTCTGCTCCGTGGGGAACCTGCTTCTTCCTCTCTCTCTCTGCCTGCCTCTCTGCCTACTTCTGATCTCTGTCTGTCAAATAAATAAATAAAATCTTAAAAAAAAAAAAAAAGAATTGCTTTCCCATATGCACCTGGACACGTTCCTCAAGTCCTTCCAGGGGTCTTTATACTTGTCTGCCCTTACTCCCTGCTCTCTCCCGAACTGCTCTTCCAAAGGCCAACAGTGACCCGCTAAGTGAGAACTGAGGGACCTCTCTGGAGTCCTCCCTGGCCTCGGTAGCACCTCTGTGAGTTCACAGGTGAGCAGATGAGAAGGCTGCCATGGGGGCGAACTGACCAGCAGGAGAGATACTAGGCTTGGGAACTGTGAGGGCCTCGGAATATCTCTCCAATTCATTTTAATTTAATGCCATTGACAAAGCTCTCTCCTTTGGCCAAACTTGGGGCAGGCTCCTCTAAGTCTTCCCTCTGTCCTTAGTTCACTTAGTCCAGTTTTAAGAAAACACCTGCTGTGTCAGTTCAGCAAAAATCCCTCACTCTTGGTATCTGATCAGCCTTGATGTCTGATCAAATTCTTCACCCCCACCCCCCATGTCTGATCCTACTGGCCTGCCTTCCTGTCTGAGCCCTGTCACATCAGTTTGGCCAGATAGCCCTAGGCTTGATGTTTTCTCTCTGACCCCTACTTTGCTCCGTGGTTGTACATTTCTATTTTTCCGTGTTGTATCTGGAATCAAACTTGATCTCTCTCCCCTACTGGGAAGCTCCCATTGCAGTAGTTTCTCTTGATAAAGTCTTCCTTTTGGTCTTTAACAAGTATCTGAATAATTTTTCTTTTACACCATCTAGAGAGTCTGATTCCACAGCACACTTCTGGAAAAGCTGCTTTTGTGTCCTTCTCAGACCTTTCAGGACTCTCTACTTCTCTAGATCTACTCTCTAATTTGGCCTCTAAATCTCTTCATCCTTGTTGCTTGTCCCTTGGCTCAGGCCCTGTTGGCTCTCCTCTGCCCACATGACTGATACTATCTCTAAACTTCTAATGGTTTCAATTCTCATTCCCAGATCACTCCCAACACACACACACACCATCCTTCCTCCACCCTGACGTCACAGTAACTTAAACACAGCTCTGACTTTACTCCCTTGATGTCAGTCCTTCAGCTTCTCTCCATATACACAAAGATACCACCTTGTGTCTAATTCTCCAAACTTTCTTTTTTTTTTTTCTTTCTTTTCTTTCTTTTTTTGGGGTGGGGGATTATCTATTCCCTTTTCTCAAAAGGCCCTCTGCTATTTTACACTCCTGAGCCTGAGGCTTTCCCTACTAGGACTATCCATTCTTCTCCATCACCTAACCATCACTTCCTCCAGGAGCCCTCCCTAACCCTGCCCAGGGTGAAGTGGGGTCCCTCCTGTGCTTGAAAGAATCCTGAAGATGATTAGATGGGAGGCTTGGTGAAATGAGCCCCTCAAACATACATCTTGCACAAATCAGAAGTGAATGGGATAACCACAAGGGGTGCATTTTCCCCAGGACCACATTGGGAAAATCAGAACAGGGAGCGACCCAACAGACATGGATTCTCAGGAATCCCCGTGACTCATGGAAACCCACTCAGATTGACGGCGTTGTGGTGACGTCCCATAAGGTGATGGTGAGTCTCAAGTGGGGGCCCCACCAAGCCGTGTAATACCCTCACTACATCATCCCCGAAACCCAACATAATTAACTTAGGGGGCCGGGCACCAGCGCATAACAAACCACGCCTCCTGTATTAACATCCGGTTCCTCCCGCACGCCATCACCATCCTGTTACATTCTGCGCTGGTCCACGGCGCATGCGTACGTGCTTGCAGCTGCGCGGTGGTGATCACGGTGCGGGCGGGCAGCGTCAGCCTTTCCTCCGCAGTCACAGGAGAGAAAGGAACTGAGGACCGCAGGTTGGCAACAGGCTTCAGCAATGTTCTTGTGGACTCCTAGTTAATCTAACGTGTCAGATACGCATTAATCTGTTACAGCATGTAGTGGCCTGAGAGTGTGTTAGTTAAGCATTTCTTGTCCATCAAGTTGTAAATTCCTGGGGAGTAGAGACCATGTCTCCTTCAGCTTTGTATCTCAAGGAATTCTGCTTCATAAACAGTCAGTAAACTTTCTGTGGAGGGAGGAATGAAACGGAACTGTGGGTTCCAGGAGGACAGGGTCCATGCCACGCATCTTCTTAACATAGTGCCAACCCTCAATAGGTCAGATGTTCTCAATCAGGAGTCTCCAAAGGCAAAGGTATATGTGTATATAAATTTATATTTTTATATATAAATGTGTATATATATTTATATTTTATCTTTTTCATATGCAATATTTATGATATATGTACAATGTATGCAATATTGCAAAAATTCTAAACTATAACATTACACTCAAATTGCTGTTCATAGCAGGAATTATTTCAGTTTGGTGTGGAAATGCTGGTTTTAGCAAATGACAAGCTCTTCTGATTCATTGCTTTTTATATGTTGATTTATTCCATATAGTGAAAACAAATCCATAATTATTTAGTACAATGCTTTGGTAAGCAAAATCTTTCACAGGGAAAAGAAAAAGATGTCCTTGGTACCAAATAGTTTGAGAGCCAGTGTCATGACTTAGACTTCGCTAATACTTACTTTTATCAAAAATTGTGATCAGAACAACTGTGTTCTTAGTTAAACAGACATGGCCTGTGCAGGGTGGATGGAGAAGATCCAGGAGACAGAGTAAAACTTTCAGTTACTCTGTATGGATGGCCGAAGGGCAGGAACAAGGCAAAGTCTTTGTTTATTCATAGTTGATGCCAGGAGACAATTTACTGGCCCTCATGAGATCCTCCCTGGAAGAGTACTGATATTAAAGGTAAATGAGTCCTATTTGTTCATTACCTGTTTGTTTGACCAGAATTTTCTGCACATGTTGTTGTGTCAGTCAAGACACTGTCAGTTGCAAATGACAAATACCCAACTCAAATTAGTTTGCCCCAAATGTCTATTTATTTGTTCTTATACTTGAAAAGATGAGGAGGAATAGTTTTGAGTTCAGCATAGCTGGATCTAGGACATCAGATTATGTCATTAAGATGTAATTACTCCATCTCTGCCTTTAAGCTCTGCTTCATTCCTCCTTAAGCAAGTTTTCTCTACTTGGCAGCACAGATTATTTCAGTAGATACAGACTTAAAAGGTTCTTTGCTCTTGCAGCCTTCAGAAGGAGGGAACTTTACTCTGACAGCCCCTAATGTGAATTTGAATGGCGCTGCTTGAGTTAGATGTCCACCTGAAGACACATTACTGTATCAGAGAGATGAGGTAGGTTTGTCCAGTCTAGCTCAGATGCCCAACCTTCAGGAAAATCTCTGTGTGAGTGACAGACCACTGAACATCTATCTGTAGGAGGGGAATTTCCCAAAAGAAAGATGCTGGGCAGATAAAAGAGTTGCTTCTGCACTAACAGCAAGATCTGTGCAAAGTGTCTCCTCAACTACCATGTCTACAACCTCCCTATGTATGACCAAATCATATATTTTTCCTGAAAGTCCTGAAAAATTTCCTCTTAGGTCTAGTGCAAAACAAAACAAAACAAGGCAAAAACATAAAGACAAAAACTATCTGTGGTTGGAAAAGCTGTGAGTTTCCAGGGACTGTAATAAGCTAAAAGGCTTTGAATGCTCAAATTCTAACAAACACTCACTCAACCTTGATGCCTCGGTTTCAGCAAAAAAAAAAAAAAAAAAAAAAAAAAAAAAAAAAAAGTCCCTGTTCTTTAAAACAGATTTACCTCTTCAGCTGAGATGGAGATGCTAAGACAGGATAATTTAAGAGCTGGAAAGAGCCAAATAACAGTTTTCATCAGGGGAATAAAATAGCATCAGTTCTCTGGATTGGACACCACCCAAGAAAAGCCATTACCCGGCAGTGACACGTGAAAAATCTGCTTTGATTTCACAGGGAGAGTATTTAGTGGTGTCAAGACAAAACATGCCAATTCCCGTGGGCTGTCAAAAAATGCCATTATAAGCACAACCCTGAAAAAAACAAATCCACTCCCATTGCAAATGTCACCAAGCTTTTGATGGAAAACGGATACATTTGCCAGCTCAGGATAATAAAGAGAAGTCTGGAAAGAGTGAAAGAAGTTGGGGGAGGGAGGAAGGGCAGGAAGGGGAGAAAAATGAATGAAGAAGACGAAGAGAGTGAGCGGGAGAAATGTGACCTTTTAGCCTACTCCAGATGTATGTGCAAGTGTAAGGGTTAAGAATACAGGCTTGGGGGGCACCTGGGTGGCTCAGTGGGTTAAAGCCTCTTTGGCTCAGGTCATGATCTCAGGGTCCTGGGATCAAGCCCCACATCGGGCTCTCTGCTCAGCGGGGAGCCTGCTTCCTCCTCTCTCTCTGCCTGCCTCTCTGCCTGCTTGTGATCTTTCTCTCTGTGTCAAATAAATAAAAATCTTAAAAAAAAAAAAAGAATACAGGCTTGGACCAGCAACAGGAAGACAAAGACTGGGACGATCTCCCTTACATGCGAAATGATATGGTCAAGCTCGTGGAAGCAGAGGGCCTGGGAGGAGTGGGAAATGGAGAGGTGATGGCCGAGGGTATGCATTTTTTGTTTTTTACAATGAATAAATTCTGGTTATCAGCTATACAGCATAGTACCTGTAGCCAAGAATCTTATGCTTAAAATTCACTAAGTGGGTGCATCTTATGAGAAGGGTGTCTACCATAGCCGTAATAATAATGATAGCGACTGTAATAAAGGGGGCAGGAAGAAAGTTGGGGAGGTGATGTTTGTGGCCTCGATGGTGGTAATGGTTTCATGAGTGTATACTTATCCTCAAACTCAGCAGCCAGTATGCATTAAATATGTAGTTTTTCAGTCATACCTCAACAAAGTGATTTAAAAAAAAAAAACTGATTGCCTTAGAGAGTGATAGCTAAGGGGCTCAGGGTTCCTTTGTGGGCTGATAAAAATGTTTTAAAAGAGATTATAGTAAGGGTTGCCCAACCCCATAAATATAATAAGTCAATGAATTGTATGCTTTAAATGGGTGAATTATAGGATATGTGGATTAAATATCAATAAAGCTATTTAAGAAAAAATATTCTGATAGAAAAAAAAAATAAAAGAAAGAAAGAACATGGGCTTTGGACTCAGATAGGAGATCAGAGTCAGGCCCTGCCACTTAATTGTTACCTCAACTTGGTTGCTTAACCTTCCTGTGTCTCGGATTTTTCATCTGAATAACAAGGAGAAAAAAAAATAGTGTAGTTATTGCTTAAAAGCAGCACTGCCAATAGTACTGAGCCAGGCCCCGGGGCAGGGCACACAGTAAATGCTCAGTAAATTAGATCTGGTGTCATTTCAGGCTGTTGGAGACAGCGTATTCCTGGAGCTCCACTAGGACACATTTCCTGTACCGGGAAGTTGCTTAAATTCAGCCACTTGAAAATACCTAGCTAGAAATCCTGAAAAGGCTTTGCCTCTGTATTTCATAGAGAGAATGGCAAGCTGTGAATAAAAATACACTCTTGTTTGACACCTGGAAACTGGAAAATGACATCGGAAGAATCTTCAGCATGGTTGAGTTGGACTTTCTGCAGAACACTAGAGGTCCCTCTTGGCACTGAAGCTTCCACTCCTCCGGATGTAGAACTCAGGAGTGACAGTTTTCTCCTTCAGCCCCACTAGATGTCTCTTTAGTAAAGTTCAAGACAGTCAGTGCCCTGGCATCCAGTCGGTGCCCAGAAATCAACAGACAGAAAGGACACAGCTTGAAGTAACAGAACAGTTTGTCTGAGTGTGCACGCCTCGTAGAAGCACCCTTTGCTGCCACACATAGGATCCTGATCCAAGAAGCTGTTTGTTTTCCAGAAACATCTTTTGGTATTAAGATATGTGGGAAACAAAGGTGACAGTGACGATTGGGGCTCATTAGGAATCATAGAGGGTACTTGGAAGCCACAGGGTAAGTGCTCTCTAACAAATTAAAAACGAGGTTGCTCTCCGAGTTCAGTGACCAAACAACAGAGGTGTTAGAGATACGTGGTTACCTTAACAGAATAAAGCAGCTCACAGGCCAGGGCAGGACTTGGCTCTATGTTGGTGGGAAGGGCTGATGCATCAAAAGAAAAACAATGTTCCTTCAGCAGCTGGTCTTCCAAGGAAAGCTGGAGAGTGACAGAGGCATGCTGGGGGAATGCAGCAGAGAAAGAGGCTCTCTGGCCCCAGCTCTGGGGCAGAGTCATCCCCAGTGAGGGACTGGACCATCTCACTGTGGACCATCTCACATCATCAGAGTCCATCCTGACCACAAAGGATCCTGAAGGTCATTCGTGCCTCTGTGTCCATCTACCTACAGGGAGAGATGATGTTGCTTAAATCACGTGGGTGAGAGTTCCGGTCCGTGTAACAGATCCAGTTCTCATTCTGAACTTTGCATCTCACATTCTGGCATATTCTTCAATCCCTGTGAATTGGGTAGTGTGAGTTAGTTTCCCCCAAACTTCTGAACTCAAGGACCTTAACAAGACTGAGGTTCCCAGCCTCTATGGCAGAGAGGGTCATCTCTTGGGTTGAGGTGTATTCCACAAAGTAATTCCACCTGTTAAGACATTGTCATAGGTTTTGAGCTAGCTCCTAAAAATGCATGGCGTCCATACTTTGGAGTTCCAATTCACATGGTCCTGAATCCTATTTTGCTGTGAAGTTCATTGTTTCTCAGTGTCAGTAAACGTTGTGCATTGAGACAATGCCCTCCATGACACTGTTGATGGAGGAGCTTTCCTAGAGGAAGATGCTAAAGGATTATAAAATATTTGAATTCTTTGGGCCTTCTTATTAACAGAGGCTGACAACTCTAATAAACTCTTGTCTGACACCAAGTTAAATATAGCCAGGCTGACCACAGAAACATATTCACTCATTCTGCAGATACTGAGAGTGTGACTATCACTGCCAGATGCTGTGCTCAAACCAGGGAGGCAGCAGTGAATTAAACAAAACTCTTGACCTTGGGGAGCTATTAGTTATGGTTGCATATACTTAACTAGTAAACAAGCACATAACTAAAGTACAGAAGGCACTCCCATTGTGATGAGTGCAGAGTCCAAAAAAAAAAAAAAAAAAAAAGCCAGGAAGAAGCACCAGGATGGCAGGTGATGAAAGCAATCAGGGTAAGCTGCACTAGGGTAGAACTTGAAGGCAGTGAGGGAGCCAGCCTCATGGAGAACACTGTTCCAGCAAAGTACAACAAGTACAAAAGCCCCAGGCTGAAAGCAGGTCTGGAGGGTCCACGGGCTGGTAGGGAGCAGTGAGAGAGAGAAGAGAGGTAATGTCACAGACAGAAGGTTGGGCGAAGGAATTTGATTAAACTGGGCATTTCGGGGGCACCTGGGTGGCTCAGTGGGTTAAGCCGCTGCCTTCGGCTCAGGTCATGATCCAGGGTCCTGGGATCAAGTTCCGCATTCGGCTCTCTGCTCAGCGGGGAGCCTGCTTCCCTCTCTCTCTGCCTGCCTCTCCATCTACTTGTGATTTCTCTCTGTCAAATAAATAAATAAAATCTAAAAAAAAATAAAAATAAAAATAAACTGGGCATTTTTGAAATGTAAACTTACCTAAAATTGATCATTTCTTTTTATTTAAATTCAACTAGCCAAAGTATAGTACATCATTAATTTTTGATATAATGTTCAATGATACATTAGTTGCATATAACACCCAGGACTCTTCACATAACCCCCAATGTAAATTATAAGTCAATTTTCCCCATTTCACAATTCAGCCTGGGTTTTGCCACAAACATACATGCATTAAGAAAGTGTATTTTTTAGTGGAACAGAAGGAACGTCTGTGTGCTGCGTAGGTCATGCCCTTGTGGGGACTATCTCTTCTCTATGGCTCTTCCCCTCTACACTCCTTGCTTCCCATCCCGCGGGTGGCTCTTTACACATAATTGTATAATAACCTGTCTACTTGTCTGTCTTCCCCTCCATTATGAGTGACTTTAGGGCGAGAGCTTCCCTCGTTTTTGTCACTCTAGTGTAAGTGAACTACAAGGCACAAAATGGGAGCTGGGCAATGGCCCTCTCATGTAAACTGATCTCAAGGGTTGTTTTATATTTAAACAATAGGTACTTACTTCTTTAGGAGTCCTCAGTGTATCCGTTTTAAAAAAAATTTTTTTAATCCACATCTACTCTTAAAAAGTGTAAATAACACAGTAGGGGCACCCATTGTTGGTTAACTGTCAGACTCTTGATTTTGGCTTGGTCAGGACCTCAGGGCTCTGGGATTGAGCCCCGTATCAGGCTCTATGCTGGGTGGGGAGTTGGCTTGGGATGCTCTTCCTCTTTCTCCATCCCTCCCCACTTCCCCATTCGCACTATCTCTCTCTTTCTCTCTCTCTCTAAAAGTAAATAAATAAATCTTTAAAGAGAGAGAGAGAGAGAGAGAACACAGTGAATCACTTCTATAACCTCAACACACATTATTTTAATGTGGTAATAATAAGTAGTAGGGATAGCAGGCTTTAGATCAATGAATTGACCGAAATGTTGAAAATTGAAGTAGGAGCACAGTAGTAATCTGATTGTTTTTCAGGATAACTGATTGCATTTCCGCTATACACACAAGCACAATAAACAAAAAGCATTGCCCTTCAACTTGGCACGGGTACAACGGCATCATGACCATGGACTTCGGGTTCACTGGAGTGAGACAGACATGGGTTCTACTCCCAGCTCTATTGTTTATGAGCCCGGTGTTCTTAGGCAAGTTAACCTCTCTGAGCCTCAGTTTTCTCATCTATAAAAAAGGGATCATAATAGTACCATCCTCAGAACGTTCTTAAGTGTAACAAATGATTTAATGAATAGAAGGCACCAGCATGATTCCTGACAAGGCATCCCACCTGATGTTATTATAATGCACAGAAAAACCAGTATTCCACATTTTTTTTTTTAGTATTCCACATTTTAGCATACTCCCTATTTAGCATGCTTTCATTTGGTTTTCCTAATTTTTGTAATTGATAGTTTTTTTATAAAAAGAAAGATCGGTGTTATGGAGCACAGACTGACCAAAATCTATAGTAACAGATACTTGAGCAGGTCTATAATGCCTTCTCTTGGATTCCAAGGGATAGAAAGAGTTAAAAAGGTGAAAGTTTTTTCTCAAGTCCTTTGCAAGTAAAATCCGAGCTGACCTAAACCACTTGGCTCTATGTCCTCCCCGGAACTCATGGGAAAACCGATTTTGTATTTATTGATTGCACTTGATCACGGATAGTCATCGTTGGGCTGCAGAATTGTGAATGTATTTGGTTATGAGGATGCCCCCCCCCGATTCTGCTGGCATATTGCATTATATGTGATATAGGGTCCATATTGCTTTTCTAGACTCCGCAAACGTCTGGATTCTGAAACGCACATGGCAACCAGGGTTTCAGGTAAGAGCTGTGGAAGGCCGGTCCTGTGCATGGCTTACATGCTAGGATGGATGGAGGTCCTCATTTATGCTGATGGGGGCTTTGATGGCCCAGACACCAATTAGCAGAAAAGTCAGACATCTGACTTCAGAGCAAAACCAACTTCCCCAAAACACGAAGGGAGAAAATGCCTTTCTGAAGGCAGGTCATTTCTTTCAGTCACATGTCATGAAAGCTATCTTCAGCTGACATTGGCTGTTGTTTTCCTTCCTAGGGAACCCTGAATGCCAGGATGGTGGCTGCTTCTCACCAGCTCTAGACAGATTCTCACCACCCCTAGTGTTCTGGGTGTGACCCTTGGCAACAGCCAGTGCCGACCAGGTAGTTAAAAAAATAATACTCTGTCTCGCATTTCACAAGCTTAAAAACTCACGAGATCATCTGGCCTTTCTAATCAGCATTTGAACATTTGTCTGAATGGATAATGGATTATCTCTTGGGCCTTGTCCCTGACTGTGGCTGTGTGTGTGGCCAAGCACAGTGGCTGTGATAGGGGAAGGATGGGAGCCACAGACAGGAGACCACACAATTGGGAGCTCTAACACATCTAGGACTCAGTAGTTGGTGTGGAGCTAGGGACGGGGCAAGAGGGTGTGTGAGTGACTATAAGGAACTTAGACTACCACTATGGTTTGGAGATATTCTAATTAAGATGCCTCAGGTCTGACAGCCATCCCAAAGAGCCACCATTCCTACCCTATCCTATTATTTCCTATTGTCTAAGGCCTTAGCTAATTTGATAATGTTAAACACCTAGCCTCCTTGGCCTGGGCCAGAACTTTCTTTTGGGGGGCGGGGGCAGTAATGTATGTGGTGATAAACAAAATTATTGGGACAATCAGAAAGATGTGACTAATATCTGTAGATTAAGTAACACTATTATAATAAGGTAAGTTTGCCGCTCTTGACCTTGAGCTGTGATTATGAAGACAGTAATCTTATGTTTAAAAATTGCACACTGAAGTGTATGAGGGTAAAGGGACCAGATAAAAATCCAGATCTACAAAATTAGCATCTCCAGAAAGGAAGCCCAGACATGGGCATTTGTTGAAAACAGGCCAGGGGAACTTTCGGGCACGCTCAAATCTGAGAAGCAATGAAATGTTTATTGTTGCTGCTCAACACGTGCTCTGCTCACAGAAGCTCTGGCCTCACCTGGGGGCTTGTTAGAAAGGAGGAATCTGACCCCACAAAGATCAATTCCACTGGAACCTGCACCTTTAATATGGTTCCCAGGTCTGTACAAGGTCCTTGAAACTTAAAGTCTGAGAGGCCCTGATCCAGATCACCAGCTTACAAATGCAGATGTTAGGGGTGAGCAAAACTCGTCAACCGATTTTTTTTTAAAGCTGCTTCTTTGCTCTTCTCCCCAGTTGCCTTCAGACACCAGGAAGAAGGAAGTGTGGGGAGAGACACGGCCGCAGCTGACGTAGCCATCATTTATAAATGCTGCTGCTCTCTAGTCGGCTCCAACGGGAGATTTACTGCTATTTCACAAATGTCAGCAGAGCCCATCAGGGCATCCCTCAGTGTTCTGCCTTCCAGGCTTCCAGCCTGCATGGGACCTATCGCTCCCGACAAGCACATCGGAGGCCGCCCCCGATGCACACTTGGAATGGGCAGAACAGTTCACACCACGGAGTTGGAACTACAAGCTTAGTCCGACACAGGGCAGGGGCTATTCACGGTTTCAAAGACTCACTTAACTTTTCAGTAAAAGCACCTTGTGAAATGGACCTAGATTGTGATACAAAACAAAACAAAACAAAACAAAACAAAACAAAACTCATCTTGCCTCAAAACCTGTGAAGCAGAACTGATCTTCCAATGCTGAGGATAAGGCTTCTCTTGTGACTCTGAAGCATTCTTTCCCAAAGACTATTCAAAAGGACACTAACCTAATAGATGCTCCTGGTGCAAAGGACCCCATAACTAAATAAGGAAACACTATATTTGGAACAGTACAGTTGGAAATGCTATATTTTCTGTTTCTCCTCTTGGAAACTGAAGATGTATGTTAGCATATTAAGTGCTCTGAGAAGTCCTGCATTAAAAAAAAAAAATCTGATTCCACCTTTCAGGATCTCCCAAATGTATTCTTTAGTGGGATTCCTTTTTTATTCAGTACTCATTAATATTTTCTAGAACCAATGTTTCTGGGGAAAAACTGAGGGAACACACTGTAGAGAATTTATACACAAAGGAAGAACTCAATATGTTCCATAAATGAAAAGTCAGAAGGAGAAAGAATGGCAGTTGTGAAGCACATCTAAAAATATTGATTCAGGGCCTCGGCACGAGGGAACTGAGCTTCTCTTACCTGCCAGGAAATCGCCAAGAGAATAAAGAGGCTTCTTTGGTCATGAACAGAAAAGAAGCTCTATTCCTTGTCTGCCTTAGAGTGAAGACTTGGGATGATTGGTGAGCTTCCAGAAGAGCCATCTTCCATCTTGCCCTTCATTCAACCCCTTATCCACTCCACCACCAAATCCTACTGTCCTTCTCAACATGCCATGCCTCATGCTTCTACTGCCTCCATCCTGGCTCCTGCTACCTGGACCGCTGCATAGTCTGTTCATGGGTTTCCCTTCTTTCACTTTTGCCCCTTTAATGTGCCACCCACACTGCAGTACACTGTTTAAAATCTTCCCAGAGCTGCTGCTTATCAGGAAGAAAGCAGGAAGTTCCAACGGGTCTGGCATGGCATTTTCCCAGCTAGCTCATCTCGATTGATTCCCCTGCTCATTCGCCTGCTCCAGCAGTATGGGTTTCCTCCTGTGTTCTCACACCTGGATTCTCTTTTCCCATCTCTGTTTTGCTTATTCATTCTCCAGATCACTATGCAAAAATCATCTCCTCCAGGAAGCCTTCCTTGATTTGATCGTCTAGGTCAGGGCTACTCAAAGTGCAGTCCACCCAGTTCAGTGCCAGTCCACAAGCTATCCACAATGAAATCAATGCAAAAATTGAGAAATATGCATTTAGAAACTTTTCTAGTATTTTGATATTACTGTGGCATCCAAGCACATGATCAGTAGACTAATCTCACTGAAAAGCATAAAGACCAATCCAAGTGTTGGGACACCTGGGTGGCTCAGTCGTTAAGGCAGACGCCTTTGGCTCAGGTCGTAATCCCAGAGTTCTGGGATCTAGTCCTGCATTGCATCAGGCTCCTTGCTCAGCAGGGAGCCTGTTTCTCCCTCTGCCTGCCCGTCCCGCCCGTGTGCGTGCTCTCTCTCTCACACATTAAAAAAAAAAAAAGAAAACAGTCCTGATGTCATCTAAGTCATGTGGTATGTCACTAATGACACCGCGTGCCACTAGTTATGGTCCATGACAGATTAGAGAGGAAAACTGACCCTCCAGCACACAAGGTTCAAGAAGCACCGGTCTAGGTCACGTTGCCATGTTATATGCATTCATGGTACCAACTACCTTCCTTTCAAAGCATTTATCACAAATGCTAATTTTACACAGTTTTGTTTATTTTTTTTTTACAGTGTCTCCTACACAGACACCTAGTTTCATGAGACCAGGCACCAGTTGTGTTGCCTTTCCGTGCCCTAGCCTAGCATAGTACCTGACACATAGCTGATACTCAGTCAGTGTGGCTAATTGATAAAGGGAAAGAGTGAGCCTTATTGACTTTAACTGTATCACCGCAATACCAATCTTTGTACTTCCTGAATCACCTACAGCTTATACATGAAGACGGGAGAGTGGCAGGGGGATATTGAGAGAGAGCTCAGAGAGTAATCATTCTATTTCATGAACTCAGCCACACCCTTTCATGCCACTTCAGTGGCGTGATGAATGTAAAATGCAAAGCGGACAGTGTTGTTTTAATGAGTACAAAAGAACATTCTGTCTTGAGTAACTCAGATCTGGAACTTTCTACAGTCACACATCACAGGTGTTTTGTTTGATATTTATATGTCACTCAAATAAAGTAATATCAGAAAATATTTTTTAAAAAAAGAAAAAATATTCTTGTCCTTCTAGGAACAGAGCTGGACACAGGACCACTTTCAGTGGTGTCGTATTTCCTCATATAGCTCTCCCCTCTGCGCCTTTGTTGCCAGCTGTTTTGCTGATAAAATGGAGAGAAAGAGACCTCGTGAGTTGGTATGACTCTGACAGCTTGACCTCTGGCAGCTGCTGGACCTCAGAGCATAATTTCCTCCCTCGTGGGTTATCGGAATCAAACACCCCTGACTAATCAGGATTCAAAGGATGCAGATATCCAGTTTAATTTAAGAGGATTATTCCAAAACAGCTCAGGATAGGACATTTGGACTTTGAGCCCCCTAACTGTTCCCTCAGACAGGCATCAGAGGTGACTGGAATGCTGAACTTTTTCCAGGAAAAAGAAGAGATTTCAATATGAAAGAGCAGTGGATGGCATCAGACAGCTGTAGCCCTGTACCAGGACCAGCATGGGGAAAGGTGCCTACTCCCTAGGGGCTTTTACTTCCTCCAATGTTTAAAAAGAGAGAGAGAGAGAGAGAATTTGACCAGATGGCCTCTCCAGTCTCTTCTAGCTCTGAAATTCTCCGGCTGTAATCTCTAAGGCCTCTTCTCACTCTAAAATTTGGGACTGAGTAATTCAAATTCCTCTCGGCCACAAACATCAAGAACGCTCAAGAGCTCTGTGTCTGTTCCCTCACCTTGATCTGGTACTAAAAGAGGTGGCATGGGGCACCCGGGTGGCTCAGTGGGTTAAGCTGCTGCCTTCAGCTCAGGTCATGATCCCAGGGTCCTGGGATCAAGCCCCATATCGGGCTCTCTACTCAGCGGGGAGCCTGCTTCCCCTTCTCGCTCTCTGTCTGCCTCTCTGCCTAGTTGTGATCTCTGCCTGTCAAATAAAAAAAAAAAAAAAAAAAGAGGTGGCAAAGGTTATATTTAGACAAAGGACTTCCCATTTGCTACTCACAGAGTTTCAACTTTCTTCTGGAAGGTCTGCAGTACAACCTCTTGCCCAGTATTGTGAAAACGAAATTATTTACAAAATCCCATACCTCAGAGGTCTCACACTAGTTCTATAAATGGAGCCGTATGCCCCAAAATAGTGTGCCTGGGAAGAGGGTTCTAGGATCAAATCCATGCCTGTAATAGTGTACTTGGTACCTTCTTATTGCTTTATCACCTTGAAGATGAGCAGATTAGACATCATGTGACCTTCCCCGGAGAAAACCTATTGAACTTGCTTTCCTTAGCATTTCTCAACACTTAACCACTGAAGTCTATTTTGTGTCCCTCTGAAACATTTATTTTACTTTTTTAAGGATTTATTTATTTATTTGAGAGAGAGAGAGAGAGAGAGATGGCAAGAGAGCATGAGTGGGAGGCGGGGCTTGATCCCAGGACCCAGGGATTGTGACCTGAGCCAGACTCTAAACCCTCTGAGACACCCAGGCGCCCCCACCCCCGGAAATATTTGTTATCATTTTCCAAACTGGGCTCTAGGAAACCTATTTAGGAAATGCTGCTCAAAGCATCACCTTCCACTTGGTAGAGGCAAGTGGAAGAATTCCACTTCCGCTTCCTTCAAAAGGCAAGTTCTTCAGCCCCAACCCAGACTTACTGAATCAGGATCTTTGGAGGTGGAGCCCAGAAACAGCAGTTTTCCCAGGCCCTCCAGGCAGTGGGCAGTGTATAACGGGGCTGGTAAGTAGCAACTTTGAATAGCAGAGTGTTAAAATTTCAGAAATTTTAGGAATTTGGGAGCTAGTTGATGTCGGCTTGGCGGACTGAAATTTGCCATCGTGAAAGTATTCACACCATAAAAATATCCCCATAAAAATATCCCCAGACTATGGATAGTCACTTTTTCTTTCTTTTTTTTTTTTTTTTCTTTTAAAGATTTTATTTATTTATTTATTCATTTGACAGAGATCACAAGTAGGCAGAGCAGCAGGCGGGGCGGGGGTGGGGGTGGGGGAGAAGCAGGCTCCCTGCTGAGCAGAGAGCCTGATACAGGGCTCAATCCCAGGATCCTGGGACCATGACCTGAGCCAAAGGCAGAGGCTTTAACCCACTGCACCACCCAGGCGCCCCTAGATAGTCACTTTTTCTTCTTAATGTTGAAAACGCCCCTTCACCTCATTTCAGACTGAAAGGCAAGATATTGCACACCCAGTGAGACTCTCCCTGAGCTCCTTTGTCCCTGGAGTGCCATTGGTAGGGGAGTGGCAGGGTACATTATTTCTTTCTTAAAAGGGACTCCTCTGACAGATCCAATTACAGTCTCATTTCGTGTTTGATAGTAAACACAGAGCCTGGGGTGATCTTTTCTTCATGTCTCCAGTTCAAGTGCAAGATCCAGTGACAGAACCACAAAGTACATTGTGAGCCCAGACCGTTTGAGCTTCTGCTGACATTTGTCCTTCTATTCCCTCCGAAGGTGGACAAGCTCAAGGTGACTGCGGGACTAAATACAGTTTTGCTTGAACAGCTTATCTGGCATAAACACACTCCGCTGGGTGTCCTGTCCCCAGTCATGAGGACCCTGACCTGCCACCAACAAGGATTTAATCGTTGTGAGTCTAGCAGCTCATCCTGACAGCCAGACGCAATGACACTGCCTATCTCTCCTGCAAATGCCAAGTGGTATACGTTTAAAGACAGAAATCTCTCTTCTTCCCACGCATGCCTAGGACTTCCTGACGGCCCCCACAATACACCGGAGGCAAAATGATGACTAGGAAGGAGATGGAGGTGGATCCCATGTTTACTGAACATTTCACCCTTGCCAAGCCCCGCCCAGGCATGTTGGATATTATCTGAAGCAGTCTATACAGCAAACTGAAGAGACCACTTGCCCAGTCCATTCTGTTCCTTTCCTTTTAAATGAAGGGTCAAATTACAGGCCTTTGAGGACAGGCAGGTGAGTAAGGTAAAATAAATGAAATGAGCCAGGGGTAATAGACACACACCTGGAACCGCTGACTTCTCAGTAGTGAGGAGATGGAGGGAATGGCAGAGACTGCGACAAAACCTGATTTTTAGGCCAGGATTTTAAATCTTCGAATATAGCCAAGGGAGTCCGTTGAAATAAACAAACACAACTCCGTGGGCTGAACAAAACAAATATATGGGCTGGATGTGGCCACCGTTTTGCATCATCTGCTTCGGGCATGGTCCATCCTATCCCCTGCTGCTTCCCAGAGACCTCGAGGGACAGCTGCAGGAGGGGTTGGTTCTAGGCGGTGGGGCCCAACCACTCATATTTACAGTCTGCTCTAGCTTTGAGTTTTTATGTATTTCTGGTTCTGGAGCAGTGGTCTGGCTCTGAATCAGTCCATTTCGGTACACCTGGCTCTCGCCTCTTACCCTTTTGGATAAGGTCTCCTCATTCATCCTCAGCCCAGGGCTCTATCTGCCACAGTCGTCATCCCATAGTCAAGTGAGAAACTTCCTAGCCAACCCCGGCCTTATAAACTCTACCCTTTAAACCTAAAATGGGGTTGGAGTGGAGTGGGAAGGAATTCTAGGTGAAAAATTAGGTAATCCCCATTCACAAATGAGGCATCTGAGGTCTACCTGGGTCAGGTAATATCGCTAGTAAGTAAAATGGAGGCAGTTTGGACCCAGATTTATCCCTCCCCCCAAAAATCCTTTCCTCAGATTCTCCCTTTTCCACAAGAGGGCTCTGAACTAAAGAGGAACCTCTAGGAGACCAGGGATGATACATTTTACCTTGAAATTCTATAGAAATGTTGTTTTCTATTCCACAGTATATTTTATTCGGGATTTTTTTTATTGTTTTTTAAAAGAGAGAGTCCTCATCCACAAGTTGGGGGGAGGGGAGAGGGAGAATCTCAAGCAGACTCTCAGCAGAGCAGAACCTGACAGAGGGCTCTGTCTCACAACCCTGAGATCATGACCTGAGCTGAAATCAAGAGTCAGGCACTAAACTGACTGAGCCACCCAGGCGCCCTATTTGTATTTGTACTTAATTTAATAAAGAATTTGCTATTTTTTCTTCAGGTAAAAATAACGTTTCAGAAATACTTGCTATACCATTATAAGCCTTTTTATTCTCCAGACTCAGAACCACACCTCCAGGGACACATGCGCACCTGTCATGTTGGTAACATGCGTGTGTCACACCAATGCCATCAGGATTCCCATCCTCTTCCACTAACTCCCAGGCTTGCCCAACCCCGACTGCCAACAATCACCCCCTCGTCAGAAGGGAAACATTCAACCTGGGGCTCATGAAGCTTCTAAAAAAACAATCAGTAAAGTAATTAATTTTTTTTTTTTACCTTTAAAAAACCAATGGAAAACCTCTAAATGTGAGTTAAGGAAGTTTTCATTTGTCTCTTTTTTCAGATCAGATATGTAAGCTCAAGGCTCAGTCACTCAAACTGTTTTGTTAGCACGATGAGGGAACGCACCCTAGCCATAGCGGATTTGACCACTATACAGCTTTAGTGTGTGCTTATTTTTTGTCACTCTTCTTTTACCCATAATGGACCATGGATTCAAGAAAAAATATATTTTAAATTAAAATTTATGTGGAGCCGTAACTTTGAGTTATACTATATTAATTCAGTGAATTCATCACATGGTTCTTTTCATCAGACTTAGAGGTTACATGCATCTGATCAAATGTTACTTACTGCATCAAGATGTTTTTAGTGCTTTTTTTTTAAAAAAAAATCAATGTTAAAAAAATGCAGCAACTTTTACACCCAGTTTGGCTTTAATTTTAATGGGAATAGAGACCTTGGGCACTAAAATATGCTATTTGCAGGAATGTGCTTTAAAATAACAGCCTAACGCTTTCTGTCCTATTAAATAATTAAGGTGAGAAAGTAAATTCTTTTAAAAATTTACCAGTCAGTTTTTATGGCTCAGAGATTAAGAGTGCAAACATCAGATTTTGAAAAAGAATTCCATCTATTTTCATGTCACAATTTTACATTTCAATCTACATTTTAAAAATGTTTACACAAAGAAAACATGTCCCTTTAAGATATATTTTTAACATGTTATATTTTTATTTAAATAAAATTAGGGGTACCTGGGGAGATCAGCTGGCTGAGTGTCTGGCTCTTGGTTTCAGCTCAGGTCATGATCTCAAGGTCCTGGGATTGAGCCCCGAGTTGGGTTTACACTCAGTGGGGATTCTGCTTGAGAATCCTCACTCTCCCCCTGCCCTTTCCCCACTTGTGTGCACATGCTCTCTCTCTCAAATAAGTAAGTAAATCTTAAAAAAATAAAATTAAATAGCTTTTATCACTAATTATCTATTGAATTAGAAAAATAAAACTTGCCTTTTCCATAGTTGGGCATTATGATATTTAAAATTAACTTCAACAATATAATATTTAAGATGGTTTTGTTTCAAAAAAATCACTTTTTATCATAAGCTACAAGGAGAACTTCTTTAAAGGAAGTGTTTAAGGTTTGAATTAATTTGAAAATGGTCTGGAACTTGGAAACATTTTGCTAATTCTGCTTTCATGTAAATTCACGTCATATGAAGCATATGTTCTTTAAAAGCTTGTTATATTGGAATAAGAACCCAAAGAAATGATTCCCAAATGGAAGTGTGTCCAATCCATAATAGGGAAATATTTTAGGCCAATGAAAACCCTTTTGTCAAAATCTTTTAGTCTTAAAAGAAAAATCTTTTAGTCTAACTATGTAGGTAAATATCTGCTTGCCAAGCTATATAGATTATTATATTTTTTAGGATGTTAACGAAAGTTTCACTGAAGTACCCATATTACAAACATAGGATCCCATATTATAGATATAGGTGTTGACACACTGTAAGTGTAAAGAATTTATAAAGGAAATACTTAAAACCAACTTAAAGGGGGCACCTGAGTGGCTCAGTGGGTTAAAGCCTCTGCCTTCGGCTCAGGTCGTGATCTCAGGGTCCTGGGATTGAGCCCCATGTCGGGCTCTCTTCTCAGTGGAGAGCTTGCTTCTCCCTCTCTCTCTGCCTGCCTCTCTTGTGATCTCTCTCTCTCTCTCTCTCTGTCAAATAAAGAAAATCTTAAAAAAAAAAAAACTTAAAGGAAATATAAAAACCGTATATGAGAAGCTTAGATGCTCAGCCAAATTAAAGATGTGCAAAGGTGAAAGATTAATGAAGAAGTCTTCCTCTAGAGAGCTATTGATAGACTGAGTCCCTTCCCCCTCCTCTACCCACAAGACTCTGCCTTAAGCCCGAAGAAGTCTGGGAACAGGTCACCGTTCTTCCACAGTAAAAGGCAAGGGATGCATGACTGTTTTGCCTTAAACAGATGTGGGCCATGGGAGAAAGCCAAACTAGGGTTAGCAGTAGGACTTTCCAGAGTGCTGGAAGAAAACTATCAGCAAGAAGCTGGAGCAAGTAGTCGGATGTCTCCTGGTTCTAGAAGGAGTTGACACTGACCACCCAAAACTAGGCAAGGCAGTCAGCAAACTTTTTTTGGAGAGGGTCAGACAGTAAATAATGTAGGCTTTGGGGGTTGTAAAAGGTGTGTCATGACTACTCAATATTTGATTTGTAGCCTAAAAACAGCCATCAACAAGCCATAAACAAATATGTAGGGCTCTGTTCCTCCAAAATTTTGTTTTTGTTTTTCTTTTTGTTTTTTAAGACTTCATTTATTTACTTGATAGAGGGAGAGAGATCACAAGTAGGCAGAGCAGCAGGCAGAGAGAGAGGGGGAAGCAGGCTCCCCACTGAGCAGAGATTCCCGATGTGGGGCTCAATCCCAGGACCCTGGGATCACGACCTGGGCTGAAGGCAGAGGCTTAACCCAATGAGCCACCCAGGTGCCCCCCTCCAAAACTTTGTTAACAAAAATAGGTAGCATGCTAGATGTGGCCCACAGTTGTACTTCCCCAGCTGTGCTCTAGACGCATCAGCCTGGCACAAAGGAAGAAGAGGAGAGCAGAGCAGAGCCTGGTTCTGGAAACGCTCAGGAAGGTCCAAGCTACTCTAGCATCCTGCCACACCAGCAGAAGGCAAAGCCAGGTTATATAACCACCATGCCTCTTGAGAACCTTCCTCACTCCTTCTTTGCCTCCTTCCCCTGACCCCTACGCTAGAGAACTTAGAAACTGGCCAGTGGCTGGGGAGGGAGAGAAGGAAAAGCCAAAGGAATAGAAATAGAAAAGCAATAGCAGCTACCCTTTCTTCGCAGGAAGCTGCCAGTCTTAGAAAGACAGAGCTGAGAAAGAAAACAATATTGGAATTCAATCCAATGCAGAGACCTTGGGCCAAACACACTTCTGAACTGAGAATGCATTTCCAACTCAAAATGATAATAGACCTGTTTACCTACGAGTCAGAAAAGTCATGGGGTTGAGAAAGAGGAAAATTAAGCCACACATTGACAAATCACACTTGCTTTTTCAAACTCCTAGTGATGTATACAATCCCAAAGTCAAGGGTTTTCTTTTCTTAGCTGAAGACCCCAGCCATTACAGAGAAACAAATGGAGACATTATCCACCTCAAAAGCTTTTTGCAAACTTGACACAAGGAGCTCACCAAGAAGGCCACTTAGCAGTGTGAACATTATTGACTCTTTGTTGTATCCAGTCCCTCCAGTTGTCCTGAACAGATACTTGATTATAGAAAATAACTGAGGATTCTTTTGTCCTTTAATAAATATCATGACCAATTTATGTCTTCCTTCAAGTAACGTGTGCACATTTACTCTGATCCTTTTAATTCTCCAACAGGGTCTCATTTCTAAGGGCTCTCCTGCCTTTCCAAGGGCTGCTGGAGAGCGTATTGGTGGCCTGCAATTCAGAGCAAATGGCTAATTATAGGGGGTGCTCATCAGTTCATTAGTGGCTCTTGAACTGCTGCCTGCTGAATGACAGCCCAACCAGCAATTTCCCTGACTCTGTGCTGAATGGGGCCCCAGGAGCATTTGCAGGGAAAAGCTTGATTTGCAGCGGAAAGCTTGATTCGTTCTCCGCTCTTAGACTAGCAAAGATAATAGTATGAGAATCTGAGTTTTGTTAAAGTACAGAAGAAAGTTTTGTTTGCTTTATTTTCCGTATTCTGAGCTAAAAAGGTTTTTAAAACAAATGGTGTCTTCTACTGATCTTAGGGCCTCTGTGCCAAGAATGTTTTAACACAAGGTTATCTAACTCGTACTTTATCCATGCTTTCTGAAATGTTTAACTCCTCTTTGTTGTCTCCAACTACTACTGCACAGACACACTTTTCTTGATGATGACATAATTCTGTTACGGCATTTTCCAGTGTTTTGTCTTATGCTTGCTCACGAGGAAGTTCTCTTCTTAACCTGTTAGCTTCTACCAGGGAGAATGGATATGTGTCTATCTCCTAATTTGTACAGTTCTTAGTGTGGTATAATATGGGTCATATTTAGTTGGATACTTTTTCTTCTTTTCAAATTCCACCCCATTCACCCAAAAAAATGGCAATGGGGGAAAAGGGGGGGATTGATGGTATATGAATCTTAATTGACTGCCAACACCAATGATCATTTTATTTTTGAGAATTTTTTGTATATGCAGTAGCAACTATTTATCTAAAGTCAATAGTGAATTGGGTCTATACGTCCTCTTTTGCTTTCTGTTTTTAGTTTTTGTCATCAAGAACAAGAGACTCTCTGAATCAAAGCTGAACTTTTGTCTTCAAAGGGGTAGATTATATGGAAGACTCTCAGAGTGTTATTTTCATGTCTGAGTTATAAATACCATTTTTAATGAAAGGAAAATTAGGTATTCAACATTTCTGTTTTCATTTTCATTCAACAAACACTTAGGGAGAGTCCACCACATTTGAGAAAGTGTCCTAGGCACTGGGATATGACAGAGAAAGAGACAAGGCCAAGAACATTATCAGAGGGCCAGCTATGACAGGCAAGAGTTTAAAGGCGGAGGATTTAAGAGAGTGAACATGTAGTAAACTTACATTGGGTTGTCTAGGAAAGGCCTCCCTGTGAAAGTAAGTTAAAGTTGATCTGGGTGATGAGAAAATGTGATACAAAGATCAAGGAAGAGCAAACACATTCTAGTGAAAAGTGCCAATGCAAAGCACCTACTGTAGGAGCCAACTCCAGGCAGCCAAAGACACTTATGGCTGAAGCGTTGTAGCTGACACAAAGATGCTAAGAGTTGAGCCAGCGAAGGCGGGAGAGCTCATGGAATGAGGGCTTCCCAAGAAGGGATAAAGATTGGGCTATTTCCAATTATTAGAAGAATTCAGACAAGGTGGGCATTTAAGTCAGAAGAGTAACATAACCATAATCTTATCTGTGTGTTTTAATATTGCATCCGGCTACAATAGGAAGAATGGATTTTAAGAAGATAAGAATAGAAAGATAAGAATAGAAATAGAAAGAATAGAAAATTAAGGGGTGCTTAGGTTAAGCATCTGTCTCTTGATCTCAGCTCAGGTCTTGATCTCAGGGTCATGAAATCCCAGCATGGAGCCTACTTAAATAAAAAAAAAATTTTTTTTAAATAATAGGAAATTAATGTGGGAACTGTTTTATTCCTCGAGCCAAGAGGTGATGGTGTCTTGGATTGGGGTGTAGGAAAGATGCAGAAAAGTGGAAGAATGCAGGGGTGACTTTGAAGTAGAGTTGGTAGGCCTTGTTTAGGGATAACTGTTGGAGTAAAGGCAATAGAAGGAGCAAGAATAGTGCCTGGATTTTTGTCTCATGTAACTGTGTGGGGTGGTGGTACCACTTACTGAGATGGGGCCCACGGAATAGAAGCAGAGTGGGGAGGTTGGCAGAGAATAAAAGTTGTTTTCATGGTGTGAGGTTTAAAATAGCATCAGAAACCCCAGTGGAGATGTCAGATAGGCACATAGATTTGGGGAAATTTGTGCTGAAAGTCAGTATTTAGGGGTTATCAATATTGAAAAGGTATTTGATGCCATGAGGATAGTTGAAGTCACCACATGAAGACCAGAAAGAAAAGTGAAGAAGAAATCCAGGGTGTCCAAGGCCCGGGGGTAGTCCTTTATTTAGAATAATAAGAAAGAAGATCCAAACAAGGAACCTGCAGAAAGGCAACCTGCAAAGTGAGAGAAAAACCAAGCCAGGAAAAGAAAGTGTTCTATGAAGAAAGGCGTAGCCAACTGTCCCTAAAGCTGTGGACATGTCAAGTGAGGTAAGGGAAGATGTTTGACCATCGTAGTCAGCAGGCAGCTCGGAAGACATCGAAGAGCCATCAAGAACAGCCTTCATGGAAGGTCAGGTCAGAAGCTCAGTGAAGTGGGGATGGTGTCCATAACTACAAGGAAGTCACTTGGGACATTTCACCCAAACAAGGAACAGCATCATAAGGAAGTCATGGAGGGTCATATTTTTCCTAACAAATCTTAAATTGGTCAAGTGCTCCGTGCCAGGCACTGTGCTAAGTACTGCTGGGGAACAGAAAGATAAATATTATACAGTGCATGTTTTAAAAAGGCTCACAGTGGGTGGTAGAGCATCAGGGGAGTGTTGGTAGTCCCCTGTACTTGTTTTCGAGAGCCATAATAATGCTACATATCAAACTGCCCCCAAACTCAATCACAGGGAGCATTTATTATTTATTAATGAAGAGTATTAACAATACCTCTGAGCCCAGATCCAAACACACCTGATGTCTTTCATCCTGAACTTCCCAGTGATCTAAACCCCAACTTTCCCTTTATGTTGAATATAATCTGCATTGGGCTCTGTTGCTTGCAACCCAAAGAGTTCCAACTAACACATCCAAATTCAGATTTTTGGAACTTAAAAAAAATATATACCCCCTGATGATTTAATCAAAGATATATATAGATAGGTATCTGTGTGTGTGTGTGTGTGTGTGTGTGTGTATTTTTTAAGGGGGATTTAGGAAGATTCATTCTCAGAGACTGGTTTGGGAGAGATAAGAACCTGCTAAATGGAAGCCAAGCTGGCAGGAATTTCATAATTTAGTTCCTGCGGATAAAAAAGAGAATCCCATTTCCCTGGCCACCAGCAGATCCTTAGCTGGTACACACGAGAATGCACCACGCCCGGTTGTTCAATGCCAGAGTCCGTTCTGATAAGGAACATCCACATTTTCTGATTAAGTGTCTTGATTATCACCCTTACCCATCCCCATGCTACAGTGTATTTTCAATAAAGTGAAATTGCTTTGAAGCATTTTAGAATTCTGTTTTCTGTCTGCCTGTGATGTGTGACCTCAATTATTTCCACCTTGGATATCAAGATGCAACAGAAATAAATTTGCCTGCGGCCTGGATGAACTGGCTCCCCACGAGAGGGACTGACTCTACTTGCTCTTCTCCTTTGACCAAGTCGTGCTGAAATAATCAGAACAGACCAGGGCAGAATGCAAATGGCCGTAACACGCAGACTATCACAGATGCTGACAGGAAGCGGACCCCTGGCCACAAAATGCCAGAGGCAAACTGGCAGGAAGGAAACCAGGAAGAAATAGAGGTATGAAAACCTGTAAGAATTATGTTGGCAATGCACCGTGTGCCATGGAGTAAACCTGTATTACCCACAAAATGCAGAGGGTGAGGGTTTGTGGAGTACACCTGAAAAGATGGCTGCTCCCCACCCACTAGGGCTCAAAATTCTGCCACACAAACTCGATTCTTCGGTGTAAGGGGGAAAAAATCAAGCAAATGGAGAGTAATTGAAACTTTATTTATAACAGCAATCATTCGAAAACAATCTCCATGGTGACAGCTTCCTCTGACTGGCCGCGTAAATTATGACGGACCCATACAATGGGATACCGTAATCCCGTTAAGCCTAAACTGTGTCACTGTCACACCTACCTGCAAAAGAAAAGAGTCTGGGGGTGACAATAGTTTTCATTGAGGCTATTACTGTTTTGAACAAAGTCAGAGTTGTCTTCATTAGAAAGAAGAATGGATATTCATAAGCCACTTGCTGTATCTACCAGGCAACTTAAAATACCCTGAAATCTGGGATTAAGTAATGAGTGGTACAGCCACAGGGTGGAGTACTCTGCAGCTGCAGCTATTAGGAAAGATGGAGTACAAAATTGTATGGTAATTGTGCTGGGCATTTTTTTTTTAAGATTTTATTTATTCATTTGACAGACAGAGATCACAAGTAGGCAGAGAGGCAGGAAGAGAGAGAGGAGGAAGCAGGCTCCCCGCTGAACAGAGAGCCCGATGCGAGGCTCGATCCCAGGACCCTGAGATCATGACCTGAGCTGAAGGCAGAAGCTTTAACCCACTGAGCTACCCAGGCGCCCTGTGCTGGGAATTTCAAATGAAGAAAAAGCAAGCTGCAGAAATGTAAATAATAAGATTATGAGTGTGTGTACATGTGTGTACATGTATCTATCTCCTTATTTTTTTAAGAGTTTATTTAGTTATTTGGCAGAGAGAGAGAACACTCAAGCCCAGGGAACAGCAGGCAGAGAGAGAAGCAGGTTCCCGCTGACCTAGAGTCTGATGTGTGCCTTGATTTGAGGACCCTGGGATGATGACCTGAGCGGAAGGCAGACACTCAACTGACTGAGCACCCAGGCACCCCTGTATATATCTCCTTATATCTGCATAAGAAAGTGTTATCAGTAGCTACTTCTGGAAAATGAGACTGAAAAGGAGTGTGACATTTACTTTTCACTTAAATCCATAGTATTTTTTTTTTTAAGCTTTATTTATTTTGGTGAAAGAACACGAGTGCGAGCATGCGCAGGGAGAGGGGCAGAGGCAAAGGGAGAGAAACTCAAGCAGCTTCCGCACTGAGTGAGGAGTCCGAGGCGGGGCTCGACCTCGCCACCCTGAGATCAGACCTAAGCAGAAACCAAGAGTCAGAAGCTTAACCAGCTCCACCCCCAGGCACCCCTAAATCCATACTCCTTGTTTTGCAATGGAATCATAGCATTTCTTAGTATGGAAATCTTCAGTTCTAATCTGATAATTTGCTTCCAGATAGGTCTAAATACAACAACATTCTGGGCAAATCTGCCTCAATCCTGTGCCCTGACATCGTCAGCAAGAAGTGTGTTTACCATGATTCTAGTTCAGCAAGAAGGTTCATCGGAAGAAGGCAGCGTGCACCCACCTGAGGGACTCTGTCTCAGGGAGAAGCCCACCGAAGTCTCATTCCTCTCTATGTTACCTTTTTCTCTAAGGTAAGGAATACACTCCTATTTCTGAATTCACTTTGATGATCTGATTTATTTTTCATCACCCCAGTGAAAGTCCTCCTGTGTGTTAAAGTCAAAATTCTCTACGCAAAAGCCTCTGTAATTCTCATTCTATGGGGCTGGTAGAAAGTTGGTCACCCTCCTCCTCCATGTTGTCATTGAAAACTGGGATGCTTCCTGATGGCTAAAAAAATTAACTATGTATATCCAAGATTCAGAAAACTAATCCATAGCAACTCAGACAAAAGATACAATTTCTTTTTATTTTGTGTTTTATGTTAACAATGTGTGAGACTTTTGCACTCTCCTGCATGATAGAGCTGTAACTGACTCACATAATCTCATTCTCCCCTGCACCGATATTTAAATAAATTGATGCCCTGAGAAGAAGCATCGTGTCTTTACGAAGACCCCCCTCAAAGCTATATTCCCACGGATTATGCTTCCATCTGACCTCACCCTACAGACTTCTCAACTTCTAAGTCAACCGTTCCAATTCTCTTAACCCATGGACAGGGGACTCCTCTTCAGTCCTTCACATTTTCCCATCATTTTTCTCCAAAACCTATTCCATCTCACCAGTACCCTTAAAACATGTGTTCAGAAATTTACTGCAGCACTCCAATGAGACAGTGTCTTAAAAGGCCCTATTTTCTCTCCCCTTATCGGACACCCCCTACTTATCTGTACCTCTGTACTTCCCACAACAACAACAACAAAAAAAGCACTGAATCATCAAATCAGTAAGTATTATTGAGCCTCTCCACTAAAGACTCATGTAGCATCACATGCTGTACAATAAGATTGATTAACATGCCAGAGTGAAGTTACTATACAAATAAACTAGAAAAGTCCCACGGAATTTTTAATAGCATGCATGAGTTACAGAATACAAAGTTGGTCAGAAATCAGTAAGAGAGATAGGAAACCAAGCACGTATTGCATAGGGTGAACAAGCCAACAGTAAGTTTCTAAGACCCAGCATCAGGACCACCTACCCATCGCCTCACATAGCCTGTGTGAGAGGGCACCCCAAGACGTCTACCTTGTTCCCTGACCAATGCTGGGCCATCCTCCCTGGCCACACACCCCACATTCGTATTCTCCAGCCCATTCTGATGACTCCACCTCCAGACCTCTCTTGCTGGCTGCTGACCCTGACCTCCCCATTCTACCCCAACACCCGGTATCACAGCTTCTCTCATACGAAACTTGGCTCCCTGAAATCACCTTCATCCCTCAAACTACATTTGTTCCAGAGAACATCCAAATGTGGTCCAACACATCCTCCAGACAAAATCCAGGCTGGAACTAGCCAGCAAGAGTGAAGTTGCTTCTGAGATCCTCCCAGGCCCTGAAGGGAACTGAACAATGGTCTGGCAACATGTCCAGCATATTTTAAAAGGAAATGTCTTTGTCCAGATAGATACAGTTGGATTTGAGTAACACATATATGATAGGAATCCACTGACTGTTGTTCTGGGACTGGAAATGTATGAAGGGTTTGGAGAGAAACTAGGAAAGAATAAGCATTGAGTAAATACAGGGTAAAACATGCTTTGTAGCTTTCATTTATAGATGGAAACTTTTTTACTTTTTTTGGTGACAAGGGAATAATTTCTGATTCTCAGGCAAAAAAAATAAGAAATGACTCAGATTGTGTCTTTCCCTGAAAAACCATTAAATAAGATTTGTTTGCACTACAGAGGCCAGAGTGTACAATATATCAGTGGTCCTCAAGTCTGCTTGATTAACGGAATCAGTAAGGAAGAGTTTTAGATGCAGATTTCAGACTTAATGAATCAGAATCTTGAGAGAGAACAAAGAAAGTTATTTATAAATCTGAAAATCTAAATCTAAATCTGTTTCTGAAAAATCAATCAATCAATCAATAAATCAGTCTGCTTCTGGTGCTTGTCCAGGTTTGGGAGGAATAGTGAGGATGACATCCTATTACACCTTCCAGATAAGATCAAACTTTTTGTTCCCTGAGGCTTGTCAGTAGTTATAGGTTTTTGCCTTGCTATATTGAACTCTTTTTTAAAAAAGATTTTATTTATTTATTTGAGAGAGAGAGAGTGAGCAAGAGAGAGGGCACAAGCAAGGTAGGGGTGGGGGGAGGCAGAGGGAGAAGCAGACTCCCTGTTGAGCAGAAAGCCCAATGTCTATGTTGAACTCAATCCCAGGACCCCAGGATCATGACGTGATTCGAAGGTGGATGCTTAACTGACTGAGCCACCCAGGCGCCCCATTATATTGAACTCTTAAATAATAATCCCTCTTTTTGTTCAAGACTAATGCCATACACTTGGGAGTATATTGGCCCCACTTATAACAATTCTTCCTTCTCTAAGAACTTCCCAATCTACAGGGAGGCACCAATCAGAACTTGTTCAAATCCTCCGGCCTCCATTTAGTGGAATGGGTATGTTCCAAGACAAGCAAGTCAGAAGCCCAGCCCCCTAGAAATCTGAAATTGGGAGCAAGAGTGAAAGTTAGTCTCTCAATGTGGCTAGACCTTGTGAACTTGGAAACTGCTGGCTGCCATCTTCCACTGGACTGGGACACAGGAAGAGCTTTTCCCTACAAAAGAAGACAGCAGATGCATACAAAGAAGCAAGGGACCAGCAAGAGCGCTCTCTGGATTTCTAGCAGGTTTCCAGGCACCCATTACAATCTTCCCAAGTGCCTCCTTGCCTTCTATCCCTTGGGTTCCATCCATAAGCCACCCTCCCTTCTTATAATTATTTGTGTCATTTTTAAATCTACTTCAAGATGTAACTTGCAGCAAGTGATCTCCCAAGTATGCCTACTAATGCTTGATAATGAGTGACATATTTTCCAGGCAGCAGAGGTTCCATGGCCCTCCCTGCCATGGTGACAAAATCAGTCTTTTTCCAAGTGTAACAGTTCAGAGGACACATGATAGCTTCCTTTGCATTTGAAGATCTCTATACACTATGTGTCTATGAATACTGATATGATGGGGGGAAAATCATCTATCCTCTTTATTAATATGGGAAAAAAACGCCCAAATGTGGTCTGGGACAAAAGTATTTTGCACGATTATTTATAACCTTCTTCTGGGAAAAAAAAATTACTATTCCTGAATAAAAAATGCTGAAACAATTTTCTGATAAACTTTAATTAGCTTAAGATCTCTTCTAGGAACTTGCTACCTACCCATTCAGCTGTCTGTGAGGAATCAAATGGTATTTAACCAGACATTGCTTTTTATTGTATCCAGTCAAAGACTATCTAGCCCATTCTCTTTTCCCATAAAACATTCTTACCAAAAGAATATCTCGAGTGGATCTTTTTGCTTTTTCTGCTTGCAGCAGGTGTGAAATGAAATTTGACAGCAGCTCATAGCAAAATGGTCTGAAGATATTTAAAAATCATTTTGTTGGGTCTTTATAAAGGCCTTTTATTTTATTTATTTATTTTAAGCTTTTGCTGAAGGTTACATTAGCCAGTTGGCTGTGAGTTTACTTCAGTCCTCTTTAGACAAGTTTTTGTTGTTTTGTTCAAAAACATCCCATTCAGCATTGATAATGGATTAGAGTATCAGGAGTCCTTCTCCAGCTCTTCAAAATCTCACTACTCTATGACTTGAAATGCTTCGGTACTATGCTAAAAATTTTGCTTGTCTACAGCCCTCTCACCTTCACACTTGCTCAGTGAGAGTATAGTTTGGCATCTGATACAACTAATTTGCTCCTCCCAGAAAAGCCCTTCAGTTTGTTTTCTCCTTTCTGGTATTACTTAGATCCCCACTGCTGGGCGATTACAAAACAACGTCACTCTCCTTTTCTCTTGCCAGTTAACAGGTGTGTGTGTTCGTTCATTACGTCAAGTCTTTGTTAGTGTCCCCTCTGTGCAAAGTATCCTTTACCTTTCCTGACTTCCAGAAGCTAAGGGAATAGATGCTAAGAAGACAGACCTCGGTAATGCAACACATCCAGACCTCTTCATGTTTCAGGATGATGTTGCGCTTAAATAAACAGGTCCAATGACGGCTAAGAAACTTTTTAAATATTGAAAAGAAATGCATTAATGTACCCAAGTCTTTCAAAGAAGCAACTACCAGACACGGCCTTGTACAACCCAAAGCCACTGTCCTGAGGATCCCGCCCTCCAAACCCTACAGCAGCTGCTTCCTGAAAGTCTCTTCTCCTACCCCTATTCCAGCAAGCCGTTACCTTTTTCTTTCTCTGTCTCAACCCCATTACCTAAGTCTAACATCGCAAACTGAACCCATTCTTTCAGAAGTAGCTCCAGACCCTTTCTAGCCATTTAAGGTTTTTTGAGCATCTACAGCTTTATTATCTTAAGGACGGTAAGTGCAGCCTGGGAGCTGTTCCACCAAACAAATGGTCTCCGCCTTTATTTGTGGGTCCAGGGGAGTCAGCAAGACTGTTTATACTCCCGTAACAATAACTTTGCCTCCAGTAGAGCTGTGATGTGATACAACATGGGATAAGGGCCATGGACAAGTTCAAAGGCACGGAAGGCATCTAGAGGCATGCAAGCTTGTTTCTGTTTGTGAGAATTAGCCAAGTTTCATGGGCCACGGGATGCAAATCAACTCGAAGCTGATATGTGAGTCATCCAGACCCCATCAAGCCTGACTACCACGTGGGTATAAGATGGGAACTTGCCACACCAGGCCTCCCTTCCTGATGCTCTGCAGGCTAGCCAAAGCCATTCTGTCTGCATTTCTGTCTGGATAGTTGAAGTCATCTGCTGAGACTCAGCCAGGGTGGTCCCAGGCCAGCCACGTGATACTGCACAAAGCATAGAAGAGATTCTGCTTATAGTACAAATGTATTGATGCAGGAGGGAGTTAACACCACAGGCCTGAGAATGCCTCTCTCTAGAAAGGGCTGCTAGCAAGGTCGCCCTTTGACATGGGAACTTGGATTTTAGGACAATTCCCACCATTCCCAGAACTGGTAAGAATGGCTTACTGTGCTCAATTGTGCAAACCATGTGATTTATGCTGAACACCTGCTTTCTTTCTGGGAGTCTGGAATTGTAGTGTATGCTAGGGACCAGTCTCCCACAAAATTCTTGGACACTGAGTCTCTAATGAGCTTTGCTGGTCACAACCCATTGCTGGAGAAATCAAGTGTATCCTGTGCAGCTCCACTGGGAGAGGACTCTTGGAAATGTGTGCCTGGATTCCCCCCAGACTTCACCCTATGTACCATTTCTCTTTGCCAATATTGCTTTGACTCCTTTTGCTGTGATAAACAATAGCCAGGCAAATAACAGAACCTAAGCATGGTTTTGAGATTCCTGACGACATGACCCTTCCTACTTACGCTGTCTCATTGCATTATACTCCCACCCTTGCTCACTCTGCACCTTGCTGTCCCTCAGACAATCCAAGTTCTCTCCTGCCCCAGAGCCTTTGTAGGTACTACCTCAACTACCTGTAACTTCTTATGGCTTATCCTTCACCTCTCAGCTTCTGTGTCACCTCCTCAGAGACCTTCCCTGACCACAACCGAGTTATTATCTCTCACAGCACTTGTTTATTTACTGTCTACCAGTCTAACCTATAACTGCTTTTTTAATTTACTTGTACACAATTAGACTGCAGTACCATAGGGCATGGGACTTACCTATCTTGTCCACCACACTGTAGTCTTACATTTTTGAGCCAAAAAGAATTCAATCTGTATCTATTGATAGATTAAATGAATAGACCCTTGCATGATGTCAAAACATCAAGGGGGTAGGAAAGGATATCCATTCTAGCATCTTCCATCCTATTAGAAGTCCATTTCAGGGGTGCCTGGGTGGCTCAGTGGATTAAAGCCTCTGCCTTCGGCTCAGGTCACAATCCCAGGGTCCTGGGATGGAGCCCCGCATCAGGCTCTCTGCTCAGCCGGAGGCCTGCTTCCCTTCCTCTCTCTCTGCCTGCCTCTCAGCCTACTTGTAATCTCTGTCAAATAAATAAATAAAATCTTTAAAAAAAAAAAAAAAGGTCCATTTCACATATACTGGAATTTCTTTAAAAAAAAAAAAAAAGAAAGAAAGAGAGAGAAGAAAATGCTGCTATTCTCTGTGGGTACGTTTGCTTTCAGGGCTGATTTTAACACTTCTTCTGAAACACCGCAAACATTTTAGTCCCTGTTCAAACAGCTGGTTGGAATTGACCTGAACTCGTGGCATTAGTAATCATCCTGCTTGCTATTGGTAAGAGCTCAGATTCTGACAAGGCAGTGCTCCACCAACATATTTCAAAATGCTTACTCCCTAGTGACCTTCTCCTCTTTGCATATATTTACAAGAGTTATAAAACAAATGCCAAATGCTGAGCAATAAAAGAAAAAAAAACTCAATTTTGAAAGTCAGCGGCTCTACAAAAACACAGAGTAGTACTGCCAAAATATGAAACAAAGAGAAATATGAATAACTCCCCTAATGACTTCCTCTCTTCCAGGAGCTCTTGAATCATTCAAAGGATCTGGCCCCATCTTCTGAAAACTGTCAGTTCTTAACTTCTTTCAAGTGCAAAAGAGCAGAGGTCAAAGACAAGCCCCCTCTAAAATGCACTGTTATTTAAGGATTTCTTCTTGATCAGAGGTCAAAGCCAGAAGACTTCAAGGAAGTACTAGGGCTCATCAAGCTCTCTAGGATCTGACTTTTATTTTGCAAAGATAGGGGTGTGTCTTAGGCATAGAAGGAGACCTGATCTTGCCTTGACACTTGACTGTCAGAGGCAAGAAGAAATCTGCTAAATGCAATGTCCTTTGTCTTTGGCATGTATGCCTTTGGCCTTGGCCTGAACCCTGCTAACCTTTCAAAGTCATACCTCCTACCACTTTCCAACATATAACTTCAGCTCCCACCATATTGAAATTTTCACAGTTACTCATATAGGTCAAGTTCTATTGCACTTCTGAGTCTTGGTACATAGCCTTTCTCTATGTCTATGTGTTTCTCCTTCTTTTTCTACTGTGAGGAAAACTACACATTCTCTAAGAAACCGACCTGTACCACTCCCTTGGTGAAGCCTTCCCAAATTCCCCACTTAGTGTCTCCCTCCTCTGTGTTCCTATTGCCCTATTGCCCCTTGGGGAGAACTTGATTATAGCACTTAGGATATTTTATTTTAAATCTGTGTGTGTGTGTGTGTGTGTGTGTGTGTGTGTGTGTGTGTGTTTCTTCCCCAATGCCAGGCTGTGAGTTCTTTGGGGGCAGCCAAATTCATTCATCTTTGTATCTTTATAGTTTGGTAGCTGCATAAGTGCCGATTAACTAGCTCAAGAAACAGAATTCACACTTCAGGCGTTTGACTCCAAGTACTAACCTCCAGACTATTAGGAGAAAAAAAAAAAACTGAATGTAATATATTGTAATGTGTTTGAGATTTCCATTTACAGCATTCTCACAGCTTTGATACAAAAAATTTAAAGGAATTTTATATACCAAAGGAAGCAGCAACTATGTCCTGTCTTCCTTTAAATACAGGCAAATAGTATATCAAAATTTTCTTCCCTTTAAGGGTATTAGAGCCTATACTCTATAAATGTTGTTTGTGTTTTATAGAACACAGAACTCTCTGGAGCCCAACCCCCACCCCACCTCATCTAAGCTGTGTGTTTGGGAAGGTCTTTACACGCCAAGGGAATGTTAATGCCCAAGCTTTACGGAAGATTGGCTGTAGAAGAATTAACTGATGAAGCCCAGGACCATAGGAAGAGAATTATGGTATGTGTGGCTGTTTATCTCCAAGAAGATTTGTTATCTCACCTGAAGAGACATACTGCTGTGTGACAGGACTTTATTTACAGTTCAAGCCTGACCTTTTTCCGTGTTGAGGGAGATTGCCGTACTGGCTAGCTTGGGGATTTATTGTCCCTGTTTAGCAGCAGTGACATTTCCTGACTATTGGCCGCAGAAACCCTTCTAAGTTCAAGCACAGAAAATCCTGACCCTCCTGTCCCACCTCTACCTGGGGGCACATTTCTTGGGGCAAAGTATTAATAGGCTTAAAGGACAAAGTTGCTTGGAAAAGAATGGGAGCACAGGAGACAGGGCAATGCCGTGCTGCCTCCCACAGAAATCAAGACAGATAAGTTCACAAAGATGTGGGACCAACCCTAGGAGCCCATGAGGGCCAGAAGACAAGGAGCAGATGCAATGATATGAAACTGCAGGGAAATGAGATAGGATTCCCCTTTCCCCTCTTTCCTTCTCCTTCGGCTTCCCTCCACTCCTTATCTAGGTCACAGCAGCACCGTTTTCCAAACCAGAGAAGCAGTGCTCCAACTGGCTTCTGCTCCAATGGCAAGTGATCTTTACACATACCTTGAATAAACCACCGAGCAGCACTGTGTATCCTAGGTATATTTCAAATGTCCTTTTGCTAAATCCTCATTTTTCTTTTCTTTTTTTTGCCCCTCTGCTCTCCCCATTTCTATAAGCTCTGGGGTTTTAAAAAATATTTTAAAAATATCTCCAAGGAAATTCAAAATAAGAAAATCTCTCAGACTATGAAAACATAATGTATTGGTAATTGTGATTAATAAAACTAGTGTTCCCAATTAGATTGTGAACTTGACTCAAGATAAGGACATTTTTAACCGAGAGAACGGTTTCTGTGCACCAAATTTAATGAGTCACTTCAAGTAGAGCCTCTTTGACTTCATTAGATTCACAGAGATAAATATAATGGGCAGCAATTAGCCAAGAGAATGTCGATTTAACTATCAAATTACCTTCTCCTCTCTGTAGTGTGTGCTATTAATCAGACTCATATATAAAACTTCAAGACACAAATGGACATGAATTACTGTGTTCTTCTGAAGGCATTTCTTTTTTAAAATTCCATGCATTTTTAAATTCATGTTTTAAGTTACTTCTAGTGCTTCAAAGTATGGAATGAAAAGGCCAGAAAGAGATCTGGTTATCATCGTGGACAGGTTTTTCCAACCAATTTTTTAAGCAGAGAAACTTTTTCCCTCCCAAAAATGAGGCCCAGCAAATAAAATAAAGAAGAGCAGAGTTTCTCATCAGGTAGTCTTGGAGGCCCACTTCTCTCTCGCTCACTCTCTCTTTTAAAGATTTTATTCGTTTATTTATTTATGGAGAGACTGAGAAAACAAGAGCAGGGGAGAGATGGGGGCAGAGGCAGAGGGAGAGAGAGAGAGAGATTCCCAAGCAGACTCCAAGCTGAGTGCAGAAAGAACATGATGTGGGACTCCATCCCACAACACTGAGATTATGACCTGAGCGGAAATCAAGTGTTGGATGCTTAACCAACTGAGCCACCCAGGCACCCCTGGAAGCCCATTTCTTTGGGGTCTCATCCCCTCCTTGCTGTTGACCTAGTTCTCAGCCCAAGATCTCCTTGGGTATCAATATAGGATATAGAAGTACTAACCCGTGACTCAGGACAGTCTGCAAGCAGATAATCGGGGGGGAGGGGGGACTCTCATTTTATAGCCAAGACAAATGAATCCAAGACAGGTTAAAATACTTTCTTAAACCCACACATTCTGCTGATTTCTAACCTAGGCCTAGAGCCCAGGTATCTATGACACCAAACGGCTTCCCATCAATATCCATATCTCTTTTGGACAGAATGCTGGAAAATGAGCCTTTAATATCTGGGTAGAGATGTTATTCTTTGCTCAATATAGAAGTCATTTTTATTATATAATTTGATAAAGCATTCATGAACATCTATCAAGTCACAATCATGGAGTTTCTTCCGTTGAAAATAGAATTGCTGTATTATTCACAACAGCCAAGGTATGGAAACAACCTAAGAATCCAACAGCAAATGAATGGACAAAGAAGATATGATATATGTACATACATGCATCTATACACAGCGAAGTATCATTCAGCCGAGAGAAAGAAGGAAATCCCGCCACTTGTGACAACATGAATGGCCCTTGAAGCCATTATGTTCAATGAAATAAGCCAGAGAAAGGCAAATATTGCAGTGGCATCACTTATATGTGTAATCCTTTAAAAAAATAATGAAACCCCTAGAAACAGAGCAGAAAAGTAGCTAGGGGCTGGAGATGATGGAGAAGAAGAGGTTGGTCAAAGTGTACCAACTTTCAGCTTAAGATAAATAAGGTCTAAGGCTCTAATACAAAACGTGGTGACTGTAGTTGATAACACTATATGGTCTAACTAAAATTTGCTGAGAGAACTTAAATATTCTCCCCCAAAATAAATAAACAAACAGTGAGGTGATGGATGTGCTAATTAACTAGATGGGGGGAGTGTTTTTGCCATGTATAACTTCTCTATTAAATCACCATGACGCACATTTTTAACTATCTTATGATTTTACATGTGAATTATATCTCAATAAAGCTGAAATTTTTAAAAAAAAATTAAGTGCATTCCACATGATCTATAGCCATGTATCTCCACCAAGTACATTTTAGTTGTCAAATTTTTGATACGAACAACTAATAATGCTTAAAAGGGATTTGAAAAATATAAAATGCTGCATAATTTAGACATAAGAAGATGAAGTTATTTCTTAAAGAGTGAGAACATGGATTCCTAAGTCTTGTCGCCTAAACACCACACACCTGTCTCTGACAACCCGTCTCCAGACAATGGAGATGCAATGTCATAGGTAAGAGAGGACAGCCAGTGACACGGGGAGCAAACATGGTCCACAAACGAAGTGGCGTGTTCAGACATTCTGATGTTAAGAGTGATGGCTAGCCGTGTGCTTCTTGTTTGTTCTCTACAGTAAGCTTAGTTTTCTCACCATTTACATCAACCCTGAATTTAAGGTAACTGTTTCCTGTTACTGTTCATTTTATTTTGTTTATCCTGGGAGAAAAGGAGATAAGGTATTCCCAGTAGAGTATCAAGGGATCCAAGCTAATTAAATGCAGTAAGACCCAAGTGACGGATTAGCCTTTCATCCCATTAGCCCACATGCATAAACCAAAGTCATAAACATGTAGTCAGTTCTTTGTCATTTATTTTAATGCTTTTTAAATGTGCTAAGAAGAAAAATTTATGATGTGTTTCTGCAGCATTCTGGTTATGAAGGTTCTATTTATCAATAACTAATTTATTTCTAGAATGGAATACCAGTTTACCAAGAATGCTTCACAGAATAAATATGTGGAATTAATGTATATTAATATAATGTATATTAATAATATAATGTAATCAATGTAATAATATAGGTAAGGATATAAGTAGTTATTGAAGAAATTATATGTACATGCATATAATGAATATGCAAAAAGCAATGTAAGAAGGAAAAATGTTTTAGGTATTTTCAGGAAAAGAAGGATTTTTAAAAAACCACATGGATAAGACAAATACCATATGATCCCAGTTATATTAGAATCTAAAAAAAAAAAAAAAAAAAGAAAACCAAGCTCATAGATGCAAAAAACAGATGGATGGTTGCCAAAGGCAGGGGATGGAGGTGGGCAAAATGGGTGAAAGGACTCAAAAGGTACAAACTTGTAGTTATAAAATAAATAAGTCGGGGCACTTGGATGGCTCAGTGGCTTAAAGCCTCTGCCTTCGGCTCAGGTCATGATCCCAGGGTCCTGGGATCGAGCCCCGCATCGGGCTCCTTGGGGAGCCTGCTTCCTCCTCTCTCTCTGCCTGCCTCTCTGACTACTTGTGATTCTGTCTGTCTAATAAATAAATAAAATCTTTATAAAAAAATAAAATAAAAAAGTCATAGGGATGTAAGGTACAGCATGGTAACTATAGCTATACTCTATTGCATTATTTCAAAGTTACTAAGAGAGCAGATCTTCAAAGTTCTCATTACAAGAAAAAAAATTCTGTAACTATGAATGGTGACAGATATTATTAACCAGCTATTCTGTGGTGATCATTTTGCAAGACCTCAAATATCAAATCATCACAGTGTTATCCTGAAACTAATATAATGTTATATTTCAGTTATACCTCGATAAAAAAATAATAATAAAATTTAAATTTTAAAGTTACATGGGTTCAAAATTTTACCATAAATGAAAGATCCCCAAAGCTCAGTTTTACCACACACTTATTAAAAACCTAAATATCAGTCCAAAGAATTTAGCACCACCCCAGCAAGGCTACAGTAACAGGAGTTAAAGGATTACCACGATATGTCTGTTACGTAAAAATTACTGCCTCTATAGCATACTTGCTTGGAGGTTTACCTTAATAAACCGATTAAGTCACATATTAAGGCAAGTCATTTACCTTAATAAACCTATTACTCACTTAAGTATAATCCAATAAATGCGAAGTGTCAAGATCAGCAACAATTCACTAAAACTGATAAATTAACTTAGCATTCAATTATTAAAAACACCTTAATAGAAAGAAACATTGTAAATAGTTTTAAGTAATTCATCTCTTTTCCATGCGTCCGCTGCTTTAGCCTTGTCCCAGCTAATGTTCACTGGACCTTGAGGGCGCCTCCCACTTGCAATGGTTTTTGTGCCGTATGGGCAAGCTCGGGGCACATCGTTCTGGAAAAGCTGAAGTTGTAACAGAGCTGCAAGAAGGGCAAATCTGGAAATACAGACTTCTCTTTCTGATTCTGCAATGGAGGCCTGCCATCTTGCAAGCAAGGAGGACACCTGCAAACGGCTAACCTCTGCAATATCTACTTTCATACACATCTGTGGTTTTCTCCCAGTGCCCCCCGAGATTGCAAGAGGGAGCCATGTGGACGGTCTGGGGGGCTCAATCGGTTAAGTGCCTGGTCTGACTCTTGGTTACTGCTTGGTTACTGCTCATCAGGTGATGATGTCAGGGTCCTGAGATCAAGCTCCGCCTCTGACGGGGACTCAGCTGGAAGTCTGCTTGAGATTCTCTCCCTGTCCTTCTGCCCCTCCCCCTGCTCAATGATGTGCTCACACTCTCTCACTCTCATAAATAAATAAATAAATAAATAAGTCTTTTTAAAAATGGGGGAGCCATATGTCAAACTCTGGTCACTAATCAATCATCTCTGGAGGGTTTTGGTTTTCGTTTCTTTCTTTCTTTCTTTCTTTTTTTACATTTCTTTCTTTCTTTTTTTTTTTTTTTAAGTTTAACCCTTGCTCATTAATATATTTTCTGCAGTGAAAAAAAAATTAAAGATTTATTTTATTAGGGCCACCTGGGTGGCTCAGTCAGTTAAGCGTGTGCCTTCAATTCAGGTCATGATCTCAGGGTCCTGGGATTGAGCCCCACATTGAGCTCCCTGCTCAGCAGGGAGCCTGCTTCTCCCTCTCCCCTGCCCTTGCTTATGCTCCCTCTCACTTTCTCTCTCTCAAATAAATAAATAAATAAAGTCTTGAGAGCACAAGTGGAGGTGGGGTAGAAGGAGAAGCGGATGCCCCACTGAGCAGGGAGCCCATCATGGGGCTCTTTCCCGAGACTCATGAGATTATGACCTGAGCCAAAGACAGCCTGACTGAGCCACCAGGTGCCCCTGTAAAGAAAATTTCAATCAAACATTACCGTAACCTGTTTTGTGAGGTTTTTTTTAAAAAACAGTTTAAAAATAGAAGAAAAGAAAGTTTAAGTGCTGTCAATCTCTCGATGGAACTACCCAGGGAAAATGTCTGGGAGGCGAGCTGCCTTGTGTTGCTTAGAGGCTTTTGTATTCTCTCTCCTTTTCAACCCCACTTTATTTTTTATCATAATTTCCTCTGTCAACTGGCAAGCTTTAAAAAGGATTTTTTTTTTTAATATCTGTGGTGACAAGTTGCAAACTAACCTAAAAAAGTCCTATTTCTTTTTATTTTCCTCTCTAGGTGATTCTCTCTCATGCCTTTCTGAGAAAATGTCATGAATATTTCATCAAACGTGAAGGAAGAATTCCATAAACGTGAGCATATTTTTTATTATATTATTTTGTTATGCAACTGCTATTGAATTCTTTTTAATGGAGCACCTACTACTTTAGTCAGGTCCTTTGTGACTGGTTTTCTCAGGCTCTCTCTCCCCACGTCTGCTCACGAGAACCTTTAGTTTCCCAAAGTACCCATGGCTGAATCCAGATTGAAGGTAAGGAAGAGACTCACTGGCCAGCAAGTGCTGGCTTCCTAGATAGCTCTTTGACGATCCCCTGATTCCCAATGACTCATATTAACACCCCAGAGATACTGAGCATCATTTCTCTGTGTGTGTGTGTGTGTGTGTGTGTGTGTATTTGGAACCCATGTGAAGACAGACCTCTTGCTGACAGAGCACCCAGGGAACACAGCTCCCGCCTAACCAAGCTCTCCACTTCACCACTGCATTGTTCCGAATCTCTGAACTTGGGCCAAGCTACTGTCATTGTTCACGAAAATCTTTCCGTGGGATCATGCAAAGGAAACAAAGAGGGAATGTTAAAATTCCAGTGGGAATCTAGAGCTTACGCACTATCTAGGCAATGGGCGTTCTGTCAACAGAACATTCGAGTTAAATCAGAGGTTTTGGCATCAGTATGCAACATTAAAATGCCAATTTCCCAAGAATCTGCATGTAATTTTTAACCCCCAAAGTGAGCATGTTTTCATCTGTCTTTGCCAATTCAGAAGTTGTGGGTTGTTTCTCAAGGTCACTATCAGGCATATCAGTCACCTCAGTGTAAACTACTAGTGAGAAAGGAAAAGTGCTTTTTAAATGGGATTTACTGGATTATAGGGAGTTTATTGTATCTGTACTGGCTGAAAGTGTCCTAAGCTTTTGTTTCCGTATTTTGTTGTGCTTAAACCAGAATCCACGAAAGCCCTCAGGTAAATGAAAACCATGAGAATATTTGTCTGGATGAGTTCACGACGAGTTCATGTGTAAAGGTGCTTTTTTCTGTTGTCTTAGACCTTGCAATCTTCCTGCTATTTGATATATTGAACAATGTGGATTTATAGCTTGGATTCAAGGAGGAGAACCATGAACATAGAGATGGGCGAAAGGAAAATCACTGGGATCTGTCTAAAAAATTGGCTTAAGAGTTTAGGGGACATTTGGAGAAATTTCCCACTTCTCCGGCTCTCCTTTTCCTTTATCCTCTACAAACACCAGAGAACCCATCCCACTCCCAGCCCTGGGAGTCCTTCTCCACCACCCTGTTCCTTCACCTTCCTTGAGGTTCAGCTTCAGCTTGCCAAAGAGACCTTGTCGATCTCACTGCCCCAGGTGAGGTCCTTAGGAAAGCCCTCTCTTGCTCTGACTCCATCCCTGCTAGACTGTGCCACATAAGGGAGTCAGTACTTTGAAAGCTAAGGCAGGGCTGACTCTGCAGATACCTCTAGATTCTCAGCATGTCTGGCAGCATTGCCAAACAGGAAAAGATTGTCTGTGGGTTCTCCTTTATGTCACATGTGGTTGGTTCAAAACCTCAGAAGCTTCCCAGGTAAAATCTAAAATTAGCTCCCCACACGGAGGGCAAGGAGACTCTCAAGAACGAGGCAGGCCACTCTTCATTGGTAGCTGGCAGTTCTAATAAGCAAGGGAACTTCCCAGGCTTATTGTGGGTGGCCACAAAATAAGTAGATCTCCACACCACCTGCCACATCTTAAAAAAGTTTATACAGCGGCCTTCACTGGGTCCAGTCCCATATACTGCCCAGTTGCTCTCAGCAACACATTGCTTGCTCAAGGCTGCATCCTGGAAACAACTCTGACTGTAGGAACCATGGGCAGAATGTACATTCCAAGGACGGGGAGGGTCGAGCAGTGTCTGATTGCCTGGGTCTGGCTCATTGGTCATGTCCCTTCCATGACCTCCTCTAACATTTTTCCAGTGACTGTGCAAACACAAAAGTGATTACTCATGTCGGCATATATGTAAATTTCCTTCACTTATAATATGAAAATCTATTACTATGTGCTGACCACATAATTTATTGATCATATGATGGTCTTCTTCTTACAAATTAAAAATTAAAAATATTTGAGGCTGCATGATATGGAATTCTAGATCAAAACTTGGCATCTACCCACATCTGGCCAAGGAGGCCCTAATGGTTGACCACTGCTGTATTCACTTCTGTGGGAGACAGAATTCTCAAGATGTGCCCCCCAAGATTATTCAATCAAACACAAATCTAGGCTCCACTTTAAAAAAAAAAAATGCAGATGTAATTACAGTTACAGATCTTAAAATCGGGAAATGTCCCGAACTATCTGGATGAGCCCGGTTTAATCGGTAGAGCCCTTCAAAGAGTGAGATTTCTCTGGCTGCGGTCAGTGGGTTGTAGCAGCAGAAGGCAGCAAAGCAAAGATGAGGCCGGAAGGAATGGAGGTCTGAGAGACGTGAAGAGAAGATCTGACCCAACTTTGTTGGCTTGGAAAATGGAGGAAGGGAACCATGAGCCAGGCAATGCGGGTAGCTTCTAGGAGCTGAGAAAAACCTCCTGTGGGCAGCAAGCAAGAAAATGAAGACCTCAGTTCTTCAACAGCAGAGGACCAAATTGAGCGGACCACCTGAATGAGACTAGAGGGAGAGATTCTCGCCTAAGAACCTCCAGGAAGGAATGCAGCCCTCTTAACACCTTGATGTCAGCCAGAGTGACCCAAAGATGCACTACCAGACTTCTAACCTACCAAGCTGAAAGAAAATAAATGGATGTTGTTTGAAGCTACTGTGATAGTGGTAATTTGCTCCAGCAGTGATGGGAAACTAACAAACAAATCTCCGGCAAGGAATTCATGTTTTCCAAGTCCTGTTCTGTATTTGGTTCCCTTACCGAAATCATCTTTGACTCAGTTTCTCACCCCCACTTACTAGGACGTAGAGACGGATCCATAAAGTGCATAGTCACTCTAAAATTGAAATCCGTATTCATTGTAAGACAGGGCTCATTCCAAACATCTAATTGTGTGATGTTTTTTCCTGCCATTTCCTCACTGTTAAGAGTATGGGGGAGTCCTTGTGTTATAGAAATGCATGCTTATTTAACGTACCAGTTTGGGTAGGCAAAAGAAAGTTTTAAAACTTCTGTCAAACACATTTGACCTCAGTTTACACAGTGCTTTTATAGAAAAGAGACCCACTTCTGAAAGTACCCGTTTGGTATCTAAATTGAATATTGGAAAGTCTCAAATGCCCTCTAAAAGTCCCAGGAATTTTCCCAGCACCATTGAATAAACACAATATCATTTTTTATAAAGCCTCGCAGTGGACATTGAGAGAATTCAGTCCCAAATGCCAACACACAGTTACGGTAGACCTGAAGGAAGCTGCAGTTTATGGCCTTCAACCATTTTATTTGGAGCCATTTATAAACCATTTATAACAATTTATAAACCATAAGCCATTTATAAACCATTTATAACAAGTATGATGACAAATTATATATATATATATATATATATATATATATATATATATTTTTTTTTTTTAATGTCTCTTAACCATACCATAGTTCCTAAGTGCAATTTGAAAGAGCTGGCCTGATAGTAACACAGTTTAACAGGATTCGGTTTATTGGAATTCATGCACAAGCCTCTGCCTTTGGAACAGCAGCAAGCACAAAAGGAGCGAGTAGCCTTACCCCGCTGCTGAGGGTTTGGGCATTCTGCATTTCTGCTCAGCAGAGTGGACTCTACAGTCACCAGACGCACAGTGTGCATTTTGCGTGCGATTAAAAAAAAATTTCTTTCGGCTTATGTTTTACATCTAATCTTATTTTCTGAAACAGTGAAAAAGAAAATGGATTCCAAAGAAGCAAAAGCATCCAACTAGCTTTCAATGGACCAAGACTCTGAAAATCTGGATTCCATTTTTGGTTCTGCCGGTGATCTGAAATAAGAAAATTAAACAACTTGCAGGCTTAGGGGCCTTCAGCCTACGCTTTTTCCCATAAAATGGCAGACAAATAACACGGAGCCTCAGGGCACAGATGTCCAAGTCAGACAGCTCGGGTTTCTCATCCCAGCTCTGCCCCTTAGGGCCTGTGGGCCTCCACGTTACTTAAGCTCTCCAAGTTACTTAAGCTCTCCAAGTTTCAGTTTCTTTACCTTTAAGTGAGTATAACAATATCTACCTCATAAAGATGGTGTTATAACAAAATAACATAGTAAGGGTAGCCCGATTTCTTGTCCAGAGGGAGCCCTCACAAGTTTGAACTATTAGTATTATTACAACTATTAAATAGGACCACTGGATCCCTTCAGGTAACCCAGGCAACCTGTCTTCATCAGGCACTCCTAATTTCACATTTGTCTATAGCTTTACATCGTCAGAACCAAATGACTGCCAAATAAATTGCTTCACATTATCTCTTTCAAAAAAGTAAATCTCACTGGGCTCACAGGTTTCACCTCTACAACTTTGTATTCCTGACACGCCTAACCCGTGAAACTGCATTTCACTGTGTGATTTCAAATAACGCCGCTTGGAAAAGAAAAGAGAGAGAGAGGGGGACAGGGTGAGAAGGAAGCTGTTAGGACAGGGCAAAGCGGACACGCAGAGGGCGAACAAAGCCCATTTGTCTCTGTCATTGCCACCTGGCCCTGTTTCCGGAGCTCAGAGCCCATTTTTGTATGTTCGGCTTATTAATTGGGTTTCTGTCACCTACAAAGTCCACTGCTGTCAATCTCAAGGCAAGGTTGAGCTCTGGAGTCTCGATGCTTCCCTTGAGGATGGAAGCTTTCTCAAAGCCATGACTAGGAAGGCTTGTGAGGTGTCACAGCGAGGGGACAGTCCCTGCGAGCGCCCAGGGAAGCGAGCAACGGTGCCTACTCTCAGAAGACTGACACATTCTCTTTGCATCAATCAAGAAATGTTTCAGAGAAGTAAACTCGTCAAACAAATGGAAATATCAAAAAAGGGAGCTTCGCATGTCTGGGTTTGCTGCCCACACATATGCTGGTGGAGCGATGCACTAAATAAGCCTCATTTGCTTCTTGGCCATCATTCCCTGATTATGGGAGCTAGACACAGATATGGGCAGTGGTTACAGAACCTCAGAGTAACAAATTAAGTGTTTGGACTCTGGTCTTTGTGGCATTATCTAGTCAATCAAACTTCTCTGAGTCTCTGTTGCTTGCTTACTTTTTTTTCTTTTTAAGATTTCATTTATTTATTCAGCAGAGAGAGAGAGATCACAAGTAGGCAGAGAGGCAGGTAGAGAGAGAGGGGGAAGCAGGCTCCCAGCTGAGCAGAGAGCCCGATGCAGGGCACAACCCCAACAACCCCAGGACCCTGAGGTCATGATCCAAGCCGAAGGCAGAGGCTTAAGCCACTGAGCCACCCAGGTGCCCCTGCATCTCAGTCCCTGATATATAGGATCTATAGAATGGGATATAAAACAGGGCCTATCGGTATCTGTATCTTTATTTATATCTACCCATCAAAATAATCAAGATGGGTAGATATAAATAAAGATACAGATACCGATAGGCCCCGTTTTATATCCCATTCTATAGATCCTATATATATAAAGTGGTAAAGAATTCAATGAGACCTCACATGTAAAGCCCATGACTTTAGGATGTTCTCTTTTTTCTATATTTAATTTTATTTTTTCAGTGTTCCAAGATTTATTGTTTATGCACCACTCCCAGTGCTCCGTGCAATACGTGCCCTCCACAATACCCACCACCAGGCTTACCCAACACCCGACCCCTCTTCCCTCCAAAACCCTCAGTTTGTTTCTCAGAGTCCGCAGTCTCTCATGGTTCGTCTCCCCCTCCAATTTCCCCCAAATCCCTTCTCTCCTTCACCCAATATCCTCCGTGTTATTCCTTACACTCCACAAGTAAGTGAAACCGTATGATATTTGACTCTCTGCTTGACTTATTTCACTCAGCATAATCTCCTCCAGTCCCGTCCATGTTGATACAAAAGTTGGGTATTCCTCCTTTCTGTTGGAGGCATAATACTCCATTGTATAAATGGACCATATCTTCTTTATCCATTGGCACAAATACATTGAAGGGCATCCTGGCTCTTTCCACAGTTTGGCAACATAACCAATCTTCATGCCCTGCTTTAAGTCCTACTCTGACCTCATCAACCGATTACTTTGATGGTTCATCAACTGATTATGTTGATCAGGCATTACCCAAATCTTTTCTCACTATCTTTCTCTTTATTTTTGTCATTTCCATAATTTCTAGACTTTTCATTTAAGGTTATCTTTACTAGAAGGGGAAACCAAAGAGGGGACTTAGCAAGCATTCTTACAAAATATTACAAAAGAAAGTTATTGGTACTAGTCTAAAATAAAACTTATGAATTTCATTTTCTAGATTGTCCTTGAAACCTATTAAAAACTCACCTAAATCTATATTAGCAATATAGATATAAGAGCCAATATTATTCTTTCAGGACTCACTTGGCTTCAGAAAAGCAGAAAGTGGGGATAGTATTTCAAGAGCATAAGCAGTTTGCGTTAATTAACACTATTTCAAAAATAGTTATTTTTAAGAAATATTTTCAGAAAACCTTAATTTCTTATTTTACCTTTCTTGAAACATCGTAATAAAATTTTCCTTGGACTGCCATGGCCTTGATAGTTGCTCAAATAGTATTTGAGCTCACAGGAGAGAATTAAATGGCTTCTGTCCAAGTGAGATATTATTCTAGTTAATTATTAGCATTAAAATTCCAATTTAGTGTTCAACCCACCAGCAGACAGATGCTGCCATTGCCATGGGTCAATGCTTTTGTAAAAAACAATCCCATACTAGTCAGGTATGAAATTACGTTGAAAGGTTGAATTAGCTAATGGCACCGTGTGCTGTGGGTGTGTGTGCTCAGGACTCTTAGCACAGGAAGCACAGAATAAAGCCCACAGAGGCTCCCTGGGGTAAGTCTAGGACTTCAGAAAATGAAGTTCATTTACATTCTGCAAATGGTTTCTATTAATAGCATCTAAAGAACAAAATATAGTAAAGAGCGCTCTTGGGATTTCAAGACAGAGAACCTCTGGTTCTGAGAGGACCATCGAGGGCAGAGGAGTGTGAATCCCATGGAGACCAGCTTTACAACACAAGGTATCCCCGTGCTTCCGCAGAAATAGTTCTGTCTTTTTTCATAAGAATTTAGAGGGCTCCAGTCAGAAGATGGAAATGGAGATCAGAGGACTCAGTGAGGAAAGTATTTGGAGGGGAGGGGTGAGTAATAAACAAAAAACAAAAGGAGCACAAATGAAGACAACCCAAATGCAGTAATGGTGATATATAAATGCTCGGGTCAGAAACCAGCGACTTGTGTGAGAAGGGAAGGGAATTAAGTATCAGCTACAGTAGAAGGTCTGTAGGAGAGTAACAACAAAACGTGGGAACATCCGAGAAGTGTTCTATATTTTGACTGTGATGATGGTTACCTAGGTGAATACATTTGTCAGAGCTCATTGAAACAGAAACGTTAAATAGGGGTAACTTTGTAAACATAAGGTATACCCTGATAGAAAATATTTTGAAAAGATAACTGATTTTTTAATTTAAAAAGTTAAATCAGCAGGTGATGAGTTTCTTCAACATTAATCCTTTTGTCTTTCCTTTTTTAAAATTTCACATCTAATAGAGAGCGACCAGAGACCATGCCTCTCCTCCCTTATGTTTTTGAAAAAAGGTCCTCATAAAAATCACACTTTGGGAATTGGGCAAAACTTGATTTAAATGTGTATGCATTTTTATGACCAATGGTAAAGTGAATTTAGAGTAGAGTATTTTTCATTCTCAGCCACTGATTAAATGAAGATTATGTCTTCCTGTACATTCTCTGATAACATATTTAGACCTTAAATTCTCCGTTGTAGATTGATACACAGTTTATATAGTCTAAGAAAGTCTGTTGCCTTTTCTGGTATAAACTATGGTGGGGTTGAAGTTGGGGCCTCCAGTCACCAACATCAGCACCATTAACAGTGAGCTAGGATGTCATAGGTTACAGAGGGCCAGCATTCCCACTGCAATAAAGAAAAACAAACTGCAAAAACAAAACAAAAGAAATACATTTTAAGATATTTAAGTTTTCTGAGGCAGTGAGGTTTGGATTAACTCCAAAATCCCACCCAGGGTAGAGGAAACTCTTCCTAGGTAAGTTGACCATAACCCCCTGTTTCCTTCCTTTGGGTCACTTGCCAAGGGATAGATACCATTGCTAAGAGATCAGTGATTGAGCTTGGCCCAAACAGAGTGAAACCAGCAGAGCTCTTTGTGCTCACACAAATCTGACAGATTGAAAACTGGAGGAGACCAAAAGGCAGGGCCAGGTGTTACTATTGATCATTTGCTGCTCTCAGTCATTTGTTGCATGGAAGGTAAAATCCTATGGGCAAGACTGAGCCTGCAACAATACCACTGGTCTCCCACTGAAGATAGCTATCATATGTCAGAAAATTAAAGACTTCACACCTCAGCACCTTCCAAGAGCAAAACTTTTGGGCTAAAGAGATAGACTCATCACCAAAACCTGGGCACACTACAGTCTATGCATGATGTCTTCACCAGAGGGTTTTGTTTTTCTTCCATTAGGCAGGTGGAGTGATTTATCCCGTAGTAACTTCTCTGAACCCAGCCATTCTGCTCCTTGGTATTAACCCACGAGAAAGGAAGGTGTATGTCCCTACACAGACATAAATGTCCATAAATTGCCCATCAATGTTCATGGTGGTTTTATTTATAATAGCTGAAAACTGAAGACAAGCCAAATGCCCATTAATAGAAGAATGGATAATTGAATTGTGATATACCTATACAATAAAATATACCCCGCACAATATGGATAAATCTCAAAACAGTGATACTGAGTAGCAGAGACTGAACAAAAAAAGAACACAAATTATGTGATTCCATTTATATAAAATTTTAAGTGCAAACTTATCTACAGTGAGAGAAAGCAGGTCATTGGTTGCCTAGGGATAGGTATGAGGGAGAAGGAAGAGACAGGGAGGGCCGAGTGATAGGAATGATAAAAAAGACAACAAAAAATTTGTGGTAGTGATAGAAATTAACTTTTAGTTCTGTATTCTCAAATGCTTTCACTAATCAATGTGTATTGCCTAGAAAAATTAATAAACAAGTTCAGGCTATTTTTCATAGACCTTGGTTGAGAAGGTAAAGGAAATCGTAGGATAGCAACTCAAAGTAAATATATATATATTGGTGTGTGTGTGTGTGTGTGTGTGTGTGTGTGTGTGTGTTTAAAGAAGGTACATATTTCAGTAGGTTCCTAAATGATAGAGAAGGCAGCAGCAAAGAGGTTGAAAATAAGGAAAGAAAGAAGGGATAATAGATGGAGAAAAAGGATTTGGGGGTCCTGACTTGGACATACTCCCTATAAAATAATTTTAATGGGGTAATTTGAATATGAATGGGCTATTAGGTGATGCCAAGTAGTTATTACTTATTTTGTTAGGTAGGATCATGACACTGTGGCTATACAAGAATATGTGCTTTTTTTAAGATGTAAAAACTGAAATATGCATATAAGAAGACACAATGCCTGAGACGTAGTTACAGATGTGGCGAAATCGAGTAACTGTTGAATTTGGATAACAGATATGTGAGAGTTCATTTATTCTATTCTCTGTAATTTAGACACAGTTTTATAATTAAAAAATACTGTTAGTCCTTCACATTTCTGTATGAATAGACTCCAACAGAAGTAGCAGAAAGAACAATGAGGAACCCCACGAGTGTGGGGTTCAAGATCAGGGTCTAACACCTTTGAAAACTCACTCAATCCAAACCTCATCTTCTTCATCTGCTCCATAGAAATAAATAGTCCCTGACCCATTTCAAGCCACTGGGTTATTGTAATTTTCAAGTGAGAGTATGTCTATAAGGACACTTTAAAATAAAAGCTTTAAAGGTCTACATCACTGCAATAATAATTAATTTAGACAGAGGGGTGCCTGAGTGGCTTGTGGGTTAAGCCTCTGCCTTTGGCTCAGGTCATGATCTCAGGGTCCTGGGATCGAGCCCCACATCGGGCTCTCTGCTCAGCAGGGAGCCTGCTTCTCCCTCTCTCTGCCTGCCTCTCTGCCTACTTGTGATCTCTCTCTGTCAAATAAAAAATAAAATCCTTTTTAAAAAATTAATTTATTAATTTAGGCAGAGCCACTTCACCACTACATGGTGCTTTTGTGCAGAGCAGAAAGGGAAACTTCCTCCAGGTGGATAAATTACATAGAGGCCCACTTAGGCTGCCAGAGTCCCCACAATGTACAGTCCCCACCGTGGGAGCGGTGACACCTCTTGGCAAAGAAAAGTGCAGAGCATGGTGGGTGATGCCAGCGGGACCTCTGCCCAGGCTTGGTGTTCTGACTTGGTGCACAAAACCCTACCCTTCCTCTGTGGTTCTAGGTGGTATCCAATCTTGCCCTCCTAATTAGGTGGAAGCAGTAAACCTGAGGAAGAATTTAAGTGGGGTGGAACATAGGAGGAGGAGGGTACCCCAAATGGCAATGATGGCCAAAATCATGTGTTCCTCGAAGGCACTGGTGACTTGTGAAGCAGGTTAGAGGGGATGCCAAGAGGTGGAAGCACAGGTCAGAGAAGGAAGAAGGGCTCGGCAACATGACCACCACCTCTTTCCTGCAAGGTCTTACCTTGGGCTGGCCCAGGCTCTCACCTTCCTGCAGACAGAGCTTCCTTTGGAATGTGAATAAACTCTGTGCTCTAATAGACCTGAACCAGAAACAAGCCAGGGTCAAGCTTCTGTTTCCCGTTCTAAATTAACTTGCTCCAAATTATGAAACCAAAGACCATTATCTCAAGATCATAAACCTATTTTCTAATTAAGATGATCTATGCCTCTTTCAGAATTACACATTCCAATTAGCCAGAGAATAAAATTATTCCTATTGTGTCCTGGCACATTAAAATTATTCTGGAAAAAGTAAAAAATTACTTCAATTACATGAAAGGATTACTTTTCTGTCAAACTTGTTCTGAAATATGGGTTCTTCACATTCCACTTAATGGAATTACGACTACATTAAATATCTTTGCTTGTAAAAAATATATAGTCTTCAATATTTTAACAAAATGTCCCTCAGTGTTTTAAGTAGTAGCACGTATGTCCATCAGCTGTGAGACTTCATATCCCAGGCTCATGTTATTCGCATCTAAATATTCTCCTGACATTATTATAAAAGATAATTTCACTCTAGGGAGACACAGAAGACCTGGCATCAGATTTCCTTTCATATCTCTTCATCATGTGATTACCCAGTGTTTTTTAAAGAGCTCTATGCATTCTATAAAAAGAAGATTCCAGAAAAAAAACAACTATAACTATGTGTGGTGACGAGGGTTAACTAGACTTATTGTGGTGATCATTTTGCAATATTTCTTGCTGTATACTAAGAAATATAATGAAACAAATATAATGTAACAAATAAGTAAATGATATCTCAGTTTAAGAAAAAGATTGACAATACCATATATTTGCAAGGGTGTGGAGCAACTGGAACGCTCATACTTTGCTGGTAGGAGTAAAAATTAATTTAAACAGTATAGAAAGCTGTTTGATAGTATATTTAATAAAAATAGATATACACATGTCCTATGACCAAGCCAAAAAAAAAAAAAAAAAGATGATCCCATTATACCCCAATATTAGCTCTCTTCTAGACACAGAGACCAAACAAAAATTTAGAAATTTGAAATCTAAAACTTCAGGGCCCATGGAGGACACGAGGAGCTAGATTTGAATTCCAGCTCTGCCATAGCCTACCTAGTGGCTTAATATTCTCACCTGTAACATGGATTGCTGAGGCAATCAAGCAAAATAATGTATGCAAAATTTATGTCACATAATAGGTGCTTATTAAATGCCAGTATCACCTTACTCAAAATCTAACCCATGATAATGTTTTAATAAATATTCAGTCAATTGAAAATGGGAGTTCCAAAGAAGTTTTTACTGGTTCTACAAATCATAGATATTCTTTCTAGAAGAAAAGTTTGAATAGACAACAGGCTAAATTCTGGGCAAAATATCTAATAAACCAACTGACTTCCTTGCTATTCCATGATGCCTAAATGTATTTTGGCAGTCTCTCCCCAACTCCACAAAAGCTCCAGAAATCCTGTCTTTCGTTGGTGTCCATCATAAGCCCCAAGAAGTTTTAGATCGCTGGAAACCATTCTGGTTAAATCAGTTCTTATTTGGCAATGACCGTCTAACCCACCTAGAGATATTTGCATTTTAAAAGGAAGCCCAGGATATTCGTTCAAAAGAACCAATGGGCAGAATTTCAGGCAGCAAACCAAAGAGAAGAAATCTTTTGTATAAGAGAGGCATCTGGAGTGAGAACAGACTTAGCACCTGTACCCTTTAAATTATTAAATTAAGCGAAGCCCTTACTGGCACAAGGGGCAAGGTGATCGATCATTCCTTAGTGTGGCTTCCTTTGCAGGAAGGTGAGTCTTATGCTGTGGGGGCTTTTTTCTTCTGGAGACCCTTTGGCTATACTTTTTCTTCCCCCAGCACCATCACTCAGACTCTACGAAATGCCATTAAGAAGTACCAGAGTCAAAGTTTTATTTCACAGGAAAATGTACCAACTTCAATAGTTTAATAACTTGAACTTTTTTTTCCCCCTAAAGTAGGAATTTGTGATAAACGAATATTTTTTCTTCAGGTAAAAAATTATTGAGTTAAAAACTACAAAAGTTTAAAAAAAAACTGCAAAAGTAATTTGACTTCCAGAAACTGGGAATTATTTGCATTATAATCACAGATCATCTATGATGGAGACTAGGCACCGAATGGCGAAATCTACAAATAATCCTAGATATTACTGATGTAAAAATGTTAGGGTTTGGGAGCAAAAGGTCAAGAAGGAATTCTGAGGTGTCTTTGGTGCACAAGGAGTGGTTTTATTAAAGCATAGGGACAGGACCCTTGGGCAGAAAGAGCTGCACTGGGGTTGTGAGGAGTGGCTAATTATATACTTGCATGTTGGGACAGGGTTAGGGATAACTCTCTAAGGCATTTGGGAGCAAGGTTTCCAGGACCTTGAGGGGCTAGCTGTTGCTAGGATAAGGTCATTTACTACTCTCCAATAAAACCTTAGTCATGAGACCCTTCAGATATATATTGGGAGTTACATGCTTAGAGGATGATTGCTAACGGATATCTTGGCGGGGACAGAGATTTAAAAAAAAAAAAATGTTTCTAAAGGGATTTTTGCAGGATCTTGGAAGTGGAGCTAATGTCAAGCTAAGGTTGCTTTTTGCTTCTAGCAGAGTATTAACATCGAGGCAGCTGAGTTCCTTGAGGAAGGTCACCCTGCCTATCTCAAGGACTTGTCAATGGGCTTCATGTTGCAAGGAAGTCCAAATTTTTCTAAATTTCTTTTTCTTTTGCCTTTGTTCTCTGTGTCATTACTTGTCTTACCTCAAATATTTTATCAAAGATACTGATAAACAAGAAAGCCAACCAGTTTTACAGGTACTAGACCATAATTATTATGACTCTGAATGCTGGTGGGGATCTTAATGAGAAAAGGAAAAGCACAGATAGAGGAGGAAATGGAAAGACCTAAAGAATCTATTAACTGCACGATTTCTGAATGATTAATCATTTACAATTTTTCCTTGAAATAAAACCCTTGACCTTGGCTTTGGCAAAGCAAGAGACAGCATATTTTCTTATCAGTGTGGTAGGAAATATCTATTACCACTTATAAAACTACTGCTTCCTTTCTTTTCTCTTGTCTCTAATGGTTTTTTTCCTTCTAATTCCTATAGCTCAGAGCAGAAAATAAAACGATCATAAGTTTCCTCCAAAAGTACCCGATGACCTTTGCTCAGACTTGTTTTCCCTTTAGTTGAAACCAGGTGAGGCTATCGGGGAAACCAGAACTTTTTCTTAGACTCTGGCATTACTTCTTGAAATACCACTCCCAGTGATATTTCCCAGTGATATATGCACTGACTTCCCTGCAGCACAGGGAGAGAATTTCCTCAAAGCTTCTTCACACCCTACCTCAATTAGGGCCTCGCCTATACCCTCTGGGAACAAGGGTTTTAGAGGAATGAGAATTGCCAACATCAACAGCATCTTCGGAAACGCTGGTGCCAGACCCCCTTGGTAGTCTGAATGGCGGGAATGGCCTCCCAGATAGCTTGGTCCCCTAGAAACGTGAAAAAACACAGCTGGTTCTCCTTCACACTTGAGCTAAGCAGAGAGCACTGAGCCCAAGTCCTCATCTCACTGGGGTACAGCAGCCCCTCAGGGGCAGGACCACCCCACACCTAAGCCAGTCCAGAGCCTGCTCCAAGGCCACACCCTCTTGGCTGCCCTTCTGAGGAGTTTCTGTTGGCTGCTAGAACCACCCCTGATTTCACTATTAGGTCAGACCTGGCATTCACTATCACTTCTTTATCAGCTGCTTCTAGTCTTCAAACTCCTCCATTCTCCTTCCCCTGCTACTTGCCAAACAGCCAGAGAAACACTGAGTAGTTGTGTTGTACAATCTTCCCTAAAGGAAGCTAGTGAGGCCCTGAAAGAGGGGAGGCTTCCTGCCTTTGTGAATTGCAGGGTTGCCTCCCCTTTCCCCCCTTGTGAACTCTCCCAACACGTCTCCAACTGGAGTAAAAGGATTTTGGGGGGTCCTGACTTGGACATACTCCCTATAAAAAATAGGGATATACTCCCTAATAAATAATCCCCATCATCTATTGTGGGTTCTGTTTTCCTGACTAGACACTAACCAGTGCAAACTAGACCCTGCACCCTGACCTCGACTAGACTAGACTAGACCCTGACCTCAGCAATGACTATTTGCATGTGCTCCAGGAATTTGCTGGTGTTTGAAGAATGGATGGTCTGTTGTGGGCCTCCACAACATCTTCTGAGGTCTCTTGTGTCCCTTCTGGCCTTAGAAGGGGCATTGAGCTGATGTCAGCTACTACCGTCTATGATCTCAACCGTTTGCCTGCAGCTGACAGGTCCTCAGATTCTGCCTTGTTTCTCTGACCCCAAACCTCTGTGATTCTCTGGCCTCTGAGCACCTCCAAGTCCCTTCATCGAGGCACACGGGGGGCTCTGAGGTCTCCTGCAGGCTGTGGTCCCCCGTGGTCTCAGGCTCGCGTGCTCTCTCTCTCCCCCATTCCACTTTACTGCCTTTTTTCCTCTTTTTGGATATCGTGTCAATTTAAATACAGAACGTCTAGAAGCTTGCAGCCTTCTCTAGGCTATTTCCATGGAAGTGGGCCACAACCTGCCACGTCATTAAGTTCCCTCAGTCTTACATGGGTGTTTGCCTACCTCAACCTTCAGTGCTAAGAGAGCAGGAGGAAGCAAGGACTCTGTGTCTCATTCTCCCCCTTCCTCTCCTCCTCCCTCCTGTGTGTCTCCTCCTTAGATCAGAAACAGTCTCTTTTACTTCTTGTCTAAGTCGACAGAAACTTGCCCAGGATTATTGCCTTCTCCCCAAAGTGTTATGTATATTCCCCGCTTTCCAGGGAATCGTGCCGACAGAGAGGAGGCTGCAGGAAAATGGGGTTTCCAGTTGAAGGAAAGAGAAATGAGAAACATGTTTATTTAATATTTTAACATTTTACTCCTACTACTTGCTCCCTCTAGTATATCTTTGTGCCCCTCAAAGGACATTTACTCTAGGTCTCCTCTCTTTGTGAGTCTTTGAGAGCTAGACCTCTTCATTTACCCCTGGGGTTGGGGGTGGGGGGGTTGTGCCGTTCAGTGTGGCGGCCATGAGCTCCATGTGACTATTGAGCCCTTGAAATATGGCTCGTCCCATTTAAGATGTGCCCCGAGTGGATTAAATCGCATACCAGATATTGAAGACAGAGTGTGAAAAAAGAATGTAATATATTGCATTATTAATTTTTATATCGATTACGTGCTGTCATGACAGTGTGGATACACAGGGATTCATAAAATATGTTATTAAGATTAACTTCACTGGCTTCTTTTTACTTTTTAAATGTAGCTCTTAGAAAGTTTTAAATTCCACAGGAGCGCAGGGCGTATGTCTGTTAGTCAGTTGCCAGCTTCACGAAACTTAGGGTGGTAGCTACTTCTTGACTCTTGTACTCATGACTGGTATCCACACGCTTGCACAAAGTGCCTGTCCCAGCGGTTTGCTGATGCTGTCAGTTTGGGTCAGTGACTGCCATCAAATGTGACTAAGTACATTTCCAGTCCCTTGATTGGACGGCCACTGGCTAGCTCTGCACTGGCGTATAGCGCTCGTTGAAGGAATGAATACATAAATACTCAGAGGGTACTTCCATCCATTTCTAAAATTATCATGCCACTCTGACATGGCTGAAAAATACATAAATTCACCACACTGACCAGATTTCCATTCCCTGCCCTGTGACTGGGAAGACTAAGCTAGAGTGTTACGTTAATGTCAGAACACAGATGGTAAAAACGCCTGCTGCCCTATCTCTCGGGTGAGAGATTTAATTTCTGCTTTCAAATGTGGTATCAGATGAGGGCAGGACCCATCGGCACAGTGCACAGGAGTTGACTTGACTTCACTCCCGCAAGTGGAGATAAGTGAGGCTCCAGTGACAGGGTCTGAACAGCGGTGATTTAGACAGCATGACTGGCAAGTCCCAGGAGAAACTTCGAGGTCTCAAACGTCTCCCTTTCTTTCCTTCCACAGAGAGCTCTTCCCTGCTGACTCCCTGTTATGGGGCAGGATTTTCCACACTCCCCCCAAAATGTATATCTTGCCCTCCTCTCCCCTTGTGGCTCAGAATGTGACTGTATTTGGGATAGGGGTTATGATAGACAGAATTAATTAAGGTGAGGTCCTGGTGGAGTAGGGTGGGTTCCTAATCCAATATGACTGGTGTCTTTTTAAGAAGGGGGAAATTTGGACTTGAATGCATACCCTGTGAAGGGCAAGGCAGGGTACAGGGTGATGCTTCTCCAAGCCCAGTAACATCAAATATTGCCAGCACACCCCCAGGAGCTGGGAGAGGAGCGCTGAGCAGAGTCTCCCTCGTGGTCCTCAAAGGGAACCAATCCTACTGAAACCTTGATCTCAGACTTGTAGCTTCCAGAATAACTTCCTGTTGTTTCAGTCACCCAGTTCCCGGCGCTTTGTTACCGAAGCCCTAGCAAATTAATATGCTCTCTCAGTCTAAATGAGATTCCCAGTTCTTTCTCATCTTGCTTCCTTCGTGCTAGTTATTAAATTTGTAGATTTTTTTTTTAGGTGTGTCTCTGTGTGTAACGTCTGCATCCTATTTTTTTCCCAAGCTCAGTGAGACATCAGTGTCTGTTTTGTTCACCACTACATACCCAGCATCTAGAAATGAAGAGTCACCCCATAAGCATGTTACAATGAACACAAGGACGACCACCGGAACCAGAAATGCAGGTGGTTACAGGACCACACAAATCTCTCTTCAGGTAAAAAGGCACAAGGCCTAAGAACACACACTAACAGGTTGTCTCTGCAGCTGTCCTTCATATAAGGTAAAAGGTGCATTTATCCATGACCTCTTCAGCTCAGGCTGGTTCATCAGATTAACTGGATGTTATCAGACAGGGACTAAGAATCTGAGATTAAGTTCTTGAAATAGAAACTTGTGCCCCTGGAGACACCAGGCCTGTAGGAAGAATCCCAGGAGGCATGCAGCTTTCAAGAGGTAGAGAGGATGTACCCCTAGGATCACAGCAGCAAGTAAGCAGAGGGCACTGAGCAGTAGGAGGGAAGTCAACCAAAGGTAAACGAACAGAAATGATCACCGTAGCTACCCCGTGCTGAATCTGAACCAAGTACCATGCCAAATGCTTGACTTAAGTTATTTCATCCAATTCCCACAGCAGACCCACCAGCAAGTTTTATTATTTCCACTCGACATGAGAAAACTGACATTTAGGGAGTTTAAATGATCTGACCAAGGTCACATTGTTAGTGAGTGAGAAGACCGGATTTTAAAACCAGGGATTTGCTGTTACGATACTTTCGCAGGCTAGCATACAGCTGCCCGAGATGACTTTCTTTCACACTGTGGTCACTAAAAGCTGAAAAACCCAGATACTTTAGAAAGTATTGTTTACCCTAGTTTTGTTCACCTATCTCCATCTCCTAGACAGCAAACATCTTGAGAGAGCAGAACTATGTACATATCCAGGTTTAATTAGGTGTGCATTCCCACTACCTAACACAGGACCCAGCATATAGTGGGAGCTCAAAAATGTATGTATTATGGGGCACCTGGGTGGCTCAGTCGGTTAAGTGTCTGCCTTTGGCTCAGGTCATGATCCCAGGGTCCTAGGATCAAGCCCCGCATCGGGCTCCCTGCTGAGCAAGGAGTCTGCTTCTCCATCTGACCCTCGCCCCGCTTGTGCTCTCTCACTCTCTCAAATAAATGAATAAAATCTTTTAGAAGTGTTTGTATTATGAATAATACATACTTGTTGATCACTTATACATACTTGAAAAGAAACCCATCATTCTTAGGACCTTCTTGTCAGTGAAAGAGCACTTAGAAAAGTATTGGCCTAGAAAGAAGCATTTCTCTTCCACTTTTCAGTTGTGAAGTCCTGCAGTACGGTTACATTTTTTGTGAATAAAGAAAAAGTCCTCCTCCTTAGTGGCCAAGCTGCCCTTGGCCCAAGCTGGCCTCTACATTCATTATTCATCCTCTCTCTCCCTCTAGACTCTTGTACCTGACAGTCCATTCAGTTCCCTTTTGGTCACCTATTCCGGTTTTTCTTGGCATTGTTTTTGTGAAATCAGGAGCTTTTTATTTTAATAAAATCTCCAAGGTAATCAAATAATTGATATTTTCAAATTAGGTCACTCTGAAAGGGAGCTAATTTTAGACAGGCAGCTACCAATGATCGACCTGGGGATAATTTCTCTCCCCTAATAAGGACATCAGAAGTCAACCGGTAGACGGACGAACAGTACAAAATTTCCATTGCCCAACCAAGGTCATGTGAAATCATTTGGCAAATATCCTTTGTTTCTTTTCCTTGCCCTTCCTTGCAGGGAGGACTGCCAGATACCAACTGGAAGAGCCTTGAGAGTTGCCCGTCCCCAGAGAAGGTCCGAGTTCTCACTAGTAAAAAAATATGAGATCTCATTTTGCAACGGGATAGCTCACACGTGGCTCAAGTCTTGAATAATTACCCACGCTGGGGTAGGCTTTGCAAGGGGAGGCCTTGAGGGGCAAAACCCTGGCAGCGTGTAATTTGCTATTTATGATGTTCTATCGCCATCTCCTGGAAGGAAAGACCAAGAACACAAAACAGAATGCTAGGATTTCAGGCTTCAGGGAAGTTAATTTTTCTTCCTTTCTCAGGAAAGGTAAAGACTGCATTCACTCAAGGTTACAGGCTTACATCATATTCCAGATGAATTAACATAATGTTGGGCAACCAGGAAAGCTAAAAGGCAAACGTTCAGAACTCCAGCGTGAGTTATTTGAGAACGAGAGATGACATCAAACCTGAGAGTGATGAGCCCTTCCAGCCGCCGGTCCCCAGAGAAGGTCTGAGTTCTCATTAGGAAAAAGATACACGATCTCATTTTGCAAGAGTCAGTTGCACCGCAGGAGCACAGAGAGATAGGAAAAGAATGATTTCCACACTTGGCTTTGGAAGTCATCATCCTTATCTTTGCTTTTTAAGTCTCAGAATTTGGCAAAACTGTTTTAAGGATTTTAAGATGTTATTAATAGGACTAAGCATTTTTCCAGATTAACTCTTTTTCCCAGGCTAGTTTGGGTTGAAGTTATTTACGCATATGGCACAAACACAACCGAATGAATTGAAGTGTTTGACTCTCTCTCCGCAAGATCCCATCAGTCTTTATATCTCAAAGTTTCGTTTACATAATAACAGAGGCACATAGTGCAATGCTTTAAAATATTGTTTTAAAACACAACTTTCTTCTGGTCGTTATGTCTTCTCCATCAATATGCAATGAGTGGAAAAAAGTCATCAAGACTTTAGAAGATGCGTTTTAGTCCAGCCACTTCATAGTCCCAAATTACAAGCTCCGTTCACACAATGAGGGGAACTTTGCTGTCAATTCCCATGATTCATCTGTTATTTCTGAAATTGTTCTTCCATCCTGCCCCACTATCCTGACTTTCGAGAAGTTTTACAGCTTATACAACTCACCAACATACTGAAGTCGCTGATTTCCAGGGATTGCTGATTTCTTTTCTGAATAGACATTATGTGGATTCACGAAACATGGACTATGCAACACAGGCTTAGGGTTTTAGAGCTGGAAGGGACCTCTCCTTTGTAACTGATGAACGTGATTTGCTGGGGATACCTGATGGCCTATTTTGAAAGGGGGCAGGTTTGAACTATGAACACAACATTGAACTATGTCAGGCTTTTTTTTTTTTTTAATTCAGCTTCTCTTGAGGGGTTACGCCATAAAAAGCACTGTGAGGAACCTCTAAAAGATTTCATTCGTAGTCCCAAAAATTTGTCTGAATTTGACTGTGTTGTCTGAATTTGACTTCCCAAGCCACCCATAAACTGAAAGAAAAAAAGTATGGCTGTCCAGTAGAAAGACAGATAGAAAGAAGCCTCTTCCTTCCCTGTGCTCTGCCTCTTAACAGTGTGTTTCATGCAACTCGACACTTTGAGTCCCTAGGGTTACAGGGTTACTTGACAGAGCCGGTCACCCCATGGGAACTCTTCCCGAAGCTGATGGCCAGGAAGAGAATTAACCTTTGTGACTGCCAAGCTTCTTCTTATGGCAGGAGCTCTCCTCACACATCATCAATAACAACGTTTCAGCTTCCCAACCTCCTTGAATGCACATTTGGGGTCAGAAGTTCAGTTTTCATAAATAACCAAAAAAATTGAAATGCTTCACTGGCACACAGCCAAGTTCTCGGACACTTTTCAACCCACCCTGTCCTCCTCTTTATTCCTCTTCCTCTCTCACATGGTGGAATCTGGATTGCTGCGACACTCAAGAAGTTTGGGATAAACTTCCTGTTCATCTTTCAGCTCCCTCCCAGCTGAATGTTTGCAGTTTGCATTTGTAAATCCATAGAGTTGAGACATGTGACCAAGATACACAAGGTTTTGATACTATCCATTCAACAATTATCTTTTAACTTCCTGCAGCTCCTCCTGGATGTGAGCTAGCCACACACTAACCCGTCAGTAAGACTATGCAAAAGCAAACTGAGAGGCTGGCTACCTTCATAAAATTCATTTCAGACATTTCACAAATATATTTCCCTTGCCACTGACCCTTTCCAAGATTTCACCAGTCCTGCGGGTTGATTTTGATGATTTTACTTATTTATTTGAGAGAGACAGTAGAGCCAGAGAGAGAGTGAGCATGGACAGGGTGGGAGGCAGAGGAAGAAGGAGACTCCCTGCTGAGCAGGGTTTTGTTTTTTTTTTGTTTTTTTTTTTTTTTTTTCCCCCATGCAGGGCTTGGTCCCAGGACCCTGGGATTATGACCTGAGCTGGAGGCAGATGTTTAGCCATCTGAACTACCCAGGCACCCTCATGGGTTGATTTTAGACCATTTCTCATCTTCCAGTGTCACAACAAACTCAACTGCTAGCACACAGAGCTACTCAACGTGCCCAGGCTCCCTCGGGTCTCTGTGCTTCTCCTGTACTCTTGCTTCTGCTTCAAGTAGCTTCCCCTTGACATCTGGATAACACTTGCTTGTCCTTTAAACTGCAGCTCAGAAGTTGCTTTCCCTTTATCTCCTCTAGGGAGTATGGAGCCACTCACCTCCATGCTCCTATAAGGAGGCCCTGTTGACACTTCCATCATGGTACCTTTGCAAGCTAGTAAAGCTGTTTGCTTCCCCCTGCCCCAGCCCCCCACCTCCACCACCAGCCATAGGCAAGGACCGGGTCTGACTACCTGAGCATTCGGGACTGTGTCTAGGGCACACAGAGCACTATGGACAACCTGCCAACTCAGACGACTTTCTTTCCTCCTTCGCCCTCTTACCATCTATTTGGGGTTCTAAACAGTCCCATTTCCACATCAGCTAAAGTTTTGGACCCACGGGAGTAAATCTTTCATTGAAGTAGTTACAAATCCTCAGCTTTTCCAGGCCTCCCTGGAGAGCTACTGGATCTCTCTGAAGCCCACCAATGAATGGGCCACCCACACCCATGTGACCAGTCCCTCTAATATACATACAGGCACATGGTGCTATGCCAGGCATACCGTTGACCCTTGGGTATTATACGAATCCAAATTTTTTAGTCATAGACCCAGAACAAACATCAGAACTTTCCCTCTTCTCCCATTACTACTCATTAAAAATATAGACTTCATTATTTTTTCTTCTGAAGTCAACTTTGTCTCTTTCCAGGGTAGAAATCAACTCATCAGTCCATATTTAAAATTTGTCACTGATGCTGGAATGGCACCATTTCTATATCCAGAGAAGAAGGATATTCAAGCAGATCTCTTAACTTCTAAAGAGCACGTAACCATGGGAAACGACAGCTCCCCAAATTAACATGCTTTGGTGTCAATGTCAGAAAATTCCAAGCTTGTTAGAATAAAGACTTGATATATAGTTTTCGGTATTATTTATGATATCAGTATTCCAGATTCAGTATTATGAATTCTTAGCTTACTCCTTTTACCAATTTGATGATCTGCAGAGACTGGAGAGACATAAAGGTCAGAATGCACAATATTCAAAATGTCAGTTTTTCTGTTTATTCATCACTAACACTTTGCTCAAATATTCCCTTTCAGGAAAGCCTTTTTTCAGTCTCCAAGTAATTATTTTACTTCCAGTACATTTTTGCCATGTTATAATAATAGAGTAATATTTTAATATTGCTCTCTATATGTTTCCATTTCCTGTCCTCCCCACCACTGCTTCCAGCTCCAAACGAGTAGCAGCTGGAGTCCTTTCTACCTGCTGCCCTTGATTGCAAAAGCCTGGCATCTCAATTATAAAAGTCAGGACATTGGGAAAGAATGGCTTCTCTGTTTTTGTTTTTGTTTTGTTTTGCTTTGCTTTTTGTTGTTTTGTTTTGTTTTGTTTTGGCACGAGGGGAGTTGATTCTCTGTCTTGATTTTAACTACAAAAACACTAGGACTTAAATATCCTAAGCCAAATCTCGGTGGACCCAGAGCACAGACCTTACACAATAAACCCTACAGGGTTACGGCATGAGTTGCTACATTACTTCCAAAATCAAATAAGAGTTTGACTAGAGAGTGGAAAGGGGAGAATCAGAAGGGCCTTGTTAGCATAAATTAAGTCAGGGGTCCTTGAGAAAAAGCCTAGCCCTCCAGGGCATAGACTTAATCCTGGAAGCAAGTTGGTAACAGGACTACACACACTGCAATAGAAATCCTAGGAAAATGTGTGGGGATCCCAGAGCAGAAGCTTCTCAGAGTGTTGTCCAGAAGGGCACAAGTCTTACGAAGAAGGCCACATTTAATCTGGCAGCAATGGACGGAGAAGATATGGAGGCTGGTGGGTGTGGCAGAAGTCCCACCTAGTCGCCCCCCTCCTCACTGGGAAGTGTACAGAAGTGGCTGAGAACAGAGCCAGCAGCAACCCAGAGCTTCTAAGGAATGTAGAGTGAAGGGAGCAGTGGTGCAAAGCAGAGGCCTCAGTAGGATCAGAGCCAACTCAAGGCATGTAATGGCAGTTAGGACTGAAGCCCAAGGAACAGGCAGAGAACCACATCTCCAGAGAGACTGGACTGACGTCCAATGCCAGGAGGATGTATGAGGCCCTATCATTATTCATTTGGGCTGCTAGAACAAATGTCGTAGACTGGGTGGCTTATAATCGACAGAAATTTATTTCTCACAGTTCTGGAAGCTGGGGTGTCCAAGAACAAGACACCTATAGATTCAGTGGCTGGTAAGAGAGCTATTCATGGTGAATGTCTGTCTTTTCACTGTGTCCTCAAGTGGCAAGAGGAATGAGAGGGCTTTCTGGGGCTTCTTTTGTAAGGTCACTAATTTCATTCCCTGAAGTCTCCACCCTCATGACCTAATCACCTCCCAAAGCCCCCATCTCCTAATTCCATCATATTGGAGGGTGATTTGGTTTCAACATATGAATTTTGTGGAGCCACCAACATTCAGTCTGTAACAAACCCCTAGGAATGTAGAGCACCTGAGCTTCCTTTGAAAGAGACAGAGCCTTACACCAGAACAGATCAAGAAAGATTAGGCTTTCCATTACTCAGTAGAAAGGGAGACTTGGACTTACATTAATTTTAGTTTTAATACAATAGATTTATACTTTCTCAAGTAGAGTCCTTAAATATACTTATAAGTATATTTATACCTTTTTGAAGTCCTTAATCTATAAAAATGAAAATGCATTAACATCATTTATTCATTCAACCAAAAATTGAATATTCCAGGCACTGTAATGAAAGCTGGTGATAAAAAGGTGAATAAGATGTCTTTAAGAAATTTATAATTTATTTAGCTCAGGAGACCCGATAATGACATGTGAGAAGTATTATATAAAGACATGTGTATTTGTTTTCTGAGACTACTATAACAAATTGCCCCCAACTTGGCTTAGATCTGGGTTGCCCCATTTGTTGCCCGTGAGCCTATCCCATTAATTCCACCAGACCCCAAGGACTAAGAATGGCATAGGGATAGATCTCCCGCTAATGCCAGGGGCTGTTACCCAAGGTAGGGTAAATGGCTGTTAGACAACTAAAATGTGGTCATCCACTATTTTATTTTAAGATTTATTTATTGAGAGAGAGAGGGAGAGAGAGCAAGGAGAAGGTATAGAGAGGGCGGAAGAAAGAACCTCAGCTGACTCCGTACTAAGCATGGAGCCCATCAGTGTACTAGATCTAACCTGAGATTAAGACCTGAACTGAACCAAGAGTCACTTAACTGATGGAGTCACCCAGGTGCCCCCACTTATTTTATATTCTTAAGACTCAGCTTAAGCATCCCCAATAACCTGAGGACCCTCTTTGAGGTCAGAGGTTATATCTTTTTCATCCTTGAGCCTTAATGCCTTAAACCTATTAAGCAGTCAATAAGTATGTGCTAATGAAAAACACGCCTACAGGAAAACAGCAGGGGTAACAACTAACTGCCAGGGGGAGTTGGGGAAGGTTTCAAAGAGAATGCATCACTCACTCAGACAAGCTGGCAGAGGAGTCTGGCTGCGCCAGGAGTGGGGGAAATAGCAAAAAGGGCATCCAAAAAAGAGCCATAGCTTATGAAATTGCATGGACTAAGCAGGGGATGTTTACACCTAAATCATCTCGATTAGGGGAAGTGGGAGATAAAGGGCGTGGACATGGGACAGGACAGGAAGATTGGAGGAAGCTTGTAAAAGACCAGAAAACAATAAAAAGCTCAAGATTTATATTTATCTCTAAGCAATGGGACATTACCATGAGATTTTAAGTGAGGGATGAATATAATCAAATATTTTACTTTAGAAAAACAACATTGATTTCTTTCTTCTTCCAATCTGTCCTCCCCGCTACTGGGACAGTCAGAAAACCAATTAGAAGACTGTTACCAAATCAGGGCAGAGAATATGAGCGACATCAAAAGAAGTATTTTTAGGAGGTAGAACTAAAAACTGATAGTGATCACAGCCATTCAGAGATGGATGCATGAGAGAATGTGGGAGATTATCAGATCATCAGATTGACCAGGTAGGAGACGATGCTATGAGCAAAGATAAAGAATACAGAAAAAAGAAAAGGCATTCTGAAATCTGCCTCTTCTTTCTCTTCGCTTTTTTGTCCCAGGCTGTTTTGTTTTGCTTTTCAATCCAAGAATACCTTTGATCCATACCATTGGCATCACAATTCAGCAGTATCTCCCCCAAATTGATGAATATTTTGCCACGACTCTAAGGACAAATATGGGGTAATGTTTCTCGAAACCCGTGAAGAGGAGTCTTGGTGAAAATTCTGCATAGATTATCATTTTTCCCAAGAGAGCATGATGGGAAATAGAGAGTTGGAGAAATCTGAGCACAGGACCAAGTCCTTGCAAAGGAGAAAGTAATGAGGGAAAGCAGCAAAGACGAGGTCTAATCCTACATTTCCTGCCAGTAAACTAACTGCCTTTTGCTATGGTTAGAGTATTGTGTCTCAGGACTCTTTGACAGGTCAGTCTGGGTACTAAATCTATGGAAAGAATTTTAAAGCACCTTTAGTAGAAAAATTAACTTCCTTTTTGGAGTCCATGAAGACCAATTCCCTGTACACACGACAGCATCACACTTCTGGAAAAGTAGGACTAAATGTTCTACTGACAGCAGGATCTGCCTGCTTATCCAGTTTATAGCTAATAGCATCCTGCTGTTCAGGAGTTGGCCATGATGATAATACCCAGTATTAGTGGGAGTGGGGGCAATGGACATGTTCAGCCTGCTGGTTCAGGTGTAAGTGTGTGGAGTTTTGCTGGCCATTTGGACACCACATATTAAGAAGTCATCTTCCTGTGTGCATAAGCTTTTCTCCAGCAATTCCATTTTCAGGAAGTATTTATGCATATGTGCAGAAATTTACTACAAATATGTCCAGGGTGTTCTTTTAATCATAAAGATTAGAAATACCTTAAATATCTAACAATAAGGACATTTAGATTTTTTTTTAAATAATGGACTTCAGACAATGAATTTCAGTAATGATATTAAAGTGAAAGTTCAAATGTATATGTATTGATGTGACAAATTCTTGACATTTTAGAAACTACAATACATACATTAACAGAGGCTATAATCTAGGGCTTTATTTTAATTTTTTTTATTTTTTATTAACATATAATGTATTATTAGCCCCAGGGGTACAGGTTTGTGAATCGCCAGGTTTACACATTTCACAGCACTCACCAAAATCTAGTGCTATTTTTTGAAAGAAAAAAAGTGAACTAGAATACTACTTGGAAGTATTAATTATTTTCTTCACCCCCACCCCTGTGATTACCTCCCACTTAAACTTTGAAATGCAGGGACCCCAATATACTAGGAGGGATTTTAGGATAAATTAAGAAAGAAACCAAAAAATATATAAGAAATGCTTGTCTCCCAAGTTCAAGAGTGACAAGTTTAAGTATGAGAAAGTGAAGATTTGAAAATGGATCTGAGATGGCCAAACTAGTTTCATCCTGTCCCTTTAAGAAAAGCCCTCAAGCTGAGGGGAGGGAGAGAAGATTCTAGTAAACTGGAAAAGCAGACTACACAGCACACTGCCCCTCCTCTTTGGGCTGAATTTGCAGGTGGACTCCCTCCCCGATTTGGAAATCCCACTGGAGAGTGACCGGTGCTCATCTTCCCGTCTGAATTTTGGGAAGTAAGTCCTCCATGTCCAGGTTGACAGGAGTTCTGCCTCACACAGGCAAGAAGAGGACAATTGTATGAGGGTAGTCACTGGTGGGACAACCTTCCCCTCCCAAGTTCCCCCTCATTACAGGAGTATCCCAGAAGGCACCCAAGGACTCCAGTGAGTGTATCCTTTTTGGCCCCAGAGAGTTGAAAAAAAGGTCGGTGGGTCTGCGTGTGGTCTTACTGCCAGGACTTGGAAGGGTTTGTAAACACAAAGAGGTGGTGGAGTGAGGGGTCCCCACTAGGATTCAGTGACCTCGCAGCTAGAGCTACTCAGATTTCTCATGGAGGGTGAAGAAAGCAACAGACAGAAGGCATATCTTCTTCTTACAGACCTAAATGGTTCAAGGCAACATAGCTCACTTCTGCTCACCTGCCTACCCCCAACCTTCCCCCTCTGCAGGAACTAATCTGCAGACACACAGAGATGGAGAGAGGTTTGCAAGGGTAGCACACAGCTGGGTTGCAGCTTCCCATTGTCCCTTCCACACTGTGGAAAGAGCAGAAATGTCTGGTTTCTCCTACGGCTTTAAAGCACACAGCTGGGTTGCAGCTTCCCATTGTCCCTTCCACACTGTGGAAAGAGCAGAAATGTCTGGTTTCTCCTACGGCTTTAATCCTGGTACTTTTGAAAAACTTGCAGTATTTACAAAGAAATTATAAAATGTTCCAGAAGCAATGAAAGGGATTTAGTGAGTAAAATATGGAAAACTAAACATATATATTAAAAAAAAAAATAGTAGCAAATGAGTACCTGCTTTTGTGTAGGGCAGCAATATAATTTTATTCTTTGCGCTGAAGACATCTATTAGAAATTGAAGTATGGATTGGGAAATTGAAGATTTAGTCTTTGCTTATGAGTTGTAGTCTCTGTGTACCAAATTTTGCAGCATTTGATCTATGGTTGGAATTACTGGACTGTTTTTGGTAGTATCAACTTACAAAACTTACATAAAAATCTTGAATAACCATTTGATCTAGTAATTTTACTCTTGGAAGTTTATTCTAACAGCAACCTCAAAACATGAACATTTTAACTATAACTAGATAGATAAATGATAGATTTTTAAAAATTTATACAAGAAGAAATTGAAACAATAAAATAAAAGGATCAATAACTAAGTTATGGTACATCCACTCCATGAACTACTAAAACTAAATTAGGAATAAGGTTTTTTTAATTAAATGTATTTATTTGGCAGAGAGAGAGGGAGAGTGAAAGTACAAGCAGGGGAAGCAGCAGGGAAAGGGAGAAGCAACTCCCCCCAACCCCAGCAAAGAGCCCAATGTGGGGCTCAATCCCAAGACCCTGAGATCACAACCTGTGAAGGCAAACACTTAATCACTGAGCCACTCAGGTGCCCCTAGAAATAAGTTTTAATGAATGGAAAATTGATTACTATATAACAATAACTATAGACAGCATAGTTTAAAATTATATGTATTGCTTGTTGACAATTGTATAAGAAAAATCTACACATAGAAAATTCTGGGGAAAAAATCACAATACTGTATTTTAAAGGAATGAATCATAATTTTTTTCTTTGTATTTCCAAAATTTTGATGACATTATTATATTGAGAATAAAACATTACTTTGGACATCATATGTAAGCTTGCTTCTGACCATTAAAAGACACTTCTGAAGGGTGGCTGGGTAACTCAGTTGGTTAAGTATCTGACTTTTGAGCTCAGCTCAGGTCTTAATTTCAGGGTCATGAGTTTGAGCCCCATGTTGGGTTCCATGCTGGGTGGTGGAGCCTACTTTAAAAAAAACAAAAACAAGGAATGTCTGGGTGTCTCAGTTAGTTCATCATCTGCCTTCTGCTCTGGTTATGATCCCAGGGTTTTGGGATCAAGTCCTGCATTGGACTCCTTCCTCAGTGGAGCCTACTTCACCCTTTGCATGCCACTTCCCCTGCTTATGCTCACTCATTCTCCCCCTCTCTCTGACAAATAAATAAATAAAATCTTTTTAAAAATCTTTAAATAAATAAAATCTTATTTTATTTAAAAAATAAAGTATTTTTAAAAATAAAAATGAAATAAAAGGTGCTTCTGAGCATTGTGATAATAAAAATGTTTTGTTATAATAGAATATTTAACTTCATAGTGTTACCAATTGAAAATGAATTTTTATGCAACTTCTAATAAATTGTGGATGATAATTTCCAAACTCCATTTATATTTTTTAATGGAACAAACTAGGATATCACCTTCTATGGTTTCATTTCAGTTAGCTATTTTTAGCCCTATTTATCTTACGGAATCATGGAATTTTAAATCCTTTCTTTTCTTGAAAGTATTTAAAAGCCTTATAGTAAATATATACTTGAAGGAAAAAATTAACTTCAATAAGCAAAAACTATAGAGATCTATAAAATAAGTCTATAAGCATTCTGGAAAAGCCTTCAATTTTTCTAGATTTTGAAACATACTAATATCATGTTCTAAAATTTCTTAATCTAGAAAATACTTTATTTGACTTTTAAATATCATATATTAAATATTTTCCCATTTTTATTACAGTATAAAAGTCCAACAGCTTAATATCACAATGGATGATATAAACTATTTTGATATTTATTTTTAGAAAAAATTCATTTTGATCCCCATTAATCACCTCAGTTCCTTCATAGTTAATTAGAAGTGGTTAGTGATATGTACTTATATTCCCACACCTAAGACTATTACAACAGTCATCAAAATAAAAAATGCTGACAAACTCATTTTTATAATTATTTGTCTGAAGCATTCAGAAATGTTACAGCCAATACTCAGTGAGCATCAAATACTGGTAATTCTTTTCTATCAGGGCGTCAGATCTACAGAGACCAAAGAATCAAGAGGAAAATAATTTCCACCACCACCCCTCTCACCACCAAAGATATGTAATAACATTCAACTACCTCTAAAAAAAATTAATTTACTCAAAAATAGATCACAAGTCCTTTATCCTTGTTTTGGTTGTTAAAGATAGAAAAGTCACATAAAGAGCAAATCGGAGAAAGATACTGGAGAGTTGTGGTGAAGGACAGGGGGCCAGCTGGGCCAGTGGGGTGGCCCGGGGTATATTTTGGTTAGAAAGGAAAGAGCAAAATAAGAGAAAGGAAGACACAGAGGTAGTCTCCAAAAAAGAGAGCCAAAATGACAAGACAGGTCATTTGGGCACAGTATCAAAATCTCATAAACCTCTGAGGTTTTATGCTTTATTTCAAAAATAATAGGCAAAACAGATGTAACTGACTTTCACTGCATTTACTAACCTAATCCTGACTACAGGAGACTTTTTATTAAGTTCTATATTGTTTGGATATTTTTCCCATTGTAGGTGTTATTAAAATATATTTTAAAATATAAAATTATAAATATAAATTTATATTTCTATAAATGTAAATATAAATAAATTATAAAATATATATTATATATAAATTTTAAATATAAAATTATAAAATTTAAAACATTTTTAAATTATATATAATTTTTTGAAGCCCGTTACAACTGACTTAAGCTGTAGGGCGATCCTAATCCTCTCTCCCAAAACACCGTCTTAAAGGAGTTTTTCAATCCCAGGTATAAAACATGTTTATAACTTAGACAAATAAGGTATCTGTTAAGAATCCGAGGATTGGGGGCGCCTGGGTGGCTCAGTGGATTAAGCCGCTGCCTTCGGCTCAGGTCATGATCTCAGTGTCCTGGGATCGAGCCCCGCATCGGGCTCTTTGCTCAGCGGGAGCCTGCTTCCTCCTCTCTCTCTGCCTGACTCTCCACCTACTTGTGATCTCTCTCTCTGTCAAATAAATTAATAAAAAAAAAAAAAAATTAAAAAAAAAAAAAAAAGAATCCGAGGACTGCCTGTGCCATCTGGACTTGAGAATCAGGGGTCCTGTTTTGCTGCATATCCAGCCCCCACCTTCTCACCCTCAGGAAAGGTCAATGACAGCATAATCACGACTTAGAGGATCTAGAGTGCAGTCTCGTGATTTTCAGATTGAAAACGTTTCTTTAAGCAATAACTTATTCGTAGAAATATACATTAATAATATTAAAAGAAACATAATTTACATAAAAAAATTTCTAGGCAAAAGGAAATGACAGGCAATGTGCCTTGAAACCTGGACAACAGTGCAGTAGCCTCCTGGATGTCCAGCTGGTCTGCAGCATGGCTCCCTCGGGAGGCGGCGCCCATGGGGCCAGACTGAGGATCAAGTTCATGAACAGGGAAACTGCAGAGACCACCTGACCCGTATTGATCCCCATTCACACCCTAGGAACAGTAGCTGATGATGCAGTAAGGCTAAATATATCGAACTTATAATAGGAACATTTTAATGTGGTCAAAACCAAAAAGGGAAGAAAAGAACAATTGGCTTACAAATTACTTAAAAATGTTTTTAATCACTTTATTTAAACTAAAAATAAAAAACAAGTCACCCATTTGCCTGCCTACCTATGGCAAGCACCAAGGTGTTCCCTGTATCCATCTGCTTGCCTTTTTTTCTTTTTCTTTCTTTTTAGATTCCACCTGTAATAGAGATCTCACAGTATATGTCTTTGTCTGGCTTATTTCACTGAGCATGTTGCTCTTGAGAGTCATACATGGTGTTGCAAATAGCAAGATTTTATTTCTTTTTTAAGCTGAATAATATTTCAGAGAGTGTGTGTGTGTGTGTGTGTGTGTGTGTGTGTGTCTCATGATTTCTTTATCCATTTATCCTTCCATCCAACCTAGGTTACCCTATTTTGACTATTGTAAATAATGTTGCGGTGAACATGGGGTTCATATTCCCTTTTCTCTAGATAAATGCCCAGAAGTAAGAATTAATGGATCATAAGGGAGTTCTAGTTTTAATTCTTTTAGAGACTTCCAAACTGTTTTCTGTAGTGACTGTACCAATTTACATTCCCAGCAACAGTGCACAGAAGTTCCCTTTTCTCCACAGCCTCACTGACACTTGTTACTTCTAGTCTTTTAATAATAGTCATTCTAATGGGTATGAGGCTGTATCTTACTATGGTTTGATCTGCATTTCCCTGATGATGAAAGATGTAGAGTCTTTTCATGTACCTGTTGGCCATCTGTATGTCTTCTTTGGAAAATGTCTATTCAGAGGTTCTGCCCATTTTTAAACTGGATTATTTTTCTTTTCTATTGAGTTGTACAAGTTCTTTATATAATTTGCATACTAACCCCTTATCAGATACATGATTCAAAAATATTTTCTCATTCAGCAAATGGCCTTTACATTTGTTGATGCATTTCTTTGCTGTGCAAAAGTCTTTAATTTGATGTTGTCCCACTTTTGCTTATTTGCTTTTGTTGTCAGATTAAAAAAAAAATCACTGTCAAGATGATGTCAAGGAGCTTTCTGCCTGTTTCCTTCTAGAATGTTCTTTTTTAATTGGAGTATAGTTGACATATAATGTTGCTGGGGTTAATGTAGAACATGAACTCAGCATAATATCTGGCTTGCTAAAATGTAACACAGGGGCATTTGAGGGTAGGGAAGGTTTCCAAGAAGGGTGCAGGCCTTTGGAATGCTGCAGAGAGTTCCCCCAAAGCTTTCTTAGCCCAAACAGCCACCCTGTGATCTAAGCCATGTATGCATTGTCCCGTAGGCTATGTTCAGCAGAACTCTTAGAACACAGATTAGCATATCGTATCTTTCCTGTAAACAGATCCCCCCCCCCCAGTTCCCGTAAGACCCTGTGTCACACATCACATGCTAGAGAAACAGTGATAAGGATTTGTGATTATCCTGAAGGACCCATAAAAGCAGGAGCAAAGGAGAGCAAAATGGCTTTGTCTCTGAGCATTGACCCCCTTGCCTTCTCTCTTTACAGCAAAGTTTGGAGTAATCTTTCATCCATCCGTGCAGGGGTTGCTGGCCATTCCCAGCATTATGTTAGTTTCAGATGTACAGCATAGGAAGTCAACAAATACGCACATTATGAAATGTTCACCACAATTACCCAGTGTCATTGTACAAATTGATGTCAGTATTATTGGCTATATTCCCTGTGCTGTACTATTATTTATTTATTTTATAACTGGAAGTTTATCCTTCTTAATACCCTTTGCTTATTTTACCTGCGCCACCACACCCCTCTACTGTGAGAACCACCGTTTGCCCACTGTATTTATAAGTCTGGTTCTTCTGTGGTTCACTTGTTTGGTTTCTATTATTAAAGATTTAGTTGGGAGAGAGTGTGACCATGGGGGAGGGGCAGGGGAAGGGAGAGAATCTCAAGTAGACTCCCCACTGAACACAGAGCCAAATGCTTTGCTCCCATGGCCTTGTTCCCATGACCCCAATGGCGATCATGACCTAAGCCCAAATCGAGAGTCGGACACTCAATGGACTGAGGCACCCATGAGCCCCAGCTTTGCTTTTTAGATTCAAGATATAATTGAAATCATATGGCATTTGTCTTTGTCTGCCCAACTGATTTCACTTAGCCTAATACCCTCTAGGTTCATCCATGTTGTCCCAAATGACAAGATGTCATACTTTTTTGAGGCTGAGTAATAGCCCATTTTATGTATAATGTACATGCGCATACTGTCTCTTCTTTACCCATTCATCCCTTGATAGATACTTCAGCAGCTACTTCAGTGTCTTGACTGTTGTAAATAATCCTGCAGTAAACAGGAGCGCATGTCTTTTTGAAATAGTGTTGTAATTGTCTTCTGAAAATACCCAGAGGAGGAATTACTGGGTCCTATAGTATTTCTATTTTTTTATTTTTTGAGGCACCTCCATAGCATTTTTCATAGCGGTTACACCAGCTTGCATTCCCATCAACAGTCCATAAGGGTTCCTTTTTCTCCACATCCTTGCCAACTCTTATTTCTGGAGTTTCTTATATTAGCTATTCTGATTGGTGAGGCGATATCTCATTGTGGTTTTTTATTTAGATTTGCATTTCGCTGATGATCAGTGACCTAGAACATCTTTCATGTGTGTGTTGACCATGTGGGTGTCATCTTTGGAAAAATTTCTATTCCGGTCCTCTGCTCATTTTTGTTTTCAGTTGAACTATTGACTATGGTGTTTATTGTGGGTTTATATGGCCTTACAGGAAAAACATTGCACTTTGCACTTTTGAGTGTGATGTAATCACTGGCATTGCCGTGGGTGGCCTTTAGTACACTGAAATACATTCCCTCTCTGCCCAATTTGTTGAGAGATTTGGTTATAACCAGATGTAGAGGTTTGCTTTCAGATGTTTTTTCTGAATCTGTTGAAAGGAACATATGATTTTTGTGCTTTGTTTTATTAATGTGGTGTATCACATATGCTGATTTATGGATGTTCAACAGTCTCTGCATCACAGGAAGAAATCCCCATGGATCATGATGTACGACTATTGTAATGTACTGTTGAATTTGCTTTGCCAGTATTTTGTTGTTTTGTTTGTTACAGCGCTGTTTGCTGGGCATATTGGTCTCTATTTTTCTCTCTAGGGGGTGCCTTGGTTTTGCTACCAGGGTGATGCTAGCCTTATAAGTTTGAAAGTTTCCTCACCTCTTCTCTGGGGACAAGTGTGAGAAGTTGTTTTCTTTGAGCACTAAGAAGAACTGCCCAGTGAAGCCACCTGTCCTGGATTTTTGTTGGGAGGCTTCTGATTACTGAGTCAGGCTGGTACTGGTACTCTGTCTATTCTAATTTTCTATTTCTAGAGGATTTGGTCTTGGGAGATTATAGGTTTCCAGGAATTCATCCATTTCCATGGTGTCCCATGTTTTCTGAAAACAATTGGTTGTAGAAGTCTCTTATGATTCCTTGCATTTCTGTGGTATCAGTTGGAATGTCTCCCCTTTCATTTCTGATGTTATTCGAGGCCCCTCTTTTTTTTTCTTGGTAAGTCTAGCTAAAGGTTGTGTCGATTTTATTTCTGTTTTCAAAGAACCAGCTTTTAGTTTCATTGATCTTTCCTCCTGCCTTGTTAAGACTCCGTTGCCTTTATTTCCATGGGGTTCTTCATTATTTCCTCCTTTGCCTGACTTTGGGGTTCATTTTTGTACTTCTCTAATTCTTTGAGGTGTTGTAAACTTTGGGTGTTTGGGATCTTCCTGGTTTCTTGTGGTAGGCACATACTGCTCAGAACTTCCTTCCTAGAACTGCCTCATCAGTACCCATCAGTTTTAGTATGATGCCAGTCCATTCTCACTTATGTCAGGGTTTGTATTGTTTTGTTTAGTTTTCCTCTTGATTTCTTCCTTGACCCATTGGTTGCTCAGGAGCACACAGTTTAATCACTATGTAGTTGTGAATTTCTCAGTTTCCTTCTTGTACTTCATTTTGAATGTCCCGGGTCCGTGGTTGGGAAACATGCTTGACATGATTTCAGTTTTCTTAAGTGTAGTGAGGATTGTGGTGTGAGCCAACATAGGGTCTGTCCTGGAGGATATACATTGTGCTTATGAGCAAGTGTGTACTCTGCTGCTTTGGGATGAGGTGATCTACACATGTCCACGAAATCCATCTGGCCTATATGTCATTTAAGGCTGATGTGTTTCCCTATTGATTGTCTGATGAATGACCTATCTCTTGATGTAAGTGGGGTATTAGTGTCCCCTGCTGCTGTTCTGTCATTCTGTTTCAACCTTTTGCCCTTTAAATTTGGCTTAAGATATGTAAGATATTGGGTACACAAATGTTTACAAATATCATCATATCTTCTTGTGGGATTGACCCCTTATTATTATATAATGCACTTTGTTGTCTCTACTTAGAGCCTTCCCATTCAGATCTATTTTGTCTGATAGAAGTATATATCTTTCAGGTTTCTTTTGGTTTCCATTTGCATGGAATATATTTTTGCATCCATGCACATTCAGTCTGTGTCCTCAGATCTGATGTGAGTCTCTCTTGGGCCACAGACAAATGAGTCTGGTTTTGCCAACCATTCAGCCACTCTGTCTTTTCATTGGAGCATTTAGTCCATTCACATTTCAAGGAATTATCAAGAGGTATGTGTGTATTGCCATTTTGTGATTAACGATTTTCTGGCTGTTTTTGTAATACTGTTCTTTTTCTTCTGCCTTGCTCTGTTCCTTCGTGATCTAATGAATTTCTTTAGTGTTGTGCTGATACAATGAATCCTTAACACCAGTTTGAACTGTGTGGGTTTATTAATACTTGGATTTTTGTTTTTGGTAAATATGGTGCTCTGAGTGTATTTTCTCCTCCTGATGGTTTTTTTAAATTGAAGTACAATTAATGTACAGTGTTCTAGTAGTTGCAGATGTGCAATGTGATAATCAAAAAGTCCTACACATTTTGCTGTGCTCCTCAAGATAAGTGTACTCTTAATGCTTTTCATCTCTTTCACCCATTCGCTCTCCACCACCCTCTCCCCCTGCCATCTCCATCTGGCAACTATCAGTCCATTCTCTGTATTTAAGAATTTGTGTTTTGTGTATTTGTCTCTTTTTTCTTTGTATGTTCCCATTTTGTCTTAAATGCCACATTTGAATGAAATATGGTATTTGTCTTTCTCTGGCTGACTTATTTCCCTTAGCCTTATGCCCTCTAGGTCCATCCACATCATGCAGATGGCAAGATTTCATTCCTTTTTGTGGCTGCACACGATTCTATTGTCCGTAGATACCACATCTTCCCGATCCATTCATCTCTGATTGGATACTTGGGTTGCTGTCATATCTGGGCTATTGTAAATAATGCTGCAAGAAACATATAGGTGCATGTATCTCTTAGTTTTAGTATTTTCATCTCCTTTGGGTCAATACCTAGTAGTCGAATTATTGCAGCCTACAGTAATTCCACTTTTAAGTTTCTGAGAGACCTTCTGCGGTGCTCCACAATTGACATTGCCACCAACAGCACATGAAGGTTACATTTTCTCCACATCCTTGCCCAACACTCATTTCCTGTGCTTTTTAAGTTTAGCCATTCTGACAGGTGTGAAGTTGACATGTCGTGGGTTTAATTGGCAGCTTCCTGATGATTAGTGATGTTCAGCATCTTCATATGTCTGTTGGCGGTCTGTATGTTGTCTTTGGAAAAATGCCTATTCAGGTCCCCTGCCCATTTTTGTTTTCACTTAAGCTATTAGGGTGTTGGTGTTGAGTTGTATGCTTTTTTAAATCTATTTTGAATTTTAACCTCCCTGGCCTTCAGAATCAGCTGACAAATAGCATATTCTGGTCCTAGCCATAAAAACCAAGGCATCAGTTTTGTGCAAATCTTTCCCTCAGGATATACCGACTCTGTTGATAGTGGCAGAACTGGACCATGAAGATGACACCACCTAAGATAAAAAAGAAACTGGCTCTTACTAGTTCCTTTGTTTTTCCTAGAGTATCTCAACAGGTCTCTGCTCCTACCAGTTATGCTTTAAGATTAGCCAATGAATCTCTTTCACATAATTAATGTCTGGGGACCCTTCAAATGGCTGCTTTTGTGCTGAGCTTTAGGATGAGTAATTCATGTGTTAGCCTTTTAAAAGGCATTTCTATACTTTCTCCTTTGGATCTCATCAACATAATGTGCTGTTGGTTTTTAAAGCCCGATATTGGTGGGGGGTTGGTCATCCCGCATGTGCAGGTGATAAAAGTTTGGGTGTCTGATGTTGGGTACAAATTCTTCACTCCTCAAGGAGATGCTCCTTATTTATGCTTTCCCTCCTAATTGTGGGTTGTTGCACCAGGGTTGGGGGTTATGGTGAGACCACGTGTCAGCCTCTAACACCCACCTGGATGTGGTCCCTTCTCCTTGTTGGCCACCGTGAATGAGCTGCTCAGCTAGCCTTAAGGCCTTATTCAGAGCAAATTTTTTCATATGTAGGTGTAAATCTGATGTGTGTATGGGAGGAGGTAGGTGTAGGACCTTCCTTCATTGCCATCTTGAACCACCCCCTTCTCTCTCTTTTCTAAATAGCAGCATTCGTTACCTTTTTTTGCTTTGTTTCATTTTTCTTAAACCTCTAAAACAATGATATATTATAATGCTGATGGTCTAGTACCTTGCTCTAGATCACATGTTTCATCATTTAGGATACTATTTATTATCATTTCTGATAACTACCCATAGCGCAATAGTTTTATTATTTTAGTTTTCTAGTATCATAATTTATGCTTTAATAGTTTAAATATTGAATCATCCTAGAAATCTGAAAATCAGCTGTAAAATGTTCTCCTCAAAGTGCATCCCTCCCATCCCCTTGGGAAAAAGCTCAACTAGTTAGCAATGGGAGTAATATAAGGAAAATCTGTAAGTGGACTATTAAGCCTCTGTAAGCCATTCATTTATGAATAAATGTAATTTTCAAAATATATTTGAGTTCTAAATAGGTACTCTATGGTGTGGGTGGGCATGTATGTGTGTGTGTTAAACCTTCTTAACAATCTTTTGAGGCTGGTCTACACAATTCTATTTTACTGATGAAGAAACAGACCTAAGGACATTAATAATTTGGCCAAAGTGTCACAACTAAGTAGTGGTAGAATCTGTAAACTCGGGTTTACAGGCTGAGCTTTCAACAACTGTTACAATGTTTCTCTTTAATGCATTAGAAAAGAACAAGAGAGAACAGTAGCTGCAAGATGGCAGACAAATGTTACATACTATTTAATCAGTTTCAAAATTCTACTGAGATGACAGCAAACATTTGTAAAATATAAATATATAAAGTATTTATTTTATAGATTTTATATATTTATTTATATTTATAATTATATTAATATATAAGTATAATATATAAAATAAAAATATAAAATATAAAAGGAAATGTCCAAGTATTTCAGCAATTCTGGCAAATTTCTAGAAGACAATAAGCACAGGGCATCAGAATAAAAGAAGTCACAAACTAGACAAAACAGGAATCCTTTCAAGCCAGCCAACTCCAGAGAGGACTCTAGGCAGTGAGGCATTAAGTATAGAGTGGGCCTGGGATGCTGACAGTATTTGGTTTTACATAAGGTCCTATCTGCCAACAGTTGTTTCAGTCGGCTCTTCCCTTACCCTCCCCTATTCAGCAATCATAGGCACTGGCATGAAGAATAGCAATATTTTCAGTGTTAATAGGTGCTTTTTAAAGAAATTGGACATTATTACAGGTATAATAATGGGAAGGCTCTAAACATGGGAGCTGGCCCCTAGATTATGCCCTCTTTGTCACTTGGCAGTAAGGAAAACATCCTAGAGGCCTTGACTCAGCCTACAAGACAGCATCCAGTCATATAGAGGGAAGGAAAAAAGCAAGATATTCCAGTCAAAGGCGTATTTTAAACTTGAGCAAAGCTGTGAAGGTCAGGAACAAAGTGGTTGCTCAGGAAGTATTTCTTGCCAGAGATAAAGGTGAGCCCTAGGTGTGACAGATGCTAAAGCTAGAAGGTCAGATGTAGCCAGATCTGGAGATTGGACTTGCCCTGTAGGCAAAAAGGGACAACTGAAGGATGTACCCCAAGGTTGCAAAAATGGTCAAGACCATTCTTTCGGCAATTGGGTAGAAAAAGGGAGTTGGGACTGAAGGCTCTCTGGGTATCTTAATATAGCTGTTTCCAAAGTATGGCCTGGGAACTTATCAGAAATGCAAATTACTGGGCCCCATACCTACCTGCTGGACCTGAACCTCTGGAGGTAAGGCCCAACAATCTGTTTTAAGAAGCCCTCCAAGTGATTGTGATGCATCCTTATTTGAAACCACTCTTCTAAGGAACACCTCTTATCTCAAGACATTCCATCTTGTACATGAACCTTTTCTGCCCCACCCACGTAGAATGGATTGTATCCTCCCTTGTCATCTCCTCTGTCTCCTACGGCTATTTATACACAGAATTTTATGGTGCTTATGTCAGTTTCGCCATGGCAACCAGCACACCCTCTACCAGCTTCTGTCTCTCACCTGCCCTTGCAGTTCAGCAGGACCTAACAAAGCACTTCGTAACTTAGCTTGCTGAGTGAATGAACACAAAAATACTTATTAGGAGGCCTTTGCAGTAATCTGGTCAGTAGATAAGGAGGAACCGGAGTCTTGAGTCAGGAGCAGTTGGGATGAAACTGAGAAATATTTAGGAAATAAAATGGGCAGGATGCTAATAAGCGCTAACAATTATCTAGCACTTACTGGGTACCTAGCAGTTTTAAGGGCTTCACGAGTATTTCTAGTTAATCCTCACAATAATCCCATGAGGTAGCTACTATTTTTATCAATGAGGAAATTGAGGCTAAGTAATTTGCCTGAATCAAACTAATAATCAGCTGACATTCAAACCCAGGTGACATTTGGCAGCAGAATCCTCATTCTTTGCATTATTCTGCCTCCCGACTTGTGCTGAGATGTCTCAGTGGTTGGGTAGAGGAAGTGCCTTCAGCGAAGACATAAAGACAGGAAAAGCCAGGGGAAGAAGCTGAGTCCAGCTTTAGATATGTGGTGTCTGAGATGCCTTTACAAGGTGTCTAGCAATGACTTGATGTAACAGTCTGAAATATAGGATCATGGACTGGGCTAGGTATACAGATTTTTTTTTTTAAGATTTTATTTATTTGAGAGAGAGCACAAGTGGGGGAAGGGGCAGAGGGAGAAGGAGAACCAGACTCCCTGCTGAGCAGGGGGCTCAAATGGACACACTTGAGTCTGTGTGTGTCCCAGGACCCTGGAATCATGACCTGACCCGAAGGCAGACACTTAACCGAGCCACCATGGGGCCCCTAGGTGTGCAGATTCTAAAATCAACATGCAAACAATGAAGAATGGATGAGTTGACCTAGGACTTATTTATTGTAGGTATTCCTACTTTTTCAAAAGTTCATGTTACACAACTGTGCTTATCTGAAAGACCTACATTAGTACCTGTTCTCACTAACCAGAGAAACCCAAAGAGGACTTTTGCATTTGTGGAAAAGCGAGTAATAGCCTTCAGTGGTAGTTTCACAGGAGCAGTTCTAGGGCAGTGCACACTGTCACCAACTCCCTCCCCGGTACCCATGCTCGGCACCTCTGGTCAGGCTGCCATAGCTTTGACCCGTGTCCTTGGGTAACTGTGCTTTCTCTCCACTTATTTTTTGTAACTGTTAGCAAGATGTGTCCTAAGCTATTAGAAAAGCCTAAGAGGGGGCGCCTGGGTGGCTCAGTGGGTTAAAGCCTCTGTCTTCGGCTCAAGTCATGATCCCAGGGTCCTGGAATCGAGCCCTGCATCAGGCTTTCTGCTCCGTGGAGAGCCTGCTTCCTCCTCTCTCCCTCTCTGCCTACTTGTGATCTCTGTCAAATAAATGAATAAAATCTTTAAAAAAAAAAAAAAAAGCCTAAGAGTTTATTTTTGGGTCTCGGGACACTCACAAATGTTTCCGTACAAGTTCACAAGAGTTGTGTCTTCATTTTACCCCATCGACTTACAAAAGATTTCACAGGAAGCTTGCTTTCAGATAGAATGGGAAACCGGTCTACATGAGCCTGAGGACTGAAAGGGCAGGGGAACGGTTATTTGAGGAAACGGAGGATGCAGTGGCCTCACAGGTATAAGGAAATTCTAGGAGACCATAGAGTCCTAGAAGCCAAGGGAACAGGTAATCTTGTGAAGGAAGTGATGAACAGTATTAGCATCAATGAATTCAAGTAAGGAAAAGACTGAAGGCCATTTTGGCATCTTAGACGTCACTAAAGTTGGTTGTTGTGATGATCACCAACAGATGGAAGAAAGCCAGATTAGAATGTTAAGTGAAAAGAAGGCAAGAAATTGGGAAAGCAAACCACTGGCCTCTACAGTTACAGGACATCTTGTGGACAATGCAATAAAAACTTTTTAGATGAGACCTCAGTGTACATTGGAGTTGAGCAGATGGAACCACTGGAAGTGGCATGGAGAATAAAGGGAAGAAATGAGGAACCAATTTAACAAACCAAAACCTGGGAGAGGTTGGTCTTGAGCTACAGGGCAGCAACACAGAGTGAAGACAAGGATGGATATGAGTATTTTAGGTGGAGGGACGACCTTAATTTTACCGATAAAATGAGATTAATGGTAGTCCGCTGGGTATGGAGAAGAAAGCGAAGTGTAAAACTTAAAGGAAGATTTAGGGAATGGAAGAGTAAGCATCCTTAAATGCCTTAAGAGGACAAGTAATTTTATAAACCAGGTCAATGCTAGGTAGAAAACAGAAGGCTAGGACGGACTCAGAAAAAGTAGTGGAAAATCCCGACTGCAGGACTCCATGAAGTCAAAGATCAGTTTAGGGCCAGTGAGCACAGAATTTGAACAGGAAGTTGTAGTTAAGAGTAGGTTACCAGAGGTTAAGTTTGAGTAGCTCTGAATCCAATTATCTTAGCCGTAGCCATCAGAGTGGTTGGTTGAAATAAAGAAGTTGATAAAAGTAAGAATCATGGGGTTGGAATATGGAATAAAAGCATCTATGTACATATGTTAGAAGACACCAACATAGCTGCCACTTTTAGAGTAGTTGTCTGGAAAAATACACTTGAAATGGCAGAGGTGGGGATAGGCACTTGAGGTAGGTGATCTATTTCTCATTGGCCTGAGTGCCAGTGTTAGAAGTGGCCAACAAAATTTGTTATTCTGGAAAGGTTGAGGGTAGCTATGGATGATAAAGAGAGGAGTCAGTCACTGACACCAAGTGAAGGAAAAGCTTGAGAAAAACTTGGTGGCAGGGTGTTTGAAAACAACTTGTAATAGAGGTAGGAACATCTAATTTTGAGTTGTGGTGGACATGCAAAGTGACATACCTCCTCTACCTCCCTTGCCTCTTAAAAAAAAAAAGAAAATCAGAACTCAGCTGAGCTTACTGTTTTCACAAATGTCTTGTGAGTGTTCAGTCGTTATATATGGCCATGACTTCATATCCACCAAAATGTGATCAGAAGTGATGTCATTGTCAGGCACAGGCAATAGGAGGGAGAGATTCATTCACTTTCCCTCTGCCACAGCAAGGGACAGCATTCCAAGTGGTATCCTGGTCCTACTGGGTCCCATTGAGATGGGAAGCCAGCCCCCCATGCTACCCACAACAGACATGTATAATAATAAACAAGTTGTCGTAAAACCTCTATTTTGGAGAACGTTCATATTGCAGTATTAATTGTATATACTTCCAATACCCAGGAAATGGCTCTCCTGTCAGTTTTTATTTCAAACATCCTGACTTCTCTCCAAACTGTACTTCTTCAGCAAAACCTTCCCTCACTGCATTACTGTCCCAATTCATCAACAAATGTCTTACCTCCCATTTAATCCATTCTCTAAACCACAGCTAATTTTTCAAAAATACAAATCTGATTACATGACTTCCTAGCTTTTAAGTCTTTCTATGGATTTAATTTCAGGGATGCTGGCAAGCCAAACTGTTTACAAAGCCCCCTATCATCTACCTTCCCTTGCCTCACTCTATTGCAAACCACAGCCACTCAGTTCTAAATACACCATGACCCCGTGTCTCTATGCTTTCACCAGATCTGTTCCCACTGGGGTACACAGCTTCTTTGGCTTAGGTTTGTTCTGAACCCCAGACGAAGAACCTCTCTGATACAAATCGTACAGAATGTTCTGTTTTCCCTATTACAACACTATTTCATAGTAATTACGCAGTGTGTCTTCCCCAGTATCAAGCACATAGTAGTAAAGAGTAGGAGGTACCAAGTAGAAGGAGAGGAAAAGGTAATTAGCTCTGCCTTGGATTCATTTACAGAAATGGAAGCATGGGATTAGATCAATCTTGACTGCAGAACACGTGAGCAGGTACACAGATCGGCAGTGAGGCTTCTTATCTCACCAGCAGCATGTGGTCATCAGCTAAGACTTGACTACTTTAGAGGGTGATGGAGGCTGGAACTAATTTTGGAATCCTTTAAATGTAAATTTTAAGGGCTGAATGATTTTCAAGGTTATTCTGGACTTACACGGTGGGCCAATCAAGCTCATTAGTATTTCAATAACATCATGTAAAAGGAAAAGAAACCTTTTTTGGGTCTATGCCAGTTCTCCCAGTGGTACTGAGATGGTTAGGAAGCTTCACAGACTACTTGCTCCACTGTCTGCTTTTAAAGAAGAGGCAGTTTTGTGGTCATTCTTCTGTCACATGCCTACCATCATCAGTCTTTAAAATCCTATGTGTGGGTATCAAAATTCATACAGAAGCATTCTGTCTCCTTACATCAACTACTAGAAAAATAGCAAGAATCTGCTATAGTCAGCTTGAGTTTAAGAGGGGATTTCAAAATTCAAAAGACCCCTGTTTGGCAGGACTTCACATATTGTAACTAAACAGGAAACTACCTGTACTGGAAACAAGTCGTTAGTTCAATCAAGTAAATTAATAGACTACGTGCTTGAATAGAGTATGAACAATCTTGGAAATCTATGCATGAAGAACTCAGGGAAAATATACTAGTTGCACAAGGCTACTGTACCTAAACTTCATTTTACATAGTGCGTTGATCCCAAAGCACTCCCAACTGCTTCATACTCTCCTGTCCAGTAGCAGCCCCTTTATACTCCTGCCAAGTGTGCACCAAGTATTTGATAGCCAGAGAAAAACAGTGCCTCAAGGGATTTAAGACCATCCATTCCATCAGAGGTTATAGAGCAGAAACCTATTTCCACTAAATCATATACTTAATGATTAGGAAGAAAATAGGTTCATTAGAAGTAGTATTTAAGAAAATGGACACAAGAAGGTCTGAGGTTTTACGTGTACAGTTCTGTTGGTTATAGCTGTAATAAAGAAATCTCTGAAACAGTGGTTTTTAATTGGGGGCTATTTTGCATTAACTCCCTCCCCACCAATGTCCACTGTGGGGGACATTTTGACAGTATCTAGACAATTCTGGTTGTTAAAATACTACTGGTATCTAAGTGGGTAGAGATAAGGGAGTATCTTAACAATGCACAGGGCGGCCCTCCATGACACAGAATTATCTAGTCCAAAATATCAACTGTGCCAAGGGTAAGTAATCCTGATCTAAGAAGAACATGTATTTTTCCTCTGAAGTCTAAATTCCGGAGGAAAGCATGGGTTTTATATCTAGAATAAGGATCCAGGAGTTTTGTTTTTTTTCCCAGCCGTTTTAGGAAAGCCTTAGTTCATAGATCATAATGATTCCAAACAAAATACACATTTCCAAATCTTCTAAAAATATGACACTAGGAATATAGTAAGCTACTACCATCATATTAAGGTAGTTAAGGAAGCAGTGGGGTTTATACTAAAAGCGGAGTATCTGCAGAACAAGTAAAACAGCTATGAATAGGGTAAGTACAGAGTATGTAACAGAGTAATAGGGTTAATACAGGCTATTAAAAACGGGAGGTTATTATGGTACCATACATTACCCAGTTCTGGAGTACAGTTCTTTAGATTTATGTGTGTGGGGGAGAGAGAGAGCATTCTGGAATACAATCAATGTGCATCAACCATTAGTTACTGGTAATGGCTAAATATACACTCATTTTCCTAATCTGGAAAATTTTTAGTTCACAGAATGTAAGCTTTTCCTCCAAGGCCTAAGTAAAACAATCTGCCAAAATCACGACTGATAATCATTTAAGATCAGAATAAAAAGGTATGAAGAGGTCATGGTATTAAGACTCCCTCTACTAAAAATTTTATTCTGAAACCTGACACACACTGACATCACAGGATCTAACAAAGTAAAATTACCTGCAATATTCCCTCCAGTAGTTTTAATTGAAGTTGGCTTTTATGATGTCCAATGAAAAATCACAATTTGTAAGCGCACAAACACATTGCTGATAAATCTTGCTCTAACTTGCAGTAGGTATTAACGAAATCTTACTTTTCTAGTACTAAGCAGCAATTTCACTCTGTATCTCTTAAGAAAATGGCCTAATTTTTAAGCTTTTGGAAGCCTGCCACCAAATACTTCTGTGTTCCATTTTAACCAACCAAAGGTATCAAAGGAGTTTTGTATTTAACTGGAATAGTCAGTTAAAACCAGAATATCCTTTTTCCAAACAGTAGTATGAAGTGGTCTTGTACTATCCATTTTTCCCTTCTACAAAGGATTAAATACGATTTTAAAAAAGATAGGACTCTGGGGTCACAGTAATTTGAAAAGTAAGATTCAATTTAAGAAGCCAGAACCCAAAATTTGCAGAAAACTTTTGAGCTCCTTAATATCAAAACATTTACTAAGCATAATATATGCAGAGAATGGCAGTTAAAATTAATTTATAATTTTTGGTAAAATTTAATGTGGGCAGAAAATGTTACTTCAACTTTTTAATTGTGAAGTATTGCCATCTACTTTGTCATGTGGCTAAAGTTTACATGGCTCATTAACTGAATGTTTCAATGACCAGGGATTTTGAGTATTTATGAACTTCAATCATGCCTATGTATTTGCTGTCCAAGAGTGATCTATATATAAAGATACCAAAACATCCCTTAGAACTGGTTAAATTAGATATGCCCCTATTATTTACCATTTATCCAACAAAAGTGTTAGGAAAAAAACCTGATTTGGTTAATTATGGATTCATAAATTTTTTTGGTAAATATTCAAACATTTCATGAAATCATACTCCTCTTTTATTAAACATTCTAATTCCCAGTGGTTAGGAAGCTTCAGCCATCACTAATGTGAAGACCTGACCACCTTCTTAATAATTATCATTCACTGCTACTGATTTTATATGCAAATTTTTAGATTAGGCCTTGTCATACTAAATTTCCTTTCCACTTTAGTTTCATAAAATAACCTCAAAGTGCAACCCCCCATACTAACCTTAAAGCAAAAAAAAAAAAAAAAAAAAGTTCTGAATAGTTGATGTGTCCTCAAGAAAAATCAGCAAACAGCTTTTTTCTAGTAACCTGTAGCTCTCCTGAGAAACCTGCATATGGAAACCTAATCAGAAGGTCCTAATAATATGTGTATGACAGGTAATAGTGTGAGTGGCAGACTATGACCGGACTCCGTACCTTGCAACCTCCATTCTAGTATTAACATGACCACTACAAGTACAGTGGTAATCAGAAGGACTCAGCATTTAAAATGAGTTTTCTTAATTTTGTCAAATTCTAATTTTGTCAAATATATATATGTAAATATATACATCTCTCTTAAAAACCACTAAAACCGTATCTACTACTAGTATTAAAAGATACTTTCAGCTATGTTAGAAAAATTTGCCAACTTCCAAGACTTAAAAACCACACCATCTTGGAAGTTAAAAAAGAAAAAAAAAAAAAATCCAATACATGAAAAGTATCTGGATTTAACTTTAGACAATTAACTAAGACATTCACACAACATATGCATGTCAGTCTCCTATATGGTCCTAGAGCCTGCAGTATTGTAATTTATTGTGAAACCATGTAACCAAATACTTAAATATATCCACAACATCTATACCACGGTAATGCATAGTACATAATATACTGACATCTCAAAATAAATTTCTATTACAGTTTTATGCAAATTATGGTATAAGAGTATCACCTGCCACATTTTTGAAATGGCACCAACTTCATGTAACGTTCTATGTTAATGTACTAAAATCCTTACTGGTAATGATGTCTTATGCATTATCATCTGAACATTTGAAATCAAGCTGTTAATCTAATAACCACAGTATGTTATCAATTAAAATCACTGCATATTTGGATGTCAAAGCAGGAAGTTACACAGCAGGAAAGTATTTCTAATTCACAGTTTCAAAAATAAAGGGTGCAGTTTTCAAATATCTGATTGCTTAAATTGGTCATTTTAACAACTGCCTCCTTCAATACATGTAAACTATGTTTGCACAGCATTAGGAGATGTCTTTTATTTCAGAAATTAGTTCTTACTGTTACAGGAGCACCACAAATTTGAAGGAAGAGGCTACAGTGTGAAATGAGCTCACTGAAGGATATGTTAAATAAAATTTTAACTACAATATAAGGTACTGCAAAGCTTTGTTTCCCCCCAGCACAGACCCCTTAATCAGGAAAAGTAGTCAACACTTACCAAATACAATATGTAAATTAGCTCTACAAGAAGTGGGGGGGGGGGATCTAACTCAACTAAAAGAAAATACTCTATTAGCTAACAAACCTGTGATAGTCAGCTTCAGAATTTTCCTAAAAATAAAATTCAAAAGCATACACAGTATTTGTATCCTTTGATAAGGAATGCAGGGATCCAAAGGGAATGAAAGAAAACATCTGGTTTTAAAAATTTCTAAGTGGAAACACACACACACAAATGGGTAACTGAGAAAAACTGAGTACTTAAATATTCAAATTTTAAATGTGTAAGAAAATTTATAATAGAAAAAGTGGCAAATTGTTATTGTGACTTGATTTGCTGAAAACATCTGCAAATTCACACTGGCATTAAGAAAACCAAAGTTTCAAAAATTTACTCCCCTCTCTCTCTCTCTCTCCAGATATGTTTTCTGTGCAAAAATAAATATCTGAAAATTGCACTAATACAATAATACTTATTTTAACTTTTGATATTATGAATAATCTGCACATGCTGCTTTACAGACAATACATATTTGTAAACTTGTTCATGCAAAATTAGTGTGCGCAACAGGGATATCATTAATCCCCATACTTAAAAAATGATAAACCTTATTTTCTTTTTTAAACTGCCAAACCCTTTGAAATGTAACAAATCTTACACAGATATTCTTGTCTGCCAGCTAAAAATCAATTTATGTTGCCGAAACAAAAAATTATACAAGAAAAACATGGTTTTCATCTTGTAGAATTTTTGATTTTTAAAAGAAAATTTATAAAAGAAAGAAATTCATGGTCACAAAATTTTAACATTTTAATCCTAAACATTACAGGGCAAATAGATACTGGACCCTATCTCCATAAATCCTAACTTTTAGTTTCCATTTTTTAAATGTTGCCCTAACCACTAAGACATTAGTGGTTTTACAACCTCTGGAGATTGTGGAAATACATGTCTCTGAAAGAAATGCTACAAAAACAACAATGGAAGAGAGCCAAACTGTCTCCATGAAGAAAAAAAAAAAATGGAACATTTTGAAGCCTTAAATACTTCTTTCCATGTCTTATGATTAACCTGTCAATTCAGTGCATCATATGGTCAATATAATGGTCCCCATGTTGAACAAACATCTAACTAGTGTCCATTGATTCCAAGTTAGTAGATGATGAATCTTTTTGGATACTTTCAAAGATGGCCGCCAGCTCAGGGTTAGAACTGATCTGTGACTGGAATTCACTCATCAGTGGACTCTTCTCTGCTTCTGGAATGGTTAGCAGTGCCGCTACTGCTCTCATGGCAGATCGCTTTAGTTCATCTTGCTTTTCAAACTCCTGCTTTACTGAGTTTGCCTTCACCTGTAATATTGAGTAAATTTATACTGTGTGTTATAAAGACAACTCTTGAACAAAATTTAAGCATGTAGAATTTCTGGTAAATAAAGCAAAACCATTGTTTTATAGGTCCAAAAGGTACATTCTTCTACTCTAAACACAGTTATTTTTTTAAACGTTTTAGCAGTAGCTGTTCTTCCTTTGAGGGAACATTTTATACCAAGCCCCTTAAAAAACAAAATCCAGAGCCATCAGGTTGAAACAAAGAGTGGGACACAGAGCCTTACCTGCTTATCAAGTCCTACTCTGGAGAAGAAAACTTCTCTGGCTACCCTGTTTATTCATTATTCTTCATCATGTATTGACCAATCTTGTGTTTTAATATATATAATTATTTTTGTATGAAAAGTCCTGTTTTACCTTCTGAATCTAAAAATCCTGATTTTCATTTTCAAGGTCCACTTTAAATGTCATCATTCTCATAGGAAGCTTTCTATGACTCCCACCTCTACCCACCTCCACCAGAATTCACGATTTCCTCTTTCATGGTCCTATCACTCTTTATCCTGTATCAGTATTCCAACATATGTATCATACTGTTATAACATTACATAAAAGCTTTTAGAAACAGCATTTAACAGTGCTAAGTTTTCTCAAACATCCAATAGGTTAACTTTTAAAACCAACTGCTACATAGGGGGTTAGCATGGTTAAATTTGGAAAACTAGAGTACAGAATCAACTAGGAATTTTGAATATGCCCAGTCTGGCCGCAGGCGATGTCGATCAATGATTACCTTAGTTGTGCATGTGGCACGTAATGGCTCAACAAGTCGGTCCAACCTCTGCAGTACTGCACTTGGACAAAGAGTGGAGAGTCTCACCAACATTAAAAATGTTAGCATCTATTAGAAATTAAAACAAAAAGTTTAGACTTTGCACTGTTTTCTAAAGATAATATTCCAAACTCTGACAAAGTTTTTAAGAGGAATGACTAAAGTTTCAAATCTTATCTGAGGAATATTAGTTAAAAGCATTAGCCAGATCTAACCTATAATGTGGTCCTAGAGTACAGAACTAACAGTGGTTCTCAGGTTTGGCTGCACATCAGCACTGCAGAGCTTCAGAAATATGCCCAAGTCCTCAGTCCCTTTCCCAGAGATTTTTACCTGTCAGGATACGGCCATTTCTACATTATTTTTTAAGAAGCTCGTGTATACCAGAATGGAAAATCATTGAACAAGAAAATAACTGAATTAGGAGAAAAGCTTCAAAGTAAGTTTCTCGTGTCTTAGCAGATATCAAAAAAGACTGGTTATTCAGTCAATCCAGTAACCCATAGTCTTTTTTTCTCTTTAGACTATAAACTGTAGAATGAAACAGGAGGATTCTATTACTTCTTTTGGAGATTTGTTCATTGAATTCTTAGAGGATCAGATTATGCACATATGGAAACACAGCAGTTGGGATTCTGGCAGTATGCTATTACTGTTCAGCTGCCCCTTTTGCCCTGCTTGACTAAAGGAAGGCCCCAAAGAGCAGAACAAACACAATGCACTTATTTTTAAAATCACCCTTTTATAGTTCATATTTAAAACCAACATGAATAAAACAGTTATGAGCAAAGTTTATACTCTAAACCTAAGAAGCAGTGATTTCTCTCTAGTTGCTTCTACAGATTGCTTTCTGTATATGCAAACAGTCCTTCTGTGTTATCTTTTAAAAAAACTCTTGATACTAAACCAACAGTATCATATTGGAAAATGAAAATCCTTCATTACAGTAAATAAAATGGTTCATGTAGAACAGTGCTAAGAACAGTCTGAAGAATTAGCTAAGACCATGATGGAAGACTACTATCCAATATTAAGACAGGACAAAAACATCACACATTATACTCTAAAGAGCAAAACTTGTCTGGACTCTTGAGTAAGGGAAAGCTTTAGAAACTATGCACTAAAGCAAGCTGGCACAGAGTATTTCTTAGGCTTGACCTGCTCCTCCAATGAGGTTTCTGGATTTTTCCTGTATGGCAACTGGTATTACATTGCATCACTATTACGTTTGCATATTATAGTTTACAACAAACTTACTAAGTTCATGACAAGCAAACCGATTTTTTTTTAAATAAACAAGTAAATTACAAGGGTGAAAGTCATACAGCCTTCTTCTCCACTACAGAAAGTCACTATAGAAGTCTTCTTCTAAAACAATCTATAAATAGCCACAAACATCTTACCTTAATATCATAATGGTCCTTCAAACCATCTTCAACATGATTTAGAAATTCAAAGATATCTAGTCTATCAAGACAACTGTCTAAAAGTGTGTACATACACTCAAAAGCTGCCTTTCTAATATCCAGTCCATCATCAACTGTATGCTTAAATGGACCCATTTCTACCTGTTGAAACAAAAAAGAATGTGTGGGTATACTTAAAAGTAAAAGACAAGCTTAGATAAACAGTAATGTAACTAGCTTACCTCTCTTATAAGCTCCTTTCTAACTTTTGTTTCATTATAAAGATGTGGCAGAACAGTATCTAGAAGATCCCTTATTAATGATGGTTTATTATGTGCTGCTGAATTGAATGTGACCAAGGCTACTCTTCTTACATTCAAATCTGGGTCTTCCAACGTTTTTAGGAAATCACCTGAAAATCGTTAAGAAGCAATATACAGTCATTGTAGCCTTAAAACAAAATAGGTATGTTTTTTCTAAACGGATAAATTTATTGTTTATATTATTGTCATTTCTTCAATGCAGGTCACAGAAGAACGTGATGACAGAATAAGAACATGAAGATAGATTAGATTAAGTGAACCACAGAGCTGCCTTTGGCAACAGGTAAGCTACCAATTAAACACAATTACATTCAGACATGATAATCGACTCACAGCAGCATTCTATATTGCAGAGGATATGGCATGAGAGAGCCCCAAAAGTTCCCTAATTATTTCTATAGATATATGAAAAAAGATAGGCGACATAGAGAAGTGGTGGAGCCAGCAGCTATAAAAATAACATAAATGATTCTACTCAGAGTTCAAAATTAGTATTTTCACTGAAAGCAACAAAAACTGAATTAAAAACATTGAGTTCAAAAGAAGATAAACAGGATTAGGACTAGATTCATTGCTTGATAAACTGAATACAATTAACAAGTTTATAATTTATCAGATGATAAAGAGAAATGTGCCTTCAAAATTTATTTCTATCATTAATGAAGAATATATGAATTTGTAAGAGGGTTAAAAATACAAAAGGAGAAAACTGAAACCTAACACAGGACCAAAAAAAGCAGAAATAAGTCTGGTTTATCTTGCAAATGGGAACAAATTATAGTGCACAGATGTTTGGAGTCACACAGATGGTGATCCAAACTGCTTCACTCACCAACTATATGACTTTTGGCAAGTTATTTTAGGCAAGAGCCTCAGTTTCTCAGTTTACAAAATGAGAATTGTAAACCTGCTAGGCTACACGAATAGACTAAATTGCATGTATACTACCAAATAGTATTTGGGACATCCCTAATATTCACATGGAGTTACTGTTCATCATTATAGAATCTCAACCCTACAGTCAGCAGTCCTTTGGAATACACAGGAAGAAAAGAGGTGCCAAGACTTGAATATATCACAACAGCAATTTGAATGAATGGGAAGGAAATAATACTTTAGACACATATACTGGTAAATTCAAGGCTGACCACCCAAGAAACTTCTGATTACAAGAAGTGTTCAGGAGATACCTTGTAATCAAAAAAATTTAAATATACCAGACTAAACCTTCTTACCCCTCTGTTTGCTTACAATTACTAAGACATAAATTAGAATAAAGTATTTGTTTTCAGAAAGCATCTATAATATTGCTACTATTATGGACAAATGGTGATATGCACTAGGATTACCTATCCCCAACTCTTTGGTTTAGTTATTACAATGTTTAAAAAGCCTCCTAGGTGATTCTGATGTTACTGTAGTCACAAATAATACAAAACAAGATCAAAATTCAATGAGAATGACCATCATTTGATCAAATAACTAAATCAATGACTCACAAAGGTTGACCTGTCAACCTGGATCTGTCTCTGGAGATGTGGCACAGGACTCTTCACCTTTGTCCTATCTTGTACAACACAAAAAATGTCAAATACATCAAAGTGGGGCACCTGGGTGGCAGAGTTGGTTGAGAAGCTGATGCTTAGTTTTGGCTTGGGTTGTGATCTCAGGGTTGTGGGGTCAAGCCCTCTGTTGGGCTATACACTCAGGGAAGAGTCTGCTTGGGATTCATTCTCCGTCTGCCCCTCCTACTCATGATGCCTTATTCTCAAAATAAAGAAGTCAAACCAAAAACAGGTGAGGAGAATAGACGGCAAAAATCTTCCAATTCAGACCTTCTTTATTTCCAGGCCCCAACAATAGCATCCATTTATCCCTATGTGCCTCTTATTCTGAACTAATAACCCATTTCTGTAATTCTTTACAATTTTTTTTTCCCCTTTCTGGCCTACTGCAGAATGGCCCAAAACTACAAAGCCTCTTTGCCATATCCGTCTATCCACTTTGCTGGTATCTCTGTTGCTCTGTCTTTAGGAATACACCAAGGTTTTTAGTATTACCCACTCTAGGAAAACTGATTATGAAAACAACACAGTGAAGTATAAAATCATTAAAAATAACCCTAAAAGCTAATTCTTGTCTTTGTAGATACAGAGACAGGTCTAGTCTCTTCTGGCTCTCTCTTAATTCTACTGTTTTTTATTCTTACATTGTCTCCACAGATCTCCTTGGGAGCTGGAGGGCTTATAGGTAAGAACAGAAAATTGGGGCTCTAACAGATCAAATCAAGATTGATTCATATCTGGCCAGACAGACCAAAAATGTAATTCACTCTGAAGACATCCCAGTATATTTATTTGCAAAATTATCTGATAACTTCAAACTAAAGGTTGATAGAATTTAAGTATGTAAGATCAAACATTATCAATTATCGGGCCTTTACACACATTTTATTTTAGTTCCCTGGTAATATTTAGTTACTGAAATTATTACTCAGTATGTTTAACTTTGTTTCCACTTACCTATGCAGTTCTTTAACAGGGGGTCAATAGGTTGTGGATGATCAGAAATAGTAAACTTCACAGCTGTAACCACTGAGCTTCGGGCATATGATGAACCTAATTAAAAAGAAATTTTAAGTCTACTGGTATGTAAATTCACTAAAATCCATAGACAGCTTCAGCATTTTCAAACCACTTCAACTGACATCAGTGTCCTCAATTTCTTAAAATTCTCTCTGGTCGGGTCATGATCTCAGGGTCCTGGGATTGGGGCCGCATCGGGCTCTCTGCTCAGCGGGGAGCCTGCTTCCCTCTCTCTCTGCCTGCCTCTCTACTTGTGATCTCGCTCTCTGTCAAATAAATAAATAAATAAATAAATAAATGAATGAATGAATGAATTTTGAAAATCTTAAAAAAAAAAAATTCTCTCTGGTCAAGAGGGGAGGTACTGGGGCACCTGGGTGGCTCAGTCGGTTAGGCCTCTGCAGCTCAGGTCATGATCTCGGAGTCCTGGGATCCAGCCCGCATAGGGCTCTCTGCTCAGCAGGGAGCCTGCCTCCCCCTCCCCCTGCCTCTCCACTTATGATCCTTCCATCAAATAAATAAGTAAAACCTTTAAAAAAAAAAAGGGGGGGGGGAGGTACTCACTGCTCTCAGGGGAGGTAAAATTTACCCATAAAATATAATCCCATTAGATTTCAAAAGAAATAATGTCTCCTAGGAAGGAAAAGACCTAGAAGAGCAATAGTGGAGATTCTAGCCCTCACAAAAGGGAAGTGTTTAAACCCATAAATAGCTTATAAGATCTTCAAATGTTTTCTTAAAAAGCAGTTTCTAAAGAAAGCACTCGCTTTTCTTACCCACTACTTGGTCTAAAGGAATTGACACTAGTAAATCCAAAGTCTTCTAGGATCCTTCATTTGAACTATGTTCACTAATTTTAGTATTAAAATTAGTACTACCAAGGCTCCTTGGTAGTATTAATTCAAGAGACATCTGTCTTTTCCACATTTCAAGATAAGAGTAACATTAAAATATAATGAACAAAAGGAACTACAACAGATTTAACCATGATCCTATTACTCTATCCTTTTTAAACAACAAAATGTCATTTGAATATGGCTCCACACTGCAACATAAGGCAAAAGGTTCTACATGTAACACAATACAAAAAGGGTTTACTTCTGCATTAGGCATCTTTCAAGGTTACCAACTGCCAATAAAATTTTAAGAAAATCTAGGTACCCACCTGATATCAAATACCCCTTAAGCCGTGGAAGGAGAGTTTCTGGATCAATTAGAGTGAGTTTCCCTAGACATTCAGCAACAACATTTCTGGTTCCTTCTTCTGCACACTCACAGTGCTTTAGCAGTAAGGCCCAGATGCTTTCAACATATGGTTTAAGGCCCACTACTGACGCAGAGCTAATAATTTCCTTCAAGGAATGAAGCAGAAGATACTGCCTTTTGGGCTGACTGGTTATTTCTTGTAAGACAAACGGTAAATACTCAGGAAGGTTGCCCACACTAATGCTGCCTAAAGCATAGGAGGCGGCTGATTTAACTTCTTCGCTAGGAGATGAGAAGGCTTCTAATATTACAGATTTTAGTTCCAGCTGCCCACTTAAGTCAATATGATGCCCAACTTCTCCGAGAGAAAGCAGAGCTAAGAGACGAATGGAATCTGTAGACCTTGAGTTTTTGACATCTTGAATAAATTGACCTACTACAGCTGGTCCTTCTTTAGGGCATGCTCGAGTAAGGGCAGCTACACATTTGGCAATAGAATAGTAAGACTGCTTGTGAGTAAGAGCGGTGCTCTGTGAATAAACTGGACCAGTTAGCATGCGCAACAAATCCATGTATCCTAGATTATTTGTTCCAGTGACAACCAGAGCTTGGAAAAAGTCTAGCATGGCGCTAAGAGCTCCCCCCTGTAACAAAGGTGATCTCACAAGTCCAATAAGTTCATTGAGAATGGATCCACTTATCTTTGAAAGGGAGGAGGGATACACTTTTGCCAGTGTGGTAAGGAAACTGATAGCCATCTGTGAAACATGCATATCACTTTCACTGATAAGAGGTGGGAGCTCATCTAGAACTGCATCAATCATGGCAGCTGTCAAGCTGTCACTGTAGTTTTTAATTAGAATATCTAGGGCAGAAAGGGTACCCAGTTTCAAAGCTCTCTGGTTTTTCCTGAGAAACGATGCAAGGATAGGAACCCCTTCTCCCAGGACAGGCCTCAAATCTATCTTCAAAGGTGACCCAGCAATCAGTGTCAACGCCTTCACTGTAGTTAACCGGGTAATTTCATTCTTTAGTCTCTCCAAGAATATCTGAAGTGTATTAGGTAAATCAGAACCCAAATTGTCTCCAAGATTGCAAATAATTTGTCCCATACAGGAAATAGCCCTTTCTTTGACCTCCTGATCAATGTCAGCTGCTTTTAACCTCTTAATAGTACAGGTAAATAGATCTTTGATATAAGGAGTTGCATCAAACGAGGAATGCTGATCTAAAGGACGAATTACTTTCACAAGTTGTTGGGTAACAAGAAGTGCTTCAGATGTAATCTTGTAAAATGGGTCTCCGACACAAGCCACGACTGGAGGGACCAAAGCCTGAACATGAGGATGGAAGACTTGAGGCGAGTGGTTACAGAGGATTACATAGAGACACGACAAAGCATCAATCTTCAAATTTGATGAGCTTGATTTATCATTCAGTGAGAAAATGATTCCTAAAAAGCCAACAAAAAAATAATTTTTATGTAGTCTTAAGAAAAATTAAAAACTAATCCCTAAAATATTAGTAAAGTTTCTACTTCATCATACTGTATCTCTAAAGTAGTAGAAATTCCACAATCTACAATAAACATTACAGGTAAGATTTTTAACTTGAAAATTTCTAACTTTATGCATTTGAAATGGGTCTATGTGCAAATTAAGTTGTCACAAATTACCTTTTGAAGGAAACAACGTTTAAACTTATTGAAGACTTAAGAAAATCTCTAATTAGTCCCCAAAGTGATTTGTTATTCTTTTATTCTTTTCATACCTGGTACAAGTACAGGAATGTGCTGTGTTAGGGCCCCAGGTAATACATTTACCAGTTCAGTTAACATGTTAAAACAACACTGTCGGGTCTTCACACTTTTTTCTTTCATCTGTTTGTGCAGAGCTTTAACAATGTTGGGAACCTGTAATTATTACACACTCATTAGCTGGTTTCAGCTAGTGGTATTTCCTCAGTACACTTAACACAAATTATCAGAGTTGGGGAGAGAGGGAAGAATTTAACAAGACTGTTTCATACAAATTTTGTTGTACCTATTACATATGGTCTCTTGGAACTATTTGTTTTATACTCGTAATAGAGAAAAGCTATCATTAGCTTTCTACAGAGCAAGAAAAAAATCTTCCTTGATTATGAAATGCACAAAACTAGAAATCAAACCAAGTAATAAATTTTCAACCAAACTTTAAGGAATAAATTATAAATGGCTTTTGAACAAAAACAACACAGTTATCTGCATTAAAAGAAAAAAGACAAATCATGGAAAAGAAACCATTAAATGGGTCTTTGTCTTTGCTCTGACAATGAAACAGACCTCACTTCAAAATGTAGCTCCAAGCAGCAAGGTTATGATTCAAAAACATCTGCTTCTAAACTTTGTAATGTTTTCTTAGTTGGTAAAACCTAAAAAGATTATTTACTAATCCTACAGGTAAGAGGATATATATAGACACATGCCAAATCGAACAGTGATCTGAGAGCTAGAGATAAAAGAAAACCACCTAATTCATTACATCATCAGAATTTCCCACATTTTCATCTGCCTTCTATACACTTTCTCTCATTTCCTTCTGCAATTAACCTTCAGTGTTCACTTTTAGGTTCACCATGATTTTTTTGTTAATTTATACTCAGTCTCACAACTGTTTTTGTATGTTATAAAAATGAACAAATATGTATGCCATGGGGCTGCTGTAGGGATTAGATATAAGATAGGAAAATGCCTAGCATGCATTAAATACTCAGTAAGTAGAATACAGCTCTAATCTTTAGAATCTTAGAGAAGAGGTCCTGAAGTAAAAAATATCTATACCAGTTGTTATTAGTAAATTAAGTCCTTACAATGTATTAGGCACTACACCATTTACATAGGCCACGTCATTTCTCACTACCGTGGATAGTGCATTCTAAGTAAATAAACTTATTACAAATGAGAAAAATGAGGTTTAATAAACTGGACTAACTTGTCCAGGATCACACAGCTGAATCAGGAGCAAAGTGAGGTACGAACACAAGTAGTGTGACTCCATAACTCTAAGATTTCTCTGTTACAAGTACTTCTCAGTCACAAGTAGTGTGACTCCATAACTCTAATATCATCAAAGATAATATTAAAATAATTTTAAGATTCAGTAAAATTATCTAGTAAAATCAAGACCACCTCAAATCAGAATAAACTATAAGTACCATAATATTAATGTATATAAACTACTACATAAACATATCCCAGAAGTCTGCTCACTCTTCTGAAGATGTTCTAGGACTCAGATTTCCGTATATTAAAAAAAATTTAATTTTGTATTTACAAGGACGATTTTCAACCATACTTAAACTGACCTGACTCTGAAGCATTGTTAAAGGTGTTTCTCCCTGCTCCATTGCATCAGGGTCACAGAGCCAACTCTGAACAGGACGAGTTTGCTTTAAAAGAGAAAGGTATGCATGGAAAACATCTGCCTTTACATTCTCTTCACGCTCCTTAAATCTGGATATCAGTGCAGGAGAGACAGTCTTGTAGAATTCTGGAAGCATTTCATGCCTTGTGCTAACTACAGCATCCAAGCACTTGGCAGCTGCACGTCTCACTTTCCAACTCATGTCGTCGTCATCACTATATTCATCATCGCTCCCTAAAAGAAGTTTTAATGTTAACAGGCTATTAATTATAAGAAAAGTTTATCATTTAATACAGAAAGTAAGCTGTTACTAAGTTTTATAACTTTTCACTGACATACAGCAACAGAGAAGTTTTATTTTTATTTATTTTTTTTTTAAATAGAGAAGCTTTAAAAGAACAAGTACTTAACAAGATTACACAAATTTACAAATAAATCAACCTTAAAGAATCCTGTTTTAAACTTGTTAATCATCTTCTTATTTATTGTGCGTAATGAGCAGCTTATCAATCTTTATGGTGATTCTAACATGTGAAACTTCTTTACAACATAAGTATTTGTAAAATCAGCCTTTAAAACAGTATGAAAAGAAGCTCAAAGGATTCACCTGACACTATAGGAAAATCAAACAATCAAAGAATTAATAAATAAACCAGGATATAAGATTGATGACTGTAGATGAGGTGTTAAAAAAAAAAAAAAAAAAAAGCATGGTTACCAATCCCAGGACATGCTGGGGAGAAAAGGAATCTTGACATCGCTTTCTTTGTAGCTCTAAGGCTTTTCACTAAATTTGATGATGGGCTATTAGGAAAAAATATGTGTATTTCCAACGTTTCAACATATTCTTTTAAGGTAGTTTAAAGAAACTATACTTCTGCAACAAGAAAATTCTGCTAAGAACAAAGCACCATGTAAAAACTGAACACCATCTTCTCCAAATTCCTGTTAAACCTTAAAACAATGTTTCAATGCTATCAACTCCATTTCACTTATGTATACTTCATTAACTTTCATGTTGTGTGAAATCTCTGAAAATTATTTCCTTCTAACACTCTAAGGCTGAATCAATTGGGTAACAAAGTCAGAAGGATGGTAAAAACACCAGCTGTTCTCAGGACAGTCTAAAATTAATCAAACAATAGCCCTGAAATGCTGATTCCTCACTGGGGGAAAAAGATGTTGCCTTTGCATTGGCTTATATTCCAATGAGCTTAGTGAGAGTTAAATGTAGCCAGCTATGCCTTAGAAAACCCTAGGATTACATAACAAAATACTAACTAAACCCAAGGCATTTGACTTATTCACCAATACATATGTGAATAACAATTAGAAGGTACTGTATCAAAATGGACTATTTAAAAGCAAATTAATAAATGAAGTTTTTCCCACAGCAACCCAACTATGGGAATTATTTTGCAGAAATATACTTTGTAGAAAAAAGGGTTATTAAAACATTAAATACCCAATTACTGAAATTATGTTGCTTTTATGTTACAATAACAATATGGCAGAAAGGTAGTTATTAGGTATAATCCATGCAAACAGATAAAACAGATGAAGGACTTGGTTATTCAACAAAAGTACTTGGCACACGAAAAACCAACAATCAAAAACAGGAAACCTATACTGCCTAATGGTGTTTCAAAGGATACTCTCTATTACAATCCCTTCAGTAATACAGCACATTTACTGAGTGTCTTCTGTGTGTCAATCACTATCCTAAGCACTGGAATTAAGTAGTCAATAAAGGGGCTGAAAGTCTCTGACTTCAAGAAATTTACATCCGGGACGCCTGGGTGGCTCAGTTGGTTAAGCAGCTGCCTTCGGCTCAGGTCATGATCCCAGCGTCCTGGGATCGAGTCCCACGTCGGGCTCCTTGCTTGGCAGGGAGCCTGCTTCTCCCTCTGCCTGCTATTCTGTCCGCCTGTGCTCTCTCTCCACCCTCCCCCCCTGATAAATAAATAAAATCTTAAAAAAAAAAGAAAAAAAGAAAAGAAATTTACATGCTAGTGGGTAGAAAATAATTACAATATGTCAAAAGCAATTAGTTGTAAGAAAGAAAATAAAAATGTTGAGAAGGAAGAAAATAAGTAAGGGGAAAGCCCTGAGATGGGAGACTGAATGAAGAGGGTGTGAAAGTAATCACGTGTAACCCCAAAGCTTTTGGCATGAGAAACTAAAACAAGGGTACCATTCTGAGATAGAAAAGGCTAAATAAACAGGTTAGGCAGATTGGGGGGAGGAGGGGGATGTGGAGAGATTATTTTAGACACCTAACCAGTAAATCAATTAAGCAGATGTATATACAAACTTGAAATTCACAGGAAAGATCTAGAATAAAGAAAAATTTCAGTTTTCAGTATACTGATATTAAACGCAGGACACTAGTTGAGATTAACAAGAATATTAGAGTATCACAGAGAAGTCTAAGCCCTGGAACACTCCAAAGTTTGGTGATCAGGGTTATGAAGAGCAACCAGCACAGGGACTGAGAAAGAGTAATCACAAAAACAGGACTAACATCATTACAAAAATAGGACTAGTATCAGGAGAGTGTGGTATCCTGGAAATTAAATGAAATGCTGCTGGTATGAGAAATAGGCAAACATCTAAGGTCACTGGTGATCCTGTCCATCACTTAAAGACTGGATTCATGAGAGAAGGACAAAAAGGAACTGAAGAGCATTCTTTTGAGTCCTGTTTTAAGAGAAACTGGGCAGTAGCCACCAGAGTGTAATACCAGGTTAGGAGGGATTTTTTTATAGCTGTTTCTGTTTTCTTTTTAAAAGATAAATTATTGACTTTAGAGGAATATAAATTTATTCAAAGAATCAAATTTAAAAATATGAAAAATTATCAGGAAATCCACCAACTCACATACCTCATCACTTACCCATTTAATCATCTCCACTATGATTCTTTTAATCCTAGTAGAAACAACTAAACATGAGCAACCCGTATGTCCTTGAAAGTGCTATTCCTTTCCAGAGTAAATACTACAAATCATAGCACAATGACATCAATCTCCGGAGCCTCAGAAATGTTTAGATGATTCATGAAAGTTAAATGGAGCCTCAAATAACATTTAGGAGTTTTCAAGAAAGTAACATAAAACCAACCAACTGCTGAATATGTGTATCTACAATACAGTTTTAAAATAACATTCATTTTCCTCCTCACAAATACCCCTTGTAGAAAATATGAATAAAGAACAAAATTCTCTTGGCTAGCAATTATAAATGTACTAGTAAGGTTTTTTTCTGTGTATTTAAAAAAATAAAACTGGAACATAACTTCCATTACCCACCTTTTCACTCAACTGATTCTGAAAATACTGCACAGCAGTTAAGTACATGGATGCCCCATAATTTATTTAATCATTCTGCTCTTGTTGAATACTGAGGTCATTTTCCCTTTCACTAAGTAAGGATCATCTCCATCTATAACACTGGGTCTTAAATGAAAATTTAACAAATTCCTTCTATTTAATTTGAACTACCTTGGTCGTCATCGTCACCACCATCTGCATCCATGGCATTTTCATCTTCATCTTCATCATCATAATTATAATTTGGATCATAGGTAAGATATTTAAGACAAATATTTATAATGGTAGAAACATGAGGATATACTTCCTTAGGACATCTGAAGAAAAAAATAAAAGCTGCCTTGAATAACTGTACTCTTCTCCTTGATTCACTATCTGACACCTTCTATTACCAGATTTTTTTCTTCCTTACAACACAGCATAGGAAAGTGGTTCCCAGTCTTTCAATACCAATGACTTTGCGTATTTTAAAATATTTACTTTTCAAATTACACTTAATTTTAGGATGAACTTTTCCCATTCTAATATCTCTGAAATCAGGATGATTCTTACAAGTAACTGATATATATAATGGTTAATGTTAATGTGGTGAGTATAGAGAAAAATCTGTATATGCTCTATTTTCTCAACATAAGACTAGAAGACTAAGCCCAAGTGAATATGCTCTTCAGCAACTAGGACTGTTTGTGAAAATGCCAGTGCATATACTTCTAGGCTTGGTCTCCCAGCTATATGCTGAGAGACAGAATATAGACATGCCCCACAATAAAGGAATAATTTATGTTTCTCAATTAAAACAACAGAAACAAATCCCACAATTTCTGACTTTAAAAATTTGGTATAACCATAAGCTACTTTTTTTTTTTTTTAAAGATTTTATTTACTTGACACAGAGAGAGAGAGATCACAAGTAGGCGGAGAGGCTGGCAGAGATGGGGGGAGAAGCAGGCTCCCTGCTCAGCAGAGAGCCCAATGCGGGGCTTGATCTCAGGACCCTGAGATCATGACCTGAGCTGAAGGCAAAGGCTTAACCCACTGAGCCACCCAGGCGCCCCCATAAGCTACTTCTTAAAAAACCATGAGTGGGCAAGGGATTACTGCAGATAACAACCAGTGAAGTCTCAAGACACTATGCTATATCCCAAACTGTCAATTCTAGCCAAAGGCAAAAAAATCTGCTCCTCAGCGAGTATGGTTTTCTAGCACATAACTGAAGATTTTAGTATTAGAACCAAGGTTTCCAAATGAAGACTCACTACCCTAGCAAAATGGATGTGACAAACTTCAAAAAATGTTGGAAAGATAAAAAATTCACTACGCATTTTTGGACCGGTAATTTTTACCCTGCTGCTCTTTAAGACTACATTATTAAATTAAACCAAAAGACAACCATAAATACTTTTCCAAATTCTTTCAAGTACTAACAATAAAAAGGAAACATATCAAATATAAGGACCATATTTTGAAATATAAGATCACATCTACTTCAAATACTGCACTGGTTATCAGTTACTGTTTAATAAGAATTTATTCTAATCAAACATCTGAAACCAAAACTCATCCTGGCTATCAGTAAAATAACCCATTTCTCCTCACCCACCTACTCTAGATCTTAATTACTCTATTCTCAATGGAAAATTTTACTTGAATATAGAGAGATCCTAAAAACTTACCTTCTCACAAATGACTCAAAGGCTTGAATGCAGTACTCTCTTAATTCATCATCATCTACATTACAAAATTTTACCACCAAAGGAATTATCTTCTCAAGGTATTCACCTAAGAAAAGCATATTCATTCTTAAAAACATTCTTTTTTTTTTTAAATTGAAGAAAATTTTGAAGTATTTAAATATTTCTTACCTATTCTATGACCAGCTTGTCTACTAATTGCAGCAATACATTGTATATAGGTTCTCGTTGTTGACATTGAATCATTTTTGGACAATTCTGACAACAGATGTTCAATAAGATCTACAAAAACTATATTTCCACAGCTCATAACCAGATGGCCAAGAGCAATAATGGTTCTTTTCCTCACTGCAAGTCTAGGGCTGGTCAGCTGGGGGAGCAGACAGGTCAGAATTGAAGGATGGAAATTAACAAGAAGTCCTCCTTGCCTTAAAATAAAATAAAAAAGAAAGAAAACCATAAATAAATTCAAGAGGTCTGAGCACTACTGAAATGTCCGGCCTCTGACCTCAATGTATTCAAAGAGTAAAAACTTAGATGACGCTAATCCAAATTCAGAATTAGATTAAAACAATACTTTCTCTACCAACCCCACTGGGAAGATGAGTTAATAAGTAAATGCAGTTTTGAAATCTGTATCCCAAAATTCACTTCCAGAATCCAGAACCATACCCCCTTCTATAAGATATCCAACCAACAAGCTTAAGAATTCACAAAAAAATCAACAATCTTGGCACTTTTCCAAGATCTGTAAAGTGTTTTCCCTATTAATAGCTTTTTCTCTAAAGCTATTCTGGGGGTTTATAATCAACATCTCAAATCTCAGAACCTCTTAACTACCCCCTCTTCCTATGGTCTTTCCTCAACGTATCTATGTACTAAGTTGCATTGATCCTACTGGTCCAACCCTCTTCCAAATCATTTCACATGTGCAGTTTAGGCAGTCAATAGTAGTTAAACACCTGTGTGCCAGGACCCTGCAACTGATCCAGTAACACACAAAACAAAAAGTCTAAGTATTTACTACCTACTACCTACAAAATTAAGTATAAATTCCTCAACTTCTTCAACATGACCACAACCTATGAAAATGATTTCCTACTACTTTTTTATTCATTCTATGTATTCTGGAAAACGAGAATACAATGTTTCCCAACTCCAAAATGACTTATGCTGATATATTCTAAACCTGAGCATGTATACACCTGTGCCCTACCCATTCTTCAAAACTAAATTCAAATGTCATTCTTGCCATAACAAACTTCTCATATTTTAAATCCTGAAACATGCCAAGAGTCTCAGTATTTAGTTCCACTTTTGTTCTTCTCTCCTATAGCAAAATATAGTTCTTATGTGTACCAGGATGATAGCGCTCACCTTCTACTGTAAATATGTACCATAGAAAGGCACTTAACTATTTCCAAGCTGCAGTGACTCGGGCACAAGTGAAGGCACAACAATGAAGACGTAATGATTTTGAGAATTAGGGATACACTATAACTGATAGGTCTTTTAAGGTATTTTCCCCCTTGGAATTGATTATATCTTCCTATCTTTCAGAGAGAAAGGAAAAGCAAACAGAGGACTTCCAGAAGAAAGCAAACAAGAAACAAATTATAAAGCCAAGCTCCATTCTCCCCAAACATACAATATCATGGTTGCTGAAATTTATGCCATTATTTTAACTGGAAAATTTGCTACTCCTAGCAGCACATCTCTTATTTAACAGAGAAATCCCTGTTATCAAGATCTAAAACATTAAATGTTTTATGTTTTATGTAAAACATAAAAACTATGCTGACATATTCAAATCACAAATTTTATTACTTTTCAAAACTACAAAAAATGCCTGCTATGCAATATGATGTGGTAAATATAATTAGCTTATTTCTCCCCTCCCACATATTTATGAACCACCACAATTTAAACATGGACAATTTCAGACCAAATTATATTTATCAAGAGGTGTTTTTAATAAATGCACATAGTTTTTGTATTACAAATAATACAAATAATAGGCATGTTTACCTGCTCAACATATCAGCCATAATATCCAAGGCTTCTAGCTGAACAGAAACATCTTCCTGCTTTGCTATTGCACTGGTAAGACGTCCAGTAATCTTTTTACATACATTAGCAGCTAATGCAGAGCCTGCATGAATAATAAACCAAGAATAATTTCAAGGCAAGTATAATGACTCTACCTTATATTCATGGTGCTTACTAGATAATCAACAACTTTAAATGATTATAATTGAGACGGACTTAAGAGATCCATGTCAGAAAAGTAAGTATTTCAAAACGGGTTGTTTTTAGCCAAGTAATTTATTAGATATAAGCAGAAATAAGAGATAATAACTGCAGAAGGAGTATATGACACAGGCAAAACAGCAACAATTCAACAGACTCTACTGGACAAGTATTCTATATACTGACATGACTGCCGACGATGGAGCCAATAGGAGCTGTAGTGTTTGCACCTCTAGACTGGAGAACAGAAATGAATTTTCTTCTATTTGAATACTCTTTACTAGCAACCTAGACTTTTTAAAATTTCAGTAAATTAAAAACCAAATATATTCTGAGCTCTAACAACATGATCTCTTAAAAAAGAGAGAGAGCTGTAAACCTGTAAGATCCTTCCTATTCCAATCCAAAGACTCCAAAACTTCATTATGATGAACTAGAAATGCTGTTCCAGAGAACTCATAAATCAAGGTTATTCTATTTTGAAGCAGATTTGTCTTATTACTGGCAGGTGGGAGAAAAAAAGAACAAGAAATTAATCTAAACGGTTAACAGAATTCGTTAGAAACAGAAATCAGCTAAAAACAAACATGTTTCAATGAAAAGAAATGAGGAAAACATCAATATAACTAATATAAGAAATATTTTACAGAAATAAGAGTAAAGTCACACTGATAAGAAACAGCTGAAAAAGCATCATCTTTCAATTAAAAGATAATGGAGGATTTGAATCTTCACCCAAATAGGTAATCACAACTTTGGGTGCATTAACCTCATCTCTCTGTGTTTCAGTTCCCTCGTCAATAAACTAGGAATATTATGACCCATATGGCTGATGTTTAGACTTACTGAAATAATACAAACCAATCTAGCATGATGGCTAGCACAGCAAAAGATTAAATATTTGTTAAGTAAATGAGTAAAAACTACATACTTAGACTACACTATTACCAGTCTACATCTCTCCATGAAGTAGATAATAATTTTACTTAACCTGTAGATAAGACCATCAACAACTTCAGCCTGCTGATTTTAGCCAACAGCTTGGTAGTCAAGATCAATTCTAAAATTTGCATTACCTAAATATTTGTGTCAGAGGCCAAAGTCTAATTAATTAACAAATTCATTAATTGTCATTTTAAATTTTTTAAATTACCAAAGTAGCTACAGAGTCAGCCTTAATAAAGATACTAGTAAACTGTACTATTTCACAACTGTCTTAAAACAGTATTATGTTTCACACATCACAAATTCTGATGCAAAGCAATATTAATATTGAAAATAGATAGCTAACCTTTTCCCTTAATGCACAGGTTAGCATTGACTCTGTTCTGTAGTCATGGTAAATACAACAATAAAAAATCTTGCTATTCCTACAAAATACTTAAATTCAGTCAAAATATTATTCATTTAAAAGTGAAAATTGATTTTATGCAAAAATAAGACTCTGGACATTTTTCCTCTTACTTGTTCAAAGAGATCCTTACAAAAATCCTCTGATAGACATTACTCCCCTTCCCTGGCCAGGAGGAAAAAACAAATGAAAGGAAGAACAGCTCCAGGTAAAAAGGAACTAGGAAGAAAAAAGTGCTCTTGCTTACCACTGGAAGCTGGAGGAAGTTCTCCAATTACTGTTTTAAGGCCAATACTTGAAATATCTCGAAGTTGTTCCTTATCAGAAAGCATGTTAGTGCAGAGGGTATCTACAATTGTCTCTACTTGGTATTCTTTCACTTTACTCACTAAGGGACCAAGACTGTAATATAAAATAGAAAAAAAATTAATTTACATTAAATACAAAAACAAAAATAGACAAAAGCATTAATTTTTTCTGCCTAGCAACTATCAACACAAAGTAAAGACACTATGCCTGTATCATCCCATTGTATATGAATAAGGGTGTAAAACAAATTTGGACTGATAAGTTCCTTGCAGTTGGTTTCCAGTTTTCCCACTGATATCCACCATGGTTTCATGAAACTTAAGATGCTTTTACCTCTCCCAATCCTTCATATATACAAAACATTTTTTACCACTAAAAAAGCTAATTAGGAGTCTGCTCCTAACAAAGATCCTATGGTTTACCTGAAACAGCAATTTCATCCAATACATCACTTTGCCAACTCTGATCCTGCCTTCCTCCTATCATCTATCACCAACTCCACCTTGTGAACCAAAAGAATTCACATTCCTTCTATTTTCCTGTTTAAATTTTAAAAAGCATCAAACCACTGGTTACAAAAAGCGAACAAGTTAGTACTACTCTGTGTTCCCAAAGAACCTTGGATATTCTGTTCATATTAGTGTTTTATATTATTATTATTGTAGGTTTGCGTGAAGGTCCACTGATTGTCGACGGAGAAAAGTTCTTCCTTAGTGCCCTTCCCAAAGAATTTAGCACACAGATGCTTGGTACATCAATTTTCATTGAAGAGCCCTTATATTTAAGACTATACTGAATAAGAAAAGTAATGTCCCTATCTCCAAATATTTACCACTGGTTGATAAGGTTAAGAAATTCACAAAGCTATTTTAGAAATGAAATGAAGACAGGCACCACTCTGCACAATTTCTTTTTAAAAACTCTTAAATTCTATATTAGTATTTACAGGAAGAAGACTGCACTTAAGGACATATTTTTAGGTACTTTGTTTATAGGATATTGTTAGAAAAGAGCATTTTAAATGGAAAGATCAGAGACCAGAATGAATGGAATCCATATTAAAAAAATGAGGAGTGGGAAGCAACAGCAAAAATGAATTACTGGGTCTTTATGAAGATAAAAAGGTTTTGCACAACAAAGGAAGCAGTCGACAAAACCAAAAGACAACTCAAGGAATGGGAGAAGGTAAAAGAACTTAACATACTCAACACCCCAAAAGCCAAATAATCCTGTCAAGAACTGGGCAGAAGACATGAACAGACATTTCTGCAAAGAAGACCTACAAATGCCCAACAGACACATGAAAAAATGCTCAACATCACTTGACATCAGGGAAATACAAATCAAAACCACAATCAGATGCCATATCATACCAGTCAGAATGGCTAAAATTAACAAGTCAGGAAACAACAGATGTTGGCAAGGATGTGGAGAAAGGGGAAACCTCCTACACTGTTGGTGGGAATGCAAGCTGGTACAGCCACTATGGAAAACAGTATGGAGGTTCAAGAAGTTAAAAATAGAGCTACACTACAATCCCACAATTGAACTACTAGGTATTTACCCAAAGGATACAAACATTGTGATCCAAAGGGACACCTGCACCCCAATATTTATAGCAGCAATGTCCACAACAGCCAACTATATAAAGAGCCCAAATGTCCACCAACAGATGACTGGATAAAGATGTGTGTGTGTGTGTGTGTGTGTACGCACACACACACGAATATTACTCAGCCATCAAAAAGCATGAAATGGCACCATTTACACTAATGTGAATGGAAACAGAGGGTATCATGGTAAGTGAAATAAGTCAATCAGAAACATGGTTTTACTCATATGTGGAACTTAAGAAACAAAACAGAGGATCATAGGGGAAGGGAAGCAAAAATTAATTAAGACAAAATCAGAGAGGGAGACAAACCATAAGAGACTCTTAACTATAAGAAACAAACAGGGTTGCTAGAGGGGAAAAAAAACCAGCACAAAGATAGGAAGAAAGTAAATGGGAAAATGCTGCAAGGTTTATATAACTTGTATCAAGTGGTACAGTATTAGCCTTCAGTAATTTTAAGATGCAATTTATAATCCCGCCTAGAATGACAATTCAAAAAAGACTAGGAGATAGTAGCTAAAAAGTCAACAGAGGATATCAAAATTAAATATAAAACAGATGCACAAGCTTTTGGTTTCAGGAACCCTTTTAACACTTTAAAAATCAATGAAGACCCCAAAAACTTTTCTTTGTGAGTTCTGTCACTACTTACCATATTAAAAATTAAAAGTGACAAAAATAAACCTATCACATGTTAACATAAACATTTTTTAAAAAATTAACCTTGTGAGAAAATTAAAAAATTTTTTAAAAATTAACCTAGGTGAGAAAAATAGCACCAATATCTATATGTTTGCACTTCAAAAAAAAAAAAACTAGATTCTCATATTTGACTTTGTATTCGATCTGTTGTGATGATCACATCATGCGGCTTCTGGAAAATTTCACTGTGCACTTAGAAGAAAATGAGAGTCAAAGGGAAAATAATTATTCACATGATAAAACTTTGACACTTTCAGGGTCACATGATGTTCCAGGGTCCCCCGAATCAAACTTTGAGAACTGTTGCTACAAGAGTTGATTAACCCAAAAGAAGGCAGGTGGGGGTGGGGAACACATCAAGAGCAACAAAAGCAAAATGAAAATAAGAAGAATGACACACCTAAATCCAACCGTGCCAAATATTTGTAATAAATGCCAATGAACTATATAAGCACTCTTATTAAAGGGCAAAAATTATGAGACTGAATCAAAGCAAGAATTAACTATTCACTGTCTCTAAGAAACATCATTTAAAAATAAACACACAGACTAAACTGAAAAATAAAAAAAGGTACACTATGCGAACACTAATCTTAAAAAAGTTGGGGTGACTTTTCCATATTAACAAAGAAGAAAATACATTTGAAGATAAGGTATATTTAAAGAGAAACATTTTATACTCCTAAAAAGGTCAAACATCAGGAAGACATAAATGTGTATGCATTTAGTCATTAGGTTTTAAAATACATGGAACAAAATCTGACATCATCAAAGAGAAAAACAGATAATTTGACAATCATAGTTGCAAAACTTAAACACTCCACTCTTCTGGGTATTTAATGCCAAAAACAAAAAAATCATGAAGAATATAAAATCTAAACTTTATCAACTACCTTGACTTGACATTTCTAAAATATTACGCCCCTCTACCACAGAATATACTTTCTTCCAAGTATACATGGGGCATTCATCCACCAAGATGTATCACAATGCTAAACCATAAAAAAAATCCAAGTAGACAAAACAAACCAAAACAAACATCCTGAAATTTTAAAGAATATGGTTCTCTGAACAAAATGGAATTAGATTAGACAGCAATAAAAATAAACATCTAGATAACTTCCAAATATTTGAAAATTACTTCTAAATAACCCAAGGATCAAAGGAAAATCACAACAGAATTAGAACTATTTCAATCCAGGGGCACCTGGCTGGCTCGCCCAGTGAGTGGAGCATACAAATCCTGATATTGGGGTTCTAAATTCAAGCCCACACTGGGTGTAGAGATTACCTGAATGATACCAGCAGAATTTGTAGAATGTAGCTCAAGAAGCAGTTAGAAAAAAATACATACTTTTAATTGTTTAAGAATTAGAAAGGAAGAAAGTGAGCATTACAATAAAAGAGAAATCAATGAAATAAGGCAACAAACAACAGAGAAAAAACAGTTCTTTGATAAACTGGTAAATCCCTAATTAGATGACTTGAGGGGAAAAGGAGAGAAAACAGAAATTACCAAAATCAGGACTGAAAGAGGGGGATATTCACTGATGACCCCTATTTAGGTAGAAAATCCCAAGGAATCTACAAAAACTACTGTGACTAAGAAGTAAGTATGAGATACTACGGTTCACTGTTAAAAGACAATATTGTTAAGATGTTCTCTTCAAAAATCTCTATAGCTTCAACACAATCCCAATCAAAATTTGAGCAAGATTTAAAAAAAAAAATGAAATTGACAAACCGATTCTGAAATTTACAGTGAAAATTAAAAAAACAAAAAACCCTAAAAAAACAAAATTCTCTTGGGAAAGGAAGAAGGAAGCTAGAGAACTTACAACACCTTACAACAGACTTGTATACATCTATACCAGGGGTTTTCAACAAAGGGCAATTATTAACCTCCAGTAGATAGCTGGCAATGTCTGGAAACATTCTGGGTTGACACTCCCAGGGAAAGAAGGAATGCTTCTAGCAAATAGTAGCTAAAGGCAAGATCCTACTAAATATCCTACAATACACAAAATACACAGGCAAGCTCCTCACAAGGAATTATCACCCCAAAAAGTCAACAGTGGCAAGGTTGTCTAATACACTACACTAATATAACAGTTTTGTACTGGTATAATAATACACAAAAACACCAATGAAACACAAGAGAGTGAAGAAATAAATCCACACTTTCAGTCTACTGATCTCTGGTATCAGTGCAATTCAATGGGAAAAGCAGTGCTTCAACAATGAGATGTCCCCATGAAAAAACTGAACTCAATTCCTATTTCACAAAAATTAATTCAAGACAGATCACAAGACTAAAAGTAAAAGCTGAAACTGTACGGCTTTTAGAAAAAAAAAAAGGGAGGAAATTGTTCCAATGTAAGATAAACAAAGGCTTCTTAGGACATGAAAGCAATTACCATAAAAGAAAAGCTGAAATTAATTTATAAGATAATCAAATGAAACTAAATTTAAAACTAAATTTAAAAACTTAAGCTCATCAAATTGGGAGAAAATATTTATAAAATGTATGTATCAAAGAGCCTATCTGGACTGTATGAAGAAATCCTACAATTTGATAATAAGAAAACCACCTCTGGGGCGCCTGGTGGCTCAATGGGTTAAAGTCTCTGCCTTCAACTTGGGTCATGATCCCGGGGTCCAACTTTCTATCACATACTTTCTATTTTACTCCACTTGTCCATTAATGCCTCACTACTGCACTGCTTTGATTAGAGAAACATAATAGCCTATTTTTCATACCTAGTAGGGCTAAGCAACAACTCCTACTTCCGCAACTGTTACACTTCTTCAGTTTTCTTGACTATCTTGAGCAAACAAACACCTGCCCTTCTCCCTCCCACCAAAATGTACCTTAAAATCAACTTGTCTAGCTTGTGAAATAATTTTTTACAATTAAAAACTTTACAATTAAGTTAGCATTGAATTTGCTTGAAGAGAATCAATAACTTTGTTGATTTATCCAATCCAAGGACATGGAATGTCTTTCCATTTGTTCCAAGTACATTTTTTTTAGGGGTCAAGAATATTTTAAAGTTCTCCTTAAGTTTTGAAAAAGATAAAATTGTAACCTTACCTACACTATTCAATACCCTCACTCAAGGTCACCATTGTAACATTTCTTGTTACATTTAATTCCTAGGCATTGCTGTAACAGATGGACACTTGATTCCATGAGATCTTCCAATTGGTTATTGTTTATATGAAAACTACACATTTTTCTTCCTTACCTTCCCTGACTTCCCATTACTTCACTGACTTCTTACTGTCCACATGAAACTTTTTTCTTGACTGACTTACTTTCATGTACCTTTTCCAATTCTTATGCATATCATTTTATTCTCCCTTGTCCTATAATGGCTAAGACCTTCAAAAAGAATGTAGTGGAGGGGCGCCTGGGTGGTTCCGTCTTTAAGCATCTGCCTTCAGCTCAGGCCATGGTCCCAAGGTCCTGGGATCGAGCCCAGCATTGTTCTCCCCTGCTCGGCAGGAACCCTGCTTCTCCCTCTCCCATTCCCCCTGCTTGTGTTCCCCCTCTCGCTGTCTCAGTCTCTCTCTCTAATAAAAAAAAATAAAATCTTAAAAAAAAAAAAATAAAGAATGTAGTGGAGACAGAAAACCAACTTTGATTTGTTCCTGACATTAGTGTAAAGGTATCTGGTAATTAGTGTAAAGGTATCTGGCTTTTGGGTTAAGGTATGTGTATGTATGTGTGCGCCTGATGTTAAAAAAAATCTTTTCAACTCCGTTATTAAATGTTTCCCTAGAAACAGGTAGTGAATTCTCCCAAGTGAGATAAAGCATTCCGTTCCTGATAAAGTATTCCCTGATCTGTTCTTCACTCCAGTGACATACTGAATATGATGATGGTCTTCGGAAGGTGTTTCACTCCTAATTACACTAAGTAGCCTAAGTAAGTGCTGTGTTTTGGTGTCTTTGATAAAGTATTCCCTGATCTGTTCTTCACTCCAGTGGCATACTGAATATGATGATGGTCTTCGGAAGGTGTTTCACTCCTAATTACACTAAGTAGCCTAAGTAAGTGCTGTGTTTTGGTGTCTTTGTTTTAATCAAGCATCAATGTTGAATCTTAACAGTGCCTGGACAACTGTTTTTTCTTCCTCTTATCTACTAACATATTGAAATATATTAACAAAGCACATAATACTGAACCGCCCTCATTCCTGGAATTAATCTCACTTGGTCATGGTGTATCACACTTTCTGTATTGCTGGATTATATCTGAACATTTAAACGGTCTGTAGTTTCCTTTTTCAGTGTTATCCTCAGTCAGAATATGTTATCAGTTTAAATAAAAGTTTGGGAAGTTTTATGTACTGGAATAGTACTAGAACTCTCTGTACTGGAACTATCTGTTCTTTGAGGTTTCAAAGACGTGTGTTAAAGACTTCTGGGCCTGAGTTTCTTTTGGGTGATGAGTTCTTTGACAATTTTCCCTATTTCCTGATAAGGCTAGTTAGTAATTTTATCTATTGTGATTTTCCCTCCTCTAAAAATCAGTTCTTGGGTTATCTCCTCCTATATTACTTTTGTTTTTTACCTTCATTCTTTTTTTTTCTTGAATATATGCCATTTCTTCCCCCCAATCTGTTACGTTTTAAGAATAAAAGGTCTTCGAAAGACCCAAAAGCTCAGGTTCCTAATGAGAAGATTCCTACGTAAGTGAGTTAAGAGCTATGTATCTCTCAACTCTCAATTTCGGACAAAGACTACCTTATATCAACCACTTTTAAAAGCTGGTATATGTTCATCATATATTTTGAACAATATTTTATTTTATTAAGCACAGGCAACAAAATTTAAAGATGAAAAATAACTAAAGTAAAATTATATTCACTGCATTATTCTCCAACTTACCTTTTTAAGACTTATTTTAAACTTGCAAATGTCCCAAGTTAAAGAAAATTGTACTGCATGTCTAGAAACTCTATGCTGATCAATGATTTCTCACATTTTTATAGCAGGTATGTAAAACCTAAGCCTAAAACAAACTTAAAACCTTTGTAATAAAATGCAATGTTGGGTATCTGGGTGGCTCAGTCAGTTGAGTATCTGCCTTCTGCTCAGGTCAGGATCCTGGAAAACTCTCTGCTCAGTGGGGAATCTGATTCTCCCTCTCCCTCCACCCTTCCCCACTCCTCCTGGTATGTGTGTGTGCGTGCACATGCGTGCTCGCTCTCTCTCTCATAAATAAAATCTTTAAAAAAAAATTTTTTTGTAAGTGCAATAAAGGAGTCATAATGAGGCAATGTTTTACTTAAATTGTTGCCTAATTTTACAGGACATACAAAATGATATAAAATTCCAGTGTTTGTTATATGAAACTAAAGGCTATACTTTCTAATAACTTACTATGTAAATTGTTAAGGTTTTCTAGTATTTGATACATATAAATGAAATAATCCATTAACATAATTTATTGAGAGCTCAAATTCTGTACCCTATTACTAAAAATAGTCTGTCAATACCATGTCTAATAATATGCTCCTACTGCACTGTACACAAAGACAACTGAATTCCCACCATTTTTAGGAAAAATTCTTTGTAACTGCTGTATCATCAGTCTGAATTTGTGCTAACTATGATCTTAAATGCTGCTGTTCTTTATAAATTCTTATTATTTCTTACTTCCCTTGATCACTGGTTCTTAAATTCTCATACAGAAATGGACAGAGGCAGGCAGGCCTTCTAAACTGGGCTAAAAAAAAACCAGGTCAAACAAGTGAGATAATCACTCTGTCTGCAATTTTCATTATGTATTTCGTATGAATCAAAACACCATAAAAGACTTGAAGAAATGTATGGGACATCTGGGTGGCTCAGATGGTTAAAGCATCTGCCTTTGGCTTAGGTCATGATCCCAGCATCCTGGGAAGTCTTGCATCAGGCTCCTTCCTCAGTGGGGAGCCTGCTTCTCCCTCTCCCTCTACTGTTCCCTTTCTCCCTCTACTATTTCACCTGCTGTGCTCTCTCGCTCCATCAGATAAATAAATAAAATCTTTAAAGAAAAAAAAAGAAACTTTAAGAAGTGCATCATATGTACCATATACAAACATTAAACATTCACCACTCATCCATAAATTGTAAAGAAAATTCCGGAAAGACATAGTACAAGACTAAAATAATTTAGCAACTATTACATTGAGTCTTTTATGGTAGGGGTAGGAAGCAAGTAAAAAACACTTACCATTTGACAGCTAAATTCTGTACCTCTCCATTTTTATCTTCCAGTAACTTCAAAATCATTTTCACTACTTTCCTTTCACTGTCATCATCCAACTTGATGGAATCTTTCTGCAGTTCTGTCATCAAATCATTTGTAGCCATAAACCTATCAAAAAATTAAATTTGTTGATAATTTAAATTTTTTAAGCACAAAGATCATCTCTTTCAAATCTAATGCTATCATCCTTACCTAACTATCTTAAGTCCTAACAAACTCTTTTAAATAAGGTACCATCACTTTAAATTATCTTCCCCAGTTCAGTTCTATTTTAAGTTACTGATAGGACCTACCATGAGTGCTCTTTCATTTTCATAATTTTCATTTTTATAATTAATTGTATCACTGCTTTTAAGAGGAGAAAAACTCCTCTTTACCTTTTCCTTTGCATGTGATTTGAATTTTATCTAGGAAGTCTTTAACTACAAACATAATACCTTCCTATGTAATATTCTCTATTGGATTGAAGGGCGGGGATCACATATTAAAAAATTACTGGGAAATTTCTAAAATACAAATTCTCACTTCCACTCCAATTCCCATCACAAGGTTTATCAGGTCTATTTTCAAAATGGTGAGGAGGCAATTCTAGAATGTTGTTCCATCTGACATCCAGCCCCCTCCCCTTAAGAACTACTGCCAAAGACAAGTTTCATACTGAATAAATAGCCTAACAAAAAACCCCAGAGTGAACAACTGTCTAATCTCAGCTTTAAATTAAAGGGTTGAATAGGAAACAAAAATAAAGTAAGTAGACTCTCATTTTTTTCTCATAAACCTCACTAGCCGATTCATTGTTTTAAAAGTAATTTCTCAAGAGTAACAGATAATCACACTGAAATAACCCCCCCCCCCCAATCTGTCTGAAGGCTGACTGAATTTTTCCCCTAATTCTGGCTCTTCTCTACCTATTGAAATAACCTAACTGCAGTAACAAATACTTAAATGCCTTTTTCATGTAACTGAACCAGATCAAGTTTGAGTAAAAGTATACTATTTATAATGTCAAAATCCGTGTCTTCAATTAAATCAATCAATTAAAAATCACTATTGGAACTGAAATGATAAACAGCTATGCAGATAGTCTGGCAATACAGGCAATAAACTATGTGGTAAGGATTGGCAAAACAATTTATTAACTTAGCAATTCACTATTTGTTATTTAAAGAGTTAGTATGTTCATTTAAGGTTAATTTAAAGAAGTTTTAAACTACAATGCAGGCACAATTCCTACCAAGTTTTGTGAAACAGCTTTAAAAGTCTGTGTTCAAATTGGGATTATACAAGGTAAAGTAAGCATGAACACAGTTGTAATTGATAGCCCCTCCCCATTTTGTATGACAAATGAAATTAAAACCACACAATATTCTAGAAAAAACACAAAAAACTGAGTAATAGCATACTAATGCAGGAATTCTACATACAAAGCATTAAAAATAGCCATTTTACTTCCATAAAATCATGAAATAAAACTAGAGTAGTTAGGACCTCTAAACACCCCTGAAATGCTCATCATCTGGTTGAAGAGAACATGGCCATTAATTTAGGTAAAAAGGCAAAGAATCCCAATGCAAAAAGTTGTTTTAAGGTTCTGAAGGGAGTCTACTGGTAAACAGATTCTTTCCTTTATTTGCCACTTATTCATTGCCTATTATGCTACAAAGGCTGGACTATGAGTGAGCAAAGGATAGATAAAAAGTAAATAAACCGTGGCTGCTGACCTCAGAGAAGTCTACTGATTTTCAAAAATCTAGGATTAATACAAAACCACAGGATATCACCTCACACCAGTCAGATTGGCTAGTATCAAAAATACAAGAAATAACAAAGCACTGGCAAGGATGCGGACAAAGGGGAAACCCTGTTCTCTGTGGGTAGGATGCAAAATGGTGCAGCCACTGTGGAAAATGGCATGGATGTTCCTCAAAAAATTAAAAATAGGAATACCATACGATGTAGTAATTCCACTGCTAGGTATCTACCAAAACCAAAACACTAATTTAAAAAGATACATGCACCCCTATGTTTACAACAGCCAACATATGGAAGCAACCCAAGTGTCCTCTAACAGATAAATGGATTAAAGAACAATGGAATATTTTATGAAATAGCCACAAATAAAGGATGAAATATTGCCACTCTCAATAACATGCATGTATGGGCCTAGAGGGTATTAAAGGGGATTAAGAGGCACAAACTTGCAGCTATAAAATAAATGGCAGGGATGAAAGTAAAGCACAGGAATATAGCCACTAATACTGTAATAATTTGTATGGGGACTATACTTAGCTTGGTGAGGACTGTGTAATGTAGAGAATTAGAACTGTCAAATTACTTTGTGGTACACCTGAAACTAATAGAACATTATATATCAACTATACTTCCATGTTTTTAATTTAACAAATCAGATGACTAACAGTTAAACATTTTTGACAGTTGAAATGAATCCCAGTAATGTCAGCAATAGGAAGTTATACTGAGTTAATTTTTAACGGTGACCCCCAACCAGAAAGTTCTAAGAATTTCTTCCTTCTTTAATTTGATATAAAAATTTGCATTATAAATCATCCTGTTAAGAAGTTGTTTAACCAGATAAAAAGCTGTTCATGGCAGATTCAAAAGCCAATTTGTAAAATGTCTCTTAAGCACGTAATAATGCTCTAGGCATGGTGTAAGACCTAAGATGTAAGGCAGACCCAGCCCCTTCCTCCTCATCTTTTCCCTTACTGTGGCAGACAGGCAGGTACATGGACAAATCTCAACCTTACAGATTTTTAAAAATACTCAAGGACATTTGACACTGATCACACCAAAGAACTGACAGTTAGTTTGGATTTCAAAAGATTAACAGGGATGTGCCTGGTGAAAGCTGGTTTGGAATTTTAAATTTTTATTTTTGTCTGTGTTGGGGTTGGGGTGGTGGCAGCAGCAACAGTACTGAGGGACTAACACTTTCAAGTGAAAGGCTAAGAAGCAGTTAAGTGTGGCTGCGACAGAGGCAGGTACAAAGAAATCTAACAAGAAGATGGAAATGGAGGCTGACGTCAAGATAAGAAAGATCTGATATACTCACTGACTATATAATGAGAACCTATTATCTATGTATCAGGTACTATGCTCAACCCTGTATGAACAAGAGATGGCAAAAGCAAACAGTTCCTATTGTCTTGGAGCTTACAATACAATCACAGAGACATACTGGTTTTAAAAACTACATATATGGGTTAATGATATATGTAATTATGAACAGAGACAAATGCTAGGAAGGGAAGGAAAGGAATAGGGCACAAAGAATACTCAAAGGTTTAATAAAGTAACCTGATGTAGGTTGCACTAAGTGTCGTGCATCAGGAAAGACTAAACTCTGAAGCATAGGCAGGAATTTGCAGGAAGGGGGGGGGGGACGACAGACATGTAAGCAGGGGCCAAGAGACTGAAGAGAGCTGGGCGTCTTATTAGGATTTGTTTTATTCTAAGAGCTATGGGAGGCTACTGAAAGGCATCTAGGTCAGAGATGGGCAGGATACTGAAATGATCAAATGTGTATTTCAGAAACATTACTCCAGCTACACTATCATCAGAGTGTAGAGGGAACCAATCCTCATTTACCCAAAATGAATGGAGAAAGTTAAGAGAATTACTGTAGCAGTCTAAGTGAGAAATGATGGCAGCTACAATTAGGATTATGACAATCTATGGAGGGAGAAATATGGACATACAATCAATTCTTACATTACTAGCAGAGTAAATGCCTTCTTGTTTCAGCTCATATACCATAAAAAGTATCCTCTACCTAGTGCCACATCTTTCGCCTTTGTGCTTTTTGTTGCTGGTTAATTTTGCTGTTTAAAATGAGCCCCAAGCATAGTGTAGTGCTGTCTGGTATTCCTAGGTACAAGAAAGCTGTGTCTTTCAGAAAAAAAAATACATGTATTAGATAAGCTTTTCTCAGGCATGAAGTGACAGCACTACTGGCTGTGAGCACAATGTGAATGAATCAACAACATATATTAAATAAGGTTGTCTTTAAACAGAAATAAACATAAAACAATGTTATGAACTGATCAACTGTGACTAGAGGCTCACAAGAACCTACCACTATATTTCCCCTAGAAGTAATGGCTCAGTATCACTAATTCAATGTTCATGGTAACTTGATAGTACTATCTACAGACAATAATAAGAACCAACTATTTGAGTTTTAAAAAGTTAAAATAAGTCTTTGAAATGGATTAGATATGGGGATGGAATGGGATGAGCTAGAAAATGGACAAATAAGTAGGAGGAAAACCACGGGACTTGGGTGTTGTTATAGTCAGGTATGTATATATCCCTTCCAGAGTCTTACTGTTACCGAGCTGCCATTGTCATATCAGATGGTTCAACCACTCACAAGAAGAGAAAGGATTAATAAAGCTGGCTCAACTACAGACTACACGGAATGGCCATTCCTCTGATCCTATTCAACAAAGTCTCAGCAACAGTGAAGATGCAGACATCATAAATCAATCATGACCTGCAGCCTAACTCCATCGGCTGCTGGTCAAAAGGGAGGACTAAGAAAAGGGAAAAAACAAAAACAAAAACAAAAGAAAGTAGCCCTACAGTCCAGGAACTGATATGAGGCTCATACCTATATCTGAATGTTATTCCAAACAGATCTGATGCTTACAAAGAAAGTGTATTGTTTTCCTAGACATCAACAACTTCACAGAACAGCCATTTCAGACAAGTTCACTTAACACAAAATACCAAACACATCTTCCTCTCTAACTCATTAAGTGACTGCTACTTCACCAATTACAGCTTCTCCTCTGCTTTAGTCTTGCCCTCCTCATATTAAGATATCAAACGATGGAATTGTCCCAACATTCCAACAATCCAGTTTAGAACTCCACTTCCTTAGAACCTTCCCAAAATTACCCAAATGAATGGGGCCTTACACTCTTTAACTGAAACTGCCCATAGTGTGTGTTCTCTCTCCCTCTATGGTAATAAACCCGATCTGTGACAAGGATGCCTATTTTAGAGAATTTCAAGAAGGAAAGAGTGATAAACAATGCTTGTATATCAAATAGGTACGCAAAGAAAATATCTATTAAATTATTTACACAGAGCTTGTTAGAAACTTGGGGAAGAGTAATTTCAATGATCTTAGTGGGCAACAGCTAAGAAGTTTAGAGTTTATCTCGTAGTCAATGGGAATTAGTGAAGAGGGCAATCATCAGCTGAGGTATTTAGAAAGAAAATTCTAACGGAAGAGTTACCAAAAGACTGGATTAGAAAGAAGCCTGAGACAGGAAGACTCATTTTGAGAAATACTCATCAGGAAATTAAATGAGAGAGAAAAAGGTAGAAAGGTGACATCGAGATTTTTCCAACTGGGACATCTGGTACATGGTAATACAATGGGACAAAATAGGGGGGCAAAAAAAAAAAAGGCTTAAGGTGGGAGAGCGGAAAGTTAAAATGCTAACTTTCAAGCTTCTAAGGCAGGCCCAGGTGGGCATAACCTATAGACAATGCCATCTCACGTATTCAATAAATAGTCCAGGAGTACCATCATGAGGAACTATGCTAGGCTCTGCACACACAGTTATGAACAAGATAGTCACAGGATAGAATCTATACACCTGGCTTATTCCACTGGACTGAAAGTTCCTTGAGAGGAGAACTTATTAATCTTTAGTAAATCCAATGCAGAGATGTGCAGAAACAATGGCAGAAATAGATACCTTGTATTGCACAATGAGCAGTCTCACAACCCTTCCCCTCATACATATACAAGAACAATTTCACCCGTTACTAACAGAAATCTATGTGATTAAGAGCCAACTGCACCATCCAGTGAGTTCATGATCTTTCAAGGAACTCATACACACACCACTACTATCTCATTTTTTCTAATTTATTCCCTTGGAGTATTAATTTAGGAGGGTCTTAATATTGTTCATGTAAGTAAAATTTTTAGTCCTCTTCTTTCCAGTTTCCTCAATGAAGTCTATTTTTCAGTGGTGAGCTTTCATCATTGCTGATAATCCGTGTTAGCAGTACAGCTTTATCAAGAAAAATCACGTAAGTGAAATCCAGTAACTTACCGCCATCAACCTGCAAAGTACCTAAAGGGTGCCCAGAAATCACCTTCTTAAAAACTCTACAAATCGATTTCCTCTGATTAAAACTTACTTTTCTTCAAGCACAGGTAGTACAGAGAACTTCGCTAGTATTTATTGTTACATTATTATAAATACCCATACATTATTTTCAGCTATGTTATAGGATCCTGAAGTCCCTTCCAGCTCTGAAAGTGAGGTCCATATGAGGCCTGAGTTTTTTTTTTATTAGCATTTACAGTTTCCAAGAAGAAAATACCTGCTAATATCCAAAAGACATACATACATAAATTTGGTAACATAAACCATTATCAAGCTAGGAAATTCTGCAATGTAGTAATTATTTTAAGATTGTATCAAATGATATTTTAAAAAATTGACTGACAGATTTTTACAATGGTTTCTGGAAGAAATTTCTCAAAATTGTTACATGTTTTTCTCTTTAACTCTGTACTTAAAATCCAACTAAAACTATCACCTGAGAACCCACAAGTCCAAAACAGTGGAGGACTCAGTTTGGTAAAACAAGTTCCCTACCCTTACAACCAGCTCCAGTCAAGATTATCTACTTGTATAGTGACCTTTCACACTTCACACTTGTGCTCATTTTCTCTACCTACAATTTCAAGACCTAACTCACATGATTCCACCAACAGGAATCTCCTTGCTATTATCTTCTCTACCACTTAAGGCTGAGAACTACATATTGCTCTGGGTTATCTTTTTGTAAAAGTGTCTTAAGCCATTCAACAAGTATGTAAATATTACTGAGGGCAAGCACTAGATCTTAAAACATTTTGCAGTCCCTCTCAGGGAATTACTTAAAATGTCTTCTAGCACAAAATACTCCATAAGCCTGAGAGGGAAATGAAATTTAAGTTTAGTCTTAATGTCCCCTAGTCAAAACCCTGGAGAAGTAGCTAAGAGTTCAAGCTCTGGGGGCACCTAGGTGGCTCAGTGGGTTAAGCCTTTGCCTTTGGCTCAGGTCATGATCTCAGGGCCCTGGGATCCAGCCCCACATATGGCTCCCTGATCAGTGGGGAGCCTGCTTCCCCCTTTTTCTCTCTGCCTGCCTCTGCCTACGATCTCTGTCAAATAAATAAATAAAATCTTAAAAAAAAAAAAAAAGGAGTTCATGCTCTGGGGGTTGGGGTTGGAGTTGGGGGTGGTCTGGAAACCCCAGATCTAATGTCTAACTCACCCTGGACAAGTATTTAATGAACACCATCACACCTGAGTTTCCTGGACTGGAATAGAGATTGTTAGTATCCACTTTACTAGAGTTATAAGGATAAACAGGATCCAGTATATAAAGCTGACAGTAAGCATTAATGTTAACTACTATGTAGATAAAGATAGAACAGTGATAAATTTTCTTCAGCTCCTTAGTCCTTGGAATACTTAAATTCAATTGGTGGTGAAACATATGAGTAAAACTTAAGTTATCGCAACCCAATTTTCAATATTAATATTCATAAACAGAGCATTCACATGGTTTATGCACATTTAAGTTTTCATTCTGGTATCTACAGAATGACCTACCTACTAGTAGTAAACCTTAAAATACTGCCTTCAAAGAGTACAGAATACTAAAACATGAAAGAAAAAGGACATAAGATGTCCCTCACCAATAAATTGAACCCATGATTTAAATCCTACAAAATGATTCTTTTAAAAATGCTAACATCTGAAAAATTTTTAGCCTGTACCCATTTCTTTACTTTCTTCATATGAATGGACTATTTAGTTATTCAGACACCTAAAATTTCAGGTTTATAAGGGACCTTTTGTAATCACCCAAGAACAAGTTTCTCAAAGTAAAAATTTAGTCCCAGATTAAGTAGTCTCCCCAAGATCTCATAGACAGTTCCCAAGAAAAAATCCTACTAGACTAGAACATATGACTAGAGCCCATATTTTGTGACCGGTAGGTCATAGTCTCTGGAGTCTAGCATGAGTGGAGTAATTTTTTTTTCCTTTTAGATATATTACTGTTTTTGTCTCCCCTTAGCATAAGTAGAGTGGTTTGCACTAGATATCCTATAATATTAACTCTGTCCTCAAGATCTTTGTTACTAGCTATTTTAAAACACATAGCAACTAACTGATATTTACACCAAAATAAACAAATTCCAAATGAGAAAGTAGAAGGGATAATTTTAAAATAGAACACATATATACAAATAAATGCCTATACTAAAATTATACAGAAAAATATTCAAAATACTTGATTTTAAATGCTCACTATTTTAGTTACTCTCTATCTGTAACTTAATATTCAGAGTACTTTAGTTTGAAAGACTTGTCTGTAACTGGATGGCTTCAGGATATTTTACAAGTCTTTAAAACACAGTTAATAAACATACCTTAAAAATGCCAAATAGTTGGAAGTCACAGTTCATACAATTAACTTCTTTATCAACTATTAGAAATATATCAATATTACACTTTTATAACAACCTTCCCAGCAATGTTTTGATTTACTCTAGCTGAATCTGGTAGATAATTCTTATCAAGTTCAACACTGACTACAGCTTAACATAAAAGCATTATTTCTTTCATATAATTTATTTAAAAAAGAAAACAAAATCATATATAGATCATCTTTACAAGAAATTAAGTAGCTTGAGTCAAAAATCACATATGCAGTATAAACAGGGCTTAATTTGTTTATTCTAAGCATATTACCCATACACAAGTCTACCCAGTTGAACAAAGTCATGCTATTACAGTATTACAGCAAAGTGGTATCTTTAGTATGAAATTGAATACAATCAGAACGATATTTAGTACTTTTACAGAATGAGCCAAATTGACAGAAATGGTGGGGGTGGGGGAGACGGGGAATCACACCACACATTCTACATAGCTGAAAGTTCATATATATGTGTATATATATGAACCATGTGAATACACTGACACATCAATTTAGTTGGGAATATGATCATTACAGTTTTCACGCTTCTCCTTTCACAAATAGAAAATCCCTTCCTGGCAGATGTGGTCTGGGCATTTTCAGGTATTGATATTAAAGGGTACTGTGCATATATACACAAATAAAACAAAATAGGCTTCAGCTTCAATTTTAATTGAAGACATCTGTTCTTTCCTTTAAAATGCTCACAAAATACAACCACCAAGCCTTAGAGAACAAAACGAATATCAAAGAAATAAAAAAGCTTTTTTAGACTGGGAGCTTATTTATTTTGTGATGGGACAGGAGGTGGGAAAGAAATGTAACCACCACTGTAGCACCAAAAAAAAAAAAAAAAAGAGAGGGGGGGGGCGGGGAGAGGCCAAGATAATCCGTAAAAATATAACAATTGTTCAGTATACATATTACCAAGGTTTGGAACAGTCAGTACTCGTCTCCTAGAACAGAACTGCCATAATAAAGCCTCATATTCACACACACACACACACACACACACACACACACAAACTTCCATCAGGAAGACCCATTTGCTTGCTTTACGTTTAAGGTCCAGGAATTCACCTTTCTGGCCGTAGTTTTGGATATAAGGAAATGAGAATGAAACCCCGAATTTCTGCTTAGTTTTCACCTGACAAGGAAAAATGACAAGAGATGCTGGCGGGAAAACCCTGCGAGTCAAGTTCCCTCGTCCTGGCTCCCTCCCCACCCCACCCCCTTCTTCCCACCTTCACGAAAGGAATCGTCCAAAGAAAAAGTTTAGAACACAATCCGTGGACAGCTCAAATAAAGCAGATCATTCAAGCTGAAGGCACCTAGGCCCACTCCCTCTGCGGGAAAAGAGGCGGCCGCTGGGGCCCGGAGAGGGCAGCCAGCCTCAGCCCTAGCCAGGAGGGCGGCCTAGCGCTCAAGGCGGGCTGGCCGGTAGGCCCGGGCCTCCCGGTCTCCGAGCCCAGAGCAACTCCCTTCCCCACAAGGGTGGGGGATTCTGCCCCTTCACACACCTGGGACGCGAAACCCACGTCTCGGGACTGGGGGTGGGGAGCAGGGAATGCAGTGGAGGCGTCTGGGGACGCAGAAGGCGCCTCGGACCCGCAGCGGGCAACGGCCTAGAGGAACGAATGGGGGGGAGGGGGTTGGAAGGTGGGAGAAAAAGGAACCTGCGGGATCAGGGAACGGGGGGTGGGCCGGAGAGCTCGGGAAGGCGCACAAACCGGCCAAGGCCAAAGGGGTGGGGCAAGGCCCGTGTGAGGGCCAGGGCCGCGGAGAGGGGACCCCAAGGTGGGTTTACGGTCGGATTTCGGCCTCACCTGAAGTCCTTGTCGCTGGATGTCATTTTTTCCAGCAAATTGGAAATGTGGTACGAGGCGCTCGCCATGTTGACGGCCTCGATCCCGCCCGCTGGCGTTGCTGGTGCTGCTGCCCGCTGCCGCCGCCGCCGCCGCTGTTGCTGGCGCTCCTCCTCTCGCTCGCGGCGGCTCCCGCTTCCAGGGTCGCAGCGCGACGCCGACGCTGACTAGGGAGGCGCCTGGACGGGCCGCCCCCTCCTCGGAGAGGCGTGGGCCTGTCCTGGAGGAAGCAGAGGCTACGGGGTCGGCCTAACGACGGCGCCGCTCGCCGGGAACCGAGCTCATGGGCAGCGAGGAGTACAGCAGGGCCTCTCCGGGGAGCCAGACACCTCCACTCGGGTCGGTCTCGCTGCCACTCTCACCGCACTCGCTCCCTCGGGCAAGAGGCCAAAACCCGCCTCCTTCGCTCCGGGGGCGGGGGCGACAAACGCGGGACGCCACGGAGAGCCGAGGTCAGGGTTCATGGAGGTCTCCCCACGCACGCGATTGAGACGCTAGTTAAAAGGTAATGCTGTTGGCTGAGGCCTCCGTCAGTCTTCGCGCGAACCGCCTTTCAGGAGGCATGACAACGACCAAAAGGATTTGTTCTCGCGAGACTTGAAAGCGACGGTTAAAGGACGGGGGGTGGGGGAAACAAGCGTGCTGTAATCTGAGAATAACTTGCTTTTTTTCCCGTATGACAGTCAAGGAAAGGTTTACGATTTTTAAGGGGTAGAGCGCCAGGAGTAATGCTCGTTAAGGGGTAGCGTGGGGACCAACATAAGAATTATCAAAAAGAGCTTTCATTCGAATCGGACGCGTGGCCTACTTTGCCTTCACCACGGTGAAATAATGTTGCCACGTGAAAACCACAAATCCCAGAATTCAGTCGGGGCATGTCCCTGGGTCAGGATGTGATTGGCCGAAGGAACTTGGAGCTTCTTCATTGGCTCCGCGCGAGGACTGAGTGCTGGGATTTGTAGTCTAGACCGTGAGTTGTGGTGGATAAAATCTTTGGCTCCCCACGCAATTGGTTTGGCCGCGTATTCGGATTTCCTCTTAGAACCCCTTTTGCAGCTGTGGGATGTCTGCAGAGCTAGGCTGCTGCGGGTTGGGCAAGCGCAATGCGGATCAGTTAGTGTTCTTGGCAGAGATATAGTAGAGACTTCTAGCGCCAATCCTGGAGAATGATGGTAGCTTCATCCTCAAGGAAGAAGAGTCTCTGCTAGGGACAGTCCCTCTTTGCATTTAAGAGCTCCCTAAAGCAAGAAAGGCCACGACTGTTGATGGTATTCAGACCTTTTCGTTTTATTCAGAGTAGCTAAAGGACTACCCTCTGTAGTTAGCTCCTGTGGATCTTTTAATCCTGCACCTGTGTTTGTTCCCAGAGACATACACACAGCGGTGGGAAATCAGATACCACATCATTTGTTTCAGTGCCCACGTTTTCTGTGTTTAATTGGAATTGGAGCTAGCTCAAAAGCCTTTCTAAAAGAAAGAGAAAGCCCAGTCAAGAGTCAAGGAAAATTGTGTCTCAATCTGTTACTGCTCCTTTAAACAAAACACCTAAATAGCTACTTTCTTCCAGTTATTAAATCTGACGTTTCTCCACTGTTCTTTCCCATAGTTCGCAAATGTTATTGTGTGTCTTCTAAAAGCCAGAAACTGTTATAATCAATAAGAGTTCAAACGGATAAAATGTGATCTGACCTCATGATTCATACCTGAATTTCCCCCCTCATTACCCTTACCCCAATGTATCCTTTTACTTAATGCTATTTCTCCCCAGTACTACCATACTTCTTTACTCATTTTACCCAAATCAGCCATTGTTAGGTTCCCAGCACACTTCATCCACAATTAACTCCCTTCTGCTCAGAACAACCTTTCCTCATATTTAATAAGAACTATGCACATATATGTCATACACAAGCTGATCATTTATCTTGTGTGGACCGTAAGGCTTAAAGACTCAGTCATCTGGTGATAACTTTTTTTTTTTTTTTTTTTAGCCTGAATCCAGTCAGACACCCAAGTCATGTTTTTTCCATTTGTGTGTAAATCCTTCCATTTATCAGTTTTCAGCTGAACTAGAATATTTGTAGTCAGACAGCTTAATATAAATCCTATTTACTGCCACTTATTAGCTGTCTTAGGCAATTCACTTCAAGGTCTCTGCGCTTCGGTTTCTTTATGGATAACACTATGATCATCAGAGTACAGTATTACCCCATCTGGCTGTTTTAAGAGTCAAATGAGCTATTGCCTGAGTCTGCCAGTAGTGCTATAACTAAACTCCTTTGATTGGGTGGCTGAAACAACAAGAATTTGATTTCTCATAGTTTTGGAGGCTGAAAATCCAAAATCAATGTAATAGCAAGGCTGATTTATCCTAAGACCTTAGCTTACAGATGGTGGCCTTCTCATTATGTCTTTGTGTAGTCTTTCCTGTGTGCATACACACTAGTATTTCTTATTCTTCTAAGGATACCAGTCCGATTGGATTAGGACCCCCTTCTCTTAACTTCATTCGACCTTAATTGTGTCCTCATTTCACCTCATATATCTTTTTAAAGGACCTCTCTTCAAGTATTGTCATATTGGAGGTTATGTCTTCAACATGTGAATTTGGGGGGAGATACAGTTCATTCTATAACAACATCCCATATGAAGTGTTCAGCATATTACCTGGAATGTAATAATCTTTATAAATAACCATATTTCTGGTAGTTACAGAGGTCATGGGAAACATCTAACAAAAGTCAGCTATTGGTGGTAGTATATTCCCTCAGTCTTTCCCTTGTCCCTATCCCAGACTTTTCTGTTTAGAGTTTTTTAAAACATTGTTTTTATAGTGCTCCTCAGCAATTTAAAAAGTTCAGTGGCTCTCTACTACTCAATGAAGTAGTCCTCCCTTTTGGCAATCAGTGTGCACCTTCATCTGTCCCTAGCCCTTTTTTTCTGACCTTTCTCCCACTATTCTAATATAGAAATTGCTCCCATCAATTTTTTTGAGTCTCTCAAAGACCCCAACTCCAAATTTTTGTGTATTCACTATTATAATAATAAGCCCTTACTTCTAGGTCAGGTGCTACGCTGATTCATTTAATCCACATTTTAAGTATGAGAGGCACAGAAGACCTAAGTAACTTGCTAAAGGGGCAGTCAGGATGAAAACCCAGGCAATGTGGTTTCAGAGCCTATGCTCCAAATCTCTGTACTAAAGTGCTTGTGCCCACCTGCGGTGCTGGTCACGGTCCCCTATCTCTTTCTAGGATCTTGAACCAACAATAGTATTTATATTCTAGCTTCCAATTAGACTGTAAATTCCTTAAGAGCATAAACCAACTTTAAACCACTTCTGCTTCTTTCAAGTACTTAGCCCATGCCAAATTCGTAATAGGCACTCAAAAGTACTTAATTTTATTCTGTATTCTTGACCTCTTAGACATTTGATCTATGTATCACTGAATATAGCTGGTTACTAAACAGTGCGGAAATGCTTTCCTTTAAGGATCTGTAAATGCTAAATTAATTTTAAGTGCAAAAGAAAATAAGCCTACATAAGGCCGCCCTCCCAATAGTTTTCTTTAGTCAATGGTCATAATGGAAAACTGAGACAAGAAAAGAAGAAAAATGGAGTCCTTCAGCTCTTGGAAGTTTCTTCAGATATCAACCAGTAACTTAGCTGAAGTCACCAACATTGATTGAGTGATTGCACTGTTCCAGGCAGTGTACTAGTTACTGGGGAGGCAAAGATGGGCAAGACATTGTCCTTAATTTGGGGGGACATTCATATTAACCAAATCTTAAATTTCATATAATTTTTTTGTATGTTTTTGCCTAATGGAACAGATCCTGAAATTGTCTTTAATATGTTAATATGGTAAGACTGAGGTGAATTGCTTGTTGCTTTTCCCTCCTCCACTCCCCCACGTGTGTTCCCTCTCTTCTTGTGTCTCTTTCTGTCAAATAAATAAAATCTTTTTAAAATTTTAAAAAATAAAATAAATAAAAATAGGGTATTTTATGCCTAATGTTTTCAACTCGAGGGCTTCTGAGACAATAGAAACGTCTCATTTTATACATGTGTGGAGGGAATGTGTGGAAGGGGACCTCGAAGAATGTGGAACGGCAACAAAGACAAGTTTAAAATGACAATGACTCTTGTATAGAGAAGTGAAAGGTCTGGAGGGATATAACAAAAAATGAAGTTATCTTTGTATCTTTTATAGCTATTGAAACCTAAATAAGAAACGTGCAATTTCCCAGTGATTTGAGAGGAATGCTATTCAGTTCAGATTATTTTCCTAAAAGATGCTTGAGGGCTTGATCTCAGTTTCACCCTTCGCCCCATTATTACAAGAAGGCTTTTACCATAGCATTTCCCAAACTGCATACTGGTCCCAAACACTAACAAACACTTTCCATAAGATATCAATAGAAGCAGATACTATTGGGGTTTATGTGATGGAGAGTAGAGTTTTAGTTTAAAAAACATTTAGAAAACAGTTTTTCTTAAACTCCAGAAAAATCTCAGAACATTTCACATGCTGATGTGCTGTGAATACCCAAGAGGAATTTTTAGAAGCCCTCTGGACTGACCCTGTGTGTTTCATTCCCTCTCCTCCTTTACAAAGATAGATTCATATGTTGAAAAGCCAAATTCCAATGGTATGTATTCGGAGATAGGGCCTTTGGGAAGTATTTTGGTTTAGACAAAGGTCATAAGGATGGGGCCTTCTGATGGAATTAGTGCCCTTATGAAAAGAAACACCAAAGAGTTCTTTCTCTCTTTATTTCTGGGCCATGTGAGGACATGGAAAGAATGCAGCCATCTGCAAGCCAAGAAGAGCGCTCTCACCAGCACCCAATCATGCTGGCTCCCTAATCTGGGACTTCCAGCCTCCCAAATTGGGGAAATAACTTTCTGTTGTTTTAAGCCACCCCAGTCCATGGCATTTTGTTATGGTAACCTGAGCTAACTAATACAAGTGTGTAGGTACCTGACACATTCAAGTGTACAGGTTTTTAAAGTCCTACCCATTACCCTCTCAAAGAATGAGAGTACGATGAAACATTGGAAATCATTGTTCCATGGGGGACTTTTTCTTCTGCGTTGAATACTGAATGGGTGACAGGGAGGAAGAGAGTCTTGGCAGAAAATAAGTTCATTCAACATTCATTTTAAAACAACCTTCTGCCAAGTAAATGTGGATCGTGCTTAAGTCATAGATTTGCCATGAACTGAGTTAAAGGACATAAAGAAAATAGAGCTGCACTTATTCAACCAGTTACTAATTTCTGAAATAGAATTCTCTGTCGAATGTCCAAGCTGCTATGTTAATAGTGGAGGAAAAGGGCAGCTGTGATTCGTGTTTCAGCAGAGACAGCTTTGCACACAAATAAAATGTGCCTGTTAGAGAACATTCGTTAATAATGAATTCATCGTAGATGCAAAAGGAAGTAAATGCTGTATAAGATTGATCTTAAAAAGATTTATTTCTGATTGTTCAGAAACGATTCAACAGCTAGAGTTTTTCCAATGATCTACTCTCTTCTAAACAACTGCTGGAAGCTCTTGGTTAATTTTTAGTGGCACTCTAAATCAAACCTAATTGTTATTCCATGAAGGGATTATTCTTTAAGAGTTAGAAATACATTTGCAGCATATTAGAGAAAATTACAAAGATTATTTATATCACAAAGGTGCTTCTTTTGGAACATCTACCATTGCATTCATACTTTTGACTTTTATAATAATATTAACCATTGTATGTCATTTTAATATCATAACACCTTCTGATATATATTTTTAAGAGGACTAGCCAGGATTTTCAGAAAACTGAAAATATAACTTTATAAATATAAAACTGGTTATCCGTTTTTACAGAAGAAAATTCTAGCATTAAGCAAATGCTACTTTTTGCTTTAAATATAGATGCTCTGCCAATGGGGTCTTATCCCATTGCTTAAAAAAATGTATTCTGCTCACTACCAGGTACAAGTTTTGACTTTTGAGAAATGGTGTGAAAGGGTAATTAAAGGGAAATCATGAGCCAACAACTTCAGAGATTAAAAAAGAAAGTACAGTAAAATGAAGCTGGAAAAATAATTTTAATGAAAATAAACTGAATGAAATAGTCCTGGGATTCTTTCAGCCGTGGATATTTATGCAATGAAATCAGTCCATTATTATTTATATTAATAGGTGAAGTGGTAGAATTATTGCATTCTAGAAAAAGCAACTGCTGGTTTTATAAAATACCTGCTTTTTATTAGGGTCCAAGTAAGGAAACTCAAACTCTTTGCATTTCATGGAAACCTCCATAAAAAATTTGCATAATTTCCTAACAAGTGTGAGAGTTTTGTTATAATAGATGTAGTTGTTAACACTTAAAATGTGCCACAATCTAGAATTGGTTTAAAGGAAAATGTTTATTGATTGGGGCTAACTCTTGCTTTTAACAGTACGATAAAGGGTTAAAAACGGGAGAAACAGGAGAAAATACTCGCAGAAGATATATATACAAAGGACTTGTATTCTGAACTCATACAGCTCAAGAAGAAAACAGAAATTCCCATTTTAAAATGGACAAAGATTTGACCATCACAAAAGAAGCTACAGGATGACAAACACATGAGTTTGTGCTCAATATCATTAGCATCAAAGGACAAATTAAAGCGACAAAAAGACACCGCTACAGAGTTTTTAGAATATTAAAATCAAAGAGGTTGATCATACTAAGTATTGGTAAGGATATGGCACACTCATATACTGCTGCTGGAAATCAATTTGGCAGTTTCTCAAAGTCTAAGCCTACATCTTCCATACATCCCAGCCACTCCACTCCTAGTTTCTACACAAAAGACAAATGATGTTAGTGTTCTCACCAGATCAATTCCTAGTAGAGCCAAACTGGAAACGACCCAAATGTCTGCCAACAGGTCAACAGATACACACTTTGTAACATATGTACATAATGAGATACTTCTTAGCAAAAGTGGGATGAGCTATTGATAAGCACACCAGCATGGATGAATTTCAAAAGCATCATCATGAGTGAAAGAAGTCAGAGGAAAAAAGAGTACAGATTCTGAGTCTAATTGCAAACTAATCTGTAAAGACACAAAGCAGATCAGTGGTTGCCAAGGGATGAGGGTGGAGGACAGATCGAGGCTCCAAGATAGGTTTGGAATTGATGGAAATGTTTGTTATTTTCATTGTGTAATGACTTCAGGAGTGTATACATATGTCAACATTCATTAACCTGTACTCTTTAAATGCATGCTGTTTATTGGATGTCAATTATACCTCAATAAAGATGCCAAAATGATGATAAAAATAGAAGCCAAGTTACCTAAAAATAGACCACTTTTTAGAAATATAGTCAGAATAAAGTTAGTTTCTTTCATGGATTTTCCCCCAAAGAGAGCATTTGCTCTAAGGTAAAAGAATCAGGATGCCTGTGTGGCTCAGTCAGTTAAGTGTTTGCCGTTGGTTCAGGTCATGATCCCAGAGCCCTGCATCAGGCTCCCTGCTGAGCCCAGGCTTCTCCCTCTGCCTGCTGGTCCACCTACTTGTGCTCAAAAATTCTCTCTGTCTCTGACAAATAAAATCTTTAAAGAAAGAAAGAACGAACGAACAAACTCAGTCACCACTGGAGAGCAAGAGATATTTACTACAAAGGATTTGTATAAAAAAGAGTATGTAATGACCATATACATGTTTACAGACTTGATAAGAATTTTTAGGAAGTAGTGATACTATGTTTATGACACTTAAAAATGTTGATGTGCTAATGCCTCATTTGAAATAACTTAGCATATATATTTATAAACTGTTAATGACAAACATAAATCCAATCATTTTGCCTGTGCTCTAGTCCTATATGTCCAACTGTTCTGGTACATTTCTGCTGAGATACTGCACAGCCACCTTAAACCCAATTTGCCATATCATATAGTGGGGTGATTCAGAATACAGGCTCTAACTCAGAGACCTGGGTTCAAACTTTGGCTATAACCCCTTATTCTGTGATCTTGGGCAACTTATCTAAAATGAGAATAGTACTAATAGTATCCAGGGTCATACAAAGCTTAAACAAGATGAATATAAAATGCCTGTTACAGGGTACCTGGGTGGTTAAGCAACTGCCTTTGGCTCAGGTCATGATCTTGAAGTCCCAGGATTGAGTCCCATATTGGGTTCCCTGCTCAGCAGGGAGTCTTCTTCTCCCGCTGATCTTCCTCCTTTGCATGCTCTCTCTCTCTCAAATAAATTAATTTAAAAAAATTAAAAACAAATAAGATGCCAACTATAGCTACTTTATAAATATTAACTATTATTATTTAAAAACAAAATTTATTTTCTCCAAAAATTTAACCCTCTTCCCTATCACCATTTTTTAATTAATTTGAGAGAGAGAGAGAGCATGAGTGGGAAGGGTAGAGTGAGGGAGAAAGAATCTCAAGCAGACTCTGCACCAAGCACAGAGCCTAACATGGGGCTCAATCCTATGACCCTGAGACTGGGATGTGAGCTGAAACCAAGAGTTGGATGCTTAACCGACTATACCCAGGTGCCCCACCATATTTCTTTTCTTTCTTTTTTTTTTTTCTTATGTTATGTTAGTTACCATACCGTACATTGTTAGTGTTTGATGTAGTGTTCCATAATTCATTGTTTGCATATAATAAGCAGTGCTCCATGCAAACTGCCCTCCTTAATGCCCATCACTGGGATCCCTCCCTCCCATCCCCTCCCCTCTAAAACCCTCAATTTGCTTCCCATAGTCTATAGTCTCTCATGGTTTTTCTCCCTCTCTGACTCCCCCCCACCCTTCATTTTTCCCTTCCTTCTCCTAATGTCCTCCATACCATTCCTTATGTTCCACATATCTTCCTGGCTTATTTCACTTAGCATAATCCCCTCCAGTTCCATCCGTGTCAATGCAAATGGTTAGTATTCATTCTTTATGATGGCTGAGTAATAGTCCATTGCATATATATGGATCACATCTTCTTTATCCATTCATCTGTTCAAGGGCATCTCAGCTCCTTCCACAGTTTGGCTGTTGTGGACATTACTGTGATGAACATTGGGGTGCATGTGCCCCTTCTTTTCACTACATTTGTATCTTTGGGGTAAATACCCAGTAGTGTAGTTGCTGGGTCCTAGGGTAGCTCCATTTTTAACTTTTTGAGGAAACTCCATACTGTTTTCCAAAGTGGCTGTACCAACTTGTATTCCCATCAATAGTGTAAGATGGTTCCCCTTTCTCCACATCCTCTCCAACACTTTTTGTTTCCTGCCTTGTCAATTTTGGCCATTCTAACTGGTTTAAGGTGGTATCTCAATGTCATTTTGATTTAAATTTCCCTGATGCTAATAATGTTGACCGTTTTTCATATGTCTGTTAGCCACTTGTAAGTCTTCTTTGGAGAAGTGTCTGTTCATATCTTCTGCCCATTTTTTGACTTATTATTTGTTTTTTAGGTGTTGAGTTTGAGAGGTTGTTTATAGATCTTGGATACTAGCCCTTTATCTCTGGTGACATTCACAAATATCTTCTCCCATTCCGAGAGTTGCCTATTCGTTTTGTTGACTGTTTCCTTTGCTGTGCAGAAGATTTTTACCTTGAAGAAGTCCTAAAATTTCATTTTCACTATTGTTTCCCTTGACTTTGGAGACGTGTCTTGAAAGAAGTTGCCATGGCTGATGTCAAAGAGGTTACTGCCTATGTTCTCCTCTAGGATTCTGATGGATTCCTGCCTCAGGCTGAGGTCTTTCATCCACTTAGAGTTTATTTTTGTGTATGGTGTAAGAGAATGGTGAGGTTTCATTCTTCTCTCTGTGTGTGTGTGTGTGTGTGTGTATACACATACAGCTTTTCATAGCTCCCACAAATATCCATTAGCCTGAAAATCTTGGGAAAATATTTGAATTTTTTATTTCCTTCATTATCTATATCCACTTTAACACCAACTCTTCAAGAAAATATCACTTAGGTCTTTCCTTTCTAATAAGCTCTCAGTACATTTGGTCTCTCCAGGAATTCTTCAGCTCATTACTGTCTCATCTTTCAGTAAACCCTGGCCACACTAGATATTAGCTGGGTGATTTAGGCAAGTTGCTTAGCTTCAGTAAGCTTCAGTGTTCTCCACCGCACACTGGGGGTGGTAATATCAACCTCATAGAGTTAATGTGAGGATTAAACTATATAATGCACTAAAAATCCTTTTTACTGTGCCTGATGTAAGAGTAAATAGTAAATGCCTGCCAAAGGGGGTTACTTTTACCATTTCCTAGTTCTTTGATATTTATAACTTAAGAGCATTTTAGCTTTTTAAACTGTCACATCTCACTGTTCACTGTTCGCTGATCTTGCATCCACAAAGCCTCCAAACCCTTCCACACGTGTGCTGGGCTCTGGTTATTCCACATACCTCCCTCCTCTACTGCCTAGAACCACTATTCTCAGCTGACTCAACTTAGAATCAACCGAAATGCCCCTTAAAAAAATACCAATGCGCAGGCCACTCTAAGACCCGTTAAATCAAACTCTCCCCAGGTAATTCTAACCTGCAACTGCTGTTGAGGAGCACAACTTTGTTTTTCTGGTTTAGGTTTGGTTTTGTTGTTCACATTTTGCTTTGTTTTGTTTGGGATCTATACAATTTTGCTCCTGTTTCTGAAGATGTTTTTGGGTCTTGATTTTACCTCTCGTTGCTCCTGAGTTTCTGCAAATTTAGGCATCGTGTCAGCCAGATCCTTAACCAAATCACTTGTAAAAATTAGAGAATAAGACAGTAACATTTTCCTGGAGAATTCACCATAACATGGCATCAATTCATTAGTCAGCACTTTGGGGAATATCATCAATCGAGTACCCCAGTTATGAACTTGCATAACTTCACTGATAATATTTCTTGATCTGCAAACATCACTCCTTCCAAATGTTTTACTTCTAAGGATACTATAAGAGAGCCTGTCAAAGGACTCTCTAAAATACAGATGTGTATTATGATCCTATCTAAAAATGATATGCGGTTTTTATCAGGCCTGGTTTTTCTAGTAAACCTGCTCTCTTCCTGATCACAAGTCCTTTCTCAGTTCTTTTTTTTTTTTTTTTTAAGATTTTATTTATTGATTTGACAGAGATCACAAGTAGGCAGAGAGGCAGGAGGAAGCAGGCTGCCCACAGGGCAGAGAGCCCAATGTGGGGCTTGATCTGAGGACCCCAGGATCATGACTTGATCCAAAGGCAGAGGCTTTAACCCACTGAGCCACCCAGGTGCCCTTCCTTTCTCGGTTCTTAAAGATTCAATAATTCATCCTAGAGTCTCATTGGAAGTCCTAGCAAGTTCTCAGTCTGATAGTTGGCAGCATCTTTTTTTTTTTCTTTTTAATCTGAGGCTTTATTTTTCTAACTCTATAGTTTAAGGCCCTTTCAGTTCTCTCCAACCTGAAGATTATCAATAGCCACTTAGTAGTCATCTACAGCTTTTTGATAGATTGAGATGATGGTATCATTTTTCTTTTTTTTTTTTTTTTTGGTTTTTAAAAAAAATTTAATAAACATATAATGTATTATTAGCCCCAGGGGTACAGGTCTGTGAATCGCCAGGTTTACACACTTCACAGCACTCACCATATCACATACCCTCCCCAAGGTCCATAACCCCACCACCCCCTCCCTACCCCCACCCAGTCACCCTCAATTTGTTTTGTGACAGTAAGAGTCTCTTATGGTTTGTCTCCCTTCCGAACCATCTTGTTTTATTTATTCTTTTCCTACCCCCCAAGCCCCCCACGTTGCATCTCCACTTCCTCATATCAGGGGGATATGATAGTTGTCTTTCTCTGATTGAATTACTTCGCTAAGAATAATACCCTCTGGTTCCATCCACGCCGTCGCAAATGGCAAGATTTCATTTCTTTGGATGGATGCAATACACACACACACACACACACACACACCCCACATCTTCTTTGTCCTTTCATCTGTTGATGGACATCTAGGTTCTTTCCATAGTTTGGCTATTGTGGCTATGCTGTTTTCCAGAGTGGTTGCATGATGGTATCTTTTTAATATATTGAGCTATTGTTCACCCAGCACTGGGGATGAACTAGACCCCATGGGTATTTCTTTGCTATTTGACTCTCTTGATCTCCCTTTCTTCTTATTACTACTTAATTTGTTCTTTCCACATGATGATAAAGTTTCACAGGAAAAAAAAAAAACAACACAGAAATATGCTTAAGGAGTTAATAAAGACAGTTAACTCAATTTAATTGTTTCTATTCAGTAGCATTATGTCATTCACCCCAAGGGGTGGCCTTGTTCCCCATTCTTGTTTCCCTAACTCAAAAACAAGTCTTTTTTTTTTTTTTCTATTAGTAATTTTCGCAAGCCTCAGCATCTTGTGAACTTTTAGCCTCACTGACATCATTCCCATATATTCCCTCCTACTTCTCCGAACTATTTCTCCTCCCTCCTCCTCAGTGAATTCCCCTTTCTCCCTCTTCCCCGGCCACCTCCACTCTCCCTCTTGCTGCTTCTCCTCTCATTTCCGTTGTTATTTTCGCTCTTCTTCTTCTTGCCTTTCCATCATATTTCCTTTTCATTTTTTTTCAAGCGTCCTTTAAATATGAACTTGCTGGAGAATTCTTCATGGATTCACATCCATCGCTTTATATTTCTCCCCTTCCCTCCATCAATGTAGATCAGAGGCAGAAAACTTTTTCTGTAAAGAAGCACAGAGTGAATATTTTAGGCTTTGTTTGCCTACAATCCGCATTGTATCTGCTCAACTCTGTCATGGTAGCACAGTAACAAGTGTGACAGAGATAAAACTCTGTTTATGGACATCTACTTATGAATTCTACATATATTTCACATGTTATAAAATATTCTTCTTTTGATTTATTTAAAACCACTTAAAAATGTAAAATCTATATTTTTAGCCACTGAGCCTTATAACAGGTAATTTTACAGAATTCTCATGTAGGCTGGAGTGTGCCAGTTCCAGCCAGAGAGGGTCAAAATGTACCATATACCTTACATCAACAAGGAAAACGTGATAATAGAACTAATCGCATAAATAAACTCAACTAGCTCTTAAATCCACATTTCCATTGGGAGCTGCTACGGGTTGAGTTGTGTCCCCTCAGAAGGCTCATTCAAATATGCATCTTCGGTATTAATAATATATGATGACTAGATTGGGCAGGCATGGTCCTGTAGCATACAGCACAATGCCTTGTACAAAATGGGGAATCACAAATGTTTGGTAATTAGAATTAATAAATGCAAAACAGCCACTTAGAGTATATGCATTCAAAGCATCAGTATTCATGGGGCACCTGGGTGGCTCAGACAGTTGAGCCTCTGACTCTTCATCTTAGCTCGGGTCTTAATCTCAGGTCATGGGTTTGTACCCTGTGTTAGGTTCTGTGCTGGGCATGGAGTCCACTTTTTAAAATTTATATATATTCATATAATTTAATAAGTCCTTTCATTGGCATTTAAAATTCAGATTGTTCTTTTATATGTGTGTGTTATCTTTTGAAGGAAAAGAATATGGGAAAAATATAGGAAAAAATATCAAAGGACTAAAATAATGTACTATTCTAAAGAAAAGTACTGGAAAACAAGAGAATACAATTTAAGTGGAAAAATACTTGAAAGAAAATAAATTCATTGCTTGAGGGAAGCATGGTGGCTCAGTCAGGTTAAGTGGGAGACTCTTGAGTTCAGTTCAGATCATGATCTCATGGGTCGTGTGGTAGAACCCTGAATCAGGCTCCATGCTCCACAGGGAGTTGGCTTGAAATTCTCTCCCTCTGCCCATCCCCTCATTTAAATAAATAAATAAACAAATCTTTTAAAAAAAGAGAAAAGAAATTCATTACTTGAGAGAAAAATGGGCTCATTCTGTGATGTATACTAAAAACTTCTGTTCGTTGACTTTTTCCAATTCACAGTAGACAGTTAATGATGTATATTAAAAATAGAGAAGAATTCTGCAGAGGAAATTCACTGCCAAATAGTAGCATTTGTATACCCTTCTCAAGAAACACCAAGGATTACTGGCAGCACTAGAAGCTAAGGGAATGGCATAGAACAGATCCTTCCCCAGAGCCTTCAGAGAACATGGTACTACTGACAGGTTGATTTTTTTTTTTTAAGATTTTATTTATTTATTTGACAGAGAGAGATCACAAGTAGGCAGAGAGGCAGGCAGAGAGAGAGGAGGAAGCAGGCACCCTGCTGAGCAGAGAGCCCGATGTGGGACTCGATCCCAGGACCCTGAGATCATGACCCGACACTATCCCCTTGTAGGCTCAGGACCTCTCAGTTACTTTCTCTGTACTAAGCGGGACTGTGCTAGACTTTGGGAGGCTGCCTTTAGGTCCACCAAGCTAGGCCCCTTTCTCAGCCTTTCACCTGACATCTAGCCTGATGTGTGTGGTGTTACATTAACCATGGTTTTCCCCGAGAGGCATTAGAAGTATATTCAGCCTGCATCTGAGGAAGTCGGTTATAGACTTCAGACCTGGAATTCTCCTAAACATATCTGGGTATGTCTGCTGATGTGTTTTCCTCTGAAATTCACCTCTAGGCTGGGGATGAAGAAAGCCACCCCTCTCCTGGTCCCACCCCTCAGTAGCAGGCAGACCATTTCCTTCCCAGGGTGGCAGGAACTTTTCCACATTACATTCTCATTGTTTCTTCTGTATATTCTGTATATTCAACTTACAGTCAATCCTTTAAGCTTTGATTCTGGAATAAAATCTAAGCTTTGACAATGGTGAGAAAATCCTTTTTTCTCTCTTGAAAGCCATATTTCAAGACTATAAATTTTTTAAAAGTCAGATTTGGAACTCATGGCTAATCAATGACTTCTTTTTTTGAAACTCTACTTTCTCCTTTTCCCAGAGACAATGTGCCCATGGGCAGGCCAACTCTACCTGGCAGAAGGACTATGGAAGGTAAAGCTAAATTGTTGAAAAAGGAAAATATCCCAGGTGATATTTTAAAACAGTTCTACACGAGAGTCACTCATGACTTTATTGTCAAAATTGTATTTTTTTGAGAGCTTCCCTAACTTGTTGAGCTTTGTCTCTTTTAAAGTGCAAGAATTGTTTTGTTTTGGTTTTGCTTCTTTGCTTCTCTTAGACGACCTTGAATTGACTTTACCTGATGAATACAGCTATTTGGGCTCCTCCTATGAGTTAGCCTTACTCTTTCAGTTTTAGAAGCTTCTCTCTAAGCCTTTTAGAACAAGTTCTCAAGAGCTACCCTGGGCGCATTGAGAAACTCTTCAGAGGCATTCTCAAAAAAGCCCTTTTCTATCTAAGCTGAAATCCCAAGGCCACACTCATCTTCCATGACATACTTTCTCCTGTCTCTGGAGGGAATCTCTGTCTTCCTGGGCATCCACTGGTATCCTGCAATCACCTCCACTGGTATTCCCAAGGGTCGCAACAAAGGAATCTCCATTGTTTCTCCTGGGAAGCCTCAGTCAAAGAGAATTTCTGATGGCCTATTCTGACCCCCCAGAATTCTTGAGAAGGGTATGCAAATACTACTACATGGTGGTGAATTTCCTCGGTAGAATTCTTCCATATTTTTTATGTGCATCATTAACCATCTACTGTGAATTGGGAAAAGTCAAAGATGAACAAAAATTTTCAATGTACATCACAAAATGAGCCCGTTCGCTCAAGCAATGAGTTTAAGTATTTTCCCACTTAAATTGTAATCACTTGTTTTCTAGTATTTTTCATTAGCATAGGACATTATGGTAGTCCAGTGATTTTCTTTCATTATTCCTTTCCATATTCTTTTCCTTCAGAAGATAAAAATATACTTAAAGAACAATATGAATTTTAAGTGCCAGTGAAAGGACTTGTTAAATTATATGTGTATGATTTGAATGCATATATTCAGGGTAGCTGTTTTGCATTTATTGATTCAAATTACCAAACATTCATGATTCCCCATTTTGCATAAGGTGCTGTGTTACATCTGCAAGACCATACCAGCCCTTTAAGAATCCCAATCTGGTTATTATAATTCATAAGGTATGGTATGACAGAGGAGCATGGACTTGGAAGTCAGATGCATTTGAACTCTTCCTAGATCTGCTGTTCACAAACTGTGATCTTGGACAAAATAGCTGTTATTATTATTCAATCAGAGGATGAAAAGTCCCACAATGTTCAATGTGTGAACTGAAGGGAAGTGACAAGTTCTGACTATAGTAAGGAGGGATTTAAAATACTTGGCAAAGATGGGGCGCCTGGGTGGTTCAGTGGGTTAAAGCCTCTGCCTTCGGCTCTGGTCATGATCCCAGGGTCCTGAGATCGAGCCCTGTATCGGGCTCTCTGCTCAGGGAGCCTGCTTCCTCCTCTCTCTCTGCCTGCCCCTCAGCCTGCTTGTGATCTCTGTCTGTCAAGTAGATAAATAAAATCTTTTAAAAAATAATAAATAAATAAATAAATACTTCGTAAAGAAATGTACTTAGAGGAGAACTTTGAAACATAGGTAGGATTGCCAAGGGTGAAACTGGGGTGGGGCCAAGAGAAAAAGAATATTCTTTGGTTTATAAATAAAACACCCGAAGTTTAAAAGTAGGTGTGTCTTATTATTTGACTCAACCATTAAATTAATATAAGTATTGTTTTATGACTATATATAAATGTGCCATTTTATTGTTTGTATTTTTGTGAGATATCCAAGTGAATACGCTGTGAAAATGTTGTGATATGATAAAACCCAAAGTACATACATTTTTTGACTTGCTGTTATATATAATTAACCAAAAGTGATCTTTAAAGTAAATAATTAAGGAATTCTATACACTAGTCCTACTTTTATCCAGTAAGTTCTTTTTACTAACTTTGTATTAAAATCCAGGAGCACCCGGGTGGCTCATTCTGTTAAGCCTCTGCCTTCAGCTCAGGTCATGATCCCAGGGTCCTGGGATCGAGCCCTGCATGGGGCTCCCTCCTCAGCAGAAAGTTTGTTTGTTTCTCTCTCCCTCTGCTCCTCCCCACAGCTTGAGCACGCTCTCTCTCTCAAATAAGGAAATAAAATCTTATAAGTAAATAAATAATTTTGCATTGCTCCAAATCTATTCACCTGGCTTCTTTCAAACAAGGTTAACTCTATTTCAAGCAGAATGCTTCACAATTCAACAAATAGCTGAGATACTAGAGAAGTTCCTATTCACTATTGCACACAATCTCTCTAGAAATGTTGTTCCTAATTAAGTGTCATCTTTTTTTTCAAATGTTCCTTAATCTTGTTCCTAAAAATTAAATACATTAAGATAATTGCTGATTAGGGGACCCGTAGGTTCAAAAGAAAGGACAGGCCAGCCTGTACTTGTCTAGTCCAGACCAGCAGTGTGCTAAGTGGGAGGAGGAGGGAGGGTGTGTGCACTCCAGGGAGTGCTCAAAACCACCCGCTGAGCTCCAGCTGGAAAACACGAGAACTTAGGTTCAGGTACATATTTTTTTTTAAATTCAACTTGTATAATTTTTATCGTGTGCATATTTTATTAACATAATAATATATACGTATACAATTTGTAAATGGAGACATTTACCTGTGTTGGGAGGACGTGCTGTTATTTTTAACTATTAGCGATAGGAAACGGAAAAATTGAAGCACTTCCCTTTGAATGTCAGGGCTGGTCACACAGCAGAAATAACCCGAACCTACATCATTTAGACCCTAGCTGGTGGGTTTATGAGCCAGATGTGGACTTTCATACTTGCTTCACCATTGTTGGTAGGGTTGTTTTCTTAAACAACAACAACAAAAACAAAAGTGCTCCATATCCCTTGGCCCTAGTTTTAGTAAATATCATTGTACTGTTTTGATTGATCGGCTTGCCATTGGCAATAGCAAATAATTAATAGTAACCCCATAATTACTACAGTGCTATCATTTATTGAATAATTTTAGACCTCAAAGAAAATATAATGGGTAATGGTAACTGGGTTCTTTTACCTGCCTTGGTTTCAGAAGAGGAGGACTTTAATCTGAAGCATGGAAATTATTTGTTAACTTTCCTTATGGAAAACTTACCCCCGCACTCCCTAACTTCCCTGCTACACACACAGATACACACACACACACACACAAAGGCTGTTAGAGATACTCTCAACTCCTAGATCACAGCCACACTTTCCATTGACTGAGCCAGCCAGGTGCCCCTCTGATCCTGTATTCTGACTTTTCCCTGAAAGGACAAAAACAAAAGTGCTTTGAGTCTTTTTTATGAGGACTTTGAGACTATTTTACATATTCTTTTCACCAGAAAGGGTAGGAATTCTCTGGGATTAAAAAAAAAAAAAATAGAGAAAGATCTTACAGCCACAAACATTTGGAAATCCTAGGTATAAAGGAAACTAATTTTCTTCTTGGTTTTCAATTTCTACCAACACACGCTATCGTTTGTTTTACATGATGAGCCCACTGCCTGAGTACACATAATCTGAGATGAGAGAGTTTATTATCTACTCTATAAGAGATAAGACACGCCACATTTGTTTAGGTTGGGCCCTCAATAGAGGTGAGCCATGACACTTGCTTCCGGTCTTTTCAGAAAGAAGCATCGAGGCCTTAAAAGGTGAACTCAAAGAATGTAATTTCCATCCTAGTTATGGTATTGTTTGAGTGTTATCTAACACCAGTCTCTCCTAAAATTATTTCTGGAAGAGTCAGCTAAATTTCAGCATGAAAAACATCACCTAATATTTTTTTTCCAAGGGTGGGCCCTAGTACCACAAATTGTTAGAATACAAGGTGCTTAATAAAATTTTTGAGTGATAATATAAAATATTGCACTTATTCATTTTAGTTTATAAACAATAGCTATTGTGTACACGATGCTTTTTGAACAACTACATAATTATATATGAGCATTGTACGATTTCTTAGATATAAGTGTCCTCTTACCTTTACGTTACTTGAAGTTCCCCAATATGTATTTATTTATTTATTTGTTTACTTATTTATTTTGTGGCAAGAACATCTGAAGGCACAGAAGTAAAAAGCGGTCAAATTGTAGCCGATGGCAGTGATAAGGCTCTGGAATTGGATAGAAATGCATGAGTTAGAAAACAGAATCTGGTGCTTAATCAGCCTTATTTTATACAAGAACAACGACCTCTAGTCCAGGGTGGGTTTTGAAGCCCAAATGGAAACATGCAGGTAGAAGTCTCTGGCACATGGGAAGGTCCTCACCTGGAGGGGGCTATTATTAATGATGTTGTGCTAATTTTTCGGAGGTCTTAAAACCACTGTACATTCCTCCCAGAGACTGAGAAAGATTGTGGGAAATTAGCAATTGTGTTTGTGTCTTGGAACAAGGCAGTTCCTCTCCCTCCAAATGTTTACTGTCTTCATCAGCCGTAACCAGCCTATCATTCAGAAATGGAGCAAACTATTCTCAGCAGTTAAAGCACTTTATTAATGTCATCCCCATGGAAACTTCTGCAGGAAAGAAGTCATGCTGATCAAGGGTAATTGATTATATTAGAGTCAGATACAAAATTCAGCTCTCGCTACATTTCAATGTATGCCTGCGCCTTTACACCCATTTGGGACTCTGCCAGGCCCTTGCATGGTCTGGCAGAACTCAAGAAATTAGGAAGATACCAAACCCATTATGTTCACAAGCAGAAAAATCTTTCTTCCTTTTTATCTCTACCAAATCATTTCGCAAATTTTCTTCATAACGCGCACATGTTTTCACATTTGTAAAAATTTGGGCCAATAGATAACCAGTTCTTACCTCCAATGTAATAGTGAATATAGTTTTGTCTTTATTTTCAGCAATTGCAATGAAAGAAAATTGAAATGTATCACACGGATTGCTTATGAAGTGTTTATTTATATCAGAATTTCTTTATCATTAGCTCCTTGAAGAAAACCAAGGACTGGCAGAGAAGCATGAAGCAAAAATGTTAGGGGCTCTTGAGCAATGAAGCAATGAAAAAATCATCAGTTTACCAAATTTTGTTTATATATAGCCTACCAGGGAAGATTTACATCTGGATACTCTTAGGTCTATTTGTTTATTTGTTTTAATATTAGCTTTTTAAAATATACCCCAAATAATTCAATATATAAATAAGATCATTATGCCAAAAAGAGAAACACGATTCCAAGTTTAGATATATTTATAATGTTTCTCATGTATGAAATGAAACTAACCTCTGTCTCATTGGGAACAAAGATAAACATAAATCACTGAAAAAACTAGAGTTGTTAATAAAGAGAAATATTTAAAAGACATGCTGAAGCTTCTGCTTCATTAGGCTTTTCAGAAGACATCTATAACTGAAGTTCAGTAACCTGAGTGGTTCTAAAGTCTGGTGGTAGTTAGGACCGGTTAGAGGATTAGTCTTCAGTACGCCTTGGCCCAAATCTTGTACTCAGCTGTGTTTTCCTTTGTTGCTGTTGAACAAGATTATATAATATTGTGGAATAGTTGTTCCTTGCTTGAGTTCAATGACATCACAGAGTTTTCTAGCTCATGTCAGCTAGCTCTCTACTTGCTCCTGGGCTGCTATCAAGTTCCTGATTCAGATGAATTAGGTGCTGCGATACATGCTACTACACACCATTGACTCCAGTAGTTCTTTTCTCAGTCTGAATTATTACAAAAGTGAACACATAACTGTAGGCCCTTAACATAACTCATAGAGAAGAAAACTATCATCTAAAGCGGGGGTTTTCAGATATATTTTTACCAAGACATGCATTAAGAAAAACATTTTATTTTATTTATTTGTTTTTAAAATTTTATTTATTTATTTATTTATTAGAGAGAGAGCGAGCAAGAGAGAGCATGAAGGGTGGCGGGTGGGCAGTGAGAAGCAGACTCCTTCTGGAGAAGTAGGACTCAGGGCTTCATTCCAGGACCCTGAGATTATGACCTGAGCTGAAGGCAGATGCTTAACCAACTGAGCCACCAGGCGCCCCATACTCAATACATGCAAATTTATAGATTTTATACCCACATATGCATATGTGATATTTTATTTTATTTTATGAGAGGAGGGTGATAAAGGTATCTTTTGTTATTTTGATGAGGTGACTTTTGGAACATTCCTAAGGATGGGGGTTGGTTGCCAGTGGAACCAACCATATGATTAGACCGTTGGAACTACCCCATTCCTACAGCCCAGCCTCTAGGAAGAGGAGAGGGACTAGAGGTTGAATCAATACCAACAGCCAATGAGTTCATCATTCATGCCTGTATAATAAAGCCTCCATAAAAACCCAAAAGAAGTTCGGGTCCAAGATGGTGACATAGGAAGACCTCAAATTCACTTCCTCACAAAACACACCAAATTACACCTATACATAGAACAATTCCTCCTAAAGAAGAATTGAGAGCCAGCTGAACAGTGTCTGCAACACAAAAGACAGAGAGAATGGCCAAAGAGAATAGTGAGAGCCAGAAACATGGTAACAAAGGGAATGCCCACCCCCTCACTCCCACCCCACCCTCATACCTCCCCTCCTCTGCCCACACCCCCCCCCCAACACACTCTGCTGCAAATTGCTGAGGGTTGGGATAGTACTGAGGGACCAGGAACAGCTGCCTTGATCTTTGGGCACAGAAACAAAGCCATAGTTTAGAAAAATGCAACTAGCATAGAAAAGAGAAAGCCCCAGAACTTCGCCAAATGCAGTAGAGGTGCTACAAGAATGCTCTCTGTTGTCAGAGGGACTGGAGAAAGACATGGTTTACATTCCTACTTCACCTTAGAAGCCTACTGGTGGAGCAGGGTCAGGACCACATCACCTGGTCTGGTCTACACAGGGAGCCAGCTGCCTCAGCAAGTGCCAGGTTCACAAGTCCACACCAGCCCTGGTTGCCCTGGGGCACAGAATTTAAACCATGCACATTTTGTTTTGTTTTGTATGTTATTGCTTGTTCATTCCTTTTCTTTTCTTCTATTTTCTTTGTTTATTCTCTCTCTCTCTTTCTTTTTTCTTTAAAAAGCCATGGTTTAAAAGAGCAACTAGCATATGAAAGAGCCAGCCCTAGAACTCTGCCAACAGGTATGTGTGTGTGTGTGCTGGGGGGAGGGAGCATGTTATTGAAATGCTCTCTGGGTTGGAGGGGCTGTCTGATGGAGTATAAGTACTCTCCACCTTGAAAGCACCGACCCCGACCCCGTGTACCATCTGGATGCTGTAACTGGCCTGTTGCTTCTAGCCCTCACTAGCCCAAGACTACCAAGGTGGCCACCAAGCAGTGCACACCAGAGCTCCCCTAATTAGGGCTCACTGCAGCCCCAGGCTTTGTGTCAAGGTGACACAGGCACAAAGCACCCTAGAACATTCCAGGCCTCCATAACATTAGCTTCAGATGGCTTGTGAAAGCACCACGGTGCAGAGCACTCTGGAACCTCTCAGCTGACAACTGCTTCAGATCCAGTCACCCTGCCAGGGTACCCCCTACCTGGAGAGCTCTGGGACACTCCTGCCCAGGCTGACCTGGACTCCAAACACCTAGCCCAGGCAACCCCTGTGCTGCACACCTTCTGACACCTAGGTTTGTACCTAATTCTGCTTTGCTATCTTGCCAGATGATCCTCAGTTTGGAGAGCCCCAGGACAGCCCAGCTTGCGGCCCCTTCAACTTTGGTTGTTCAGGGTGCATTTGCTGGGAGAGCCCAAGGACCACACCAGCCCATGTCCATTTTAGCTTTAGCTGTCCTGCCAGGATACTCGCTGCACAGAGTGCCCAGGACCTCCCAACCTGTTCTCTGCCTTGGCTCCAGCCTCCCCTTTGGCTTATTACCTGTGCGGAGAGTCCTGGAATACCCTGGTTACATACACTTCAACTTCAGCTCTCCTGCCAAGGTGCCCTCTGTGTGTAGAGCCCCAGGTCCCTCTGGTTTGTACCCACTTTAGTTTCAGCTATCCTGCCAGGGTGCCCTCTGCACAGAGACTTCAGGGACCTCCTGGTCCACACACCATCTCAGCTCTAGGATCCCCACCAAGGCATCCTGCACAGAGGATCCTGGGACACTCAGGCTTGCACCAGTTTCAGCTTCAGCTGTATGTTCTATATGTCCTCAACATATAGAAACTCGGGACACTTGGTCTGCATTCCCTTCAGCATTAGCAGGCCTGACAGTGTGCTTACTATGTGAAAAACCCCAAGACCCCCAGCCTGAGCTAGCCACAAGTCTAGCCAGCCAGTGAAAGCCACCAAGCACACAGTGTACGTAGGAGATGGCCATATGCAAGACTATTCCTTCAAATTTAGGAGAAGTAGCTCTTCTGCCTACTCCATAGAAACAAAGAGAAAGCCAAGCAAAATGCTGTGTGTGTGTGGGGGGAGGGAGAACAAAGGAATATGCTCCAAAGAAAGAATGAGAAAAAAACTCAGAAAAGGAACTAAATGAAAAAGAGATAAGTAATATACCTGGTAAAGACATTAAATTAATGATTGTGAAGATATTTACCAGGTTGGAGAGAAGAGTGGAAGAACTCAGTAAGAACATCAATAAAAAGGTAGAAAATATTAAAAATAACCAATAAGAGTTGAAGAATACAATAACAGAAAAAAAAAACCCACACTGAAAGAATCAACAGTTGACTAAAATAAAGGATGCAGAACATATCAGTAAACTGGAAGATGGGTCAATGGGAAACACATAAGCTGAATAGCAAAAAGAGAATTTTTAAAAATGAGAATAGGTTAAGGGATCTCTTGGACAACATCAAGTGAACAAACATTCACATTGTAGGGATCCCAGAAGAAGAGAGAGAAAAAGGGGCAAAACATGTGTTTGAAGAAATAATAGCTGAAAGCTTTCCTAACCTAGAGAAGGAACTAGACACCCAGGCCCAAGAAGCACAGGGTTCCAAACAAGAGGAACCCAAGAGGTCCACATCATGATACCTACTAAATATAACGTCGAAGTTTAAATATAAAGAGAGAAATTTAAAAGCAACAATAGAGAAGCACAAAGTTACCTACAAGGGAAAATCTACATGCCTATCAGCTAATTTTTTCAGCAGAAATTTTGCAGGCCATATAGGAGTGGCATGATATAGTCAAAGTACTGAGGAAAAAAAAAACCCCACAACCAAGAATATTCTATCCTGCAAGGTTATCACTCAGATTTGAAGGAGAGATAAAGAGTTTCACAGAGAAACAAAAGATAAAGGAGTTTATCACCACTAAAGCAGCCTTATAAAAAATGTTAAGGGGGGACGCCTGGGTGGCTCAGTTGGTTGGACGACTGCCTTCGGCTCAGGTCATGATCCTGGAGTCCCGGGATCGAGTCCCGCATCGGACTCCCAGCTCCATGGGGAGTCTGCTTCTCCCTCTGACCTCCTTGCTCATGCTCTCTCTCACTGTCTCTCTCTCAAGTAAATAAATAAAAAAATCTTTAAAAAAAAATGTTAAGGGGACTTTTTTAAGTGGAAAAGAAATGGTTGTAATGAGACATAAGAAAATTGTGAATATAAAGATGTAAAATATGATAGCATATGCATAAAATGTGGAGAAAGGAGTTAAAAAAAAACAAGGAGAAAAGGAAAGAGAAAGAAGGTTTCTTTCTTTCTTTCTTTCTTTCTTTCTTTGTCTTTCTTTTTTTTAGAATGTTTCAACTTAAATGACCAAAATTAGTATAGACTGTTGTTTACTTTGGAAGTTATAGATGAACCTCATGGTAACCACAAACCTGAAATCTATGATAGATAAACAAAGAGTAAAGAGAAAGAAAATCAAACACAACCTATAGAAACTCACTAATCACAAAGAAAGAGAGCAAGAGAAGAAAGGAACAGAGATGAACTAAAAAAACAACCAAAAAACAAGTAACAAAATGACAATAAGCAATTACACATTAGTAATTACTTTAAATTGTTTAATGCTTCAATCAGAAAACTGAGGGTGGCAGAATGGATCAAAAAAAAAAAAAAAAAAATCAAGACCCATCTATATGCTCCCTAGAAGAGACTAACCTCAGATCTAAAGATAAATAGCAACTGAAAGTGAAGAGATGTAAAAACATTTACCATGCAAATGGAAGTGGAAAAAAAAGAAGTTGGAGTAGTAATACTTATATCAGAAAAGATAGACTTTAAAGACTGTAACAAGACACAAAAGAGATCATTACATAATGATAAAGGGATCAATCCAACAAGAGGCTAAAGCAATTTTAAGTATCTTGGCACCCTTAGCCAGACTCATCAAGAACAAAAGAGAGGAAACCCAAGTAAATAAAATCAGAAACAAAAGAGAAGTAACAACTGACACCACAAAAATATACAAAGGATTATAAGAAAATACTAAAAAAATTTATATGCCAACAAATTGGACAAGTTAGAAGAAATGTATAAATTCCTAGAAATATGCAATCTTCCAAAACTGAATAAGGAAGAAATAGAAAATCTAAACAGACTGATCACAAGTAATGAAATTGAATTAGTAATCAAAAAAGCACCAAAAAATAGTAGTCCAGTACCAGACTGATTTACAGGTGAATGCTACCAAACATTCACAGAAGAGTTACTACTTATACTTCAGAAACCACTCAAAAAAAAAAAAAAAAAATAGAAGGAGGAAATATTCCAAATATATTCAATAAGGCCAACATTACCCTGACATCAAAACCAAAGACACCATAAAAAAAGAAAACTACAGGCCAATATCCTTGATAAAAATATATGCAAAAATTCTCAATAAAATATTAACAAACCATACACAACAATACATTAAAAAAATCATTCATCACAATCAAGTGGGATTATTCTGGGGATACAAGGATGGGTAAATATTTGGATGTCAATCAATGTGATACACCACATCAACAAAACAAAGGATAAAAACCATATGACTATCTCAATAGATACAGAAAAGGTATTTGACAAAATTTAACTTCCACTCATGATAAAACTCAACAAAGTGAGTCTAAAAAGAACATACCTCAACATAGTAAGGGAAATATATAAAAAACCTACAACTAACATCATACTAATGGTTAAAAACAGAGCTTTTTCTCTAATATCAGGAAAAAGACAAGGGTACCCAGTCTCACCACTTTTATTCAACATAGTACTAGAAGTCCCAGCCACAACAATCAGACAAGAAAAAGAAATTAGAGACATCTGTATTGATAAAAAAATAAATAGTCACTATTTGCAGATGACATGATACTATACATAGTCAATCTTAAAGACTCTACCAAAAAACTACTAGAAGCAATAAATGAATTCAGTAAGGTTGCAGGATACAAAATTAATATGCAGACATTGGTTGCATTCCTATACACTAATAATGAAGGAACAGAAAGAAAAATTAAGAAAACGACACCATCTACAATTGTACTGAAAAGAATACAATACCTAGGAATAAACTGAACCAAGGAGATTAAAGACCTGCATTTTAAAAATTATAGAACATTGATGAAAGAAATTAAAGATGACATAAACAAATGGAAAGATATTCCATACTCATGAATTAGAAGAATTGATATTGTTAAAATGTCCACTTTGCACAAAGCAATCTATAGATTCAATTCTCTATCAAAATACCAAGAGCATTTTTCACAGAACTAGAGAAAATAATATTAAAATTTGCATGGAACAAAAAAATGACCCCAAGTAGTCAGGGGCAGCTGGGTGCTTCAGACACTTAAACATTTGCCTTTGGCTCAGATCATGATCTCAGTGAGCTGGGAAAGAGCCACATGTTGGGTTTCCTGCTCAGTGGGGAGTCTGCTTCTCTCTCTCTCTCCCCTGCCCCTCAACCCCAACTAGTTCTCTCACTCTCTCTCTCTCAAATCAATAAATAAAATCTTTTTTAAAAAAAGACCCCAAGTAGTTAAAGTAATCTTGAAAAAGAACAAGACTGGAGGTGTCACAATCCCAGGGCTCAAGATATACTTCAAAGTTTTAATAATCAAAGTAGTATGGTACTGGTACAATAAAAGGCATATAAATCAGTAGAACAAAATAGAGAGCCCAGAAATAAACCCATGGTCAATTAATCTAGGACAAAGGAAGCAAGAATATGCAATGTAGAAAAGACAGTATCTTCAATAAATCCTGCTGGGAAACTGAACAACAACATTTGAAAGAATGAAACTGGACCACTTTTTAACACCATGCACAAATGTGAACTCAAAATGGATTAGAGACCTAGATGTGAGCCCTGAACCCCTAAAAATCCTAGGAAAAAAACACACAGACAGTAATTTCTCTGACACAGACCATAGCATCATTCTTCTAAATGTGTCTACCAAGGCAAGGGAAACAAAAGCTAACTATTGGGACTGCATCAAGATAAAAAAGCTCTTGCACAGTGAAAGAAACAACAAATAAAACAAAAAAGCAACACATTGAATGGTTGAATGGAAGAAGATGTTTGCAAAAGTTATATCTGATAAGGGGTAATATTTAAAATATGGAGAGAACGCATACAAATCAACACCAAAAAGACAAACAATCCAATTAAAAAATGGGCAGAGAAACTAAATAGACATTTTTCCAAAGAAGACATACAAATAGCCAACAGACAATGAAAAGATGCTCATTATCACTAATCATCAGGGAAATGCAAATCAAAACCACAATGAGATATCACCTTATACCTGTCAGAATGGCTAAAATCAAATAGACAAGAAATGAGTGCTGGTGAGGATGTGGAAAGAAAGGAATTCTCATACACTGTTGGTGAGAATATAAATTGGTATAGCCACTATTGCAAAACTGTATGGAGTTACTTCAAAAATTAAAAATAGAAATATCACTTAAGACCATACTAATATTTCCAATATTGGGTATTTACATATCCACCCCAAAAAAACCCACTAATCTGAAAAGATATAGGCTTATTGTAGCATTATTAAAATAGCTGAGATACGGAAGCAACCCAAGTATTCATGAGTAGATGAAGGGGCATGGAAATATGGCATGATATATATTACACACACACACACACACACACACACACACACACACACACACACAGAGAGAGAGAAGAATATTACACAGCCATGAAAAGGATGCGATTGTGCCATTTGAGACAACATGGATGGACCTAGAAGGTCTTAGACAACATGGATGGACCTAGAAGGTATTAAGTCAGCAGCCAAGTGAAGTTAGTCAGACTGAGAAAGACAAATATCATATGATTTCAATCATATGTGGAATTAAAAAAAAAAAACCCAAACCCAACAACAAATAAATAAATGACAAAAAGCAGAATCAGAACTATAAATACAGAGAACAAACTGATGGCTACCAGAGAGAAGATGGGTGGGAGTTGGGCAAAATGGGTGAAGAGAACTGGAAGATACAGCTTCCAGTTATGGAACAAATAGATCATGGGAATAAAAGGCACGGCATAAGGAATATGGTCAATAGGATTAAATGGCAATTTATGGGGACAGATGATAGTTACACTTGTAATCAACATGGCATAATGTATAAACTTGTCAAATCACTATGTTGTACACCTGATTTTTTTTTTTTTTTAGAGAGATAGTGTACATGCAAGCAGGAGGGAGGAGCAGAAGGAGAGAAAGAATCTTAAGTGGGCTCCATGTCCAGTGCAGAAACGGATGTGGGGCTCGATCGTACAACCTTGAGATCATGGCCTGAGCTGAAATCAAGAGTCAGCTGCTTAACTGACTGAACCACCCAGGTGCCCCTTTGGTACACCTGAAGTTAATGTAACATTGTGTGTCAACTATACTCAAACAAAACAAAACAAAACAAAACCCAAGAAGACAGAGTTCTGAGAGCTTCTGAGTTGGTGAACAAGTGAACATTCAGAGAGAGAGGTGCCCTGGAGAATGCGTGGAAACTTCTTGCTCTTTTCCCATACCTTACTCTATGCATCTGTTCCATCTGGCTGCTCCTGAGTTATACCTTTTTATAATAAATCAGTTATCTAGTCATGCAAATGTGTCTTTGAGTTCTATGAACTACTCTAGCAAATTAATTGTACCCAGGGAGGGGTTCTTGGGAACATCTGATCTATCGCCAGGTGGTCAGAGAAGTGCAGGTTAACAACCTGGATTTATGATCGACGTCCTGAGTTGTTGAATTCTCCAAACTATGACTAGTTGGTTGGAAGCACAGGTGATAACCTAGGCTTATAAGTGGCATCTGAAGAAGTTAGGAGGCAGTCTTATAGAACTGCCCCCCTACCTAGGGGGTCTGATGCTATCTCAGGATAGATAGTATCAAAATCAAGTTACGCTTTGGATGCCCAGATGGTGTTCAGAGAATTACTTGGTGTTTTATGGGGGAAATCTATTCCCTCCTTCTAGGAGCTAGGTCTAGGAAGTCAAAAAGAACATAGATACACACACACACACACACACACACACACACACACACACACACGATGTGAAACTAAAGCTTCATGAAACAGTACTTACACTTACCATAGACAACACACTTTAAAATTTTCTCATCTGTTCTATTTTTTCTAAATGGTTGGGATCCACTGATAGATTGTGACCTGAAGTTTGAAAAAACCCCTTCTCAGGAGAGTCCCTAGAACTTGCTGCTTCTGCTGAGAATCTGCTGAGTTCGTCACTGTTAGAGCACAGGGGTAAAAACCTTCCCTTCTGCTAGGCATTTGTATAATTTCTGTATGTCAGAAACCAGTAGGAAACAGATTTTTATCTACTCAATGGCAAATAAGCCTAGAGATGTAGGGCTATGGTCTATTTAACTATAACCAAATAATCTTTACACCAATACTTCTTGACTACATTCTGATGAACTTGTTAAACATACTGTGAGCTACAGGGGGGGAAATAGGGAAAAATACAAAGTACTTTAAAATAAAAATTTAGCATTACCTCCGCTGCTTGCAGAATGACACCTGCAAATATTTTGCTTAGGGCAAAAGGAAGGGATGCTAGCTCCTTGTCTGATGTCAATTTAACGCAGCAGTAAATGGTGTACATTCCCATTTTGTCCCACCATGGGCAAGATCTGTAGTCAAGGCTTCCCCCCACCCCCTCACTTTCTAGATACCATTAATTTGCAATCTATTTGTAGTCCATGGTTAGAAATAGGTTTTTCATATAGCTGTGTGTGCAGCTGTCGACCAGAATCAGGGAGAGCTTCTGTCTGCTACAGCAGAAGTGAGAAGAGGCAGATGTGGCAGTTGGATGGAGGTTGGATTCAGAAAACTGGGGTTTGCAGATTCCACTCCTTGATGAATTATACTGTCTTAGGGGGAAAAAAAAAGCATTCACCTTCTCTAAGCCCCAAGATCATAAACATGTAGGGTGCTTATCATATGCCAGGCATGGTCCTAGATTTTGACAAAGATAACTAAAATATAGTACATATCCCTAAAACAGAGATGACAATAATGTAATACTATTCTTACTTATTATCAGAATTAGAGAGAACAAACAGAAAATACCCTGTACAATGTTTTACCCATTTTAGGATTATTTGTTCATTTCCTTTTTAATTGGAATCATCTTATTGTGAAATATAACCCGCGTTTAGAAAAGTGCAAAAACAGGTATGTTCAGCTCACAGAATTTTTAAAAAGCAAACATTCTTGTAACTGTTACCCTGATACAGAAATAGAATACTGATATTATTCCAGAAATCTCTACTTTCTCCCCCCAATCACAACCCCTCACTCTTGCTAAAAGTAACCATTTGCTTGATTTTTACAGTTATCACTATCTTGATTTTCTCTATATACACATACTTTTTAAGAAACCACATAAGTATACATCCTAAACATTGCAGTTTGATTAAGCCTGATTTTGAACTTAATATGCAATGCGGTCTAGCTGGCTTTTTTAGCAATCACATTATTTTTTACATTCACTGACACTATAAATGTGAGTTGTAGCTAATTCATTTATATTGCTGTATAACATTCAATTCAATAAATATGCCTTTCTAATCCACTTTATCTTTGATAGATGCTTGGTTCTTTTTCACTACTTGACTATTACACAAAATTTATGATGAAATTTCTTGGACATGTCTTTTGGCACATCTAAGTTTGCATTTCTGTAGAGTATATACTTAGGAGAAGAATTGCTGGTCATGGGACGTATGTGTCTTCATTCCTGCTAGATAACATGTACTATTCTCAAAAGTGCACCAATTTACAATCTAATCAGCAGTGCATGAGAGCTGCTTTTCCACCACTCTCTCACCAACTCTTAGTACTATCAGATTTTTAATTGCAGCTAGGGTATGCAGATTTCATTTCAGTTTAAATCTCACATTCCTGATTGCTAATAAGATGAACCATTTATCAGCGCTTTGGATTTCCTTTTACGTAAAGTGCCTGTTTAAGATTTTGGCCCATTTTTTTAAAGCGAGTTGTCCCTATTTCATAATGCTCTGAATATGATCTCTTGGTTATATATGTAATATAAATGTTATGCAAATGAATTTTCCCATTTTGTACCTTGCCTTTTCACCTTTTACTGATGTCTTTTGATGAACAAAGGCTCTTAATTTTAATTAGTCCACTGTATCAATCTTTTTCTTTAAGTGTCTTTTTTTTTTTTTTGGTCCTAACAATGTTTTTTGAAAAGTTCATTTCCCTCCCTGTACTCCAGTGCTACTTCTGTGATAAATCAAGTGTCCATATATACGTAGTTCTGTTTGTGTGCTCTCTTTATTGTCCTCTCGATGCATGTATCTATATTGTAACAATCCCACAGATACATGTCTTTACTAATCTTTATCTATTTATTTAAACAGTTACTGAAAAATTATGTTATAATTTTTCAATATGAATGTCTATTTTTCCATTTTACCTTTGGACCTTGTATCAACTTTTGTTTTCTATATTTGGAGGCTAAGTTATTAGATGTATACACTTTAAAATTGGTTATACATTCATGAATTAAATGTCTTACCATAAAGAAGTATCCTTTATTTCTAGTAATTGAAATTAAAAATTTTATTTTCCTATCTTTCACATCTTTATTTCTTAAATGTGTTTCTTAAAAACAGCTCCTAGTTGTAATTGTCTGAAAATCTGTCTCTTGACTAGATCATCTTGTTTACTTGCATTTCATGCAATTAAGGACTCATTAGTTTCTATCATTATTGATCTATTGCCTCCTTTGGTCCAAATCCATCCTTCATTGCTGTGCTTGTGATATTGAAACCTTTTTCTTTTGACAGCTGGCATGATTTTAGATTCATCAGGTGAAGCCACTGGATACAGAATGAAGGAGAATACAGAGGTCAAAAACATGTAACATCCCCCCTTAGACAGCTTCCTCTGGCACTTAGAAGGAAGCTTCGCAAGGAGTTCTATCACTAGGACACCTCACCGGACTCTTTCATATTTTAACGACTTCCTTTTCCATGCCGTTTCTGGTGTTGAAATTTTCACATTGCTTTCTAACTTATCTGGGTGTCAGACTGCTTCCACTACTAGGATATAACTTCTTTAAGAATAGGGTCTATGTATTTATTATCTCCACTCTGCAGTGCTTGTTCTAGGCAACAACAATAATAGCTAACTTATATTCTAGACATTGTTTCATGTATTTGAATATAGTAGATGTTTTGCCAGCGTTTACTGATGAAACAGCAAATTGTTATTACTATTTTTCAGGAGAAGTAGCTGAGGATCACAAAGGGAAAATAATTTACTGGTCACATACCCGGTAAGTGGAATGGTCAAAATTTAAACATAGATTATGTTTCTTTTCTCTATTCTGTGCTTTTAAGAAACAAGGATGCTTCATGCCTAGAGGGGCTTTTGTTATTTTGTTGTTTAGAGTTGAATCCTCTGTTGAATTTAAACTCAATATTAGACAATAAGGAAGAGCCTTCCATAGCACGATGTGCCAAGCACTTGACACACATTCACTGATAGGACAGGTATCATTATCATCATGCTACAGGGTAAGTCACTGAAGCCCAGAGAGGTGAAGTGCAACTTCTCAGGTCGCACAGCTTCTAAATGCCAGAGACAGAATCCAGACCAAGGAGGATCTATCCTCCTGGTCATTAATAAATATACTGACTATTTAGGTACATAAAAAAGGTAAGAAAACCAATATAACAAATACTTGTGTACCTATTTCTCAACATAGGAAAACATTATCCCCATGTACTGATCACATTCTCCTGTATTTGGTGGCTTTCATTTGTTTACATAGCTGTAGTTTATAGATTGATAGGTAGATGATGAATAGATGGATAGACGATGAATAAAGATATAGACATATAGATATAGATGTGTGTGTGTGTGTGAAAATATTGTATAATATATAATATTAGTTTCCACATTGGTATGCTTACATAAGTGACATTTCTCAGCAAATATTTAAGCATCCACTCTCTGCCAAGCACTCTTTTAAGAACGGAGAATATAGTAGTGACAGAACAAAATCCCTGCCCTCGTGAGATTTAATTTTGGAGTCAGAAGACAGACAATAAAGCATAAACAAAGCAACATATAATATATCTGGCAGTAATCAGTAAAAAAAAAAAAATAATGCATAGCAAGGGATAAAGAATGATGAGACTGTGGAGCAAGATAAAGTTCTCTTTTATCATGAGATATTTGAGGAGATATCTGAAAGAAATAAAAGAGCGATGTCTTATATTAAAAAAAAAATCTTGTCACAGTGGAGAATAGATGGCAATGAGCCAAGAGTGGGAACAGGGAGACCTGTTACAAAAAGTTCAAGTAAGAGATAATGATGGCTTTGATGGTTGAGGAGGTTATAAGTGGTCAGATTTTGCTTGTATTTTGAAGGTAGCATTTAAAAGAGAAATGCTCTGTAATTTAAAAAAATTTATCCGTATGTTTTTAGAATCAGGATTATATTAGCCTCATAAAATAATCTTGGCAGCTTTTGTTCCATCTTTAGAGAAATTTGTATCAATTAGAAACTAACTTTTCCATGAAGTACTGGTAGAAGTAACTGTAAACCAATTCAGCCTGGGATAAAATTTGCAGGTGGGATGGGGTGGGGTGGAGGTCTTTGACTACGATTTTAATTTCCTTAATTAATGTTTTCTTCAAATTCTTTTTTTTTTAAGATTTTATTTATTTATTTGACAGACTAAGATATCACAAGTAGGCCGAGAGGCAGGGAGAGAGAGGGGGAGGCAGGCTCCCTGCTGAGCAGAAAGCCTGATGCAGGGCTTGATTATGGATCCCTGAGATCATGACCTGAGCCAAAGGCAGAGGTTGCCACGCAGGCACCCTTTTCTTCAAATTCTTCCATTTAATTTTACCATCATCTTTTTCTTGGAATTTTTCCATTTCATCTAAGTTTTCAAATTTGTTAGCACACCCTTGTTTGTATTGTTACATCTGCATTTTATCCTTTTTCTCATTCAGTATGTTATTTTTTTTCCCTCTCTTTTCTATTAGTTTTGCCATGACTCTTTTCATTTTTGTTTTTATTTTTAAGAGACAGCTCTCCTACTCCCTCCCCACCCCCAACTTTCAGGCTCTCTCTCTCAAAAAAAAAAAGAAAAAGAAAAAGAAAAGAAAAAAGAAAGAAAGAAAAAAAAAGATAAAAATTGGGGGAGAAGGGAAAGGAGCAGAGGGAGATCCCTTTAAGAGAATCTTAAACAGGCTCCATGCCCAGTGGGGCTCAATCTCACAAACCTGAGATCTTGACCTGAGCGGAAGTCAAGAGTCTGCTATTTAACAAACTGAGGCACCCATGCGCCCTAGTCTTGCATGGTTCTTATTAAACTTATTTTCTTCATTTTTGAGAGAGAGAGTGTGTGCAGGTAGGGAACAGAGGGAGAGGGACAAGCAGACGGCGTCTGAGCCAACACCAAGAATTAGATGCTTAACCGACTGAGCTATCCAGGTGCCTCTCTTAATAAATTTTTTTTTGAAGAGCAAGGTCTGCAGTTTTCAAAAATCCTCACTGATTTTTACTATCATTGTCGTTTTTGTCTATTTCAGAGTTTTATGACTGTGAGAAGATAAGTAGTATTTTTTTGTTTTTCTAGGTGTTCTCTAATACTTTCCCTGACTTCACCCCCCACCCCCCACCTTATATTGAAAGCTTAGCTAATATAGTCTCATGGTTCAAAAGCTCAAAAGTACAAAATATTTTACACTGGGAACCCAACTTTCCATACTAACGCCCATATGCTCAATACTTCCCATGGTACCCACAGGTGAGTTTCTATGTGTCATTCCAGAGTTTATGCACATACCAGTCAATATAAATATAGAGTCTCATTTTCCCACTTTTTAATTAAAGGTTGCATATTATAAATGCTCATCTGTACCTTTCGTTTCACCTAATATATTTTATAGATTTTCCATAATAGTACATAAAATATTTTCTAATTATTTTTTAGAGCTACATATTATTTGTATTTCATTCAACATTCTCCTATTGATATACTTTCAGATTGTTTGTTGTCATTTTTGGTATAAATGATGTTTGTCACAGACATCACTTGTATCTTTTCAGCCTCACCAGGATCATTTTTCACTATTTTGTTTCCCCTATTTACTCCTGTGATGACCCATCTCACACGAGCTGTGTCTCAACTCCAACCAGACGGTGCCTTGTCCCTTGTCCAAGATGTGTCTTTCACCTTCTGTTCCAGGGAGCCCAGTTAAAACTGAGGCATGAGACGTGCTAGGACAGACTCAGCTCTCATGCCTTTAAAGCAGAATTTCAGGATAATAAATCTTCAAGAGAATGAAAGAGAATGGAAGAGAGTGAATCCTAGAAGAAAGGGCGATGGGAGCCAGCAGAGAAGTGATCCATCCTTTCTCCCTCCCAGGACTGCGTGAAGCACAGCAGTTCCTAGGCTCTGAGAATCCTACAAGATCAAGCAGTGAGTTTTCCTTAAAAACAGGTGGATAGTCTGCTCAGTAATAGACCTTGTACTGTTTTTTTTCTACTTCCTTGTCTCTTTCATCTTGCCCTTCACTCCTAAGCTTGCATTCTCCAGGAAGTAGCAACGTGGGAAGGCTGGCCCAGGCTCTGTACTTAAGAACTAAGACTCTAGAACCTGGGATAGCAGCCCTCTCAGGATTGGAATTTGGAGCTGTGTTTCTCTCCTGTTTGATGCCATAGGTCCCTATTGCTGGTGGCCAGCGGAGGTGGTGGTAACTCCTGTTTGCCATAGTGTCAGAATCACTAAGACTTTCATCCAGGTTAACTGGGATGAGATACAGGGGAAACTGAGGCTCTGGCCTATGCTGTGGCTATAGCACATCTCATGTCTCAAAGGATATGGCAACAATTACAGACATAAGGATTATGGAGGAGATTGGATCCTGTTCATGGCATTAGGCAATTCAAATAAGGTCACACAGAGCCCATTACCACCGTGAGACTCTGAAGGGCACCTTGATGGGTATTAAACTATAGCTTTTCAGCTCCAAACCCACTTGTCTATACTTTGCTTTGTTTATTTTTTATTTTTAATTTAAATTCAATTAGCCAAGGTATAGTACATCATTAGTAATTTTGTTTTTTTTAAGATTTTATTTATTTATTTATTTGAGAGAGAAAGAGAGAACACAAGCAGGAGGAGGAACCGACTCTCCACTGAGCAGGAAGCCTGATGCGGGGCTCGATTCCACATCTCTGAGCTCATGACCGGAGCTGAAGACAGACACTCAACCGACAGAGCCACCAAGGAGGCCCCACCATTACTTTTTGTTATAATATTCAGTGTATGTTGCTTTGTGATGCTCTCCTTGTTAATGGTTTAGCAGTGGGCTCCCTGTTAGGTTTTTCCAAAAGGAAACACTAGAGGGAGACTGAAAACCTGGAGGAGAAGAAACAACCAGCTCCTTCCCGTTTTGTGTTCTGTGCCTGTCAACCTCACCTCCTCAGATGTCCCAGCTTCCAGACCCCTCCTCAGAGGCCGAGTTCCTGCTACAGGGAGGTTCTTCAAGCTTTTGGGTTTTAATAAATCCAACCTCTTTCCTTTGATCCCCAACCCTTAGAATGGCAGCTTCCTTCTATCCTATTGCTTCTGTGTTATCTCAATATTATCCTTTTGCCTTTCAGTATCTAACAAATGCCTTATGATACACTGCCTCTGTTCTATAGCTGGACTGAGTCAAATAAATCGAAAGGGGTACCCTTTTCAGACATTATGGATGTAATGTGATATTTTGCACATCTGAAAGTGGTTCTTATAGTTTACTTGGTTGATTGACAGAACTGGGTTTCAATGATGCTCTGTATTCATTAAGACGGAGATGCAGAACTTTCCCCCATTGAAGGAAGGGGTAGGTATGTAAGGGTTTGGAGGATAGAGACATTGGAATGGATTTATCATCACTGATCTGTGCACTAACTTGATCTATCCTCATGACATCATCTTAGATGCCTCAGAGGACACTTAACTTCACTGGGGTTTTAAACAATATGTTAGTGAGGGGAGCACAAGTATTCTAGAAAAGCTCTGTGGTCCTTGTCATCTGTAGGCCAGGCAGGATGTTGGGAGATGCTGTCATTACAATGGGTCCCTGATTTCAATGAAAGTGCTAGAATCCTGACATAGTAGAGTTAAGTGGCAGCACTTAACTTAGAAATAGTGAGGACACATTTCCAGTGATGAGCATCCCAGATAAGGGGATAATCAAAACGTGTGGCCACCTGCCACAGAAATGAAACAGATAGACATACTATTAAAATGTTACTTGAGGGGCGCCTGGGTGGCTCAGTGGGTTAAGTGGCTGCTTTCAGCTCAGGTCATGATCCCAGGGTCCTGGTATCGAGCCCCACATTGGGTTCCCTGCTCTGTGGAGAGCCTGCTTCTCCCTATCCCTATAGCTGCCCCTCTGCCTACTTGTGTTCTCTATCTCTCTGTTAAATAAATAAAAACCTTTAAAATAAAATAAAATGCTACATGATCTGCAATACAGGAAAAAAAATAATAATCTGGGTCTCATAACCAGAAAGCTGACTTGACACTGCAATGGAGACTCAAAACCTCTCAGCTGGACTTGCAGACCCAAGCCAGTTCACAAACTCTGACTGAAAAGAAGAGCGAGTCTCGAACACCTCACCAGCTCAGTCAGCAGAACATGCAACTCTTGATCTTGGTGTTGTGTGTTTGAGCCTCATGCTGGGTGTAGAGATTACTTAAAAGCGGGGAAAAAAAAAAAAAAAGAAGTGGGTGGGTTCTTGAGAAAGTATTCTGCAACTTGGCCACAGGTATATACTGTAAATCTTCAAAGTTTCCCTCATTGAGACACTGCTGTCATTATTTACTATCATGATTGTGCACTAAATGAAAGGAAATACTCAGATCTTGGCTCATACAACTTCTGGAGTAGTTTATAAGAAAACCCTCAACTTCTACATCACAACGTAGACTATGCTTAAAATCAGGCCCTGCATCTGCAATGGAACAAAGGAGACTGACTGCAAACTTGATAGATATCTTAAAAAAAAAAAAAAAGAAAAGAAAAGAAAAGATTGTATTTATTTATTTGAGAGAGAGAGAGAACACAAGTTGGGTAAGAAGCAGAGGGAGAAGCAGGCTCCTGCTGAGCTAGGAGCCTGACTTGGGACTCTATCTCAGGACTCTGGGATCATGACCTGAACCAAAGGCAGACACCCAATCAACTGAGCCATCCAGGTGCCCCTTGAAAGATTTCTTATGTGAAAGACAGGACCTTGGCAGAAAAAGAATAGGGTCCTGAGATTTGGAATTAGGGCATTTAGATAGGTTAGCCTGAAAGTCCTGTAATACCTAAATACTTCTAAACCCTCTAGACTGACAAAAGCAGACCTTCCCATTTATTGGGGAGAGAGACTTTCTTCTACCCAGATACCATGCAGTGAATTCACCTAGTACCACATAAGGTGATGCAAGTTATTAGCACACACACCCCACGTCATTACAACGTGCTGAAATCTAGGGTCAGACTTTAGTGCTAGTTGAATGTGGAAGTAGTCTGCTCTAGGAAGAAACAGCTTACGTATCAAGGGAATTGAATAACATGAATCACATATACAAGTATAAACCAGGGGAACATGTGAGAGAACAGATCTTTAGAGCATTGGACTGGGTAGGAGCATGACATATAAGGCTGGATAGGGCTATTTATTGACATCCATCACTTGCGATTCAGTGTTTTGGCAAAGGCATCTGGACCCAGATCTCCCAATCTGCTGGGATGCTTCTCTGAGGTTTGGATACAGCAATAGCCTACGTAAGTGAAGTGGAGATGCCAGAATTTCCTTGCATGAGATTGGGAAAGGGGGCTCAAAGATACAGGAATGTTAGAATGGATTCAGTACTAATACCTGAGGACCTGCCACCTAACAGTTTAGGAGAGTTCTTGAATGGCAGCCTCTTTTTAAAGGCAACAAAATGTACTTGTGAAGGCATCAACAGTATCTTTGAGAAGTGTAACGGTTGCTGTCTTATACAGGCTGGAACTGAAGATGTGAGACGCTGCACTGAAGTTGTGATCCATGGAATTTAGGAGGATAAAGGGATTAACAAATGGCCGATTAGAATGGCCCAAATTAGCCAGACAGGAAACAACGTGTGTTGGAAAGGATGTGGAGAAAGGGGAACCCTCTTACACTGTTGGTGGGAATGCAAGTTTGTGCAGCCACTTTGGAGAACAGTGTGGAGATTCCTTAAGTAATTAAAAATAGAGCTTCCCTATGACCCTGCAATTGCACTACTGGGTATTTACCCCAAAGATGTAGTGAAAAAAAGGGCCATCTGTACCCCAATGTTTATAGCAGCAATGGCCACTGTCACCAAACTGTGGAAAGAACCAAGATGCCCTTCAACGGACGAATGGATAAGGAAGATGTGGTCCATATACACTATGGAGTATTATGCCTCCATCTGAAAGGATGAATACCCAACTTTTGTAGCAACATGGACGGGACTGGAAGAGATTATGCCGAGTGAAATAAGTCAAGCAGAGAGAGTCAATTATCATATGGTTTCACTTATTTGTGGAGCATAACAAATAGCATGGAGGACAAGGGGAGTTAGAGAGGAGAAGGGAGCTGAGGGAAATTGAAAGGGGAGGTGAACCATGAGAGACTTTGGACTCTGAAAAACAATGAGGGTTTGAAGGGGCGGGGGGGTGGGAGGTTGGGGGAACAAGGTGGTGGGTATTATGCAGAGCAGGTATTGCATGGAGCACTGGGTGTGGTGCATAAACAATGAATTCTGCTACACTGAAAAGAAAAAAATAAAATAAAATAAAATGAACAATGGATGACCAAAAAAAAAAAAATGGCAGAAGCCAGGTGGCAGCACTGAATCATCAGAGGCAAAGTGGACCTAATTACCATGATGAGTAAGGTCAACATATTTCACGGTTTGCTCAGGGTAGTTTTTGCCAGTTGTCCCAGTATAATTACTAATAGTGCCATGTTTCACTCTTGAAAGTGCCCTGGTTTTGACAATAAATCTTTGGTTACCCTAGAGTGGAATGACCAGCAGGATGCCTTGATCCATTGAGATCTAGGGTGATGGCAATTAGATCACGTTTTTGGTGTCAAAAGAGGACAATGGACCACAGTGTTACTTGATTTGTAGAACAACAAAAACAATTTTTAAACATGAGAGCTGATGAGCAGTAGGCTGATGTCAGTTAGCAGAAATCACAATTTCTCATTCAGTTTCCAGAACTAAGCCTGTTCATAGACCCAGAGCCAACGGACTGAAGCAGAGAATGTGTATCCTTGAGGAAGTACCCTGCAATGTCGTCACAAGTATATATTTTTTCCAATCCTCCCCTCAAGAGACTTGTGATTTTTTTTTCCAGGATAACTATCTGCTGAAGGAAGGAGAATATTCAGACTTTTTGAGGGCCAAGGATAAGGTAAAATTTATGCAGTCTGGTTGATAATAGAGTCCTGGCCCAAGTCCACCATAGAGCTGATCAGTGAGCCCACAAATTCATATTGCAGTCATTTTCCTGAGCCTGAATATGTAATTGGAATAAATATTCTTGGCATAAACAGAATTTTTACATTTGACTGTAGATTTGTGAAATAAGGACCACAGTGCTGTTAAGAACCCAAAGGAAAGTCTGTGAAACTGCCACCAACCCTAGGCAAAGAGAGTAAATCAGAAGTAATACCATCCAAGAGGACTGCACAGTTTAGTGGCACTATAAAAGACTGAAAGGATTCAGGAATAACATTCCCTACAATCTCAAGGCTTGATTCTTGCTCCTTTAAAAAACATGGGTAATGGGGGATGTTACCAGAATACCGTAAACGTAGACAAATTTGTAGTCCCAATTGCAGCTGCCATGACAATATGGTAGTTATAATGAAGCAGATCAACACAGTACTGGCATTCGGCATCTGACCGTTGATTTGGTAAATAAATGTGCTTTGCTTCATCTCAATTAGTAGAAAGGATCCAAGTCATAACAAGGATGTATGTTAGCAAGGACAAACTTATTGTCTTGATCTGCACCTACACTAACTTTCTTACTGTCATAATGTGTCTACATACTACTCGTCATTTTGATATCTCATGGAACAACATTACTGGTCCACTATATTGATGACATCCTGCTATTGAATCTTATAAGCAAGAAGTGGCAAGTACCCTGAATAATGCCCTAGTACTAGAAAGTGTAAGGAAAGCCCTTGTGGAGATTCAGGAACGTTCCATATTGGTAAAGTTTTCCGGGGTCAATGAACAGTACTGGGATATCCCCTTTTAAGATGAGGAACATATTGTTGCAACTCACACTTGACTGCCACAAGAAAAGGAGTACTGTATTCGGTGGGCTTCTGGATTTTGGAGTATGTTGGTACTGTAATACAGAATACTGCATTGATCCATTTGTTGAATGACTTGGCAGGTTTCCATTTTCTAAGAGACGCAGAGTAAGAGAAGGGTTTGCAATAGGTCCAGATAGAATGCAAGCTTCTTTGCCACTCAGGTCACATAAACCAGCCATTATGTTTTCAGTATACGAGGTTTTCACATCTTCTTACAGATTTATCCCTAAGTATTTCATATTTTTTATGTTATTTGAAATGGTGTTTTTATTTCAATTTTCAGTTGTATACTGCTGGTATATAGAAATACAATTTAGTTTCACATATTACATTATACTCAGGAACCTTGCTAAACTCACTCATCAGTTGACTGGATGCCATATATTAAAATGTTACCTTGTTATGTGTATACTTTTGTATTCCTAAAATATTTTTGAGATTTGTTCTGGGATCATTTGTTTAGATACAAAAATACAAACAATCTGATCTTTTCATGATTTGGTTCACAGGTTCACAGTATTGCTCAATGGAATTATTTTCACCTATTGAGGCAACTTTCTGAGATTAGTGATTGCCCTGTGAATTATGGTTTTGTCCAGTCTGACTCGTGGGAATAGGTGCTATTACCAGCCTTTTGTGAGTACCAAGGACTATTCTCTAATGCTTTTACTTGGGTTTTATCCTAACATTAGATAATTTCTTCACATTGATGAACTAATGAATACTCTGTTGACTACTTAAGGGGGATTCTGCAGATGTTAGAATTCTCTCTCTGTGAAACTCTGTCATCTCTAGGACTCGGGTCTGCAAACTGGCCATCTTGATCCACTCAGACTCTCAGCTTTATCTCCTCAACCCAGAGCGTCCACTAAGATTTGCCTGGGTCCCTCTTCTGGTGCTATGGCCTGGAAACTCAGGATAATAAATTGGGGTAATCATTGGGCTCACCTCGTTTTTATTTTCTCAGAATTGCTGTTTTTCATTGCTTAATATCCTTGAAAACCATTGGTTCATTTATTTTGTTTTTTATTTCGGGGGGATTACTTTGGTTAGGAGGGCAAATCTAAATTTCATTACCCTATCTTGGATGGAAATGGAATCTCAGAAATGAATTTTAAGAATACATTACATTTTATCTGAGATTGATAAGTGTCTTATAGCTTAAGGATTTTCATATACTCTAAAGTGGTAGCATCTGTTAGTTGCCTTCTTCCACATCCAAAATCCCTTTCCTTTTCAGTAATAAAACACAGATTCATTAAAGACATGCCTAGCTAAAAGACACAGTTCTCATTCTTCCTTGTATCTGGGTGTAAATATTTGACCAAGTGTTTCATAAAGTTGTTAACAGTAATGTTTAGAACTTCTGGGATTCTCCTTAATTTGTTTCGTTCCCCCATCCTGCTGATTAAAACTCAACAGAATGACTGGAGCTGTGATAGCCATCTTGGTCTGTAAAGACAATTGGCTCATCAACCTGCCTCCATCTTGAATTCAGAACCAGAGAATAATGTATTTGAGAGAGATTCTATTACATATCTTCTCTGAAACTGTACTACAGAATTTTGACATGTATCATGGCCATAGTGTCTCTCTCTCTCTCTCTTTCTTTCTCTCGTCTGCTCTGAAAAGCACCTGTGTTCCAGTGCATAGATTCAGTTGACCAGACAGCCATGCCCAGTTAAATCATTTACATGTAACCAATCACAGCAGGTAGAAACACAAGTATTATACAGTATGTCTCCCATTTACAAACCCTTTATTTATTCAACTTCTCAATGTCACCTCTACATTTTCATTTTGAATGTGGTTCTCTAAGCTTCTAGGGTGAGAGGGCTGTGTTAGGTAAGGATGTTATTTATGTCAATTTTCTTCTTCTCTGCTATTTGTAGCTCTAGCAGCAATTGCTTACTATATGTTGAAAAAAAGTACAGGGATAAGATAATCCCTTTCCATCCTGTGGGATCCATATAAGGCTATAATTTTGTGGCATTGGCAAAGACTCCCTGAGAATTTCTTAGCCCTGGGGATATGTGTAATTCTTGGACCTCGTAAACAAACTCATTCATAATTTGCTATGTATACAATTTAATAGGACTGCCAAGGCCTGTTTGCTTGGTTATGAATTTATGTGTACAAATGACAAATACATAACACAATTTCTTTAAAAAAGGAAAATGCACTTTGAATCTTATATTCTTACATGCTTGGTAAGTGGAGAAATGTATCTCAAAGGGAAATATTTAAAAAACTGTAATGTAGATTGCCAAATGAATTATCATTGAAATATTGTTAAATCAATGTATACTATTAATTGATTCACCTATAAACCGCACTTTCATCGAGAACACTTGCTTTCTTTCTCCAGCCTCTTTGAGTGGCTTTTTATAGCATTCTTATCCTTCAGTTGTCAGCTTGAAGCCCACCTACTTAGAAAGACCTTCCCTTATCATCCTATCTAAAGTAGCCTCCCCTGGTTACTCTTTATCACTTTACCTGTTTTAAGATTCATTACAGTCTATAATGATCTTCTCAACAACAACACTGAGCTTTACGAGGTCAGGGATTTCTTTCTTCTTCTCCTTCTCCTTCTCCTTCTCCTTCTCCTTCTCCTTCTCCTTCTCCTTCTTCTTCTTCTTCTTCTTCTTCTTCTTCTTCTTCTCCTTCTTCTCCTTCTCCTTCTTCTTCTTCTCCTTCTTCTCCTTCTCCTTCTTCTCCTTCTCCTTCTTCTCCTTCTCCTTCTTCTCCTTCTCCTTCTTCTCCTTCTCCTTCTTCTCCTTCTCCTTCTTCTTCTTCTTCTTCTTCTTCTTCTTCTTCTTCTTCTTCTTTTTTTCATCTTGTTCATCACTGTGATCTAGAGTCTACCACAGAGTCCAGTACCTAGGATAGTATCAGTAAAATGTAGCTGGGTAAGTCATCTGAGTAAAACAGTGAGCTCTTACTGTGTGCTAGGTATCATTTAGCTAAGTGTCCTCAATTTACTCAAGGTCTTATAGGTAAGACAGGTTTTTAAATAATAAATATTAAAAATAACAAATAATAACAAATATTAACACTATTAATTAACAAATTTAACATTAAATGTTAAATATTAACAGTAAATATTAACAATTAATATTATATTATAAGTTTTATAGGGGTGTGTGAAGGTGGCTTTGCAAGCACATAGACAGATCTTCCAACTCAGAACTTCTCAACCTCTGCCCCAGTGATATTTGGAGCCAGATAATTCTTTGTTATGGATAGTAAGAGGCTGGGGGATGGGGACTAGGAGGAGAGCTGTCCTATGCATTGTGGGATATTTAGCAGGAGCAATGGCTTCTACATACTTGTTGCCTATAGAACCTTTCCTCTGAGTAGTGACAACTAGAAATGTCTCCAGCCATTGCCAAATGTTCCTCAAGAGCAATATTGCCTTAGGTTTATAACCACTGACCTAAGTCAATCCATATAGTAAGGGTTTGAAGTTTAAATTTGTTTTCCTATTCATTTGCCCATTATAATAGAAAATTGGAAAGGTACAGAAGCAAAGAAAAAAATTCATAATCCTACCTGATTACGTCCTGGGATAACCATTATTTTAACATATTGACATACTTACTTTTTTTACCTTTTTTTTTTTTTTTTTTTTTGAAGTAGGCTCTACTCCAAATGTATACTTGTAATGGGGCTTGAACTCAGGACCCTGAGATCGAGAGTTGCGTGCTCTACTGCCTGAGCAAGCCAGGTACCCGTTGACCTATTTCTTTCAACTAACTTAACTCTGTATTTTCTTTCTTCTTTCTTTCTTTTTTTTTTTTTTTTAAGATTTATTTATTTGAGAGAGAGAGGGAGAGAGAGCACCTGTATGTGCCCATGAGTACAGGCAGGGACAGAGGGAGAGAATCTTCAAGCAGACTCCTCTCTGAGCAGGGATCCTGACATGGGGCTCCATCCCATGACCCATGAGATCATGATCTGAGCCAAAACCAAGAGCCAGACACTTAACCAAATAGGTCACCCAGATGCCCCAGTATTTTTCCCTTTTCATAGATGAGTTCACATATATTAATATTGTATACTTTGGCATAATATTATTCTTCTGTAATTAAAAAATCTTCATGTAAATGATTTTAATAATTACACTATATAGTATAATTATATATATATATAAATATAACATATATTTAATAATATATCACACCTATATAATATTCCATAGCATGATATTATAATTGATGTAACTATTCTCATGTTAGGTGTTTTTAATTCTTTCAGAATTTATACCAACTTACTCAACTACCTGTGGTATATAAAATTGCAGCTTTTATTGTAACTTTACTAATATTATAATCTTGAAAATGTTTGCTAATTGATGGACAAAAAGTTCCTTACTTTTGCCTACATTTGCATTTTTGTTAATTTATTTGCTTTACATGTTAATATTCTTTTATTTTGCTTATTCTTGTATTTTCCTTAGCTATTTTGATTATGTCTTAAATTCTTTATATATCATTTGTTAAATTTATGTCAAATACTGCAGATTTTTAAAAAATATGGTATTTAACATTTAATTTGGTTTATGGTATTCTTGAGAAAACAATGGTCAATACTAAGGTACATGTAAGTTTGATCTTGTTTATGATTTTTTCCATTGACTTCAAGTTTGGAAGTCTTCTGCACCTAGAGGATCAGATAAATATTTATCTATACTTTCTACTGCTTTAAAATTTATGTTTATATATATGTATACATGTATACATATATATATTTATATATGTATGTATGTGTGTGTGTGTGTGTGTATTTTTTTTTTCCACTTTGCCACTCCTGGAATTTATTTTGGTATGTGGAATGAAATCAGGCTAAACTTGATATTCTCCCAAATAGCTTGTCAATCGTTCATGACATTTTTATTGAATCATCTTTTCTTCCCCCAATTTGTGTTGACTCTTTTATAACAGAATTGGTACACGTTCTTGTAAGTGCTCTTACAAACTAGGAACAATACTCTCATACAAGAATGAAACCTTATAATACACATTTTATTTTTTAGATTAATGTTATTGTGGTATAATTTACATACAACAAAATGCAACCATTTAAAAATGTACAGATTACGGTGCCTGGGTAGCTCAGTTGGTTAAGCATCTGCCTTCAACTTAGGTCATGGTCCTGGGATTGAGCCCCTGTTTCTCTCTCTTCCTCTGCCCCTCCCCTCCCCTATGCTCTCTCTCTCTCTCTCAAATAAAATATTTTAAAAATGTACAGATTAGGGGAGCCTGGGTGGCTCAGTCGTTAAACGTCTGCCTTCGGCTCAGGTCATGATCCCAGGGCCCTGGGGTCAAGCCCTACATCGGGCTCCTTGCTTAGCAGGAAGCCTGTTTCTCCCTCTCCCATTCCCACTGCTTGTGTTCCCTCTCTTGCTCACTCTCTCTCTCTCTGTCAAATAAATAAATAAACAAATAATCTTTTTAAAAAAATACAGATTAAAGAATTTTGACAAATATAAATATTCAGGTATACACTATCACAATCAAGATACATACAACATTACTACCATCCTAAAAGACCCTTATGCCCCTTCTTGATCAATCCTCAGCCTGTATTCCTGGTCCTAGGCAATCCCTGACATGCAGGACCTAGAGATTAGGTTTACTTTTTCTAGAATTTCATATATATGGAACAATACATTATGTATATTTTTGTGCCTAACTTCATCTAAAAGAGTCTTCCATGTTCCTGAGAATATCAGTAGTTAATTCTTCTTAATTGTTGAAAAGTACTATATTGTACAAATACACAATCTTTTTTGTCCATTCACCAATTAAGAACACTTTTATTGTTTTCAGTTTGGGACTACTGTGAATAGTTGCTACAAACACTCATGAACACATTTTTTTGTGTGTGTGAACATATATATTTATTTTGAGGGGAAAATATAAGAGTGGAATTACCAGGTCACATCGTAAGTGTATGTTTAATTTTACAAGAAACTGTGAAGTGTTTTTCCAAGTGGTTGTACTATTTTCCATTCCCACCATGACTATATGAGAGGTCTAATTGTTCTACATCATTGCTGACACTTAATATAGTCAGTATTTTAAATTATACTCATCACATTGTTATTTTAATTTGCAGTTCTTTGATGGCTAATGATGTTGAACATCTTTTCATCTGTTCAATTGTCATTTGTATACCTTCTTTGAAGTGTTCACAAATTTTTACCCACTTCCACTAAGTTTTTTATCTTCTTATTAGAGTGTTGTAAGAATTCTTTATATATTCTATAGCAGATACGTGTATAGTAAATATTTTCTCCCAGTTTATAGTTTACCTTTTCCTTTTTAAATAGTCTTTTAAACAACAAAGTTTTAAATTTTTATAAACCAATTTATGAGTTTTTATTTTATTTTTTATTTCATTTTTTAAAGAGAGCAAATGCAAGCAGTGGGGGTGGGCAGAGGAAAAGGGAAAGATAAAATCTTAAGCATGGAGCCTGACTAGGGCTTGATCTCACAACCCTGAGACTATGACCTGAGCTGAAATCAAGAGTCATGACACTTAACTTATTGAACCACCCAGGTGCCCCCAATTTGTGAATTTTTAAGTAGTTTATCACTTTTTATAAAAAATCTTTTTTCTGCCCTAATATCATAAAAGATCCCCCTGTGATTCATTCTGAATTAATTTTTTAGCATGATTTGATGAAGAACCAAAACCTATCTTTTCCACATGGATATCTATTTCTTTTAACACCATTACTTGGGGGGAAAAAACCCCGCCCTTTCCCTTAATGAATTACCTTAACATATTAGTTGAAAATCAGTTAATTATATATGTGAGGCTATTTGTGTATTCTTAATTATTTCCTATAAATCCAAGGATATGTCTATCCTTATATTCTTACTACACCATCTTGATTAATATTGCTTTACATTAAATTTTGAAATTATGTAATGTAAGCCCCTTTTTTTTCTTTCTTTCTTTTTCAAAATTATTCTGGCTCTTCCATGTTCTTTGCATTTTTATATAAATTTTAACATTAGCTTGTTAAGTTCTATGTAAAAACTTGCTTGGATTTTGATTGAAATTGCTCTGATCAGTTAAGGAGGTGAGGACTTCTTAACAATAGTGAATCTTCTGTTCCAAGTATATAGTATTTCCATCTATTTTGTTCTACTTAATATTACCTTTTAATGTTTTATAGTTTTGAGTATATAAAGTTTTCACTTATATTGTTAATATTATTGCCAACTATTTCACATTTTTTGAAGATATAACTATTTTCTAATTTGAATTTTTGTTGCTATTGTAAAAAGTACAATTAATTTTTAAATATTGACCTTGTATCTGTGGTTATGCTAAGTACACTTATTACCTCTAGTAACTTTTCTGTCTATTCCATAGATTTTCAACATTATTATACCATCTGTGAATAAAGATAATTATACATCTTCCTTTCTAATATGAATTACTTTTTTTTTCTTTCTCTTGCTTTATAGCACTGGCTAAGATCTCAAGTACAATATTGAAGAGAAATGGATGAAATGAAGAAATTGATATGGTGAAAATGGATTACTTGTCTTGTTCTAAGGGCACTACAGTAGCACTGGCTCATAATAACATAAGCAAAAACAATGATTATGTTTCCAAAATTTTACTGAGTCTTTGCAATGTGCTCAGCAGACAATCTTCTCTTCACTTTTGTATATATCAGCTCATTGGTCCTCACAACTCTTTATGTGAAGAAATCAAGCTGCAGCAAGTTTAGCTAATATGCTCAAGAATGCGCATCTACGATTTCCAGGCAAGATGGCAGACTAGGTGAATCCTAGGTTCACATCTTCCCACAGATACAACTAGAAAACACTCACAGCTGTATAAATAACTTAGAAAATGACCCAAAGACTGGCAGAATAAAATCCACAAGTAAATATACAGAAGAAGCCACTTTGCAAAGGTTAAGAAGGGCAGAGACGAGGTGGGGAGCTAAATGAACTCTCAGAACTGTTTGTGGGGGAGAGGTATGCTGCAGCCATGGAATGGGGAAAGAAACAGACCCCCCTCCCATGTCAGGGTACCCACAAGGGGAAGATGAATCCCCATAATATTTGACTTTGAAAACCAGAGGGGCTGAATTTTGTGAGCCCTTACAACCAGTTCTTCAAACCTGGAGTTAAACAAACAAACAAACAAACAAAAAACCAGCAGACCTGACTTTAGGAGAGCCAGGAGGAAAACCAAGGAAACTGAGTCCCAGACCTTAAAGAGACAACACAATAGCCCATGGAGATATAACATACAAGCAGCAGTTTGAAAAGTACCTGGGGCATATGGGAGGGAGAGTTATTTACTCATATCAGAGCCTGTCTTGGAGCTGGTGAAATCACTAAGGAACTCCTCCAGGAACAAAGGAACTAGTAGGTGCCATTTCCCTCCTCTCCCCTCTAGCATAAACACACAGGCAACTGAGGGAGAGACTACCTAACTTGCTAGCACTGCCACTCTGCTCCCACATGCTGAGCTTCTGCCAATCCACTCCTCTGGATGGCCTGCTTCAGTCCAGAATGGTGAGGCCACTCCCTCAGAAGAGCCACTGAACACATAGCCTAAGGCACCAACATTATGCGACTCCCATCCCTCCATCCCCATCTCTATGGTTCCATGGATCCTGATGGCCACTTCAGTCCTGGTGCTGCCGGGCCGCTCTGGCAGAGGACAGGAGGCATGCAAAGCTTACTAGCACCATGGCCTTGCTGCACCTCACTGTGCACTATGCTTCTGTGAGCCTAGTGGCCATTTCAGTCCCAGTGCTACAGGGTCTCTTTCTTGATGCACAAAATTTGCTAGCACCTCACCCTGTCCCATGGCCCCCTGCACTGTGCTTCAGTCATGACCCTCTCAAATGTGCTCTTGGCCAGAGCCCAAAACGATCAGTGCCTCGGGCCTGGCAGAGTGCAAGCAGCCCCTTCAGTGCCAGTATCACTTCAAAGTGATTCCTACCCCCAGAGAGAGGGAACAGTAACCCCACATACTAGTCAGAAGGAGGCCATAGACAACTGGTCTGACTGCAGGTCCCACCTACCAACAAAAGCCTGGCAGACAGCACAGGGAAAGAACTCTGTGGTTTGGTGCCACTGCATTTCTGGCAAAAGCCTGGTCTGACTCAGCTCAACCCCAAGACACCCCCAGACTGGTCCACTAACACCAGAGGGTCCAAACACTGCTCACAATAGGCAGAGAGAGCCAACACAGACAACTGGACTAAAGGAAAAAGCAACCAAGGCATAGCAGCAGAGTATATCTAGCACACACAGGAGACATCTCTGAAGCTCCAGGTTCTGGTGATAGGGAACACTGCACTGCAAGGCAAAATAGGACCTCTTCTTCATAAGACCATTACCTTCAAGAGTAGAAGACATAGCTGACCTTCCTAACACAGAGAAACAGACAGAGTCAGGCGAAATGAGGAGACAGAGAAATATGTTCCAAATGAAAGAACAGAACAAAACCACAGTGAGAGACCAAAGTGAAACAGATATAAGTAATATGCCTGCTAGAGAATTTAAGGTAACAATCATAAAGAGACTTAAATGACTTGAGAGAAGAGTGGAGGACATTAGTAAGACCTTTTCTTTTTTTAATTTAAAGATTTTTATTTATTTATTTGACAGAGAGACACAGCAAGAGAGGGAACACAAGCAGGGCAGTGGGAGATGGAGAACCAGGCTTCCAGCTCAGCAGGGGCTCCATCCCAAGACCCTGGGATCATGACCTGAGCCAAAGGCAGGTGGCTAATGACTGAGCCACCCAGTTGCTCCAATTAGTAAGATCTTTAACAAAGAGATGAAAAATATATAAAAAAAAGAACTAGAAATAAAGAACACAATAAATGAAATTAAAAATACACTTGACAGAATAAAAGAAAGGTAGAAGAAGCAGAAGAATGAACTAATTATCTGGAAGACAGAGTAATAGAAATTAATCAAGCTAAGCAAATGAGAGAAAAAAAGAATTATGCAAAACAAGAATAGACTTAGGGAACTCAGCGACTTCATCAAACAAATAACATTTACATTATGGGAATCCCAGAAGAAGAAGTGAGAAAAGGGGGGCAGAAAATTTATGTGATTAAATGATAGCTGAAAACTTCCCTAATCTGGTGATAGAAACAGATATCTTGATCCAGGAGGCACAGAGATCCCCTCCAAAAACCAACCTAACGAGGTTCACACCAAGCCACATACATAGTAATTAAAATAGAAAAAGTAGTGATAGAGAAAAGAATTTTAAAGCAGCAAGAGAAAAGAAGACAATCAATTACATACAAAGGAAACCCCATAAGGTCATCAGCTGGAATTTTAGCAGAAACTTTGCAGGTCGGAAGGGAGTGGCATGATATATTCAAAGAGCTAAAAGGGAAAAATCTGCAGCCAAGAATATTCTATCCACCAAGGCTATCATTCAGAATAGAAGGGATATAAAGTTTCTCAGAAAAACAAAAACTAAAGGAGTTCATGACCACAAAACCAATTCTACAAGAAATATTAAAGGGAACTCTTTGAGTGGAAAGGAAAAACTATAAAAGATAGTATGAAAAATAACTATATCTGTAAAAGTCAGTCAAGGGTTCCACAAAATGATAGGATGTAAAATATGACACCATATACCTAAAACATGGGGAGAAGAGGAGTTAAAAATGGGTTCAAGCTTAAGTAACTATCAACCTATTATAGACTGCTATATGCAGAAGATGTTATTCACAAACTTAATGATCACAAATAAATATCTATTTTGGATAATAGATATCCAAAGACTAAAGAGACAGGAATCCAAGTATATCACTAAAGAAAACCACCAAACTATGAAAGAGAGCAAAAGAAGAATCAGAGAAAAGTTAAAGAAATAACCACAAAACAAGTAACAAAATGGCAACAAATAGGTATCTATCTTTGGATGTAAATGGACTGAGTACTCCAATCAAAAGATATAGGATGACAAGTGTGGCTGGATTGTTCAGTCAGTTAAGCATCTGCCTTTGGCTCAGGTCACGATCCCAGGGTCCTGGGATCAAACCCCACATCAGGCCCTGGTCAGCAAAAAGTCTGCCTCTCCCTCTCCCTCTGCCCCTACCCCCCCCTACTTATGCTCTCTCTCTCTCTCTGTTTCTCAATCTCTGTCTCACATAAATAAATCTTTTTTTTTTAAAGATATAGGATGACAGAATCGATTTTAAAAAGACCCATCTATATGCAGCCTATAAGAAACTCCTTTCAGACCTAAAGACACCTGTAGATAAAAATTGAGGGAATGGGGAAATATTTATCATGCCAATAAATGTCAAAAGAAAGCCAGGGTGACAACACTTGTTTCAGACAAAATAGACTTTTTAAAACAAAGACTGTGAAAAGAGACAAAGTAAGGCACTATATAATAGTAAAGGGAACAATCCAATGAGAAGATGTAACAATTGTAAATATTTATGCACCAAACATAGGAGGACCCAAATATATAAAACAACTAGTAACAAACATAAAAGAATTTATCGATACTAAAACAATAATAGTAGGGTACTTTAACGTCCCATAGACATCAATGGACAAACCATCCAAACAGAGTATCAACAAAGAAACAGTGGCTTTGAATGACACACTAGAGCAGATGAATTTAAGAAATATATTGAGGACATTCCATCCTAAAATAGCAGAATACACATTCTTTTCAAGTGCATGAAAGATTTTCAGAATAATTCACACATTAGGCCACAAAACAAGTCTCAACAAATTCAAAAAGATTGAAGTCATACCATGCATCTTTTCTGACCATAATGCTATAAAACTAGAAATCAACCACAAGAAAAAAATCTGGATAGCACACAAATACATGGATATTAAATGAATGAATGGATCAACCAAGAAATCAAAGAAGAAATAAAAAATAACATGGAAACAAATGAAAATGAAAACATAATGATCCAAAATCATTGGGATGCAGTAAGTGCAGTTTGAAGAAGGAAGTTTATAGTAATACAGGCCTATTTCAAGAAGCAAGAAAAATCTCAAATAAGCAATCTAACCTTACACATAAATGAGCCTGAAAAAGAACAAACAAAATCCAAAACCAGCAGAAGGAAGAAAATAATAAAGATTAGAGCAGAAATACATTATATAGAAACTTAAAAAACAATAGAATAGATCAATGAAATCCAGAGCTAGTTCTTTGAAAAAATTAACAAAATTGTTAAACCTCTAACTAGACTGAGAGAGAGAGAAGACTCAAAATCACAAATGAGAGAGAAGAAATAACAACCAACACCAGTTGTGAGACAATATTACGAAAAATTCCATGTCAACAAATTGAACAACCTAGCAAAAAATAGATAATTTCCTAGAAGCATATAACCTACAAAAACTGAATCAGGAAGAAATAGAAAATTTAAACAGACCAGTCACTAGCACGGAAATTGAATCAGCAATCAAAAAACTCCCAAAAAAACAAAAGTTCAGGACCAGATGGCTTCACAGGTGAATTCTACTAAACATTTAAAGAAGAATAAGATAAAATAGGAAAGGAAAGAAAGAAGAGTTACTTTTCTCAAAATATTCTAAAAAATAGAAGAGGAAGGAAAATTTCCAAATTCTTCTAATGAGGCCAGCAATACCCAGATAACAAAACCAGAGAAAGACACCACAAAAAAAGAGAACTACAGACCAACATCTCTCTTTGATGAATATAGATGCAAAAATTCTCAACAAAATACTGGCAAACTGAATCCAACCATACATTAAAGAAAATCATTCACCATGATTAAATGAGATTTATTTCTGGGATGCAAAGATGCTTCAATATTCACAAATCAATCAATGAGATAATCACATCAATAAGAGAAAAGATAAAAAACATGATCATTTCAACAGATTGTAGAAGAAGCATTTAACAAAGTACAACTTCTGCTCAAGGCAAAAACCCTCAACAAAGTAGGTTTAGAGGGAATGCACTTCAACAAAATAAAGGCCTTCTATGAAAAACCCACAGCAAATATCATACTCAGTGGGAGAAATCTGAGAGCTCTTCTAACATCAGGAACATGAAAAGAATGTCTGCTCTCATCACTATTTAACATAGTACTGTAATCAGCAACAGCAATCAGACAAGAAAAATAAATAAAAGGCACCCGAATTAGAAGGAAGAAGTAAAAAATAAAACTGTCATTTTTGGCAGATGACATGTTACTATGTAGAAAACCCTAAAGACTTTACCAAAAAACTACTAATCTGATAAACCAATTCAATAAAGTCGCAGAATACAAAATCGATGTACAGGAATCTCTTGCATTTCTAAATACTAATAGTGAAGTACCAGAAAGAAAATTAAGAAAATGATTCCATTTACAATTGCACCAAAAATAATAAAGTACTAGCAATAAACTTAACCAAAAAGGTGAAAGACCTGTGCTTTTAAACCATAAAATACTGATGAAAAAAATGAGATGACACAAATGGAAAGACACAAATGGAAATCCTTGCTCATGGATTGGAAGAACACATATTGTGAAAATGTCTATATTCCTCAAAATAATCTACAGATTTAATTCAATTGCTGTCAAAATACCAGTAGTATTTTTTCAGAATTGGAACAAAAAAATCCTAAAATTTGTATGGAGCCAGAAAGGACCTCAAATAGCCAAAGCAATCTTGAAAAAGAAAAACAAAACTGGAGGTATTACAATTCCAGACCTCAAGTTATACTACAAAGCTATAGTAATCAAAGCAGTATTGTACTGGTACAAAAATAGACACATAAATCAATGGAACAAAATCAAGACCCAGAAATAAACTTAACAACTATATGGTCAATTAATCTTACAAAGAAGGAAAGGATACACAATGGAAAAGGTCTCTTCAACAAATGGTGTTGGGAAAACTGGACAGCTACATGCAAAAGAAAGAAACTGGTCCACTTTCTTTCTTTCTTTCACCATACACAAAATAGATTAAAAATGGATTAGAGACCCAAATGTGAGATCTGAAACCATAGAAATCCTAGAAGAGAGCACAGGCAGTAATTTCTCTGACATCAGCCATAGCAACATTTTTCTAGCTATGTCTCCTGAGGCAAGGGGAGTAAAAGCAAAGAAACTATTGGGACAACAATAAAATAAAAAGTTTCTGCACAGAGAAGGAAACGATCAACAAAGGCAACCTACTAGATGGGAGAAGATATTTGCAAATAACTTATCTGATAAACAGTAATCAAAATACAGAAAGAACGTACACAATTCAACACCCAAAAAGCAAGTAATCCAATCAAAAACTGGGCAGAAGACATGAACAGACATTTCTCTAAAGAAGACCTCCAGATGGCCAATGGATGCATGAAAAGATACTCAACATCACTCATCATTAGGGAAATTTAAATGTAAACTATAATGAGATACCACCTCACACCTGTCAGAATGGCTAAAATCAAAACACAAGAAACAAGTGTTGGTGAGGATGTGGAGAAAAAGGAATCCCCAAGCACTGTTGGTGGGAAGGCAAAGTGGTGCAGCCACTGAGGAAAATACTATAGATGTTCCTCACAAAATTAAAAATAGAACTACTGGGAACTACTGGGTGCCTGGGTGGCTCAGTGGGTTAAGCCGCTGCCTTCGGCTCAGGTCATGATCTCGGGATCCTGGGATTGAGTCCCGCATCGGGCTCTCTGCTCAGCTGGGAGACTGCTTCCTCCTCTCTCTGCCTGCCTCTCTGCCTACTTGTGATCTCTCTCTGTCAAATAAATAAATAAAATCTTAAAAAAAAATAGAACTACCCTATTATCCAGCAATCGCACTACTGGGTGTTTACCCCCAAAATACAAAAATGCTAATTTAAAGGAATACATGCAGCCCATGTTTAATAGCATTATTTAGAATAGCCAGGATATGGAAGTAGCTCAAGTGTCCATTATATATATACATATATATATGTATATATATGGTATGGAGGATTATTCAGCCATAAAAAGAATAAATCTTGCCATTTGTAATGACATGGATGGAAGTAGAAAGTATAATGCTGTACAAAATAATTCAGTTAGGAAAAGACAAATATCCTATTATTTCACCCATATGCAGAATTTAAGAAACAGAACAAATAAGCAAAGGGAAAAAAAGAGAGATAAACCAAGAAATAGACTCTTAACCATCGAGAACAAATGGACAGTTACCAGAGGGGAGGTGAGTGGGGGATGAAATAAGACATAGGGATGAAGGAGGGCACTTTCCATGATGAGCACCAAGTGTATATGGAGTGTGGAGTCAGTATATTCACACCTAAAACTAATATAACACTGGATATTAATTACACTGGAATTAACATAAAAACTTGATAAAAAAAGATTACACAGCTAATAAGCAAGAGTGTCATAATCTTTGAATCAAGAATTTTGGGTGGACTCCAGACCTGTTGTTTACCACTGCATCTCAAAGCTTCTAGATTAGCAGAACCATAGAAGTTAGAGCAAAGAATTTGGCAAGAAACAACTTGGATTTGAATTCTTTCTCTGCATCGATTCACCTCAGGTCCTCCACCTCTGAAAAGAATAATGATTTTATGTTGCAGGGTAGGTAGGAATATTAAATGAGTTTTAACATAATAAAGTATGTGGCATAGCTTAAGTGCTGAGTTTTTTTCTTCATTTATCTATTTTAAGTTTAATGTTGTTTATCTCCAGTTGACTAAAAAGTGTGCAATATTTTTAACTCATGTCCTTCCAGTTCTCCATTACCCCCACTGACTTTTCTCAGTCTGCCTCCTCCTCTGACCTAAGTAACATTACTCAACGCCAGCTTGAGCAGAAGGCACAAACAGCGGATGGAAAACTATTTAAAAAGCACAGTCCTCAGTTTTGGTTTGGGTATCAGTGCCGCAAAGAGTTCAAGTGTTTTGTGTAAAATTTTTACAAGACACTAAAGGAATTTTTGTTATTTTGGTGAAGGGTCATGCTTGATGATAATAGTTTTAGTATTATCAGGTATAGTGAATGCAAGAGAGGCCAAGTAGTTAAAATGGTGTGATCTGGAAACAGAATGCCCATGTTCAAGTCCTTCCCTTGCCCCACTTGTTAGCTTTGGAACTTTGGACAAGCTGTTGGTCTCTCTACATTTGGGTTTCCTCATTGATGGGAACATTGCTAACTCTTAACCCTTTTCATTTGTTTTTTTAAGATTTTATTTATTTACTTATTTGATAGAGATCACAAGTAGGCAGAGAGGCAGGCAGAAAGGGGGAAGCAGGCTCCCTGCATGCGGGGCTTGATCCTAGGACCCTGAGATCATGACCTGAGCTGAAGGCAGAGGCTTAACCCACTTAGCCACCCAGGTGCCCCATTAACCCTCTTCATTTTTATGAGACTTACTGTGGTTTATAATAAGTGTTCAATGGGAGCTTTTGTAATTCTTTAAAACTCATTTAAAAATTTTTAAATTTATATTCATCTTTTAAGAGTGGTCTTGATACTTAACAGCATCATAATCTTTCTAACTACACAAATAATTATTCCATTAATAGAGTATTCTTTGTTTTCAAGTATGCCTCTGTTTTGCTTAAGTCAATTCTATAATCTTGTCCTGGATTTTATAACCTTTAGGTTGTAAAGCATCCAGGATATTTGTTTGTGTATTAGAAGTAAAAGGAACACAAGGCTTGATGTTGTCTATAAGCCTGTGCACTGTGAAATAAGGTGACAATATTTGGGTTGTCTAAAGATTTAGACAGCAACGGAAAGGGAATTCATGTTGCGTTCATAAAGTTGCAAATCAAGGAATTTGTGTTGGCTTTCCATTCTTTAAAACAAGCTGACTGACTGGTGAGCTGATTAACATTCATCTTTCCTAGCCCAGAAAGTGTTACTATAACCTTAACCTTCCTTTAAACAAAATACTTTCTTCCGTCAATTTCTCAGTTCTCTCTTTGCGTGTCTCTGTAAATCCTAAACATTTGTTCATCCAGGTACCATTTGATTTTTCTTAGCCATTTGGCGACAACACTTTAGGACAAAGAAATAAACATCTTTCAGTATTCTCTGATCCTGTGTCAAGTTATTTTTAGAAAACAAATTGAAAATTGGTAGAAGAAATAGGAGTGACGTCAGTATTTCCAAGGCTCAGCAGCTCCACACTGCAGGAATGTAGAAAGCTGATTTGACTGTATTAGCGTCCACCTGGATGTTCTTGATAAATAATTTACAAATAATTTGCTTGTTTGAAAGATTAAAAATGTGTTTAGAAGGCCATTTTCATTCAATCTGCCTGGTGTTGATCTAAGCAGTAAAGACAATAGTGAAAAATCTCTCAAGAGATTACACTCCAAAGGGGGAATTTGAGGAGGCAGTGCGAGGCCAGCTTTTGCCCAGAACTGTGAAAGGGTTTCCAAAACTAAGCAATAAAGTGTTGCAAGTGTTCCCGATTTGGTGTAAAATTGCTCTCTGTATTTTTGGCCAAAAGATGTGTGCATCTGCCTCTCAAAGATTAAACCATGTCTGCTGACAAGGAATAGGCACTATGGAAGCATATTTGTTGTTAAAGGGCATGTTTTCTTTACCTGAGGTGTTAAGGGAATGACAATAAATTAACATTCTCCTTCTTCGTGTTAAGCTACAGAGTAAATTTTGCTGTACAACACTAATCTCAGGAGATCGGATGCCTTAATTAATAGAGGAGGGCAAAAGATCAAGAGAAAACCACTCTCCTGGCCTGGTAAACAATGTAGAACTGTAAGAGTTATAAAACAATATTTGATCCAAATCTGTATACTGTCTCCAAATAATCACTAACTTCTTACTGTAGACGTTTCTCAAGGCATATTTCTTTCTTTTCTTTCTTTTTCTAAGATTCCTATGTAATTTCAATCATAGAGAACAACACAAAAATTAATGAACAAGACATTTCAATCAAGAATTCCTTTTAGGGGTCAGGCTCCCGGAGAGTTCGGAGCAAGATGGCTGTGGCATGTTGGGGAGTCAAGGGCCTGGTTGCTCTAATAACCGGAGGAGCCTCTGGTCTAGGTCTGGCCACAGCAGAGTGACTGGTGGGGCAAGGGGCCACTGCTGTGCTTGTAGACCTGCCCAACTCAGATGGGGAGGTCCAAGCCAATAAGTTAGGGAAGAGCTGCGCCTTTGCCCCAGCTGATGTGACCTCAGAGAAGGACGTGCAAGCAGCCCTGACTCTAGCAAAAGAAAAATTTGGCCGTGTGGATGTGGCAGTCAACTGTGCAGGCATTGCAGTGGCCATGAAGACATACAACTTAAAGAAGAATCAGGCCCATTCCTTGGAGGATTTCCAGCGAGTTCTTAATGTGAATCTCCTAGGCACCTTCAATGTGATCCGCCTGGTGGCCAGTGAGATGAGCCAGAAGGAACCAGACCAGGGAGGCCAACGTGGGGTCATCATCAACACTGCCAGCGTGGCTGCCTTTGGGGGCCAGGTTGGACAAGCTGCATACTCTGCTTCCAAGGGGGGCATAGTGGGCATGACCCTGCCCATTGCTCGGGATCTGGCTCCCATGGGCATCCGAGTGATGACCATTGCTCCAGGCCTGTTTGGCACCCCGCTGCTCACCACCCTCCCAGAAAAAGTACGCAACTTCTTAGCCAGCCAGGTGCCCTTCCCCAGTCGACTGGGTGATCCCGCTGAGTATGCTCATCTGGTACAAGCTATCATTGAGAACCCATTCATCAATGGAGAGGTCATCCGGCTGGATGGGGCCATTCGCATGCAGCCTTGAAGGGAGAGGGCAGAGAAAACCCACGCTCTTCATTCCTTGCTTCCCTTGGAGTACTTTACAGCAACCTGGGAGGAAGTCCCACAGCCATCTTGTAACTGCCTAGCTATCACACCCTGTGCCTAATAAAGTCTCTATTTCTCACAAAAAAAAAAAAAAAAAAAAGAATTCCTTTTAGGGGCGCCTGGGTGGCTCAGTCGGTTGGGTGTCTGCCTTCAGGTCAGGTCATGATCTCAGGGTCCTGGGATCGAGCCCTGCAGCGGGCTCTTTGCTCAGTGGGGAGCCTGCTTCTCCCTCTCCCTCTGCCTGCTGCTCTGCCTACTTGTGCTCTTTCTACATCTCTCAATTAAATAAAGTCTTTAAAAAAATTTTTCTTTAAATTCCTTTTATATCAGATGTGTGTGCTTTTAAAATTATTCAAAGGACAGGGGCACCTGGGTGGCTCAGTGGGTTAAAGCCTCTGCCTTCAGCTCAGGTCCTGATCCCAGGGTCCTGGGATCAAGCCCTGCATCGGGCTCTCTGCTCAGCGGGGAGCCTGCTTCCTCCTCTCTTTGTCTCTGCCTGCTTCTCTATCTACTTGTCTGTCAAATAAATAAATAAATAAAATCTTTAAAAAAATTATTCAAAGGACAAATAGTTTTTGTTTTCTTCTAACTACAGTTGACTTTGAATAACATAAGTTTGAACTGCATGGGTACATTTATATGCAGATTTTTAAATAAATACAGTACTGTACTTATGATTTTCTTTTTTTTTTAAGATTTTATTTATTTATTTGACAGAGAGAGATCACAAGTAGGCAGAGAGGCAGGCAAAGAGAGAGGAAGGGAAGCAGGCTCCCCGCTGAGCAGAGAGCCCGTTGTGGGACTCGATCCCAGGACCCTGAGATCATGACCTGAGCCAAAGGCAGCGGCTTAACACACTGAGCCACCCAGGCGCCCCTGTACTTATGATTTTCTTAATACCATTTTCTTTTCTCAAGCTTAATTTAAGAATACAGTATATAATACATACACAATACATGTTAATCTATTGTATATATTATCAGTAAGGCCTCTGGTCAACAGTAGGTTATTAGGAGGTGAGTTTTGGGGGAGTCATAAGTTGTATACAGATTTTCAACTACACAGAAGGTGAGTGCCTCTAAACTCTCTGTTGCTCAAAAGTCAGCTGTATATATCACCTTGATTTTTTTCTATATTCTGATTATAAGGGGAAATATAAAAACTGGGAGAACTATCTTGAATGTTTAATTCACATTTTTAAATGTATGAAATAAGAAATAATTCATTAATTACATACAACCATTATTAAACAAAATGTAATATTTCAATAAAATTGTCATTCAAGGTGACTCTAATATTTTCCTGTTGAGAAGAAGGAATAGAGGGCAAGAGATGTCTACATACAAAAATAGATTTACTTTTAGACAAATGTACTGAAATACCATTTAAATACTTCTATTTCAGAATTATGCAGCCAAATTTAGTTTCAATATACATAACTCAATGGGTTAATAGAGAATCAAGAATGCAAACTCTGAAGTGTATATGATCAAAGTTTCAAATGTGAAGGTTTCTCAGGTAGCATCTTTTCTGTTTAATTTTACTAAGATGCATAGACATTGCACTAAGAAGTGAGTTATGGATTTTAATTATCATCATTAAAAACTAAGTGTTAATGTGTTATTCTTTTTTTAATTTAAAATCAATTAATTAACATAAAGTACATTATTAGCTTCAGAGGTAAAAGTTCAGTGAGTCATCAGTTACATATAACACCCAGTGCTCAGAAATTGAATACTGAAGATCTAACAAATTAAATCACATAATGAAGTTTTGAGATCACAGGATGGACAGCTAGCAGAATACATTCTGGAATATATTTTTGTTTTTTGGTTGCAGGAGGGGGATTGTTCCTTTTACTAGTATCAACTTTCTTTCTCTGGCCCTTTTAATGTTGTTCACCAAGCTAACTTTATGTTTATAATTTGAATGTTGTTATACCAGTTTATGTTGAAATTTATTAAAATATTTATCCATTTTACCTATTTTGGGGTAATTCTGGGAACAACACACAGATGGACTTATATTGCTAACTCTCAGAGTTTCAGAAGACAAGTTTGATCCTTTAAATATTTTGTGATTACTGATACACTTGTTCTCGTATCTGCCATATTATGTTATATTATTTATCACACTTTATTTTTTCTTCTCTTTCCCTGTGTTTTCTTCAGCTGATCAGGATTTTGTTTTCCCTTTCCCCTCTATTCATTTGGAAACTGTGTATTCTATTTCTTCCTTTCTTCCTTTTTAAGGTTGACCCTTAAAAATTTTAACATTCATGAATACATTCTTATTCTCTTAACAAAGTCTGAAGTTAATTAGTATCTCACTCCTCCTTCTGAAATCTATCTTAGTACACTCTACTTTTCTTCAAACTGTTCCCCAACTCCTATATAATTTTTTGCCTAAAATCTTAGATACAGCTTGTTACTAAACATAATACATATTATTTTGGTTTTGTTTATAAACATTCACTTGCATTTCCATTAGTTTCCTGAGTTTTTCCTCACTTGTGATTCTTGTATATCATACTCCTTCTAATTCTAGAAATTCTAGAAATTTATTTAGCTGGAAAATAGACTTTCAAAGTTCTTCTAATGATGGTTTTTATTTTAGAGGTGTATGAATGCTTTAAATATCTTTGTATAGTTTGGCTGTAGAATTATAGTACAGCTCTATTTTTCCTTCAGAAACCTTGTAGATACCCATCTATTTCCGCAAATATCTTTTCACTGAGAAAACACTACAGCTCATCTGATTTTTATTTTTATTTTATAGAATTTTCACTTATCTTACTATTACGCAATTTTCCTGTGATGGGTCTAGATATGAATTTTTAAAGTATAGTTATCCCATTTGTTATGTGGTAGAATATATCAGTCAGAACAGTCTCGTCTTTGTTTGGTTCTGAGAAATTCTAGCCATTAGCTCTTATAGTATTGCTTTGTACCCATTTTCACTCTTCCTCCTTTTGGGGTTCCTGTTAGATTATGCCAGGCCCATGGCTTCAGTTGCTTACAGCTATAGGTTTCTGTTTGATTTTGTTTGTTTCTATTACTATTATGGTAATATCTTGGTTTCTGCCACCATATGTATTTTTTTATTTGTATTTTTGAGTGTGGCCATGTGCTTTTCAATTCATAAAATATCTTTTACCTATAATTTATGTCTGTATTTGAGCTGAAGATGGGAATTTTAGCTTTGCTTCCATTCACTGTCCTGACTGAGAAGTTATCAGAACTTATTGAAAAGAAAAAATAAAAAGAAACAGCATACAATGGATACATGAAAATACACCGTGCTGAACTTATGTAACCACTTACTTAACTCCAATCAATATTTCTCCCTCTTTCGTAACATAAGATTCAATTTTGAACAAGGGGCACCTGGGTGGCTCAGTGGGTTAAAGCCTCTGCCTTCAGCTCAGGTTGTGATCCCAGGATTCTGGGATCGAGCCCTGCATTGGGCTCTCTGCTTGGCGGGGAGCCTGCTCCCCTTCCTTTCTCTCTCTCTCTCTTCATGCCTCTCTGCCTACTTGTGATCTCTATCAAATAAATTTTTAAAAAGTCTTTTAAAAAAATTTGAATAAGTCACTCTAAGAGTTACTACAGAGTTACAACGGGTAATTCCATAGCCCTCAATTATTTACTCCTAATTGAAGAAAAAGAGAACATCTTCCTTCTAATTTTCCCCAAGGAAAATATTTTCATCACTCAAATCCTATTTCCCCTGCAATTCATATCCCTTCTAGATCTGCCAAGGAAAAAAAGAGGACGATCTGAGGCCAATGGCCAATAGAATCATGTTGCTCTGCAGAAGAGAAACAAAGAGGAAGGAATGCCCTTTGATGCAGCAGAAAGTGAGAAATGAGAAAGATTCATAGGCCAGAGGAGGAAAATGCTTGCCACATCATAAGCCATAGCCAGGAAAAAGACTTTTGAATTATTACCTTACATTTGTATCATTCCAGGTAGGCTAGTAATAGCAATAGGTGTTGCCATGACAACCTACAGATGATGTTAGAGTTCTCCAAATCATGAGGCACTTATATTGCAAATAACAAAGCCTAAAGGAAACAACTTTTAGTTTTTTACTTACTTCTAAAATTTTAACATTCTACTGACATTATCCCATGGGCATTGTGCTCCCAAAGGATTTTTATTTGTATCTGCCACTGTTACCTGAGGCAAGCTTAAATAACTGAGTAAATCTCAGACAGAAATAAAGACATTCAGATACAAAGCAGTGAGATGACTGGCCTGAATCCCAGAGAGAAGTCAGTGACATACCTCAGAATGAGCCTCACAACGCTTAAATGTTCCTCATTCCCCAATCCTGAGGGAGCAGTTCTATACGCAACATTAATCATTATACCTAAATACATTTTTCAAATGACCCCTGAAGTCAACAAAGCCAAACTCCTAAAGCAGGATCTTTTGTGGCAGAAGAAAAAAATACAGAATTCGTTATCTGGTCTTTTCTTCAGATTGTTTCCCAAGGGATAATTAAATTTAATTAATGTCTCAGGCTGCATTGAATGAGGTACACATATAAAATCTAGTAATATTCTAGGAAAATAATTCTTGTTAGGATGGGGGAAGTCTGGAAGAAAATATAAAACCCAAGATCTTATTCTCGTTTAATGTTGATATAGAATAGAAATTGAAGGGGCGGGGGGTGGGAGGTTGGGGTGCCAGGTGGTGGGTATTGTAGAGGGCACGGAATGCATGGAGCACTGGGTGTGGTGAAAAAATAATGATACTGTTATGCTGAAAATAAATTAAAAAGAAATTTAAAAAAAAAGAAAAAGATCGGAGAGTTTAAATGATTTATCCAAGGCCTCACAATGTGTGGACAGAGCCCAAAATCAGAAAACCTGTTCCCACTTCTGGAGCAGTGCTCCTCCTATTGTATCACACTGAATATGATGATGGCCTCCCTTAACACAAGTGACAGGGCCTGATGGATTATTAGGCAGGTAAGAGTGAGTAATTTGCTGTGGTAGTCATCCTCTTCCTGTTATCATGTGGAACAGAAAGCCTAATTTTTGTTATGCTAAAAGGAGCATAATACAAATTAACTTTCGGTAAACATTCTACACATGCCTGGTTTCTTTGTGGCAAGTAATTTTTCTATCTTAAAACTCAGACTGTTAGGGAAATAAGGAATCAAATACTGAAGCAAATTTGAACAGTTTCTGTTAAGGCAAAGAGAAAATCCATGATTATAGCCAAAATTAGCACCTCTAAGTGACCTTCAATTGTAGCAGAGTAATCAACCCCATTTGGGAAATGCTTATTTGGCACAGAAACCTAGGCTTGCAGTAGTTCCAATCTTTGGTCTGACTCAGCTCTTAGTGACTTTGCCTTACAGCTATTATTTTGCTTCCTGAAGGCATCAACAGGTAAAAGACACACAGCCCACCAAAACCGGTCATCATCTTAGCCGCTATTGTTTTTTTCCACAGCTCACGTTCAGTAAACATTCTAAAGAAACAGGTTCGGCTTTTGGCTTCCACTGTGATCACCTGATGAGTCATGGCATATAGAGAAAGGAAAGATGTCAAGAATGTTTAATCAGCAGTGATTTAAACAAGGGACATATCTGAAAGAATTAACAAAATCAGCATGCTCATTGCTCCAGGGTGATTTTTCTTGCTGGTAAGACTAAATGAAAATCAAAACCCAAAGCAGTAGATGCCTTTCAGGTCCAATTCATGCTGCCAAAGTTAAGAGACTGCCAGGATGGAAAACTGAATCACTCCCTATGCCAGTTACAGCTGTGTTTTTCATATTTATAATGAAATCTTGATTCCAATGTTTAAAAAAATTCACTCATCTTCCCAAGTTTTATTCTTATCTCTTACCCTCCATCAGTTCCCTTTCCCCATCCCCACTCCACTGCTAGGAATTGATTGCAAAGCTGTTAAAAGCATTTAGTATAACATCAGTTCAGAATGTCCTAATTTAGCCTGATGTAAACGTCCTGAGGTAAAATATTCTGAAGGAAGCCTGAATCAATGAGTGATGATTCTTCTTCCCAGTGAAGTCATCAAAGACAAGTGGGCCAGAAAAAGTGCTTAAAACTAATAAGACAAAATGGATTTGGGGAAAAAAAAACTATTCAGGGTGGGTTTAAAAAATTAATGGTGAAAGTACAGAATGTGGGAGAACTGATCTAACAATAATTCATGCAAGGCTGTGGGTTTTGTTGACTATAGGTCAAACTTCTGCTGCATTATGAGAAGCCTGGTGTCCAAGAAGGGTATGGGCAAGAGTGGATTTCACTTTGCAGTAATCATATGACATCTGAATCATTGTATATAGTTCTGGTAGCCAGGTAATTAATTTTTCTGGCTGGTGTTCTCGGTCACTTCCATGGCACATTTAATTTTCATAAGGTATGCTTGTGTCCTGTCAACCAAGAACTAGTAGTACCAAATTCTAGTTAAAAAAAAAAAGAAAAGAAAAGTAAAATAACATTAGAAGAAGATTCTAACCACAGAAAGTGGGTTTATGAAAATCCAATTGCAAATTACAGATGGAAATTTATCTCACAATGAAATGTCTTTTTCAAGTAACATTAAATAAGTTTCTGACTGAAAGGAAGGTAATTTTTAGTGTTCTGCTTAGGCCTTCAGATCTCATGGATGCAAAATAAACAATATTGTGTTTATTATGCTTATTATGATGGAAACCAAATGGGAATATCAAAGTGATATATTACAGATGCTGAACCTATTGACCTTTCTAGCTGATGTTTTCCAGTTTATATGGGGGAATTCTAGGGCTGCATTGTGTTAAATAATTTATGTCCAAATGTTTGTCAAAACCATCATACTTCTTCTATTAAAAATGGTAAGTTTGATTATTTGTTTCTAGATTTGGAGGTTTTAGCTTAGGAGAGAAGATAAGATATCCCACAGAAGAGTTATTTGCCTTGTGTGTCTGTTGCTTACTTTATATGTTGCAGGTCCTCCAGGAAGAAAACTGAAGACAAATTAAGGTGACTCAGCAGCATCAGGAAAGTAACTCAGAGCTATACCACCATCTTTTGAGAAGATTTAGGACAAGCAGGCTTAGTCATTCCCAGTGACTACAAAGAAAATTCCCACAGGCTATAGCAAACAAAGGAGAAGTTGTTAATGGGTACAGAAGCACTAGCCAAGGTACTCCTCCCAGGGTTCAGCAAAGGAAGAGCAGGCAAATTCACTCATCCCCTAGTCTTTCCTGAAAGGGATCTATCTACATAGTTTGAAGCTTCTGCCTGAGGGTCAGGCTTCTAATTTAGCACACATCTAGGGGCTGCCTGTGATACTCCCTGGACACTGGGGAAATATGGGTGAATCCAGAAGCTGCTATGCTAAGAAAATAAGCCAGATGGAGCAAGACAAATTCGCATGATTCTATATGGAATCTTAAAAAAAAAAAAAGTCAAATTCACAGAAATAGTATAGGAAAGGGGTTGCCAGAAGCTGGGGGGTGGGGGAGAAGTGGTAAAATGTAAAAACTTAGTAATAACACAAATAGGGTCAGAATCTAATATATAACATGGTGACTATATCTGGTAACACTGTTATTGTACAGTTTAAATTTGCTGAGAGAGTAGAATTTAAATGTTCTCATTGAAAAAAAAAGGGCAAATATGTGAGGTGATAGATGTGTTAATTAACCCAACACAGGCAATCTTTTTACAATGTACATGTATATCAAATCACCACATCACGTCAATATAGCTGAAAAACTAATAATAAATAAATGCTATTTGTATACAGAATCAGTGATCTAAATAAGCTTAGTTCATAGCCTTCTACAGAGTTAACTTCTACCAGAGTTAGCATGGTTAGATCACAAGGAAACAATTTACTGGCTCTCCTCTATTAAAACTGACCTTTTCCAAGGTGAACTGTTCAGCTTTAGAAGGGGAGAAGTTGTTTGCAACTGCATCATTCTTAAATGGTACTCTCTGTAAGTTAGCTGAAGGTGAGGAGAGGGGAGTTTTTTTAAGCAGAGGAAATGGTGTCACAGAGGCCAAAGAGGTGAAAGAGAAAGTCACACCTGGAGAATCTCAAACAGTTCAGAATGGGGGTGATAAGAAAGTAAGGACAAGCAATGAAGCCGATTGGCTGAGTAAAAGGGGGATAGTCTTAAAGAGCTCATTGGCCTTGCTAAGGAAAATGGATTCTTATCCTGAGGGCTATGAAGGCTATTTTAAGCAGGTGCTTTAAGCAGGTGAGTATCCTAATTCAGATCTAAAGTTTAGAAAGCCCACTTTCCTTACAATATGGAGAATGGGATAGTACTGGGCAAGCCAGCATCACAGTAAGGAGACCAAAGAGATCAGAAAGTTGTTCCAATAATTCAGCAAAATTTGGTGGATACTGCCTCCAAATTGAGTGGTAGTGGTGACACAAAGAAGTGAAGAGAACTAAGGAACTATTTAAAAGTTAGAACTCATAGGAATAGGAGTTTAGTTTGATTTTTTTGATGAGGAAGAGATAGAACAAAGATGACCTCCCGGTGTTTTGGGCAGTGATATAGATGGAAGGTTCTTTACAAATAGGAGAATATAGGAAGGGAGGGCAAGTTTGGGGTTGGGAAGACAAAGATAAAATGTTTAGTTTGGGACATGCTGAGTTTGAAGTGCCTGTGTGACATATAGGTGGAAATGTCTACTAGCACTTGAAAATACGTACCTGGAGGTCTAAAGAGAGAATGTGTTAGAACTCTAGATACAGAAGTTATCAGTATATACGAATGTTAGTTGGAGCCCATGGAGCAGATGAAGTCATAGAGAGAGCATCTATAGGATGAAAAGAAAAGAAAGTAAGGGATAGGTCCTCAAGGAATATGAACTTGTAAGCAGTTGTCAGGGGGAAAAAAAGCTATGAAGGAAACTGAGAAGGCACGGCTTGAGAACAAAGAACTAGCTGAGTATATGATCACAGATACCAAGGACAGCATTTCAAGAAGGAGGAAGTGGGAGCCAATGACAGACACTTCTGAGAGAAGTCAAGTAAGGTGAGGACTAAAAGGAGCATTTACAACAGCCATTAGACTATAGCCCTGGCCTTCAAGTTTTATCCAATTTAGCTGGGATTGGAGGGAAGTGGTAAAACATGGAAAGAGACTGAAGAGACTAGAAACATAAGAACATGTAAATTATGCCGTGAGCATGTATATACATAAGAATTAAAATAGTCTGAGTCACATTCTGCATAATTATTATTGAAAGGCTTAAAAATAGAATTTAAACAAGGTTTTATAAGAGGGAGACATTTGGCTTTGTAGAAGATCCTCCCACAGGAGAAATGGAAAATCGATTCTGTTTCTGTAAAGTTTTGTGGGATTGTTCTGAATTCTCCTGACATATTTCATGTGTTCAAGGTAAGTTTCAAAACTGTGGCAATTTTATAGCAGCTATATATCATATTTGTGACACTTCAGATTCACTGACATATAATATGCAAGAGTTTTCTCCCTATGGTCACTGTTGGTTTCATTTTGTATGTTGTGTTCAAACTTGAGGTTCTTGCTTTGTTTTGTTTCCTCCACTGGGGAAGAATATGTAAATAAGATTTACTGAGCTAGAAATCTTACTCCCATCATACCTTCGTAGGGTAGGTTTTGCTGTTCCCATTTTATAGTTGGAGAAGCTGAACCTCGGAGCCTAACTCTTTCTAACATAGTTGACTATGCTCTCTTCCCTTTGTCATTCTTCATATTTTGGGAAAGTTGTCACTAAAATGCTGGCAAGCTTCCCATTTTTTCCTCCTAATAAGGTTTTTGTTAATATTTATTCATTCCAATACTGCCCAAATAACTAGATCAAAAATATTTGCATGTAAATGCTGCTCTAAAAGAAAATGAATGTCAGATTTCTTTACCTGATGACATTCTAAGTAATTCAGATAGTCCTTATTGTTACCCCCACCATCATCACTGTTACTTTCACAATGGCAGTTTACTCAGACACCAATTGTAAAGACCTTATGAAGTGGCTTAAAAATAAAAAAGGATGATTAAGGTCATGCTTATATAGAAGAATAAGTAGAGTTATGTTTTATAATCTCAGTGGTTCAAGAGGGCATGTTTATTTCTTTTTTTTTTTTTTTTTTAGATTTTATTTATTTATCAGAGAGAGGGAGGGGAGAGAGTGAGCACAGGCAGACAGAATGGCAGGCAGAGGCAGAGGGAGAAGCAGGCTCCCTGCCGAGCAAGGAGCCCGATGTGGGACTCGATCCCAGGATGCTGGGATCATGACCTGAGCCGAAGGCAGCTGCTTAACCAACTGAGCCACCCAGGCGTCCCGGGCATGTTTATTTCTTAAATATCACTCCCATCCATATGTGTATGTGCTGATGTTTAAGTTTCTATTAACTTTATTGTTTAAAATTCTAGTAACAATAAAACCTTTCATCTTATGAGAGATGAGACTTAAGGACAAAAAACCTTTGAAAGAAGGAAATTTGATGAATAAAATATCTCTAAGGTATAAGTTACTATTCTAATAAGATCTGGATGGCAGGCAATAGGTAGAGAACAGAAGTCATTTTATGACTGAAGTATCAGGAGTTAGAGGATGCCACAAAAGGGGGGAAAATGGGAGCCTAAAATGACCAAAATGTGTAGCTTTATATCTTTGCTTAAAAGTATCCCTTATGGGCACCTGGGTGTCTCAGTGGGTTAAACCTCTGCCTTCAGCTCAGGTCATGATCCCAGGGTCCTGGGGTTGAGCCACACATCGGGCTCTCTGCTCAGCAGGGAGCCTACTTCCTCCTCTCTCTCTGCCTGCCTCTCTGACTACTTGTGATCTCTGTCTGTCAAATAAATAAATAAAATCTTTAAAAAAAAAAGTTTCCCTTAGAGAGCTAAATGCCTATAATTTCTTCTCCCCACATTTTGTAAAGAGTGAAAGCAATGTCTCTTTTTTATTCTGAAATATAGGTATTGCTTTCTTCAGAAGCTTGTCTCTGGCTTCTACCTCTAGATTTATTATGGAGTTCCTTGCTTGTCGACACATGCTTCAGCATGTTTATCCTTATTGATGGCTCTAAATTATAAATGCCTTGAGGCCAGGATTTAGCTACCTTGCTTACCCTAGCAGAGTACTATTGATACATGTCTGTTAAACAAATAACAAATATCTCTTGATTTGGTATGTGCAAATTAGGAGTATTTGTCCTTTGATTACCTCCCATAGATGCTTCAAAGACTGGGAATGTGCACCCATTTCAGGTGCTTATGAAAAAGGGCACTATCTTAACCAAAAAAGAGAGAAAAAGAAGAGTAAAGAAGTCAAGAAATAGTATAGATGATTGAAACAAGTACTGCTGTGACTCAAACTGCTTCTAAGTAGATTCTGTAGGATTTAAAAAAAATTTTTAAATCTCTTGAACTGACAAAGGTATGGACTTTGTCTATTTAAAGATTTTTCAATTTCTCAAATCTTTGATGCTCGTACTTTGTATATTACCTTCTGAATAGTGGACACTTTTATTTATCCTTTTGACATTCCCTTTCCTAGTGATTACTTCAAAAAGTTTTATTTGAAATGTCCCTGAATGAAAGTCACCTGAATATTATAAGAAATGATTTTTGATCAGAATATATCAAATGGTGTTTTATATTTTTTAAAGCCTAGAAATGCCTTGATAGAACATTCTTAGATTTTCTGACAAGATATTGGAGCTATCTCCATTTGTCTTGGTCAGATGAACTCAACTACTAGGGTTGATCAGCCATAGGAAGAGAGATATTTCTCTGAAAGAACAATAAAGCAGGATGGTATTTGGTGAGAGACTTTTTTTCATGCTCTAAAGTTTATCTGAACACATTTTTTGGTAATGATCCCAAAAAAAGCTACTAAGGGAAATTCATATAGAATATATAGAATGTAATGAAGACCACATAGTGGCCCTGTTTCAAAGCACACTAGCAGTCTCCCTTCCATTTCTATTTCCCACTATCCTTTCACTACTCCCATTTTCTCTGTCCTAGATCTTCTTTCGTGTTGGTAGAGGGGGTCAGGATTGAAAGTGGTTAGGAGGAATACTTGATGGAGAAACAGGAGTGGGCACTTTAAGGTTGTAGAAGTGAGATGTGAGAGAAAGTCTTCAAGCTTTTCAATCAATCCAATGTTGTTTTCAATCAATCCAATGTTTGGTACATCCTAGAGGAGGAGGGGGTCTCTTACAGTTTTTCAGTGGCCACTTTATTATCAATGTGACATACTTTAAGTTAGTCAAATATTGAATAAGGGAGAAAAAATTTCTCTTCATGGATTTAGATTGCATATAATTGTGATTTTTATCTTTCCCTGTTTTTAGCCATATTTTTAAAATCAGAATTCCTCTTATTGAATATTTCATGAACCCAGATTACAACTTAACCTGTAAAGCATCTAAGTTAAGAAAAGAATCAGAATCATACACTTTAATAAAATCCCAATTAACCTTACTGAATTTAAAGCTCCTGTAGCAGGTAAACTCTTTGGTAAAGAGGAGGGTGAAATGAAATGAACACAGGCATGCAGCTCACAGGAATAACTGACCTGACACCAGTATAATGTACTAAAGCTAACATGCATTTTTAATGAAGAATCAGGCCAAAATTAAGAGACAACAGGGAAGATAAAATACAGAAGTTCATTTGGGCCATCTAAAGATGAAATTCTTTTTGAGGAAAACATTTTATTAAGACACTGCAAAATAAATTCATGAATTGAACAGCTGTGCTTTACTTCTAAAAGATTCCGTGGAGAATTATTAGTATGCATCACATCTAAAATCCTGAAGTTTAATTACACAAAATTATTAAAGAAAGAAAACTTGTGTTTCTCTTCCTTTCAATGAGATAGAAAAATACATGCTTAACTGGATACCTTCAGGGTCTTCCACAAACTAAGTTTGGAATATTTTTACTTGTATAGTTTTGGGCTCTGCTCATATCAATTTCTACCTCTTAGGATAGAAAATACATGGTGAGAAATATGATAAAGTATGAGGGTAGCCTCCAACTCCACCCCTATTCCACTGTACAGTGAACAAAGTAATTTTTTTCTATGTCGCTGAAGCTTTAGTCACGCCAGAAAACCGACAGAGGTATGAAAGTAGATGAAGTTCATTTTCTATCCACATCCACCTCCCCACCTCAATAAGGGAAGAGCTTAAAATTATAAAGACCATAACATTAACATTCCACAGCTTAGCCAGAGTTAAAGCCTATGACGAGATGGCTCCATGGTTCGAAAACCTGGTTAAGACTGGTGGCGCTGTCCAGGGTACTGACACCATTCTGCACCATCTGTGGCTGTCTCCTTCCCTTTCTCTGTTTTGAACACTAATCATCTTAACCTTCCACATTCTTTCAGAAACACTGACATCTCTTGCCTGCTTCTTCAGAACACTTCAAGACTTTCCCATACAACCTGACCTTAGAAAATCTGAGTAAATTTGGCTTTCCTTCCTGCTCAAACTATGAATATCCAGGGTAGGGAAACTTCTGGTGTAAGGGCAGGTTTGATGACACTGGGGAGATACAGGACCATTCCCAATTTTTTCCTAAAGACAAAGTGATTTATTTGCATTTTAAATTTATTTCCCAAATTGGACTTCTTGGTTATGAAAATATCCATGATTTGATACTCTTGTGTCCCACTGAACAAGGATAATTAGTTATTAAAAGACAAGGTGAGATAACATACTCACAGAAACAAGGTCAATGTAAAAAGGCTAATATAGCCATGGTCCCCATTCATTACAAAAATGTCTCCATGCAGGAGCAAATGCTGCTAAAAGGGAAAAAAACAGTCGGATATTCATCTAACACAGTCTAGTTACCAGGAGGTATTATTGTAATATTTTCTGTATAAAGGAAGGACAGGAGAGACCTAAGAAATGTCCTGAAACTCTTTGTCAGGTAAGAATAGCCAATTACATAACATGGTTTAATGCCTATTATTTATATGGAGCATCTGGGTGGCAGTCGGTTAAGCATCTAACTCCGTTTTGGCTCAGGTAGTGATCTCAGGGTTCTGAGATTGAGCCTGCCTCAGGCTTTGTGCTCAGAGCAGAGTCTGCTTGAGATTATCTCTCCCTCTGGCTGTCCCTCCTGCTTATATTTGCGCTCCTCTCTCAAATGAATAAATAAATCTTTAAAAATAGTATTATTTATAAATTTATCTGTAAGTTGTTCTATTGAAATCATAAATGTTTGAAAACCCCTCGTATTGGTAATAAATATAATTTATAGTTGGACACTATTTTTTAATGCTGGAGAATTAGATTATTACTGAAAATAATATAAATCAACTTGGCCAATTTTACAAAAGCTGTTTTTAAAATCCAGTAAATTCATTCCTAAATAATGCAACTTCTGACCTGCTTAGTATTCAAAACCAAAAACTGAAATTCTGCCACCCTCTTTGCAGTCTATTGATTTGAGAACTACAGCTGCTGAAATTAAACTTTATTGTTAGCATAGAGCTTTCAGCTGAGGAAGCAATTTCAAATTGGTTTCTTTTCTAGTCCAGCTTAATATTAAGTAAATATGTGCCTATAAGTGTCTCTAGCAGATTATTACCTAAAGTGGTGCATGCAACTCTGCAGGTGTAGCTCTGAGAAACTAAAATCTACTTTGGTAAATGTATCTTACCACCCAATGGACAAACATCAGTTTGAAACTGAGTACACAGTTATCCTCAGAGCTCTAAGAGTGATTTCAAGTTAGACCTTTCTTCATTTAATGCACTTTTTAATTTAGTGCTCTAGGATATACATACAACAATGAAATGGTCACAGTTCCTGGGCTTGAGGAGTGCCCTGTTTGGAGAGAAGACAGAAAAATAAAATAGACATTATAATGTAACATGGCAATAACTAGAAATATGCATATATATGTTGAAAAGGCTTGTTACTCGTGGAGGGGTTAGTTTTAGGGAATAAGGAAGGTCCCCTAGAGGAAATCAAGGAGAGATTGATGAAAAGGATGTCATTGCTTTATTTCTTTAAAATAGCAAGTTCAATTTCCTGGTTCAAGAAATAGCTTTTATTCTCTAAAAATAATAAAATAATGTTCCCTCTGCTGGCATAAACACTAACTGAAGTAGTGGAAATAATAACCCATCATTTTATAGACTTTCTGAAAGACAAGGGGGAAAATGAGGAATGGAAGAATAATATGAAGAGCTGTGAATTTTGAATTACAGGATCAGTAAAGATATCACCTATTTTGATCTCAAATCTATAGACAGTGAAATTTTGAGAACTAAAGGAAAGAAACACAATGTCTTTTCATGAATGTTCCGTCTTTTAAAGATTATTTTGCCTTTCCAAGTTATGTCTTGAACTACAATGAACAAAACAGAAACTTGTCACAGAAATCAATAAAACTTGACTTATATTGATATTGTGCCAGTTTGAGCTTACATCTGAATTCTGTCAGACTTTCCTTCTTAATAGAGAAAACCATCATTACTAGCCTAAGCAAAAATAAATCTCTACTCCAAAAAAAAAAAAAAAAAAAACCTCATGCCAATTTACCTGCTGTGATGCATCTTTGTGTCATAAAAAGGTGAGGTTGAGAGTTCTGATTGCAAGTATTCATAAAAAAAAAGAAAGAAAGAAAGAAAGAAAAAAGCAAAACAAAAAAAAGCCATGCCCCCCCCTCCAAAAAACCACTTTTATTAACTGACTATAAAGAATAAGGAAAGAAGCACAAGCTATGCCCTGTATCTATATAATACAAACATGAGTGACAATTTGTCACTTCGCCACATGATTTGCACAAGGGAAAAACTAATCTAGATAATTTAGTTCAAATGGAATTTGGGGGCAGTAGTTTAGTTCTAGAGTACAACACTCAGAAATGAAGAATAAGAAAGGGAATCCTACCCAAAGTCGAAGAGACAAAATTATAAATGGTGACAAAACTTAGGGATAATTTTATAGCCTAAAAAGAATACTTGAGTTAAGCCATACACATGTTCTGATTTATATATATTGTTACCATCATCACCACGCTAATATTTACTCAACATTTGCTATGTGCCAGCACTTATTCTAAATGATATGACTTCATTATTTTATTATACCTGCACAATAACCCCATGAAGGTTGTATTTCCATATTTCATAGAATCTAAGACATCATTGACTGTGACACATGCCATTGTTTTATATATACACTATTAAGAAAGTAAAAACAATTAAACTATGATTTTCTTTCCATTTGACCCACTTTTAGATTTTAAAATTTAAGATAATACACACTTGGGAATCAATGAAGTTCAGTACTTTGGCCCTTATTTTAAAGAGGAACAAACTAAAGCCAGAGAAGCTATTGTAAATTTCCCAAGGTCATATTCAAGCAAAGAAAGAAGGAGCTAGGGCATGAATCTGAAAATTAGGTGCCCCGACCAGGGCCACTGTCTATGTTTATGATCTTGAACTACCAATGTTCCTCTGTGCCCAGGCTCCTTGTCTTTTGAGGCAGGATTTTTAGTTTTGAACTAGATTCTTTCTAAGGTCCCTTTAAGCTCTCACATCTTGGATTCTTTATCTTTACAAATAGGCAGTGGTTTGGAATTTAATGAGGGGGGAAAAAAACTGTGATCACACACAACATAATTTTATGATCATGGAAATGAGAATGGGCTCTGGGACATAACTCAGACTTTGGGGTAGCATAGCATGGTAGAAGCACGATGGCTTTTGAGCCAGAAGGACTGATTTCTAGAACCAGTACCTATTCTCCTTTACCTATGTGATACTGGGCAAGATGATTAGCCTCTTTAAACAGAAAAAATAAGAATATGCCTGCATTGAAGCATTGTTGTGAAGGTGAACTATTATAGTAAAAGTGAATCCCTAAACATGGAACATTTGCTTCATGAAGGCTAGTTCCCTATACACTCAAAAAATTGGTCTAAAATAAAATTATAGTCTAGGATCTGGCAGTGGATAATTTGGGGATATACATATTCTCTTTTTATAAATGTCATATGAGGGCTCCTGGGTGGCTCAGTGGGTTTAGCCGCTGCCTTCGGCTCAGGTCATGATCTCAGGGTCCTGGGATCGAGTCCCGCATCGGGCTCTCTGCTCAGCGGGGAGCCTGCTTCCCTCTCTCTCTCTCTGCCTGCCTCTCTGTCTACTTGTGGTTTCTCTCTGTCAAATAAATAAATAAAATCTTTAAAAAAAATAATAATAAATGTCATATGACAATGGTATGGGAAAGTTGAAAAGGATGCGGAAAATGTGCAATGTATTATTTAAAAATGCCATTTTAGAATGTGACAATTGTAGATGTTTGCGATCTCTGTCTTGCCTCCGCCCCCGCCAGTGTCCATTTCCCCTTCTTCTGGTGATAGTGCCATGGGAATCACTGTTGTTTTTCATTCTAAGTCCAAGTGCTTTGAATGGAGTGACTGAACACCTACTCTGTGGAGGGGCATGAGACTCAGACTTGGAAAATCAAGTATCTCATCAGATCTGAAGAGATACGATCTGGAAAGCTTTGTTGCAACTGTTGAGAGGAAGCATATGCTCTTTCCCATTGGATTTGAACCTTGACACCTAAAGAAACTGGTAGTCATCTTGCTAGCATGAGTGTAAGAAATAACACAATGCACTAGAAAACAGGATTGAGAGACTGATGGGCACAGTGCCCTGAAGGCATCACTTCAGTCCCTCCAGTGGATCCGGTTACACTAAAGCCATGCATGACTCCTTGGCTCAGACAGCTATCGCAAAGAACCATAGACTGAGTAGCATATAAATGCAGAAATGTATTCCTCATATTTCCGAAGCCTGGAATTCTGAGATCAGAGTGCCAGCATGGTTGGGTTCTGGTAAGGATCTCTTCCGTGTTACAGATTTCTCCCTGTATCTTCACATGTTAGAAGAGAGAGATCTCTGGAGCTCTTCTGTAAGAAAACTAATCTCATTCATGAGGGTTCCACCCTATGACCTAGTCACCTCCCAAAGGCTCCACCTTTTAATTAGAATTTCAGTATATGAACTAGGGTGGGAGAGTGACAAACATACTGTCCATGGTAACTTCTGTGAACTAATGAGTTCCTTTCTTGCTTACGCCTATTTGGGTTAGATTGTCTGTTACTTGCAACCCACAAATATTCTCAATAGCTTTAAATAAGATAATGTTACTGGATTGCTTGAAGGAATGTCTGTTGAGAAACTACTACAATTTCCTCACCTAGTTCTCTTCCTAGGACTGGACAGAACCAAGACTACTACTATCATTTTGCAAGATACCTCATTTGCAACCACCAAAGACACGAAGTCAGGCACAGAGAAAAGAACAACAGCATCTCCCCTAGTTCCAAAGCGTGGACAGTCTGTACCTACATTGCTCCCAGGGTCACCACTTGTTTGTTTTCTGACACAATTGTGTAATAATCAAAGACCATATTCTAGAGATTGCTTTCAGATTTCTTTTCTTTAAAGTTTTAGTAAAATTGGAAAAACCTGTGCCTAAAATGGACTGGTATTTTTTCCCTTACTCTCATCCTGTAAAAGTGCCGATGAAGAGGCCAGTTCAAATGCAAAGCAGGCTGAAGGAGAAGAGAGGCCATGGGATCAGAAAAAGAACACCAGTGTGGAGGAAATTGCTTGTACAGAACACTGTTTACATAGACTTGGAGTTAGTAGTACCTTTAAATCAAGACTTTCATTAGGTGCTTTCTAAATCCTGTATGATAAGCACTGGGTGTTATATGCAACTGATGAATTACTGAACTCTACATCCAGAACTAATGATGTTCTGTATGTTGGCTAATTAAATTTAAATTAAAAAATAGATCCTATATATGGTTTGGATAAAATCCAAATATATATACATTCCACATTCCTTCACGTGGCTATTAAAGCTCTCCATTATCTGACCCTAAACTACTTCTCCAGCCTTACTCCTCCCTTCTTTCCCATACTAACCAGCTGTCTTAGCCAGACCCACCCACTCCCATCACTTGAACACATCCATTAGTCTCCCATTGCTCTGACTTTGATGTTTCCATCTAAGGAAACTTCTCATCTCCTTTTGAATTTTCTAAAATCCACAAGGATCAAATCAATGCCCTTTGATCTCATGAAGCCAAAGGATTTTTCCTTTCTCTCAACACTTAGAGTATTCATTTCCTATCTCTCATTTGACCTGTACTGATATATACGACCTTACACTATTAACAGTCATTTAATGTGAATACATTTTATTTCCCCAAGTAGAGTGCTTACTTCTTGAGATCAAGCATGATTGTAACTTATGTTTCATATAAAACATGGTACTACCTGTCACAGTGATATGTACAGAGTAAATGTTCAAAAAATAGTTTGTAGGGACGCCTGGGTGGCTCAGTTGGTTAGACGACTGCCTTCGGCTCAGGTCATGATCCTGGAGTTCCGGGATCGAGTCCCGCATCGGACTCCCAGCTCCATGGGGAGTCTGCTTCTCTCTCTGACCTTCTCCTCGTTCATGCTCTCTCTCACTATCTCTCTCTCAAGTAAATAAATAAAATCTTTAAAAAAAAAAAAAGATGAATACCCAACTTAAAAAAAAAAAATAGTTTGTAGGTTGAGGATTGAGGTTAAGGTTGAGTAAAATTCTTCCCTCTATAAGTTTTTGCTCACAATTTCTCTTAAAAATGGTGTAAGTATATAACCAAAGACTCATAGAACCCTAACTCCATTTTCCTCTAGAAGCAGTGGTTCAGTATTTGTTAATTTAGTGTTTGTAGAAACTTTGTAGACTATAACTACTGCAAATAATGAGAATCAACTGTATACAATTTAAATTCATTCACAAGAGTTCACAAAAAATTCAGTAAACATTCAGCTACAAAAAAAAAAAAAAATGGTGTAAGTAGGGGTGCCTGGGTGGCTCAGTCGTAAAGCATCTGCCTTCAGCCCAGGTCCTGATCCCAGAGTCCTGGGATCGAGCCCATGTGGAGCCCCGCCTCAAGCTCCCTGCTCTGCGGGAGACCTGCTTCTTCCTCTCCAACTCCCCCGGCTTGTGTTCTCTCTCTCTGCCAATTAATTAATTAATAATTTTAAAGAATGATGTAAGTAGCTGGATATCAGATCTGAAAGAGGCAGAAATGTGGATATTTGGGAAAGAATGACAAATGGGTAAGTGTTAAATGAAAGGGGGTGAAGGGAAAGACCTGGTCAGTGAAGTTGAAATTAAATATATATCATATCAGATATGTTATCTGTGTAGAAGCTTGATTTCCAAGACATCCACAAACCACACCTACACAAACCTCAACTGTACCAATGTATACACGTCAGAAATTGTTTAGCCCAAGTTTTCTCTTCTCTTAATGATACTGAGGCATCTCCTTGCTGGAAAGTGATAAATCCTGGGAGGAGAATCACAATTCAATATGTACATGAGAAAAGTCTGATCAAAGAGCTGTACTTCGGGCATGGTTATGTGACTGAGGTAGTTTACTTAACACTTTGGAGGCTTGGCTCCTCGGGGGTAAAATGGCAATAAGATTTCTGTGACAGACATTGCTAGCAGCCTAGCAATATATATTTTTCTCTCTTCCTTACTAGTAGAAACTCTTATTATTGGGGGCAGAATATGATCAGCAACAAGTACATTTCCCATCCTCCCTGGCAGAGAGGGTTGAGATCATGGTTCAGAAATCACTGAACTGGGCTTTTTGGAAATCTCTTTAAAGAGAACTTAAAACTTGGAATCATTTTTTAGAAAGAGCTAGGTGAAGTATGCCCTTCTGCCTTTCAGCTTCCTTTCTTCCTTCTCCCACTTGGAACATGGATGTGATGATGGGAGCTCTAGGGGCCATCTTATAATCATGAGGCAATCATGAGACTAGAAGCCACTGCCTAAGTCTGATGAACACAGTGATGAAAGAAGCCTGTGTCTCTGATGGCCATGAAGCTGAATCAGGACTATCTTTGGAGGTTTTGATGTGAGGTGGGGGAAAAAACCCTTTCTTTTTTCAGTCACTATTTTTCCTATCTCTTTTAGTAGTAACCAAAGCAATTCCTAATTCACAGAAGTTATTAATTCACAAATGCTTATTATGAAAAATTGCAAACTCTCCTCTTTTACTTGTCGACTGCCTCTCTGTTCTTTTTCTCTTTTTCTTCCTTTTTTTCTTTTTTCCCTTTTCTTTCTTTCTTTCTTTCTTTCTTTTTTGGTTGGCATTTGTGAACAGGTACATGGGGTCACAGTACTTATTTCTAGTTATCATCCACTCTGTTCTGATCAAAGTGTGGACTCACTCTTGCCCTACTCTATTTATTTTTTTCTTGTTACTTCCTACACACAGAAAGTCCTTGCCTAACTCTGCCTACCCAGTGCATGTTCATTCTTTTTTTTTTTTTTAATTTATTTATTTTAAAGCCCACAGTGTTGTTGGGTGAAAACATTTAAAATGACTACTTTGGGATGCCATTCATTCATTCATTCCACACATATTTATCAAGCTGCATGTTCATTCTTAAAGTTCATCTAATTTCCCCAGTCCGTAGTGTCCATCCGCCATCAACGTTGCTCACGGATTCTTCCATATCTGTGCTCCTTTATCAATTAACCACACCAAACTATTCAGCACTGAATAATTTCCTCCTTATCTTGCCTTTTAGTTGCTTAATATGTGGAATTCTCATCCTCTGCACTAAATTATTTGCCCCTGAAAGAAGAAACCCCATTTTTTAAAAAGTTTTTATGTATTTATTTGACAGACAGAGATCACAAGCAGGCAGAGAGGCAGGCAGAGAGAGAGGAGGAAGCAGGCTCCCTGCTGCACAGAGAGCCCAACACGGGGCTCGATCCCAGGACCCTGGGATCATGACCTGAGCTGAAGGCAGAGGCTTTAGCCCACTGAGCCAGCCAGGCGCCCCAAGAAACCTCATTTTTAAGGAATGTTCAAATAAGATCAATATACATCACACACACAAAAATATAATTTTTGTTGTTTTAGACCAAGCACAGTAACGTTGCTTCTCCCATCTTCCAATCTCTAATAGTGTCTAGCACAGAACATGGTACAAGAAGAAGCCTAATAAACACATGATTAATTGAATTGAAAACTCTTTGCCTCGTTTAGGTTATGATGCTGGAACAAAAAAATAAACCATTCAAATGATATTCAATCAAGAATTTTCATCTGTTTCATTTTCCTCCCTACCCTTTATGACCCCCCGCCCTGCCTCTCAGAGAGATCATATCAGAGAGATCATATGATCATCTGATTGACTTATTTCACTCAGCGTAATACCCTCTAGTTCCATCCACTTCGTCGCAAATGGCAAGATTTCATTTCTTTTGATGGCCAAGTAGTATTCCATTGTGTATGTATATATATATACATATATAAGTGTGTATATATACACACATATATATATTCACATACATATATATACACACACACACATATATATATACACACTTATATATGTATATATATATACATATTTGTACATATTTGGCCCTTGTGGACATTGCTGCTATTAACACTGGGGTGTACATGTCCCTTTGGATCACTACCTTTGTATCTTTAAGGTAAATACCCAGTAGTGCAATTGCTAGGTTGTAGGGTAGCTCTATTTTCAACATTTTGAGGAACCTCCATACAGTTTTCCAGAGTGGCTACACCAGCTTGCATTCCCACCAGCAGTGTAGGAGGGTTCCCCTTTCTCTGCATCCTTGCCAACATCTGTTGTTTCCTGACTTGTTAATTTTAGCTGTTCTGACTGGTGTGAGGTGGTTTCTCACTGTGGTTTTGATTTGTATTTCCCTGATGTCGAGTGATGTGGAGCACTTTTTCATGTGTCTATTGGCCATCTGAATATCTTCTCTGCAGAAAATGTCTGTTCATGTCTTCTGCCCATTTCTTGATTGGATTATTTGTTCTTTGGCTGTTGAGTTTGATAAGTTCTTTATGGATTTTGGATACTAGCCCTTATCTGATATGTCATTTGCAAATATTTTCTCCCATTCTGCCAATTGTCTTTTGGTTTTGTTAACTATTTCCTTTGCTGTGCAAAAGCTTTTGATCTTGATGAAGTCCCAAGAGTTCATATTTGCCCTTGCTTCCTTTGTCTTTGGTGATGTTTCCAGAAAGAAGTTGTTGTGACCGAGGTCAAAGAGGTTGCTGCCTGTGTTCTGCTCAAGGATTTTGATGGATTCCTGTCTCATATTGAGGTCTTTCATCCATTTTGAGTCTATTTTTGTGTGTGGTGTAAGGAAATGGTCCAGTTTCATTCTTTTGCATGTGGCTGTCCAATTATCTCAATACCATTTGTTGAAGAGACTGTCTTTATTCCATTGGACATTCTTTCCTACTTTGTTGAAGATTAGTTGACCAGAGAGTTGAGGGTCCATTTCTGGGCTCTCTATTCTGTTTCATTAATCTATATGTCTGTTTCTGTGCCAGTACCATACTGTCTTGATGATTACAGTCTTGTGATAGAGCTTGAAGTCTGGAATTGTGATGTCGCCAACTTTGGTTTTCTTTTTCAACGCTCCTCTGGCTCTTTGGGGTCTTTTCTGGTTCCATATAAATTTTAAGATTATTTGTTCCATTTCTTTGAAAAAATTGATGGTATTTTGATAGATGGGATTGGGAGGGAGACAAACCATAAGAGAATTTTAATCTCACAAAACAAACTGAGAGTTGCTGGGGTAGGGGAGTAGGGATAGCATGGCTGGGTTATGGACATTGGGGAGGGTATGTGCTATAGTGAGTGCTGTGAAATGTGTTAAGATGATTCACAGACCTGTATTCCTGGGCAAATGACACATTATATGTTAATTTAAAAAATAAATAAAATTTAAATTTAAAAAAAAGAATTTTTTTCATCTAAAAATTCTAAGTATATCTCAATGAGCATGATGTACTAGAATAGACAAGTGCAACCGAAAAGACCACATAGCTAGCCAGAGACAAAATGGAAAAATATCAGGCTAATCAAGAACCATTTCCAAGTTCTCTGTCTCTCTCACTGACCAAAGAATTTATTCAATCCAGTCAAAGAAGTACTTCAGTTGAATGCCAATGGGCTTCTTTCTACCTGGAGGAGGCAAAAGGCTGAACTTGCCATCTTAGAAGCAGCATACATGTGCATATTTAAAATTTTCTCTTAGAATGTCTGGCACAGAACAATTATCATTTCCACCTATCTCCTGTTTGGAGGAGGTGTTTTCATGCTTAGTCAGAGATTAAGTATAACATTTAATTTAATTTTCAGTTTTCCATTTCCTTTACAGCTTTGAAACAGAAATTACTTTTATTAAAGTATGAGTTGAAAGTCAAAACAAAATGTGGTGGCAGAATTTTCAATTCGAGTATATAGAAAGAAGAGTCAAAAGGCAAGGAATTCATTTCCACATCTGAGAATTAAAGAAAGTTGGCAGTAAACTAAAATGCAACTAGTAATAATTTGGTGAATATTTTTAAGGAAGTCTGGCAATTGTCCTTTAATAAATAAAGGTGGAGCATGCAGAAAAACTTTATTTTTATTACACAATGAATGTATGCTCATTAGGAAAAAACAGAAAATACAGATTAATAAAAATTAAAACAGAAAGAAACCATTTTAAATCATCCAGGAGCCCACCTAGGAGAGAACAGCAATTTTTGACATCTGGGGGTATACCTATTAAGAAGATGTGCACTATTAACAAGGTCAGTTAGATTCTTCCTGTTCTCCCATAATTGAGGTCAAAGGTAGTTGAGGATGAAAGTAAGTCATCACCTCACAATTTAACTATCAGCCTTTGGGGACAGCTTCCCCCCCGGCTGCCTTGCTGGTATTTTCAACACCTAGTACCAACGTCATTTCCTTCCCACTGAACATTTATATAAGATGAAGAGAAAAGGCAGACGGATCCTTCTTCTCTCTCATGAAGAGAGAAGAAATTCAGTGAAATTCCTCTGAATTTCTCCTCTCCTCTCTGAAATTCAGTGAGAGGAACTCCAAAAGGATCATCGCTGAACAATAGGGGTGTCTGTAATGTGAGGCACTAGCATCTTATTCTCCAGCTGGATAATGATTCAGGAACAGATCCCTAAACATGCGTCCTGTTTAGGAGCAGAACATGGTGAGAGAATTGTTGGTATTTGGGGGGCTCTGAGGATCTAGGAATATGGTATTGTGATTTAGCAATTCTTTCCATCTTTGGGGAAAAGATGGTTTGCTTGCCAGATGTCCCTTAAGGATTAGAGGTGCACTCAGTTTAGAGTGTTCTCAAAGAGAACCATTTTTGGAGCGACTGTTTTTGGAAGCCTCATCAGTCAGCGGTCCTTGGGTATAAGACAGACAGAAGAACAGTCCATATCCGACCCCAGTCTGTTTTCTAGGTGCCCTATAGGCACCTGGCTCCACACAAAGGAGCATGCACTGCTCAGATGTGTATTTTGAGGGTCACATAATGAGGTATTCAAGTTTGAGGAGGCATTGGGAATACATAAAGCACATGGGCCAATAAGGGACATTCCTGCTCTGTGAAGGAGGTTCTTGAGCAGTGGAAAGTGTCAAGTGAAGTCTAAGGTTTCCTCAAGAAAATCACACTCACAGCCTGTGAGGAGCTCTTCACAACAGTAGAGGTCCTCCATATCAGATCAAACCAGACTGATCCAGAGCAAAGACAGGGTCTAGTTAACATTTGGGTGAGGAAACCTCTGACCACTCTTCTCTGTACCACCAACACTGAAGGAATTCTTGCTTGGGAGAGGAAGGGGAAAAAAAAGATGTCTTAGAATCTAAGCATACTCTCATACCCTCCAATCTCTGCTTTAAGCAAACAGGTTAACGCGAAGAGGTTGAGCTTTGAACTGAGAATTAAGAATTACATCTTAAATACAAAAATAAGATCTTTCTAGAAACTAAAAGTGACTGAAAGGTTATGGAAGGAGCAGCACTGTACATATTTTTGCCCCAATAAACTTCAAATTCTCAATAAGCCTCTGTGTATGTGTGTGTGTGTGTGTGTGTGTGTGTGTGTGTATTCTGCTAATATGTAGGACTAAGTTCATGCCAACTCTCCTTTTGAAAACAATTAAAAACAATGAATAAAGTTTAAAAATTTTTTTAATCTTAAGAGCAAAATGTAAATGATTACAGGATTAAAACTTAAGTACAAGAAATAACTCATAATGGTAAGCCAAAGACAAAGTCCCCTTTTATCTTAAGGATATTTGCTTAAAGCAGAAGAAAATAAGTATGGTTTTCACTGCCTAGATGGCACAGGAAAGCAGTAGGCCCCAAAACCTCTGTAAAACTGCTACACACTTAGTGTAAAGATGGATCATAAGAGATTTTCAAACAACTGTGTCTATCACCTTTACAGAAATAAAAAATAAACTTGAAAATATCTGCAAGAAACAGATGATTATAAGAAGAAATCTAGCAGATTTGAGAAAAAGTGAGTGTGTTTATTTTTTTAATATTATTAATTTTTTTAGAGAGAAAGAGTACAGGGGGGAGTAGCAGAGGGAGAAGGAGAGAGAGAATCTCAAGCAGACTCCCCACTGAGTTTGGAGCCTGATGCAGGGCTCAGGACACTGAGATCATGACTTGAACCAAGATCAAGAGTTGAGTGGGACGCCTGGGTGGCTCAGTTGGTTAAGCAGCTGCCTTCGGCTCAGGTCATGATCCCAGCATCCTGGGATCGAGTCCCACATCGGGCTCCTTGCTCAGCAGAGAGCCTGCTTCTCCCTCTGCCTCTGCCTGCCGTTCTGTCTGCCTGTGCTCGCTCTCTTCCCTCTCTCTCTCTCTGATAAATAAATAAAATCTTTAAAACAAACAGGGACGCCTGGGTGGCTCAGTTGGTTAAGCACCTGCCTTCGGCTCAGGTCATGATCCCAGCATCCTGGGATCGAGTCCCACTTCGGGCTCTTGCTCAGCAGGGAGCCTGCTTCTCCCTCTGCCTCTGTTGCCACTCTGTCTGCCTCTGCTCGGTCTCCCCCCCCCCCCGATAATCTTTAAGAAAAAAAAAAAAAAAAGAGTTGAGAGCCACCCAGGTGCTCTAATAGCAGATTAGATACAGTCGAGGAGAAATTAGTGAACTAGAAGATAAGTGGAAAGAAGCTATTCAAAATGCAGAACACAGCAAAAGATGAAAAATGTGGAAAAAATGTTAAAAGTCATGGGAAATAAAGTTTAAATTGAATATATATTTAATTGGAGTTAAAGGAGAGAGAATGAGACAGAGGCTGAAATTTTTCTAGAGATGGAAGCCACTAATCAACCCATTCTCAATGCCCAGTGAATCCTAGAGTGTGATAAATAAAAAGAAATTCAGACCTAAGCACATTAGAATAAAATTCCAGAAAACCAAGCAAAGTAAACCTTAAAACAGACAAAATTTTTTAAGCAAAATTACATTTATAACAGCATCAGATATGCTAAAAATCTTCTCAAGAGTAATATTGGAAACCAGAAGACAGGATAATGATGTATGGAATATGTTTGGAAAAAAACTCAACAGATTCCACACACAAAATGATTTTTCAAATACTTTCAGTTCAACAAAAACTGACAGAATGTCTGACTATTAGGCCTCTCAAAGGAAAATTCTCAAGGAGTACTTCAGGAAGAAAGAAAATATTTCCAGAGAAAGGTCTGAGATGCAAGAAAAATGAGGAACAAAGAAAATGTTAAATAGGAGGTAAATCTAAATGACCATTGAATGTTATAAGCCACAATAATAATGTGTTTGAGGGTTAATAAGATGACAGCATTAAAATACATTAAGAAAACAAAATAAGATCATATGGGAACTAAATAAAGTTAAAGTACTTTTTTAAAGATTTTATTTATTTATTTGACAGAGAGCGAGCACGAGTAGGTAGAGCAGCAAACAGAGGGAGAGAGAGAGAGGGAGAGGCCGACTCTCTGCTGAGCAGAAAGTCTGATACAGGACTCAATCCCAGGACTCTGGGACTGACCTGAGCTAAAGGCAGCTGCTTAACCGACTGAGCCACCCAGGTGCCCCAAAGTATTTTAAGGTTAATGTAAAAAGTAAAGGTATTTATTAAAATTTTATGCATTTATAAGTTAAAGTACATATGTTGTAACTCTAGAGCAACAATTAAGTGAATAAAAGTAAAGCAAATAATATTACAACTTGTAGAAGAAAGTCCAAATGGGCACTATAGAGAGAAAAATAAAATAGACATAGGCAGGACAAATTCTTTTTAAATAAAAAAATAGATAAAAAGCTAAATTATCAGTAAATGCCCTGAGTAAAGGATAAAGATGGCCTGAAAAATTCTAATTATATGCGATTTACTAGGGATATGTCTAAAATATAAAAACACAGAAAGGTTAAAAGTAAAAATATATATATAAACATATAAATACTACAATTCATCCCCACTAAAAAGGCTGACATAACAGATTAGTATTACAAAGGATGTATTTCAAGACAAAAAAATTACTAGAGATTAAGAGAATGATATATCAGAAACATTGCTTTTTAAAATTGATATAAAATATTTAATATCATCAAAATTTATGAATCAGAAACTAATACAGAAAAAAATTTATGATCATAGCAGAAGCCTTTAAAAACACTTTTCTTAGTTATTTTTTTCAACAAACAGACAAGAGTTCAGCATAGAAAATATTTGAACAGCATAATTAACGTACTTGTTCTAATGGCATATATAGAAGACAATAATCAACATCTACTGAATATATATTATTTTTAAAGACACAGAAAAGTTTATGAAATTTATTACTGACCCATCAGTTTTCAAAGAGTTGAAATCATACATTATATCTGACCACATTTCAACTAGAAATGAAAATGAGGGAGAGGACTAGAAAATCCTCTTACGTTTGAAGATTTTAAAAATGTTTCTAAAGCAACGATATTGTTTAAAGGAAATCATGATACAAATTGGAAAATATTTTGAACTAAATGATAATAAAAATACTATATAGGATGGGGCGCCTGAGTGGCTCAGTGGGTTAAAGCCTCTGCCTTCGGCTCAGGTCATGATCCCAGGGTCCTGGGATTGAGCCCCACATTGGGCTCTCTGCTCAGCGGGGAGCCTGCTTCCCCCTCTCTCTCTGCCTGCCTCTCTGCCTACTTGTGATCTCTCTCTGTCAAGTAAATAAATAAAATCTTAAAAAAAAAAAGTGCAAGTCATGTTTAAAAAAAATACTATATAGGATGTAAAAAAAGCAATACAGGAGAAAGATGTGTAATGTTAAGTGAAAATATTAGTAAAGAAAACAGGCTGATAATGAGCTATGCATACATCTGAAGAAATTAAAAACACCAAAATGAACCAAAGAAAGAAGAAAGCAAGAGTAAAATGATAAGTAGAAATCTATGAGATTAAAAATAAAAATAAATATATGAGGGGTGCCTGGGTGGCTCAGTGGGTTAAGCCTCTGCCTTCGGGTCAGGTCATGATCTCAGGGTCCTGGGATCAAGCCCCGTATCGGGCTCTCTGCTCAGCAGGGAGCCTGCTTTCCCCACCCCCCTGCCTGCCTCTCTGCCTACTTGTGATCTCTCTCTCCATCAAATAAATAAATAAAATCTTTTTTAAAAAATAAGTAAATAAATATATGAGAGAGAATCAACAAAGCCCAAATTGGTTTTCTGAAAATAATAATTATTAAGATTACAAACCATAATGAAAATGATCAAGAAATTAAGAGAGAAGGTGCTACTAACCAATTATCAGGAATGAAAAAAGTGAGTATAATTACAGATGCCTCTCAGATACTTAAAAGATAATAAATTTGATTTAACAAAAAACTTTATGATAAAATTGATAAATTATCAGATAAAATTAGAACTCATCAAAAGAGGTTCAAGAAGATGTTGATATAGAAATCATTCAAGAAGGCACAATTAGTTTTGTTTCTATACATCAACAATGAACCACCTGTAAAAGAAATAAAGAAAATAATCCCATTTATAAATAATATCAAAAACAATAAAATACTTAGGAATAAACTTAACCAAGCAGGTAAAGATCTGCATACTGAAAATTATGACATTGATAAAAGAAATTGAAGAAAACACAAATAAATGGAAAGACATCCCATGTTTATGGATTGGAAGAATTAATATTGTTAAGATTTCTATACTACCCAAGAGCATCTATAGATTCAATACAATCCCTATCAAATTCCCAATGATATTTTTTTTACAGAAATAGAAAAATATCCTAAAATTCATGTGGAACTACAAAACAGCCTAAATAGACACAGCAACCTGAGAAAAAAGAAAAAAATTGGAGATACCACATTTTCTGATTTCAAACTATATAATAAGGCTATAGTAATAAAAACAGTATGGTACTGGTATAAAAGCAGATACATAGATCAATGCAACAGAATCAAAAGCCCAGAAATAAGCTCATACATACATAGTCAACGAATATTGGAAAGAAGAAAGCCAAGACTACTCAATAGGGAGAGGATTATGTCTTGAATAAATGGTGTCAAGAAAACTGGACAGTCACATGCAAAAGAATAGAATTGGACTCCTATCTTACACCACTCACAAAATGAACTCAAAATGGATTAAAGACGTGATGATCGGGGCACCTGGGTGGTTCAGATCATGACCTGCCTTCGGATCAGGTCATGATCTCAGGGTCCTGGGATGGAGCCCCGCATCAAGCTCTCTGCTCAGCAGGGAGCCTGCTTCCCCCTCTCTCTCTGCCTGCCTCTCTGCCTACTTGTGATCTCTGTCTGTCAAATAAATGAATAAAATCTTAAAAAAAAAAAAAAGACATGATGATCACTGCGCATTGTATATAAGTATTGAATCACTAAACTGTACACCTGAAACTAATATTACACTGTATGTTACCTAACTGGAATTTAAATAAAAACTTTAAAAAAAAACATAAGTATAGATGCATATTGGAAAAAAATAAAAGACTTAAATGTAAGACCTGAAACCATAAAACTCCTAGAAGAAAACCGAGAGGAAAACTTCCTTAACATTGGTCTTGGTAATAAGTTATTTTTATGACAGGACAGCAAAACATAAGCAACAAAAGCAAAAATAAACAAACGGGACTACGTGAAACTAAAAAGCTTTCTCAAAGCAAAGGAAACCTTCAACAAGATGAAAAGGCAACTTACCAAACGTGAGAAAATATTTGCAAATCCTACATCTGATAAAAGGTTAATGTGCAAAATGTATAAGAAACTCATACAACTCAATAGTAAGAAAACAAATAATTGATTTTAGGGCACCTGGGTGGCTCAGTGGGTTAAAGCCTCTACCTTCGGCTCAGGTCATGGTCCCAGGGTCCTGGGATCAAGCCCCGCATCGGGCTTTCTGCTCAGCAGGGAGCCTGCTTCCTCCTCTCTCTCTGCCTGTCTCTCTGCCTACTTGTGATCTCTGTCTGTCAAATAAATAAATTTTTAAAATCTTAAAAAAAAATAATTGATTTTAAAAAGGGCAGAGAACCTGAATAGGTATTTTTCTTTCCAAACAAGACATACAAATGGCCAATAGGTACCTGAAAAGGTGGTCAGCATCACTAATCATCAAGGAAAGACAGGTCAAGACCAACGAGGTATCACCTCACACCTGTCAGAATGGACTTTTACCAAAAAATGCAGGCAAGGATATGGAGGAAAGAGAACCCTTGGATACTGTTGGTAGGAATATAGTTACATCTACTATATGAAACATTATGGAGTTTCAAAAAATTAAAAATAGAGCTACAACATGATCCAGCAATCCCTAGGTTCAAAAACAATGACACAGGATAGTGTATATATTCAAAGGTATGGGTATATCTGGGTATATATCCAAAAGTCATGAAAACAGGGTAGCAAAGAGATATGTACACCCACATGTTACTTGCAGCACTGTTCATAATATCCACCTTATGGAAATAATCTAAGTGTCCACTAATGGATGAATGGGAAAAGAAAATATGGTACACACACACACACACAGAGGAATAGTATTCAGCCATAAAAAGAAGGAAATTCTGTCATTTGTGACCCTATGAATGGACCTTGAGGGTATCATGCCAAGTGAAATAAGTTAGATAGAGAAAGACAAATACCGCATGATCTTGCTTTAAAAAGCTAGACTAGTAAGGATGCCGGGATGGCTCAGTCAGTCAAGCATCTGCCTTCAGCTCAGATCATGATCCCAGGGTCCTAAATGAAGTCTGGCATTGGGCTCCCTACTCAATGGGAAGTCTGCTTCTCCCTCTGCCCCTGCTCCCTGTTCATGCCCTCTCTCACTCTCTCTCTCAAAAATAAATAAATAAAATCTTAAAATAAAATAAAAAGTTGAACTCATAAAAATAGAGTAGAATGGTGGTTGCCAGGGGCTTGGGGTGGGGGAGATTAGGGAGATGCTGCTCAAAGGGCACAAACTTCCAGTTACAAGATGAATGGAGTCTGAGACTCTCATGTACAGCAGGGTGAATGTAATTGACAATACTGTCATATATACTTCAAAATGCTGAGAGTAGATCTTTAATGTTCTCATCACACACAAAAAAGCAGTAGTAACTATTTCAGATGATGTATGTGTTAACTACCCTTATTGTGGTAATCACTCTATAGCACACGTGTATCAAATCATCATGTTGTACACTGTCAACTTACACAATGTTATGCACAGATATATCTCAGTAAAGCTGGAGGAAAAAGAAGACAGATATCCTGAGTAGGATTTAACTATAACTATTAAATAAATCGACCTTATAGTCAAAATTATCGACCCAAGAAGAGTCTAGGACCAAATAGCTTCTAAGTTGAGTTCTCCCACAAACTTAAAGAAGAAATAGTCCAATCTTATATAAACTCTTAGAAAGAAATTAAAATAGAGGGAACACTTCCCAACTCATGGTGTCAGCAAAACCTTGACACCAGAATCCAAAAGGGTAATGAAAAAATATATAGACTAATTTCATTCACAAGAACATATGCAAAACTCCTAAACAAAATATTTGCAAACCAAATCCAGCAATATGCAAAAATATAATCCATCAAACCAAAAAGCAGAAACAGTATTTAATAAAATTTAGGATCATTTCATGATAAAAATTCTTAGCAATCTATAAATAAAAGGGTGTTTTGTTAATCCACTGAGAGTATCTACAAAATACCTACTGCAGGGTGCGTCGCTCAGTAAGTTCAGCATCTGCCTTTGGTTCAGGTCATGATCCCGGGGTCCTGGGTTTGATGCCCACATCAGGCTTCCTGCTCAGGGGGAGCCTGCTTCTCCTTCTCTCTCTGCAGTTCTCCTTGCTTGTGCTCTTGCTCTCTCCCTCTCTCTCTCTGTGTCAAATAAATTAAAAAATCTTTGAAAAAAAATACCTACTGTACACATCATAGTTAATACCAACATATTAAAAGTCTTGCTTTGCTAATAGAAATGAGTCAGCAGAGATGATTTCTATCACTACTATCCCACGTTGCAGTGAAGGTCTTCAATATCGTTGTGAAGAATCAAGTTAAACAGGGACACCTGGGTCGCTCAGTTGGTTAAGCAACTGCCTTCAGCTCAGGTCCTTGATCCCAGCGTCTTGGGATCGAGTCCTGCATTGGGCTCCTTGTTCAGGGACAGCCTTCTTTTCTCTTCGCCTGCCGCTCCCCCTGCTGTGATCTCTCTCTCTCTCTCTATGACAAACAAATAAAATCTTTAAAAAAAAAAAATGAAGTTATATAAATGGTGGAGAGATCAGGCAAGAAATTACAAAATGGGGACACCTGGGTGGCTCAGTTGGTTAAGCAGCTGCCTTCGGCTCAGGTCATGATCCCAGCATCCTGGGATCGAGTCCCACATCAGGCTCCTTGCTCAGTGGGGAGCCTGCTTCTCCCTCTGCCTCTGCCTGCCATTCTGTCTGCCTGTGCTCGCTCTCTCCCCCTCTCTCTCTCTGATAAATTAAAAAAAAAATTTTTTTTTAAAAAGAAATTGCAAAATGGCAATTTTCACAGATATGACTATACGTGTAGAGGATACCAAAGCATCCACTCACAAATTATTAGGAATTAATAGTAGAGTTTAACAAGTTCACTATAAACACAACATGGAAAACTAAATTACTGTTTCACATATAAGCAATATTTATGATTGATATCAAGAACAAAAACAGTTTTTCAAAAGCATCAAAAATATGAAGTACCCAGGAATAAATCTAAAAGATGCTCATGCTTTTAAAAGGAAAGCTAAAATCTAAGTGAGAAACATTACAGATCTAAATAAAATTAGAAGTATGCCATGTTCAGACACTGACAGAGCTCAGTATTAAGATTTCAATCTTCTCTTAAGTGATTTACAGATTCAAAGTATTTCTCATAAAACCCCAACGGATGTTTGTGTGTATGTATATAAGGGGAAAATTTAGTAGCTCATGTTACATTTATATAAAAATGTGAAGGGCTAAAGCTGTCATGAGCTCTTGAAAAAGGAAAATAAAGGGGCGCCTGGGTGGCTCAATGGGTAAAGCGACCAACTTTTGTTTTTGGCTCAGGTCATGATCTCAGGGTCAGGAGATGGAGCCCCCCTGTTGGGCTCCACATTCGGCATGGAATCTGCTTGTCCCTCTATTCCCCTTGTGCTCCTTACCCCCTGTCTCTCTCTCTCTAAAATAAATGAATAAAATCTCACAAAAAGAAAAGAAAAAGAAAGGATGAGAATTTGTTCTATCAAAGAGCAACAATTAATATAGAAGGAGGACAGGTGCCTGGGTGGCTCAGTGGTTAAGACTCGGACTCTTGGTTTTGGCTTGTGCATGATCTCAGGGTCATGGGATTAAGTCCCAAGTTCACTTCAGGCTCAGCACACAGTCTGCTTAGGATTCTCTCTCCCTCCCCCCAACCTCTTCCTCTGTGCCTCCCCCGCGACCCAACATTCTCTCTTAGATAGATGATAGATAGATAGATAGATAGATAGATAGATAGAAAGAAAGAAAGAATACTTGAAAATATATATAGAAGGGTAGGAAAGAGACTTAGTCCAGTAGTACAAAATAGAGTCCAAACACCCACAAAAATGTATATATAGAAATGCTTCATATATGGCAAGAAGCACTGTGAATCAGTGGGTATGCTTGGAATATTCAATAAATTGATGCTAAAACAACAGCAATAAATATGGGCCAAAAGGAAAATTAAACTACTACTTCACATCATACACAGAATCAAAGACCTATGGTTGGGGGGTGGGTGGAAACTAATGATACTTTAAAGGGGCAACATAGGAGAATATCTTCATTTGATGGTTTGGGAAGAGAGAAGGAATTATTTAACTATGCGCACATAACAATAATCATAAAGGAAAATAATTGAATACAAATATATTAAAATTAAGGACTTCTATATGCCAAAAAGTTATGGAAACAGTGAAAAGATGAATGCATAGGAGGAAAATATAATTACAACACATACAACTGGCAGAGATATACACAAGAGTGTAGTATTCATATAAATAATTCATTAAAATTTTTGAGTATTTACTACACATCAGGTACTGGTCTAGGTGATGAGAATATACTCAAACAGGAACAGAGGCAATAAAGTAGATAATATGTATGTAATGTGTTAAACAGTCATCGATGCCTAAGGAAAAAAAGAAAAACAACAAATGGGCATCATCTTTGTTGTCGGTAAACATACACTTACACTGTCATTCATTCACAGATGAATGTTCCAAGTCTGGGATAAGCGGGGCCATCTGTAAGATCTGCATGAACTTGGGGAGGGTTTTCCATCTGCACTCCTTCCCTCTCCTCCCCTCTTCCACCCTCCCCTGTACATGTAGCCACACCTTGCCAAGTGCACACACATACAAACTTCGCTCCCTGCTTGTGGTTGTAGGTAACTCCTTAAAAAGAAACAAAGCTTTTAAAATGCAAAGATGCCGGGCGCCTGGGTGGCTCAGTGAGTTAAGTCACTGCCTTTGGCCTGGGTCATGATCTCAGGGTCCTGGGATGGAGCCCCACATCCAGCTCTTTGCTCAGCGGGGAGCCTGCTTCCCCCCTTCTCTCTCTGCCTGCCTCTCTGCCTACTTGTGATCTATCAAATAAATAAATAAAATCTTAAAAAAAATAAAATGCAAAGATGCCTTAGAGAGGTAACATGGTATCAAATTTACATTTAATTTCCAATTACCAATCTTAGAATTTCTTTTTCCTGAGAATTTATAAGGAGACGCAAGTAAAACTGATTTCTGGTGTTGGATAGATAGGAGGGCTGTAGAAACAAACGATCCTGCAATTTATCTTACAATTTCTAGATATTCAGCTAATAAGTGGGTATCTATCTCATGGCTGGGAATGTGTGGTGTGCATGCTGGGGCTGGATTTGAGTTAGATGTCAAAGCAGGGCATCCAAATTTACTCTAAGATAATTTGAGATGAGAATGTAAAAGGGGTCTGTGGAAAGAAATTGCCAGGTAGGAGGAACTATCTGCAGTAACTGAGGCCTTCTGCCCACTAGCACACACAGGAAAACGCTCTTCTACCATGAGTTCACATATCCTGTGATGACTTGGGACTGAGGTAATCATAATGTGAACAATAAAGTAGCCATAATCCAAAGCCAGATCAGTTGAGTTTCAGACTGCTGAATCTCTGACATGAGTTGGGAATAACTCAATTTTCACTTTGTTTGTTCAATGTTTTATATAAAATACTGCTTTTGCCAATAAAACAGACTTCTGTGTATGTGTGTCCTTTCAATTTCCTAGCAAAGCATAGAGTTGGATAACAAATGAAGCCTAGAAGTAGGGACCAGATATTATCCAGGCAAGAAAACATTCCGTAGAGAAAGTTGAGAGGCTTGAAATAAAATTTTGCTTACTACATCTTTTTTTCTGTGTACAAATATAGGTCCTGGCAATGTCCTCCATTCTCCTCACTTAGTCACTCTTTTCCTTCTACAATATTCTCCAACCAGCTTCAACTCATGATTTCAAAATGGAGGTAAACATGTGGGGTGGGCACCATGGAAAGTTGAAATAATTGGTAAGATCCCGTGGCTCCTCCTACTGCTTCCAAATGCCTGCATCCCTGCATTTCATTCATGAACAGGATCAAGGTCTTTGAAGTAATGCTATCAATATCTGGGCTGAATATCCTGGATTTGGATAATTTCTCACAATAACTCCACTCTTTGTCTGAAGCCAGAAGAAGAGAGGCCGAGCAGTCATAGCTGTCATAATGCTGATTCCTGTTTAGTTCTGAAAATCAAAAAGCTTTGAACACTTGGTATCTTTCATTAATGTAAATACACCAAGGTCATTGAAAGCCTAGCACAGCATGTCCACATCTATTTCTTGGTACCACTGAGCTGATTTTGATTTGTTTTCATCAGTCTGTGAGATCATTATTGTCCTGCTGTATAATTGAATGGTTCTGTATTAGCATCAAGCTTTCTCAAAATGAGTTCACCAACAGGGAGTGAATATTCAGTAGTAACAATCATCTGGGCATATTTTTCCTTAGCAACTTCTCTTATGGAATGTTCGACTTACGTTGCAGAGTACGGTCTCATATTGATAGCTTTTACTAAATCTGCCTTTTCAATTTCCTTGCTTCTCACCATCGTAGGTACCAAAAATAAAAACCCGATTTTTGGAATGGATGACTTAGCATATGGCAGTCTTTCTCTATATGATTGTCCCAAATCTTTGATGTCTGTAGTCCTTTCATTTGGGGTTTTTATATAAAACTGTCATTGACCTTGCAAGTACCAGCTGTCCTCTTGAAATATGAGGCTGGTAATGATGACACACAGGATTGATAATAACAAATGGTAGTTCCTATTTCAGCTGAGTTGGGCTTTTATGCTCTGCTATTAGACCCAAAGTATTCCATATGGATAGAAAATATTAAAATGTAATTCAATTGGCTAATCTCTTCTTTTTGCTACCAAGCAGGACATCTGGAATTGAAACCTACATTGAATCTGCTCACAATCAGGTCAGACATGATATTGGGTGAGGTGATTCTTTTAAACTAAAGATCTGAGGTTCTTGTTTGGGGAGATTAGATTTTTTTTTTTTTCCCTGGGTTGAAGATTATTTTACCATGACTCTCAGCTCTGTCATAGATTTTGTGAGGGCAAACTCACAAAAACTGGACGTTTTCATGGTTTGGAATGAAAATTAAGCCAAATAGGGGCCTTGGGATTAGCAAAACAGCAAGTAAACAAAATAAAAAATTTGAGACTCAAATTAAGTCAAATCATTTTGACTGTAAAAAAGCATGTTTCTTTATAATATCTTGAAATACTGATCTTCAGTCAAGTTTTGCCTTGTTAAGCATATTCTTATAGAGATGTTCTTCTGGCTATTAACAGATGTTAATACTGCTTTGAAAAAAATTTTGCTATGACATGACTATAAAGAGAAAAATTATAATGTTCAGTTTTCTTTTACTTTCAAAAGAAAAGACTTTTAAGAATCAAATGAGAAGTTCCTAAGGAAAGCAGGACATAGCATGAAAATGATAATCATTGTGGTGGACACGGGATGGGTCCCAGATCTCCCTCCAAAAATGGACTTGACCTAGCAGCAAGAAGCACCATTGGCAGAAGCCTTCAGCTGTCAGCTCCTTCAGGAATTGCACAGCTGCAGAGAGCTACCCCACCTAATGTCACAACTTTGTGAGACAGTCCACATCCAAAGACTGCTAAAGGTGGGAATATAGAGACCTGGTCCTTTTGCCCCATTGCAGGATCGCCAAGACCAGCCATTTTGGACCCAGATATCAGCCTAGATGATCATCAAGCTTCATCAGAGCTCTACTTCACTTTCTGCCCAAATCCCACCTCTTTCCCTTTTTGCCACGAGTATAGATCCTAAGAGGACCCATGTAAAATATTCTGCACACTAACTCAGGTGTAGTACCCCAACCTGCAACAATTACAGAACCATTGGAAAACAGAAGTGAAGAGTGGATGATATTGTCTCTGAAATTTTCTGATTAGAATTTCTTGGTCAGGGAAAGAGAAGAAAGCATGGTGTAAACACATGTAAGTGTGTGTGAGGAGGATGGAGGGAGCTTCCCCTACAACATGAAGCAATTCTAGGATATCAGCAGCATGTCCAAGAATTCAACTCAATTATGACATTATCTACTTGGAGATAGTATCAGATTCCATAGGCTAAGGTTTATGAGACTATCCCCCCACCCTGCCCCACTTCAGATGCCAGTCAAAAGTCCAAATCGTTACCTGTTCTTCAGACCAAACTGGCCATAAGTTCCCAAGATTCCCTCCTTAGGTTTCATTAACTTACTAGAATGGCTCACGGTACTAGATCACTTCTTTACTATAAAAAGGATGTAATTTAGGAACAGAAGAGATGCAAAGCACAAGGTATAGGGAAAGGGCAAGGAGTTTCCACATCCTCCTCGGTGCGCCACACTCCCCAATTCTCCACATGTTTACCAATCCAGAAGTTCTCCAAATCCTGTTTATGGAGGCTTTGACTAAATCACTGGCCATTGGTAATCAAACTCAATCTCCAGCCCCTCTTCCCTCCTGGAGGTAGGGGAGAGGGACTTGGTTCATTCTGCTGTCAACCAGTCCCTCATCCCTAAGTTACCAAAGGGCTTTCTAAAAAGTCTCATTACCATAACAAAAGACATTATTATCGCTCTTTTCCCAGAGAATTTTGAGTGTTTTAGGAGCTGTGAGCCAGGAATTGTAGACAAAGACCAACTATATGTGAGAAATACATAAAAGTTATCTGAATGAGCAAATGAATATTTTTCTTATAAGGTGCAGTATCTCAGAAGTCAATATCCAGATTCCCAAGCCCCACTGGGTCAGCACCAGGAAGTCAAGTGAAGAAGAATCCAGCCTGCAAACCACTGATGTTGTCTTTGAGTAATTCTCCAATCTCTCCTCTGTATAGGAGTCTTGTTAGCTGTATTTCTGGTTGCATTGGACCATCTTGTGTACTCACCTGTAGGTACTCCCTTTCCGATTACCCAAATCTCCAATAAGTTCTCCCCATCAGAGAAGGTTTCTCAAAAGCAGTGGCATGAGGGGGACTCACAGGGAGGAAATTAACCTCCTGGATGCTAACACATGTGTCTTTATTAAGACATCTCTATCACAGAATCAATGGTGCACTTGCTCCAAAGACTAATACTAATGTTTCCCCCAGAGGTGCTTCTATCCGGAGGGGGAAAAAAAAAACACATAGCTTTGGTCTGAAACAGGAAATAAAATTCTCATGCTGGTTTCTGAGTCCTACCACATGGAACAAGGAAAACCAAAAGAAAAATGCATGTTTGTCCTCCTTGTATATTAGCATGCCCAGTGACCTTGAGCTAGAACACTCAAATATTGAAAAGACAGCCATCTTAGAAATGGCTTAAGAAACAGGAAGGCTTTGCAGAGTGACAGAGAGAAGGGAAGAAATGAACTTTTCATCAAAAAGTCTAATTAAATTCTGGAGTTTGCATCGAAGATATGTTAGGCTATATTACACAGTGTTCCCACTAGGAGAAAATTGCTTCTGAAAGAAAGAAGAGGAAGCAAAAGAAAATTTTAGAGGAAAATCCTTTTCATTTCAGCAATCAAGTGAAACAGATGGACGAGGAATTTGTATAGAGAATTTTTCACTGCAAAAATTTTACTTAGAGTTTTGATTGTTGCAAATCCTAAATCCAAGCTCAAGTATTGCTGCTGTGGATTGGAAGCAAATAATCATCTCATGTTCTAATATTCTGATTATGGTTGTTGTGGTGGTGATAACAATGATAAACATTTTTCTGATAACACTTTTTAATGTACTATATTTTAACCAAATAAGCAATCACACAATGGCTTTCCACACATTTGCTTATGCAGTAGAAGCAGTATACAAATTGTTCTTGACACTTAACCCAGTAGGTAGACAAGTGAACTATCTTATTTTCTATTTCAGTAAGTCCACTGTGAAGTCCACTTCTCTGTGGTCCTATTGAGAATTGGTTTATTCAATTGTGGTAGGGGTTGACGATTTACACTTAACCTTTCACAGCATTTACTAAAGAATAAATATTTAATAACTGCTTAGAAAATTCTAGTCACTTTATTAACTATACCTACACTTTCTTTGGCAGCCTGTTTGCTGTTTCAATTCAACTCAACAAGCAATTTTTTGTACCTGTGATGTAAGGATGCTGTGAACAGTAAAAGGGGGAGATTAGGTCCTCTGCCAAGACACTTGTGGTTAGCTCTAAAAAGAAAGGCAAACACATGGAATGGGCAGAGAGTGATCCAAGACAGGATAATATTAAATATCATAGTGTCCTAGGAGTTCTGATAAGGAAGGAGAACAGCAATGACTGGAGCCAGAAGGGGAGAACAAAGTGAAAAGAGTTGATCGATGACTAAGATGGTTAAAAAGAATTGTAGCTGGATACTCCAGCAAGAGAAACCAATCACAATGAGACGCATGTGGTTGGAGCCCAGAATTTGCCCTTTCTATGAGAATAAAATACTTTCGCTGAGAATTCTGGTTCTTCACAACACAGGATGTCAGATCATTAAAAATAATAATTGACATTTATTTATTGATAATTCAAAACAATAAGAGAAATTATAACATGTGTGTATTGTCCTCCGAATTTAAGGGTAAATACAAATTCAGATTAAATTTTTGTGTTAGAATAGCTTATTAATATCTTAATTAGTGAAGATGTTAAAATAAATTTTTAAAAAGTTATTTTTGGTCTCTGCTGTTGTTTGATAAAAGGTTGAAAAGGGATGCCTGGTGGCTCAGTCAGTTAAGAGTCTGCCTGTGGCTCAGGTCATGATCCCAGGGTCCTGGGATCCAGTCCTGTATGGGACTCCCTGGTCAATGGGGAGCCTGCTGCTCCCTCTGCCTGCTGTTTCACCTGTTAATGCTCTCTCTCACTCTCTCTCTCTGACAAATAAATAAATTTCTAAAGAAAAAAACGTTAATTTTTTTTTAAAAATTTGTTTTTTGAAGTGCTGTAAAGATCTAGAATCATAGATAGTTAGTTGTTCCCTCCTTTGGGCTTCCATAGCATTTTGTACTTAAATCTTATTCACATGAATTATATTGTGCAGAAGTTTGTTTTTTGTTTTTTGTTTTTTTAACTGACTTCAGTCAGGTTGCCAAAGTAGAAGATGCTCTCCATTCTGTCTATAAAACATGCTGATACATGCTTACAACACTCAGGGCTTCAAGAGTCTACTCTTCAAAATGCCCTCACCTACTCACAGCAGTTGAGCTGCTTGCTTATCAACAGTTAGGTAGGCCAGTTCCCAAAGCTCTTTAATCTAACTCTACTTATTGTTGCAATTATGTATTTTAAATACACTAATAGGCACTAATAAAATATAGATACAAAGGGAGCCATTTCTATGAAAAAAATGAAAAAAATAGGCACTAATAAAATATAGATACAAAAGGTGCCATTTCTATGAAAAAAATGATTTAAAAACTATTGATAAAGGCAAGCCACTAAAAAAATCCTGTTAGCATAGATATAAGTGGTAACAACCATGAAAACCTGGGTGAAGGGATCAGGCATGATTCTGCACTCAGATTGAGGGCATCTGCCTTGAAATTTCTGCTCCACTTGAAAGAATTTGAAATTAAAGGTAACTTATACACCAAGTGATGAGCCCATACTTTTGTGACCCCACATCAAAATATTGGTGAATTAAGATATATTCATTGTATTGAGAAAAAATAATTGTACTATGTGTGTATCATACTTTAAGTACCCCAGGTTCAATTCACTTTTTTCTATTAACTTTTTTTTTATTAATCCACTTTTTTCTATTTTCCTTTCAAATAAGGAATCTACTATCTTGTGATGTTTGGTTTTTAAGCTCCTACGTGGTTGAGGCAGCCCCCCGGAGGTCAAAAGTTCTGACTTGAATGAGTGATCCTACTTGGACAACGCTGGAGACAGAAGATCACAGATTCCAGTGGGCAGCCGTAGACCAAGACAAGCAAGGTTCATAGCTTTGGAACGTCATGAGCTGGTAAAATTTTAGTAGCACTTTGTCAAGTGAAAGCATTAAAGAAGCCCACCATGTGTCATTACCAATATTTTATAGGACCATTTTAATCATCCAAAAAAGTTGAAACATCAGCTAATGAACATTCATTTAAATGTAAAGTGTTACTTAGTATCATTCAAACCTTACTACATTGCCCTTCTCTTGCCTATTTTGCCCCACCTACATCAAACTTTCTTTTGCAATCCACACTGATTCAAAGACCAGAAGTTTAGCTCCTGAGAATGTAGTTTAAAGTAGTGTTTTCTCTTGTAAAAGGGAAAGGCAAGCTCATAGACACTCCCCTCCCCATGTTGCCTTACATTATTTTATTATAATGTAAAATAAATATGCACATATTTAATGAGAATGTAAAAGAAATATGCGCTTACTCCTACCCACCTACAAATCAGAAGCAAGTTTAGTAATTAAATATTAACAAAATCACAAGATAGTTAAAATTCAAATTAAGTACTAAGTTAATATAATGCATGATGTTGTCTTACTGGAAATGCATTGCTGATGTAGGCTTTAATATACAAGGATGTAGTCTCAGGTCAGATTTTACATATAGTCAATTATTATATTTTGATTTTAAAAACACTAGTGCAAGAAAAAAATGTGAGTTTTCCTTAATATGATTTTGTTTCTTAGTTTAAGATAAACAGTCTTCCTGTAGGACCAAAACTCTGCCAGGGAAGAATGGTCCTAGAATAATTTTCATAATATGTCAATTCTGTAAATTGTTTAAGATAATTTAAACATTGTGACATTTAAAAATCTGTATGTGGATCTTTAATCCACCTATGGAAATAATTAATACTTCATAGCATATTTATTGTTAATGAAATTTTCCTAGTTAGTATCTCAACAATATACCCACTTGTAAAATAAGCATGACACCAGATGCTACAATATAGTTTGTTTGTTTGTTTTTAATTCTGCATGGCTACATTATCATATTCCATGCAGTGACCAAATTCCACTACTTCTCTCTATTTTTATGCCTTTGAAACCTTCAGAAAGTCAGCATTCTGATACCATTTGATACAAACACAATCATAAATACAAACACAAGCTCAGGCATTAGAATTACAAGGCATTAGTTGGTTAGGATGCTAGCATTTTGATAAGCCAGAATAAAGCTTAATTTAAAATTTATCAGTGAAACAAAAACATAAAGTTAAAAATCTTTTGCTAAAAACTGAGATTCCACAGAACATATACATGATTTCCCAGAGTTCCAAAGAGCAGTTTTCAAAACTGTGGTCCATGGCATACTGAAGGGAAGAAGACCAGTGAAATTAAAAGGATTTCAGGTATTCACAAACTTTCTAGAATAAGGCATCCATTGTCAATCACTTTCAAATGCTGGCGGGGGGTGGGGAAGAAAATTGGGGTAAAATAAGCATAGAAAATAAAAATATAGGAAAAGACAGATTCCTAGGGCAAAGACTATAAACAAAGAGGGAGCCAAGAGCTAAAGACCAATAATATGTTCCAAAGGAAAGACCCAACTGATGGAGGAATTAAGATATAAACCAGCAGAGTCTAGGTGCTTAGGAGTTCATCTGGAATGCTGTCAGACAAGGAGTCAGCAGGGCTCTAAGATCTCTGTGGACATTTCTAGTTCAGTATTTCCACCCCCAAGTACTAAAGATAGGCACTGATACCATGTCTGTCTCCCTGCTTAAACTGTTAGCTCCTCAAGACCTGAAACACAGCCTTATTCATCTCTGTCCCTTCACTACCTCACTTCCAGGTACACAGTAGAGCTCAAGTAAAACATATGGAATGAAAGAATTTCTGCATTAGAAGAAACCTCAAAGACTCCTAGGTCAGTGTTCCACAACTTTCAAGTTACAGATCAGGAGGGAAATTTTTACTTGTCTAGCAAAATCTTCTGCTGTACTATGGAGGCAAGAGGCAAGAATATTTGATAATATTCATGGAGCATTTACTCTTCAAACCCAAGTGTTCCTGATTTTAGAGACAGAATTGTTAACCATTTTGATATTGTACCTCAAAACAGGTTTTAAAAGACATTAGTCAAGTTACTAACTTATAAATGCCTAATTTTTAAAAATCCACAAGGTGGGCATTATGGTGGAGTTGACCAGCTGTCTACCAAAATTCTGATGCCCCTTTGCATCATATGGAGTTGCTGGAAAGTGGCAAAGGGACTGGCCAGACAGAGAGGACATTTCTCAGTCCCATTTACAATGCTATGAGGCTATGTGAGAGTGGTCCATGAGAGCAAGATTTGGGTGGCACTTCTGGGCCAGGGCTTTAAGAAGCACTATACCTTCTCCCAGCTAGATCCGGGTGATGGTGATTAAATCTTAAGGCAGGTGTCAGCAAACTATATCTCTTGAAGACCAGATAGTAAATAATCAGAGCTTTACAGGCCATAATATTTCTGTGACAACTATTCAACTCTAACATTACAATGTGAAAGCAACCATAGACAACATGGAAATGAATGGGCGTGGCTGTGTTCCAATAACATTTTATTTACAAACACAGGCAGCAGTTCACACTTGGTCCACTGGCTACAGTTTGCTAACTCCTGTCCCAGAGGATTATGGAGTCACAATATTGAAGGAATTTAAATCCCTATATCCCTGCACAGAAGACAGTCTCCTAATAGGAAACCCACTTTGGATTTGAGAGAGAAATACTTAAATGAAAAATAAATTTCTATTTAGTTTGAGTTAATATATTTTTTAGGGGGTTCTATTTGTAGCAGCACCCGTCCTCCTATCAAAGAAAAACTGATAAAATCAAGTGCAAGGTTACCATAGCCAAAACCCAAACCCAATAACAAAACCCTAAAAATGTATGGTATGAGCTTAAAGGGCAGGTGGTGGGCACTGAGGAAACAGATGCCTAATACTAGGATGAATAATGGAGATATGAAGTGGCAAAGCATTTGGTAAAACTGTCATTTGCAATAGCTTGGAAAGAAGATGAAGTGCCTTCTGAGTCTGCAGCTCTCAGTGTGTGGGTGGGTGGCAGGGAAGGGAAAGGATTGGAAAAAGCCAGAATCTTAGTGTGAATTGACAGTTGCATTAGTTGCTTGATTGCTACCTTTGGTAAGATATTGCAAGAAATTTATGAGCTCCAGCAAAGAATGTCTGATTAGAGAGCAAGAAGTAAAAGATAAAATATAAGGCTTTCCAATGTTAAAGAATGTTTCTAGACCTTAAAAGGAAGTAAATTGGAAATAGATTTCGAATGACAAAAGTTCCTCAGTCTAATAGTGACTAGCTCTACAGCAAAGCTACCAGTGAGTGTACTGACCCTTACTTAAGCCTATGGCTTCAGAGGCCTCAAGATTATCTCATCAAATTAAGTGAGGAAGTTTTCCGGAAAAGGGAGCAAAGAAATAAACAGAGTTGAGAGCTATGTGCGGGAAAGAACTTGGGTGTGGTTACACTTGGAACTAACTGGAAGCAAATAGATTGAAGCCTACAAAGTTTCTGGGGGACTTGCTAGATTGTATTATTGTTTCTACCATCTAATAAGATTTTATGGCTATTTCCACTGCCTTAAGACTGGCAGTACCTCCTTGAGGGAGAAATACATTTCCCTATCTCATCAATATCAGACTTTGGCCATTGAATGTAAAAAGAAATAATGAAAGTCAGCATGTTCTATCATATGCCTTAGGAATCATTATATGATTCTGCTAATTCCAGATAAGAGCTGATCCCCTAACCTGGATCCTAGAAAGAAGTAACACAAAACAAAATTCTGCCAAACTAGAGTTGACAATATCGGCAAAAAATAAATTTTTATTGTTGACATGAGAGACCATGGCCTGAGCCAAAGTCAGATGCTTAATCAAGCATTACTGGGTTTTGCTTATTACCACAACAAAACTTAGCAATAGCTGACTTTCATGTAAAGAAATGGTAACCCTATGGCTCAGTTGATTAAGCATCTGACTTTGGCTCAGGCCATGGTCTCTGGGTCCTGGGATCAAGCCCCACATCAGGCTCCTTGGTCAGTGGGGAGTCTGCTTCTCCCTTTCCCTCTCCTTTTTCCTCTTCCCCTCCTCCTGCTTGTGCTCTCTTTCTCTCTCAAATAAATAAATAAAATTTTTTAAAAAGAAAAGAAAAAAATAAAGCAATGGTAATCTTACCCCCACATCTAAGACCAATTGAGCTTTAAAAATGAATGCCAGGGGTGCCTGGGTGGCTCAGTGGGTTGAGCCTCTACCTTCGGCTCAGGTCATGATCCCAGGGTCCTGGGATGGAGCCCCACATTGGGCTCTCTGCTCAGCGGGGAGCCTGCTTTCCACTCTCTCTCTGCCTGCCTCTCTGCCTATTTGTAATCTCTGTCAAATAAATAAATAAAATCTTTAAAAAAAAAAAAAAAGAATGCCATGGGCATGAATTGTATGGACAGGAAGAAGACTAGGAAATCTGGACAACTCCCCAACTCCCAAGATGGCACATTCCCCAACATTTATTTCAGATGTGGGCATAGAGAATAATAAACAGGGAAGAGCCTCCATAAGAAAAGGAGCCAAAGGTGAAAGCCTCTGTTTCTTGAGAGTAGACCTAAGATCTAATTAAGGAACTTTCCCCATTCCCAAGGTAGGAGCTCTTCACAGTTGCCTCCCCAGTACGATTATATACATGCTATGGGTCTAACACTGCTGTGTTTCCCATTCTTTCTTTATCCAAATGAGAACTTCAGTTGCATGTATTCCACCTCCACTCTACCATTGCATATTTTCTTTTCCAGTTTATAGATTGCCAGACCAAAAGAAGACCATTATTAGACCTAGGGAAGAGGACTATATATCACCAAGAGATCATGGAGTTTGAGCTTGTTGCAGAAAGTACATGGTACTGATTCATAATTTCCTTGGGGAAGACTAACCATGTCCTCTGGCTACAAAGAAACATGAGCATATTTAGTGCTAGAGGGGCAGACTGTGCCAAAATCTAGGTGCACACAAGTTTGAGCTTCCCCTTTTTGGAGCATGGAGTTGGTCCTAGAGAGGGACAGCATTTCTCTGTCCCTCTTACATCAAAGTATGGGTAGATGACTAGTTATCCCCAAAGAAATAATTATGAAAATGATAATGATCATTCTGGGCCAGGGCTTCTAAGAAGTAGATGTACCTTCTTCTCCCCTTCTGTTGTCTAGATGCAGATAATAACAACGAGGATTTAGAGGGTAACAGAACCACAAATAGGGAAAACAGCCTGCTGATTAGGAACTCTGCCTGTATTAATATATGAGTGAGAAACTAAATTCTATAGTATTAAGCTATTTTAAATTTTTAAGTCTATTTCTTATGATACCTGGTGTTACTCTATTACATAAATTGTAGTAAATCTAATAGTCTATATATTGGGAGGATTTAATGACACAAAATCATCCTAGTATAATATGATGGTTAACCTTATGTGTCAACTTGACTGGGCCACAGGGTGCCTAGATATTTGTGAGATATGTTATTCTGGGTCTGCCTGTAAAGGAGATTAACATTTGAACTGGTAGACCAAGTAAAGCAGATTGTTCTCCCTAAATGTGTATAGGCCTCATCCAATCAGGTGAAGATCTGAAGAGAAGAAAAGGGCTGGCCCTCCCAGCAGTAAGGCAGAACTCAACCTGCCTACATACCTAACTGGCAAATTGGTCTTCTCCTGCCTTCGGACTTGAACTGAAACATTGGTTTTTCTTGGATCTCAGGCTGGTTGGCTTTGGACTGGAGTTATACCACCAGCTCTCCTCATCTCAAACCTTTGGGCTTGAACCATTGGCTCTCCTGGATCTCCAGCTTGCTGACTGCAGATCTTGAGACTTCCCCGTTTCCATAATTGTGTGAATCATTAAATCCCCTGTGTGTGTGTGTGTGTGTGTGTGTGTGTGTACACATCTTGGTTTCGGTTTCTCTGGAGACTCCTATTACACATATTAATTGTTCAATAAATACATATTCATTCTATTTCTAAATGCAGCAATTAAACCCTATTTTCTTTTCTGCTACCTTGGTTCTGTTTGCTTTTATTCCTAGTGTATATGGCAGAGAATACTTGTTCCATTCCAAGCTATTTAAAGGAATCTTCCCTGCCCATGTAAGAACACACTAAAAGCTTATAAAAGCTAATCTTGGGTATTATCTTTGGTCTCTGGAATTCATCCAGAACATATCCTAGCATATTCACTCCTATGCATAAATATTTATTTTCACAGTCCCTCATCATATAACCCCCACTGGGTACTTTGCTGCCCATTCTTGATTTTTAGTTCAAATTCTGATCTTTCTTGCTGGATATACATTCAGTCTGTTGGACACAGCAATGATATTTGCCCCCTGCACCATTCACTTGCTCTTCTGGCTCTGCCCAACCCTCTAGACCCACTCTCCATATCCACAGTGAACCCTTCTAGAAAATGAGATTTTTGTGTTTCATGGATTTAAAAGTGGCTTCCTCTTTCATTTAGTTGAAGACTGATAGATTCAAGGATATTTTGTAGCTTCATGAATCATGTCCTTACCCAGGAAGCTAAGAAGCACACTTGACTAAATGCTATTACTGTGCATTACCAAATGCCATCCCCCAACATGAGCTGTGTACTGGAAAGCCTGTCAAGATATCAGGAAACTAATGGGGTCCTTTATCCATTACCAAAATTCTCCTTTATCTCTACCCTCTCATGCTTAAAGATGTTAGCCAATTGAGGACAGGAACTTTGCCTTGTTTGCTCCTGCATTTTAAATTCCTAGAAAAGAGTTTAGCATGTAAATATTTGTTAAATAAGTAACTAAACACCCATGTCTTGTGGCCCCGTACATCCTTTTCTTTACCTTGAAACTCTGCCACCAGCCCTTGTAATACCTTTATTAAGTCTCAACTTCACTTCCTCCCTATTCATTAACATTGTCTAAGTTTGTACAAACTAAGATGCAGGGCACCTGCTCTTGTGTAGTGAGTTCTTTGTGTGTGTGTGTGTGTGTGTGTGTGTGTGTGTGTGTGTGTGTAGTGAGTTCTAATGTACAGTAAGAACAATAGATCTAGCACCTGGGTTCCAGCAAAGCAGACAGATTTACTCTTATTGTTCAAAATGAAGAACATCTGCAAGTTCTGAGGCACTGATTCTTATAGTGGTCCCTCAGTTCAACTTCGATAAGCACTGGGCTTCTGTTAGGATTACTAATGCCTAACAATACCATTTGAGGTAGGTAATTATTCTTACTAATCCCTACTATAGACCAGTTCTGTGAAACCTTGGGCTTGACAAAACAAGAATTTATGGAATCTACAGGTTTGAGCAAAACAGAAAGAATAAGTGATGAGAGTTTCGCAGGAACATCTAAACCAGTTCATGTATTTGGTGATACTGTTGAGCTGTTATGACAGCCCTGCTTTCGAATGAGTCATAAAAGGTATACTCCATGAGTTTCTGGATGAGAAGTTTTCTTTATGAATATGACTTTCAAAGAACCCTTGGTTTAGTGTTGTGGCTAGGTCATATTAGGTCATATTTGGTCTAAAGTTATGAATATGACTTTCAAAGGAGTCTTGGTCTAGTGTTGTGGCTAGATCATATTTGGCATCCAGTGATACCAGAGAACATGAATACCAATTTAATATGTGGGTCCTCTACAAAATCAAGAACTCCAGGTTATTTCAATTTTTTTTCCTGGTTATTCATGATTTCTAGGGTTTCCTGGTCATTTAGCTCTCATTTTTTGAATCCAATGGTTGTCAAAGTGTATTCCCATACTAACACCATTATTTAGGAACCTGTTAGAAATTCACATTCATAGGCCCCACCTCGGACTTATTTAATCAAAAACTGGTGGTCAGGGCCTACCAATCTGTGTTTAACAAGTCCTACAGATGATCCAGGTAGATGCTCAAATTTGAGAACCACCACTCTAACCTGAATATACTTGGGAATTCTTTACATGGGGAAAAGGGTTTTCTTGGTACCTAGAGGTGGTCATGATCTCAGGGTCATTTAAAATCTTATTCATCTCAGCTTTAAAAATTACCTACTCTTGTTTTTCACTCTTTACCTTCATCATACACCAAACATTATTTGGAGGAAAGCATATCATTTCAGAAGCAGATCCAAGCTCTGCTGGCCTCGGCTCTATGATTCTTCTAGACATTTACCCCAGCCTGAGCCAATTATTATGGGTGAGAACAGGTGGTGTTAGGGGTCATGGCCACTTTTGAAATGTGCACACCTTCTTCTAAGGGACCCTGAATGATGCTCCTAGACAAACACGAATAACTGAGGCACACCTGTAAACCCAGTTCATGCCAATTCAAATGGAACACTTTTTGCTATATCTGCATTACATGCTATACACATACGCTTGCCTGACTTCACTATGAAAGCCAGAGTATCAGGGGACAGAAGAAAGACCCAACGCCAGTCAGTCCTCTGACCCCAGGGCAATCAGTGAAAATAATGTGACTAAGGAGGCAAAGATCCAGTTGTACACTGGGATGGTCCTTAGGCCATGGAGTATTGGTAAACCCCTACATCCAGACCAAATATATCTAGTACATCAAAATTAGTACTTAAAATTTATGATGCAGTCCACCAGGATGTTTGGTGACCTCTCACTTGATCTGAAACCCTCCAGCATTTCTCTCCCTGCCATATCTGCCATGAGTCATGGGACCATTGGACTTGCTCACAAACACAAATACTCCCGCATCATTATCATTCTTCATTTTCAACTTTAGGCTTTTTCCCTAGCCATACTCTATCCTATAGATTGGATACCCTTCTATAAAAATGTTACTTTTTTTGCCTGCATTACCTCCCCTACCTGATACCACTGGCTTTACAGAACACTATTGTCATTTTGTTTATTTTCTATCTCTTGGTGCTCAGATATTTGGGTGTATCTGTAGCTCTCTGCCTTCTCTGTGTTATTTGCATTAAGATTTTATTTATTTGAGAGAGGGTGAGAGCGAGAGAGAGCATACATGAGTTGGGGGGGAGGAGCAGAGAGGGAGAAGTAGACTCCTCACTGAGCAGGGAGCCTATGCGGGGCTTGATCCCAGGACCCTGAGATCATGATCTGAGCCAAAGTCGATGCTTAACCAACTGAGCCACCCAGATGTCCCTTGCTAATTTATTGTACAAATATTGGTTAAACACCTAGTATTTACCTGGTATTGAGAATAATAAATAAAGCTGATTATGCCTTCTTGCCCTACCTTAGTTTTGTTTTGTTTTTTTTTTTTATATTTTATTTATTTATTTGACAGAGATCACAAGTAGATGGAGAGGCAGGCAGAGAGAGAGAAAGAGAGGGAAGCAGGCTCCCTGCTGAGCAGAGAGCCCGATGCGGGACTTGATCCCAGGACTCTGAGATCATGACCTGAGCCGAAGGCAGCGGCTTAACCCACTGAGCCACCCAGGCGCCCCCCTACCTTAGTTTTGAATCCATTTATTGAGACCTTACTATGTACCAGACACTAGGCAAATGGATTATATACATTTTCTCAAAGAACCTATCTTTATTTTACAGATAGGGCAGTTAATGCCCAGATGAGTAAAATAATGTTCCCAAGGTCAAACAGCTGATAATTGGGGTACTTTGATTTGAGCTGAGGTTAAGACTCATAAATACCATAAAATACTACATTGGTTGCTTTTATAAAGTCATTCCACTTTTTAGTGATTTAGTGAATTAGTTCAGCTTCTCTCTCCAGAATGGTTACTTCTTCCTATCATGAACCCTTTAAATGAATTTGAGTTAGCTGTCTAAGTATTAGATGAGCAAGAAGAGCTCATTGACTAATACGAATGGAACTTTTTAGACATAGTCTTATGTCGTCTACTTGGATCAACAACTCAACTAATTTTATTCCCCAGCTTCTGTTTGATTCTACATCAACGCATGTGAATAATCTGATTTGGCTAGACCAGCATATTCGCTCAGATTTTGCATTTGTCCTCAGGCACCTAGCACCTCGTGGGTAATTCATATTTCTAGACCCTCAGTACTGTGGAAATGACTAGCCTGGCCAACTCTGAATAGTTTCGCCACCAGGAAAGGTACTGATCAGATGAGAAACTTACATAACTTACCATTTAAAAAACCTAATTATATTGGAAAACTCTAGAGTCGTTCAACTTTGCTTGCATTTAATATGATGACGATCATCTTACGTTGTCCTCCAAGACATGTTTTACATGACCAATGTGGAGATGTGGGCCACTCCATTTGTAGACAACTCTAATGTATACTGGGATTCTACTAAATCTGTTCTATGATATTAATATGGTTGTTGCTGCTGCTGCTGTTGTTGTTTTTAACTCCTTGTTGTTGTACAGAACACGTCTATTCCTTTTTGCATAGTGCTGTTACTCAAATATTTTTTATCATCTGTCAGGTTCCTTGTTGTGCCAAGTCCTACTCTTCCCACCTCTAAGTCTTCTCAATTTGGCTAAACCTTCCCAGTCCATTCAACTTTTCCGTATATCAGGTCTCTGCTCTCATCACTATTTGGATCATTACCTTCTAACTACTCTCTGGTTTGTCTAAATCTCTCTTCAAGTATGGCATCTAGAATAGCACATGATTCTCCGGGACCTTGAAACCCAACTTTCTTTTAAACGTGATTATGAAACATTTGAGACAAAATGCGTAAAGAATATTATAAATAGCACCTATGTATTATCATCAGGTTTAAACAGAATATTATTGAATAGAAGACGCCTCCTATATAACCTTCCCTTCAACCTCCTCTCATCCTCCAGAGGTAATCATTGGAGGATATCACCGTTATCATAAGTGGAATGATAATCATTGTTTACCAATTCAATGCATTTTTTAAAAGATTTTATTTATTTATTTGACACACACACACAGAGAGAGATCACAAGTAGGCAGAGAGGCAGGCAGAGAGAGATGGGGAAACAGGCTCCATGCCGAGCAGTGAACCCGATGCAGGGCTCAATCCCAGTACCCCTAGATCATGACCTGAGCTGAAGGCAGAGGCTCAACCCACTGAGCCACCCAGGTGCCCCTCCAATGCATTTTTTATGCCAAAGATCATTTTAAATTATCCTTTCTGTGGCTCATGACATCTCAAAATAATAACTATCAATCTTGTTTTTATAAACCTTCCAGAAGAGAGTTAGTATAACCAATAGCTCTTTATCTGTGTTCCCAGCTTTTCATTATCATTCCTCCCAATGTTTTTTTTAGTGTTCAACTTAAATTCTTACTATTATCAGTTAAAACAATTAAATCTAGAACTGAAAACAGCAGAAATGGAGAACACTTGTTCTCCATCTTTTGATGTAATCTTTTCATATCATTTGAAGACATGTTTCAAATCTTCTGTACAAAAGTCTGTTAGCAAATCTGAATAGGTCCTAAATAAGGCCACTTTGTGTTTTCTTCTCAGAAAGTTTAAGCCATGAAAACTGCAATCTCTTCCTGTTATCAAGGTGATATTAGTTTGGTAGTCTGAGCCTCTCTTGGGAAGATTAGATTTTCTCCTCTATCTCTGTGGTCCTGTGAGTCATCAATAGGTTAATCTTCAAGCTGGTTCTAGCAGATATTTGTGAGTTTCCTGAAAGAACTTAAGTGATTGCATGTATAACATATTGTCTGTTCCAAAGCTAGTAGCAATTGACTAAATTTCTCTATATTTGGAGACTTTTGATTATACTAAAAATCTCACATTCTTCAAAGGAGTTAGTCAATAAAATAGAATAGCTTCGGAGGAGATAAACAGCTCAAGATCTGTCTTTAATGCTGTAGCTTCAAGGACATTCTGAATATATATTTTAGAAAAAAATATTATCTACTTTCTGCTGTTTAAAATAGACTCTTCAATGATACATTTGATTTAGATGCTGTTGCAATTGAAATAAAACTAATTCCAGGAAGTATTTTTTCCATATTAAAGAAAAATGGCTTTAGTTTCTGTTACCAAATGGATTCTATCTTCATTAGCTAGAAGGCAGCAGACAAATCACTTTTGGCAGATTATACAAAAAGAAAGGAGTTAAATATAGTTTATACCCTTGAGAAAGATTATATCTGAACCTTTAATATTAAATAACCTGGAAAATGTACAAATCTCTGTAGTTATCAAAGTGAAATGCTAATCAAATGAATTATATAGCTTCAGCATTACTAATAAAGATGTGTCCTTTATTTGTCCAAAAGAGAAGCCTATGAAAGAGAATAAAAAATTTCTGGAAAAATGGATTAGATTTGTAGGACCCCAAAACTCAAATAATATAGTTGAATAACCATGATTTTCCTATTTTTCTTTGGAGGTTATTAAAATATAGAAAAAACATGGGGCACCTGTGTGGCTCAGTCGGTTAAGTGTTCAACCTCTTGGTCATGATCTCAGGGTCCTTGGATGGAGCCTCACACTGGGCTCTGTGCTCAGAGTGGAGTCTGCTTGTCCCTCTGCCTCTGGTTCCCCTCAGCAGCCCACCTGCTTGCTCTAGGTCTCCAGAATGAATAAAATCTTTTAAGAAATAGAGGGGGAAAAAACCAACCTCTATGTATTTATCACTGAAAAATTAACAGGTGCTATTAACATTTAAACATTTTTTGTTTCAGGTGTGCTTAGGTGGCTCAGGGGGTTAAGCCTCTGCCTTCAGCTGAGGTCATGATCTCAGGGTCTTGAGATAGAGCCCCACATGAGGCTCTCTGCTCAGCAGGGAGCCTGCTTCCTGCCTGCCTCTCTGCCTACTTGTGATCTCTCTCTGTCAAATAAAATATATATATATTTTTAAAAAACACATTTTTGTTTCAGATTTTAAACATTGATAAAGGAAATAAAGTATTTCAAATGAGGTTAAAATTCCCTTTGTCTCTCCCTTCCCCTCCCCAAGTTCCAAATCTCCACTTTTCCTTTCCAGAGTCAACTTCTACCTCACTGATCAAGAATGTGATGTGTATCCTTTAGTCCATGTTTTTATACTCACTACATTTATACTACATTTATATAGTCTTTTTATTTTTATTTTTATTTTTTTAGATTTATTTATTTGACAGACAGAGATCACAAGTAGGCAGAGAGGCAGGCGGGGCAGGGGTTGGGGGGGAGGGGAGCAGGCTTCCCACCAAGCAGAAAGTCTGCTGTGGGGCTCGATCCCAGGACCCCGGGACAATGACCTAGCTGAAGGTAGAGGCTTAAACAACTGAGCCACCCAGGCACCCACAGGTCATTCACTATTAGTGCTGTGTAGCATTTCATTTCCTCACACAATTCACTTATTTACTAATGAGAACTTAGGACATTTCTAATACGTTGCTATTTTAAGCACTGCTGCATGTCACATCTTTTACATGCCTTCTTGTGCACATGTGCTGAAGTCTCTCCAAAAAAATATACTGTTAGGTGGGTGTAATTACCAAAATGAACTCCATACCAATGGTACAAAATATAGCTCCACCCCAGAATTCTTGTTTCTCTGCATACCCTCCGGCAGATGGTATTGTCAATGCAGTGAACATGTATCATAATTTTTGGCTAACCAGCACCCTGAACATGCTTCTATATTTGGAGACTCTCCAATCACGAGTCTCTACCTCCCACAATAGACATCAATACTCTCTTTTCCATCCTTCCTAGACTTTGCCATTCAGACTCACCCACACCAGATCAGGAATGGAATGGAAAGCCAGGGACTTAACAGGAAATAGGTGCTCCTTGGAATCTACTGTTAAAGAAGAAAGTAAATAAATTTACTCTACTGAGTAAATTTAAAGATCCAGTTGGCTTTATTCATGATTCGTGAATTAGGCAGCATCTAACAAATAGAAGCGTGTTCTGAGTTGTGCAAAATGAGAGGCTTTTACAGGCAAAAATGGTGGGGTGGGGTGGGGTAAGGAAATTATTAGCAAACAAAAAGAAAAAAATGGTTTCAGGCACAATCTCTTTCCCTTAGAAGGAAGGGCTAGAGGCCTTATCATGTAGATTACCTCACAATGCTGACCAGCAAATTCCAGACTGATTGATTTGAAACCCCACTTCCAGGTAAAGTGTAAACTGTAGTCAGGTTAGGTATCAGTGTTGCTGGGGTTTAGTGTAAGTGACTCCATTTTGGATCTGTTTCCTTTTAATGTCACTCTTATTGGAAGCAGCTACATCCATTTTCAAGACTCCTCAGAAACAGAGGTTCTAGAAGCAACATTCTGTACTGGTGACACAAACAGTGGTCAGTAATTAAGATTTCTAAACAGTTGTGGAGTTTCAGTGGCCCAGAGCAGTGTGATCTGGGTCATGACTCCTGGTCCTCCCTCAGACTCTGAGTTTTTAAATGGGTAATTGAATGCATCTCCAAATAGGGTAGGCCTTGGAAACAGACTGCCTATGCAAAAGTCATTCTTTTTAGATGATCTGTGGAACATGAGGTAAATGAACCTCTCAGAGTCCCTGCTTCCTGTTTCAGAACAGGTGTGAAGTAATTGTACCTACCTTAAAGAGTTGTTGTGAGGATTTCATGAGTAAATACATAGAAGTCATTGAGAATCGTGTTTGCATATAGTGAACAATCAGCAACTTTCAGCTACTCTAATACATTCTTTTTCTGCTTATACTAACTGTGCTCATTTCTATAGTTTATAATTACAAAATCACGTGTGATCTATTCAGATGTTTTTATTTTTTCTAATTTGATAGATGAAAAATCACATATTATGAATTTTATCTCATTTTCTTCAATGCCAGTGGATGTAAGCTATTTTTTTCTTTTCCTCATGTTTATTGGTCATTTGAATTTCATCTTCTGTGAATTGCCTGTGAGTAGTTTTTGTGCATTTTCTACTGGATTCTTTTTCTTTTTCTTATTGAATTGTAGGCTGTTTTCATATATCTTGGATACTAAACTTTTGCTTTATGTATTGCAAACATCATCTCCAGTCTGTCACTTGCCTTTAACTTTGTTTATTGTGTCTTTTATCATGCTGAAGTTTTAAATTTTGATATGATCCAATTTATTAGGCTTTTCTTTTATCAGTTAGGCTTTTTGTGCCTCATTGAAATTCTTTCCTATCCTGGGGTCATAAATATATTATCTTATTTTTTCCTAAGAGGTTGAAAGCATTCTCTATTTTTTTAATGTTTCAGTGTTTATACTATAATGACCACAATTTTTAAAAATAAATTATGAAAAAGGTTATAGCAATAATAACTTTCCATTATTTCTCAGCTACTAGCTTTATCAAGGAGCGCAGCAGATTTGTCTGTTCAGAAATTGCATCTTTAAGACACAGGAAGCAAAGAGGCAGAGTAATAGGGAAGGCTGATCGTATGAGCTGATGAGAGTCGTTTTTTCAGGCCTTATCTTTTTAAAAGCCCTTCCAATTACAGGCAAGCACACCTCACACATGTTTTAGATACATCTCACTAGAGGTCAGCAAATCAGGAGATAGTGCTTATGTCATGCTAAGATTCATTTTCATTTCTCCTAAGGGAATTCCAGGCTGCGGGTGAAGAGCAGCATGAAGGAGCAGCACAGAAAAATCTTTGGAGGCCCAGAGCTGCCAACAGCCTTGCTCCCACTCTACTCATCGAGAGCATGATGTCCTCTAGCCGCTGCATCCGTGCTCTTGACTCAGGCTTGGAATGGATTGTGTCATTTTAAATTAATCACTTCCAAGCTTCTTTCCATATCTGTTTTGGCCCAGAATAGAAGTCTGGTGTTGCAGATTCCTTCTACCTCTCAAATAAACATGACTATCTTCATTTGTTTCCATATCTGTCACTCAGGAGTCCACACCAAGTTGGATTTTGTGTGCATTCTATACAAATATTCTCCTACTTAAAACTAGGTTGGTTTTGCTTAAAGCTGAAATTGGTCAGGGTACCTTCACTAAAAAGGCACAGCTGAGACACTTGGAAACACTGGCCGGAACATTGTGCCAGTCTGCTCTGGACTTGAAGTCCATCCTGATATTTGAGATTCATACTAATGGGGGAAGGCATTCATTTTCAGTTTCTAGGGTCCATAAGAAACAGCTGGAGAGCTTATAAAATTAAAGGGTCTAATTCAGTAGGGTAAGAATGAGAGCCAGGCATCTGCATTTTTACACTCACTCCTAGTGAAAATGGTCCAAGAACCTCTCGTTGAGAAAATGTATGTTATGTTATTTCATCTCTAGGGATCTCCTGTTGAGTTCTCAACACTCCAGAGCAGAGTAACACAGTATACATAAATATCAAGCAGTTATCAGCTTTGCTAGTTATTTAAGATCCTTGGTAGAAAAGGATCTGGGAAAATACCTTTTGTTGAAGCGAAAGGCAGGTGTAGGTATCAATTTAGAGTGTAAAGCAGGCATTGTCTGGAAAGGAGAAATTTCGTGGACCATAAAGGTAAAGGTACTAGGAAAGGCACAAAAACCATGTCAACTCTGTACATGAGAACAGGGTTGGGGCGCTGGGCATGACTCACTTGCTGATCTAGGCCTCCAATTATGCCCATGAACATGACTTGATCCTGGACACTCTTCCCAAATGACATTCTCTCCCTAGCTAATCTTTGAATGGATGAGTTTTGTGGCATGTGAATTACAGATCCATAAAGATTTTTTTTTTTAAATAAGCATATTGTATACAGCAAAAGATGAGATTTGCAAACTCAAAAAGACCAGTCGATTGAACATGTGCAAAATTAAATACAAAGAGCAATTTTTTTAAAAAGATAACAAAGAGAGTAAAAGAGATAGGCAGGAATAGGCCAGAAGATCTAACAAGGAGAAGGTGACAGTAGCAATATTTGGAGAAATATTTGTGCATTTTGTAAAACTGTTAAAAATATTAATCTGTAGACTCAAGAATTTCAGCAAATCCAAAACAACACAAAGAAAACTACCTCTTGACACATCATAAACTGCTAAATCCAAAGATAAAAAAAATACTTAACGATCTTGGAAACTCTCTTACCTGAATTTCACACATTAGTTCTAGAAGAAGTGGAAGCAAAAGAGGCAAGTGTTGAGAGAGGCCGGACCAAGTGAGGACATTCTTCTCATGACTGATAAAGAACCTGGTATAAAGGAAAACCTACAGTTTTCCACCTTCTTTTTTTTTTTTTTAAGATGTTTATTTATTTATTTGATAGAGACTACAAGTAGGCAGAGAGGCAGGCAGGGAGAGAGAGGAGGAAGCAGGCTCCCGGCTGAGTAGAGAGCCCGATGCAGGGCTCGATCCCAGGACCCTGAGATCATGAACCTGAGCTGAATGAAGGCAGAGGCTTTAACCCCCTGAGCCACCCAGGCGCCCCCAGTTTTCCACCTTCTTTGTAGGAGAAGCCAAGTTCTTCCCTACTGTGTTTCTTTATTCTGTGTGTCCCCTTTACAATTCACACAGAACACTTCACCTCTGGCATTCTGGTCACCAAACATGTGGGTCCCCCCCACAGACACACAGCACAAGCTGCTGGTTGTCCTACAATTCAACTCAATTCTGACACAATCTACTTGGATTGTGTCAAAGGTACAGGCTCAGACTCACAAGATGGTCTTCTAATCCCCACTTCAAATGCCCACTTGAAAGCCCCGGTGATCACTTGTGCTTCTTGACCACCAGACTATAAATGGGGTATTCCAATGACACCCCCCTCCTCAGGTTTGATTAATTTGCTAGAGTCGCTTATAAACTCAGGGAAACACGTTTATCAGCTTATTAAAGGATACAGATAAATAGCCAGATGAAGAAATACCAAGAATGAGGTCTGGGAGGGTCCTGAGCCCAAGAGCTTCTGTCCCCATGGAGTTGGGGTACATCACAATTCCAGTGTGCATCATATATTTACCCACCTGGAAGCTCTCAAATCCTAGACTTTGGGGATTTTATGGAGGCTTCATGGAGGCATGATCATTTTATGGAGGTCTTTATGGAGGCATGATCAGTCATTAACTCAATTTTCCGGCCTTTTCCTTTCTCAAGAGAATGTGGCTGAAGTTGGAGGAGGGGGGTGGTTAAAAAACTCCAAGCTGCTAATCATGGCTTGGTCATTCTGGTGATGAGTCATCATCCAGGAGATGTTCAGGAGCCTCTTTAAAACAAAAGACAATCCTATCATCCAGGAAATTACAAGGGTTTCAGGAGCACTGTGCCAGCAAACTGGGGCAAAGACAAAAATATATATTTTCCATTATCTCACACCATGTTTAAAGAGGGGTAAGAGAAATTGGAGCAGAATGCAGAGAGTCTTCTCAAAGCCAGGTTGGCACATATCTTCTGCCATAGCCCAGCCTCAGGGACCTTGCAAACTTGACCTCACCCTGAGTACACTTCAGTAACAATGTTGGAATTTAAACTCATTGGTTTAAGCCAATCTCAAGGGCTTCTGGTAATAGGGTGATGATCGACAGGTTTCTGGGGGAAGATTACCTCTACAGGAGCCTCACCTGATGCACACCAATAAAATAAAGACTTTTCTGAGCAGGAGAATGCAACATGCTTTAGAATCATTCACAGCTGGGTTTGAATTCTAGCTCTAACATTGACTGTGACTCTGGAACTTCACAAGTCTTGGTTTCTTCCTCTGGCAAATGGTGATAATATTTATCTTGCAAAATTATTGATAAGATTAGATGAGTATATATTATATATATATACTTTAGAAATAAATTTATTATATATATATATTTTTAAACAGGTGAGAATATATATAATCCTGGCATATTGGGTCATCTACAACATTAGTTTGCCGTCAATGAGAAAACAAGTGATTTCAAATTCCCAGGCTCTGTTTTCCAACACCATATCAGAGCAGAATGCCTAGTATATTATGCCAGGGTTAATAAAAATCATCATTATTTTAAAAGAGATGCTTATATTTGGTTATTTAGTATTTACCTTATTCCGTAGACATGTGATTTTTTTTCCAGTCAAGTCAAAATTGTTTGTTTTACCACTGTAGTCTTGCTTGAGAGTTTTATTTCAAGGGGAAATTTTAGCTTTTGCATATCCTAACAGAACAGAATAAATGCATTTAAAAAATTATTTCCAAGGATCTTTCTTCAAAAAAGTTTTTTAGAAAAACCATTGCCTTTTACTTATAAAATTAGATTTAAAGAATAAAAATTTCTCTGTTCAGCAGAAATTCTAATTCAGTGCTCATGATAGTTGAATTTTATTCATTATAAATAATTTTCAGGTGTTGTTTTCAGAGTTCTGAATATTTTGGCATACATTTTCTACTTCCTTGCAAGAGAATTCAAATCTGAATGTATTTCTCTTTAGTCTAATGAAGATGACTCAGAGACAGATCCCAGTAGAATTATCTTTGTAACATTTTCTGTGTTAGATGTAATTGCTCTCCTATGGGTATGTTGCTATTTTGGGGGGGGGGGGGATTTTTCCCAACAAGTTCCTTCTATCCATTTCCATTCTACACATTTCAGTTAGTGAGTTTCCAAAAGATTAAAAGATCATTGGAGTAAAAAAAAAAAAAAAAAAAAAAAAAACACTAAGATAGAGGAGCTTCTGTTCTTTCTGGATTGAAGAAAGTATTGAGTCTTTAAGCTCATTCAATTATTTTCTCAAATCTCTTTGGTATAATTTCATTCAAAAATTCATCTGTGGGGCGCCTGGGTGGCTCAGTGGGTTAAGCCGCTGCCTTCGGCTCAGGTCATGATCTCAGGGTCCTGGGATCGAGCCCCGTATCAGGCTCTCTGCTCAGCAGGGAGCCTGCTTCCCTCTCTCTCTCTCTCTGCCTGCCTCTCTGCCTACTTGTGATCTCTCTCTGTCTAATAAATAAAATCTTTAAAAAAAAAAAAATTCATCTGTGACTGTTCTCTACAGTGAATAAAACATTTAAAAATGCAGTTCTCATCAGCTGGGTGATTTATAAATTCTTAATCTTGAAGGTGTAATGATCCCTTTTTTTTTTTCTTTGTGGTCAGTGTTGATGATTCTGTTATATGTGATTCGACAAGCATATTAACTATAATGACATTTGATAGTTAATCAGTATCTTCCTCCTGGGGGAAGTTCCAACCACTTTATAAAGTTAAAAGAAGGGATAAGCAAATCTCAGAGATCACAGCATTCACTCCTGAAATGCCTCCCCTAGAGTGAAATTGCCACTGCTTAATAGTGCAGAGTGATGTTTCATGCTGTTTAGAGGAAGCAAGCAAGAAAGAAGAGGCCAAGTCCTATTTCCAGACAACTGAATAAGAATTCCTTATACTTCAGTAATGTATCCAAAATCTCTGCTGTGTCTCAGGCTATGACTCAGATTTCTGTCCTTTGTGTCCAATAGAAATGGTATGGATATCAGAGCCGGCAGAATGCCAAAACTGTATTAAAGTTAGGCTTTACCTAAGACAGGAAAGCTGAATCTATGCTTTGAACCCATTTCTAATCTATAGAGTCAGATGGAAAATTTAATTCATAAGATGGACAAGAAAGGGGGTGCCTGGATGGCTCAGTGGGTTAAAGCCTCTGCCTTCTGCTCGGGTCATGATCCCAGGGTCCTGGGATCGAGCCCATCGGGCTCTCTGCTCTGCAGGGAGCCTGCTTTCTCCTCTCTCTCTCTCTCCCTGCCTGCCTCTGCCTGCTTGTGATCTCTGTCTGTCAAATAAATAAATAAAATCTTTAAAAAGAATTTTTTTTTAAAAGATGGACAAGAAAATTATTTGGATATTTTAGAATAAACTTAAGGAAACATTGTTTTCTTATTCTGTTAATTTTAGAGAGAAAATTGTCTTCCAGTGATGGGGTGTCTGGGTGGCTCAGTGGGTTAAAGCCTCTGCCTTCAGCTCAGGTCATGATCCCAGGATCCCGGGATTGAGCCCCACATTGGGCTCTCTGCTCCGCAGGGAGCCTGCTTCCACCTCTCTCTCTGCCTGCCTCTCTGCCTACTTGTGATCTCTGTCTGTCAAATAAATGAATAAAATCTTTAAAAAAAAAAAAAAAGAATGAATGAAAATGAAATTATAGGGGGCCTGGGTGGCTCAGTTGGTTAAGTGTCTGCCTTTGGCTCAGGTCATGATCCCAGGATCCTGGGATGGAGTCCGGCATCAAGCTCTGCTTCTCCCTCTGCCTCTCTCTCTCTCTCTATCTGTTATAAATAAATAAATATTTTTTAAAAAAATGAAATTGTAGTGTAATACCACAATATACTCACTGTGGCTGATGGACTCTAAGATGCCCCCAATGATTCTGACCTCCTGCCGTGTACACCTTTGTAAAGCTCTTTCCCCTTGACTGCAAAGAGGACTCGTGATATACTTCTAACTGATAGAATATGGCAAAGATGGTGGAAATCATCCCTGTTATTACACCATGTTTTATAAGACCCTTTGTAGACATGCCTCATTTTATTATTTCATTTTGTTGTGCTTTACATATATTGCATTTTTTTTTTCACAAATTGAAGATTTATGGCAACCCTGTGTCAAGCAGGTCAACACTATTTTTCCAACAGCATTTGCTCAGTTTGTATCTTTGTGTCACATTTTGGCAAGACTGAGATAGGCTAAAAGCTGGACCTCCTCTGCTGAAGAGTTAGCCAAATTGTGAATGCAAAGGACAAGTTCCTCAAGGAAATTAAAAGTGCTACTCCAATGAACACATGAGTGATAAGATAGTAAAATAGCCTTATTGATGATCTGGAGAAAGTTTGAGCGATCTGAATAGAAGATCAAGCCAGGCACAACACTCCCTTAAGCCAAAACCTAATCCAGAACAAGACTCTAACTCTCTTCAATTCAACAAAGGTTGAGAGAGACAAGGAAGCTGCAGAAGAAAAGTTTGAAGCTAGCAGAGGTTGTTCATGAGCTTTAAAGAAAGAAACCATGTGTATAACACAAAAAGGCAAGGTGAAGCAGCAAGGGCTGCTGTAGAAGCTTCTGGAGTTATCTAGAAGCTCTAGCTAGGATAATCAACGAAGGTGGCTACACTACACAACAGATTTTCAATGTAGATGAAACAGGTTTCTATTGGAAGGAGATGCCATCTAGGACTTTCATAGCTAGAGAGGTGAAGTCAGTGCCTGGCGTCAAAGCTTCAAAGGACAGGCTGAGTCTCTTTTAGGGGTCAATCCAACTAATGACTCTAAGCTGAAGCCAATGTTCATTTACCATTCTAAAGATCCTAGGGCTCTTAAGAATTATGTTAAATATATTCTTTCTATGGTCTGTAAATGGAACAAAGCCTCAAAGAGCACATATGTTTATAGCATGATTTGCTGAATATTTTAAGCCTACTGTTGAGAACTACTGCTCAGAATAAAAAGATTGCTTTCAAAAGATTACTGTTCATGGACAATATACGTGGTCACCCAAGAGCTTTGATGGAGAGGGGAAAAGATGACTCCTGTTTTCATGCTGCTAACACAACATCCTATAGCCCATGGACCAAGGAGTGGTTCAACTTCCAAGTCTTGTTATTGAAGAAATACATTTGGTAAGGCTATCACTGCCATAGAGAGTGATTCCTCTGATGGATCTGGGGAAACTGAAAACCTTCTGGAAAAGACTCAGCAGTCTACATGCCAGCAAGAACATTTCTGATTCACGGAAAGAGGTCAAAATATCCACATGAATAGGAGCTTTGAAAAAGTTGGATGACTTTGAGGGGTTTAAGACCTCAGCGGAGGAAATAACTGCAGATTTGGCAGAGATGGGAGAACTGGAATTAGAAGTGGGGCTTGAAGATGTGACTGAATTGCTACAATCTCATGACAAAACTTGAAGGGATGAGGAATTGCTTCTCATGGATGAGAAAAGAAAGTGGTTCCCTGAGATGCAATCTACACCTGGTGAAATGCTGTGAAGATTGTCAAAATGACAACAAACAATTTAAGATATTACATAAGCTTAGTTGATAAAGCAGAGGCAGGGTTTGAGAAGATCTACAGTGGATAAAATGCTGTCAAACAGCATGACAGGTTACAGAGAAATTGTGAAAGAGTCAGTCAATGCAGCAAGTTTCATTGTCTTATTCTAAGAAATTGCCATAGCCACTCCAACCTTCAGCATCCTGATCGATCAGCAGCCACCAACATGAAGGGAAGAACTTCCACCACCAAAAAGATTATATCTTGCTGAAAACTCAGATAATTGTTAGCATTTTTTAGTAACAAAGTATTTCCTAATTAAGATTTGTACATTTTTTAGACCTAATGCTATTGCATACTTAATCACCTACACTATAGTAAAAACGTGTTTTATATGCACTGGAAAGCCAAAAATTCCTTTGACTCCCTTTATTGCAATATTCCCTTTATTGCAGTGGTCTGGGACTGATCCTGCAATATCTTCAATGCATGCCTGTGTTAGAATACTGGAAGTCATGTTGGGAACTTAATAACGTAAGTAGCTGAGTTAGAGAAGCCTATGTAGCAGGGAACTGAGGGAGGCATCTAGTTATTGTGAACAACTTCTAGGGTTTGAAAGCAGCCTCCAGACCACAGCCAACAAAAAAATTAGGGCTCTCAGTCATATTGCAGGAAGGAAAGGAATTCTTCCAGTAACTTGAATAAGCTTGGAAGCAGATTCTGGTCTAGTCAAGCCTCCAGATGAGAATGCAGCTTGACTGATGTCTCGGTTGCAACCTTGTGAAACTCTGAACACTCAGTTAAATTGTACTCTGAATGCACAGAAACTGTGATATAATAAATTTGGATTGTTTTAAGGAACTAAGTTTGTGATAATTTGTTACACAGTTATGGAAAAGTAATACACCCACCAAAATGGCAAAAGCATAATATAGAAGATGCCAAGTATTGATAAGGATTTGGAGCAATTGGAATTTTCATATCTTACTAGAGAAGAGTGTAAATTGGTTCAGCTACTTTAGAAAACTGTTTGGCAGCTTCTCTTAAACCTAAATATATATGTATCCTATGACTCAGCAATTTCATTCCTAGATAAATAAATGCATGCATGTTTACCAAAAGACATGTACAATAATGTCTTTAGTCACATTATTTCTAACAGCCTCAAACTGGAAACAATCCAGATATCCATGCTCAGGAAAATGAATTGTGGCTTGCTCTTAAATAGAATGCTCTATAACAATGAAAATAAATGAACTACAAATACACACAACATGGAAATTGCAAACGTAATGTGGGAAGGGAAAAAAACCTGATTGTTTATATAAATTTCAAGAACAGACAACACTAAACTACACTACTAGAAATCAGTGTAGTGATTTTTCTGGTGGTGGTAGAAATTAGAAGGAACATGAGATGTGCTTCCTGGAGCCAACAATATTCTATTCCTTGATACAGACACTGTGATACATGAATGTGTTCATTTTGTAGTAATTCACGGAGTTACACATTATGTGTGTCCTTTTTTTCTGTGTGAATGTTATACTTTAAAAGGTTTACTTAAAGATAATATTTTATCTATATAGCCTCTCTAAACCTTTTATGGTTAGAACCAACTCACCTGTCCTTTTGTACTTAGGATATAAAAGAAGACAGCGGTAGGGAAAAAATTAAAACAGATAATAAGTACTAAACCCAGGAAGCAAATCCATGTCCCATAGTTGTCTAATATAAGACTCCAGGCTCTTATATATGTTTCTGGACTATTAGAGAGTAGACTGTACACAGCATGCCCTTATATCCCTCCCTACTCCCATGTGTTTTTTCTAACGGAATAGATTCTTATATAAACCACAGCGCAGTTATCAAATTCTAGAAATTTAACATGAATACAAGATTTTTATTGAGCCACAATTTATATTTTATTGATTTTCTCAATAAAGGGCTTTATACCATTTTCCTTCCTTCTTCTCCATTTTTCTATTTACCTATTAGCTGTATGAACTCATGAGTTTTCAGTGACGAATAATTCATCATTATCCATAATTATTTCGATGCTCAGTTTCCCCAGATTAGGCCAGTGGAAGTCCTTTAAACTGCTTTTGTGTCTTTTTCCACACTCCATAATTTTGAGCACCCCTTAACTTCTCACACAAGATGTACTAGGCGCATAGGTTATTTTCCCTACCCCAGTCCTGAAATCAGTCTTTCTCCAAGGTACTTTGGCTGCTTTCACTGGAAAAATGGTAATAGAAGCCAAAATTTGGGTCCCAAGTGTGGTGATTGTTACTAGGATGCCTTACTTCTGGCCCTTTTGAGGATAAGATAAAGATGTATACACACACATGTGCGCACACACACACATCCACAGACACTTGAAGGCGAGAGAGCATAACGGAATAAACAAACAGGGCTTCCTGTCAGTTCTATTGCTTCCGTACTTCTGAATTCCCAACCTCGCCCCTAGTACATCCAGCTAGGTCTTCCCATCACACACAAATGCAATTACGTAGTTCTTTGTACTTTAGGTACTTTCATGGACATTATCTCCTTTGATCCTCATAACTACCCTCTGATAGAGCCAGGGAAATATCATTATCATCAATTTATAGATGTGAAAATTAAATCTCTTAAAAGTTAAGTGACTACATCACATCACACTGTTAATAAGGGCTAGAATCCCAAGTCTAATGCTGTTTACTTTACACATCTCTTTCCACATAGGAAAGTTCATGGGTCCTTGAACATGGCAAGATATTGCTTCAGTACAGGTAATGTACAAGGAACTCCTTCACATCTACATGACTACTCAATTCCCAGCTTAACCTACACCTTCACATGTGATGAGTGAGAAAACAGCTGTTTTATCTCTAAGCTTGTATTGAATAATATAGGTTTTCCTCCTTAGTTTCTGTGCAAAATGAAGTGGTAAACAACTAATATATTGAAGTCTATCATTTTGAAGACAGTTAAACCACTCTAGAGCTAATGAAAATATAGCATAAATGGAATCATTTATGAACTTAAGGAATCTCAGCCAAAAATCCAACTTATAAAAGTATTCCTTTTTAAGGATAATCCCAGATATTTAGAAATAATAATTTTAGAGCATCATGTCATTATAGAGAAAACTTGCATCTCTTATCTAATGTCATCATCTCTACACGAATCATGTTGAATTAATTTGGTCCTATATCCATGTTTACTTCTACTTTATAACCTTGGTATGTATATGAAAGATAGAATTTTATATGACAATTGTGAAAAATCATTACGCCTTATGCCTGCAGTACATTTCTCCTAAGAGGAGATCTTCCATGAGTGTAGAAAATTGATTTGATTTACTTAAATAATGGGGCAACTGCAAAACACCACAGAGGTTCTTATATAGAGTAGCTCAGCTTAGAGGAGACTGATAGCCTTCCTCTGAGGGGAAAAAAACCACCTCATATCCTTTATAATTGAAATAGCTGTGCTCTTTTAGGATTTCCTGGTTTATGGTATTATGAGCCATTGACTATTATTCCCGCCATTTAGACTATAGGTAATGTGTATCCCTACTTCCTGATTCTGTGGCAGCCATTGTTAATTGTTTCTGACTTTTTCCTACTATTCATCATCCTTCCCAAACACCCTTCCTCCCCATTGTTAGTTCATGTGCAGTATCATAGTTTATAGAAGGAATATAGTTCAATAGGAAAAGCATAGTATTGGGAGACAGAAGAACCTGGATTGTGTTTCCACTTTATCTAGAAATATCTGTGTCACTTTGTGGCAGTCACTTCTCTGGGTTTCAATTATCCTGCACCACCACCATCACCACCACCATCATCATCATCATCACCATCATCCTTGAAGTTACTAAAGCTCTGAAATTCTGGTTTCTGTTTCAAGTATAAAGGTACATACTAGTTTAACAGTTATCAGTTTAATATGAGGAATCAGCCCATTCTGCCTGATTCTGATATACATCTGTATACACATAAATATGGTGTCCAAATAAAGCTGAATATTCTGATTCCCATTTAGGAAGTGGGACAGGGAATCCACATGGGAACTTCATTCACTCATTCATCATGTATTTATTGAGATATTTCCATGAGTCAATTATTCTTCTAGGCATTGCAGATCCAACAGCTAACAACAAGAATGTTCAAGGACACTATTCTACAGAAGCTTCCATTTTAGAAAATGTGGAGGACAAACAATAAACACATAAAGATATTAAAGGAAAAACACAATTTCAAATGGTGACAAATACAATGAAGAAAAAAAACCCAGAAAAATGATGGGGTGCCTGGGTGGCTCAATGGGTTAAACCTCTGTCTTTAGCTCAGTTCACGATCTCAGGGTCCTGAGATTGAGCCCCACAACGGGCTCTCTGCTCAGTAGGGAACCTGCTTCCCTCCCTCTCTCTCTGCCTGCCTCTTGCCTACTTGTGATCTCTCTCTGTCAAATAAATAAATAAAATCTTAAAAATGAAAAAAACAGAAAAATAGGATGGAAAGGAGCCAGGAAAATGAGTAGGCATTATTATTATTATTATATTTTATCTATTTATTCATGAGAGACAGAAAGAGAGGGAGAGTCAGAAGCAGAGAGAGAAGCAGGCTTCCCACTGAGCAGGGAGCCCCATGCGGGATTCGATCCCAGGACCATGGGATCATGACCTAAGCTGAAGGCAGATGTTCAAACATCTGAGCCACCCAGGTGCCGATGACCAGGTACTTGAAAATGAATGATGGGGGGGCGACTGGATGGCTCAGTCGTTAAGCCTCTGCCTTCAGCTCAAGTCATGATCCTAGGGTCCTGGGATCGAGGCCTGTATCAGTTTTCCTGCTTGGCGGGATATCTGCTTCTCCATCTCTCAATTCCCTGCAAATATTGAGGGCACCTGGGTGGCTCAGTGGGTTAAGCCTCTGCTTCGGCTCGGGTCATGATCTCAGGTTCCTGGGATTGAGTCCCGCATCAGGCTCTCCACTCAGCAGGGAGTCTGCCTCCCCTGCCCCACCTGCCTCTCTGCCTACTTGTGATCTCTCTGTCAAATAAATAAATAAAAATCTTTTTTAAAAAAATGAATGATCGAACAAGGCTTCTTTGGGGAGCTCATAGCTAAACTGAGTCTTTTGGCTAGTCATACAAGGATTTGGCTGCAGTGCTTCCAGGCAAAGGGAGTAGCATGTATAAAAAAAGGCTTTCCAAGATGGTTTAGCATGTTGGAGGAAGAGATGGAAGGCCAGAGTCATTGATGGCCTCGAGTCATTGTAATGACTCATGGGAGACTTATTGGACCTGAGGTAAAAGAAGTGAGTTGGGCAGATGATGAGTCTATCTGGAAAGGAAAACACCTTTTCCACATGAGGCAGGAATAATGGTTTTTCTCCTTTGGAAGAGCCAAAAGTGTCACAAATGTGGGATCAAGTAACACCAACTGTCAGACCAACAGGGCCAGTCTTTGATTTAGGTCTCTTATAGAAATCCTAAATCCAACTGGAAATCCAAAGGTAGAAATCCATGCTTCAATCTAAGATGTTCACTGTATTTTTCCTCTGAAGAACACATTATGTTTAGCAGAGGAAACCTCAGCCTTTCCCTGAAGGGTAGGTAGATCGTGAGAGATGGTGGGGTGGGGGGCAATGACAGATGATGTAAAATTAAATCATGCAGCTCACTTGCTGGGAGGCTGGGAAGGCACATCACCTCTCTTGATGTCTGTTTTGACAACTGTACAATGAAGGCTTAGACAAGATATTCTTGCAGTCCCTTTCCCATTCTAAGTTGGAGCTGTTTATTTGTAACTCTCAGATAGATTTCTAAAATGATTTTTCTTGCTACTTAAACAATCTCTGCTCTATCACACTTAAGTTTGAATAAGAAATACTAATTTTTCTAAAGCATTTTGTAGTTTATACCTCCACCCCCAGTCCTGTACATAAGTAATTTATATTATTTAGAGGATTTCTTTCCATTAGCACATATATTCTCATTAAATTTCATTATCTTAGCTTGTAGCTCATATTTTGAACAGGATAAATTGAAGACTGAGTCCTATACCAGTCCACCAGAGACCAACACTTGGGATCACTCATTTAATCATATGGGAATCCACGTATCTCCTTTATCACCATTACACCATGAAAATTTGGGGACACTCATTTAATCAGGTGGGAATCTACATACCTCCTTTATCACTAGTATATCATGCAAATTCTACCTTTATTTTTTTTTTTTTTTGCTTTTGTAAAACTCAAGGAAACATTTACCAGTTTCCAGATAACCAGAATCTCTCCTATTCTATAAGATTTTTTAAAGATCAGTTCTAATCCATAGTACTAGTACTTTGACAATTAATTCAATGAGTCCCAAAAGATTAAACTTACTTGAAAGTGAACTCTGATAATCTCAATAGGATTTCAGTTCTTTCCTACGAATGTTTAATCTACACTTCTGGTTAGGCCATCAATCAATTCTCTATAATCACAGAGAATATAAAGTAAAATCAACTCTATCCTACTTTATTTGGAAAACCCAAAAGACTCTACTCCAAAACTACTAGAACTCATACAGGAATTCAGTAAAGTACCAGTATATAAAATCAATGCACAGAAATCAGTTGCATTCTATACACAAAAAATAAGACAGAAGGAAGAGAAATTAAGGTGCATTTACAATTGCAACAAAACCTATAAGATACCTAGGAATAAATCTAACCAAAGAGGCAAAGAATCTGGACTCAGAAAACTAAAAAGTACTCATAAAAGGAAATTGAGGAAGACACAAAGAAATGGAAAAACATTCCATGCTCATGGATTGGAAGAACAAATATTGTGAAAACGTATATGCTACCTAGAGCAATCTACACATTTAATGCAATCCCTATCCAAATACCATCAACTTTTTTTCAAAGAAAGGGAAAAAATAATCCTAAAATTTATATGGAACCAGAAAAGACCCCGAAGAGCCAGAGGAATGTTGAAAAAGAAAACCAAAGTTGGCGGCATCACAATTCCAGACTTCAAGCTCTATCACAAAGCTGTCATTATCAAGACAGCATGGTACTGGCACAAAAACAGACACATAGATTAATGGAACAGAATAGAGAGCCCAGAAATGGACCTTCAACTTTATGGCCAACTAATCTTTGACAAAGCAGGAAAGAATGTCCAATGGAACAAAGATGCTGTTGGAAAAATTGGACAGTCACATGCAAAAGAATGAAACTGGACTATTTTCTTATACTACACACAAGAATAGACTGAAAATGGATGAAAGACCTCAATATGAGACAGGAATCCATCAAAATCCTTGAGCAGAACACAGGCAGCAACCTCTTTGACCTCAGCCACATCAACTTCTTCCCAGAAACATTGCCAAAGGCAAGGGAAGCAAGGGCAAACATGAGCTATTGGGATTTCATCAGATCAAAAGCTTTTGCACAGCAAAGGAAATAGTCAACAAAACCAAAAGACAACCAGCAGAATGGGAGAAGATATTTGCATATGACATATCAGTCAAAGGGCTAGTATCCAAAATCTACAAAGAACTTATCAAATCCAACACACAAAGAACAAATAATCCAGTCAAGAAATGGGCAGAAGACATGAACAGACATTTCTGCAAAGAAGATTTTCAGATGGCCAATAAACACATGAAAAAGTGTTCCACATCACTCAGCATCAGGGAAATACAAATCAAAACCACAATGAGATACCACCTCACACCAGTGAGAATGGCTAAAATTAACAAGTCAGTAAACCATAGGTTTTGATAAGGATGTGGAGAAAGGGAAACCCTCCTACACTGTTGGTGGGAATGTAAGCTGGTGCAGCCATTCTGGAAAACTGTATGGAGGTCCTTCAAGAAGTTGAAAATAGGGCTACCCTATAATCCAGCAATCTCACTACTGGGTATTTACCCTAAAGATACAAATGTAGTGATCTGAAGGGGTATGTGCACACAAATGTTTATAGCAACAATGTCCATGATAGCCAAACTATGGAAGAAACCTAGATGTCCATCAACAGATGAATGGATAAAGAAGATAAGGTATACATACACAGTGGAATACTATGAAGCCATCAAAAAACCAAAATCTTATCATTTGCAATGATGTGGATGGAAATAGAAGGTATTATGCTAAGCAAAATAAGTCAGTCAGAGAAAGAAAATTATCATATGATCTCCCTGATATGAGGAATTTGAGAGGCAGGGCTGGGAGCCGTGCGGGGAAGGGAGGGAAAAATAAAACAAGGTGGGACGAGGGAGGGAGAAACACCATAAGAGATTCTTAATCTCAGGAAATAAACTGAGGTTTGCTGGATTGGAGGAGGGTGGGAGGGACAGGGTGGCCAGGTGATGGACACTGGGGAGGATATATGTTATAGTGAGTGTTATGAATTGTGTAAAACTGATGATTCACAGACCAGTACCCTTGAAACAGATAATACATTACATGTTAATTAAATTTTTTTTAAAAAGTAAAAAAAATAAAGCTTTCTTCTCATTTCTTCCCTTCAAAAAAAGAAAAATCAACTCCATCTTTAGTTGCCTGATGTCCAATTTCTTAAAAATTACTTTTTCATATATTTTGTCCATTTGGTTGTTTCAGGTAATAGAACAACTCCAGTCCTTGTTATGCCATCCTTTCTTTCATATTTTAAAATGTCTGATAACTCACAAGGGACCTTTTTTTGTAGTCACATTGGCCTTTTAGAGGACTCCCACCTGTCTTCCTCATGTTCAGTAAAATATTTCTGCAAATACTCACTCTAACATTTAATGTAACTTCATTAGAATTTCAGTATGATAGCCTGAGACAATCTTCCATTTAGGGTCATAGATATTTTGACAGACATTTACTGTCCTCTGAATTTCCACTTGCTTGGCCACAAAACTTTGTACTTCCAGTGAATGGGTGATAACTGAAAGTGGCATGCGTTGTTTTGAGTTAAAGATTTCAAAAGAAAGAGTGAGTTCTCCGTTCACTCTCTTCAATGGTACAGGAAAGGCTGAGAACACAAGTTAAGACAGCAGCACCAAGAGACCGACATCCATCAGCCTGAGTTCCTGGAGTAGAGCTCCCTACCAAACAGCCATTCAACATGTAGTGTGACTAAGAATGAATGTTTGTTGGGTAAAAGCACTAGGATCTGAGAGTTAATTTGCTAACACAGTAAATAGCACACTCTAAAATAATATACATCTTTTCTACAAACAAATGTATTTTCTTAATATCTAAGTTGTTATAACAGAATTTCAGACAAATGTCAATTACTTGGAAATAGCAATAATAGATATTTTTAAGCCCCTCCAAAATAATCATGGAGCAAAGAAAATGTTATTTCAAGCTACCTAGGAAATAATGACTATGAGAACTTCTAATAAATCCTATATGCAAAGAATTATTGATAGCTGATTGAATTTAATACTAAAAAATGCAAATGACTCAATAAGTTCATTCCAAGCATGACTAATAATAGGAAATATAAAGCATCTACACCAAAAGGTTAAAGAAGAAAAATAATCTCAAAAGTGCTAAATAGAAAACTCTAATTTTATCTAAAAAAAAAACTGTCAGCAAGTGAGGATTAGGAAAGTGGTTCTTTAAAATTATAATGAAAATTCTATCCCAAACCAACTACCAATATTATGCTTAGTGACTAAACACAGACATTTCTTATTTTGAAATTATGAAAGACAAAGGCTTCCTCTATCAGCACTCCTATTTACCATTCTTCTGCAAATGCTCACCATTATAAAACAATAAAAGCAAGAAAACAAAACTGTCAGAACCGGTTACCTAGAAAACTCAAGAGAATCAACTGAAAAGATTTTAGAAGCAATGAAAAAGTTTAGCAATATGACTATAAATAAATAAAAATTGGATTTTTATATGCCAGCAAAATCCAACTCTGAACAAAGGCGGATTGCCAGAAAGTACACAAACAGGCCTGTGCAACAACATTTATTGAGGAAACTCAAAGAGATGGAAGCAGTAGCATGGTCTGTGGGCTTAACATTGCTCCTCACATTCTGAGAAAGTGCCAAGAGATCCAACAGGGTCAGGTGTCAGATAATAGGAGAGGGATCCTGGCCCTAGGGATAGGAGGCTTATAAATTGCTTACTTGGGGAAACCCCAAACCCTTGGCAAGCATGGCCAAGATGCTGACAGAAGTTTATTCCCTATCACCACGCTGCCACTGTAGCTGTCACTATTTGGAAAGCACCAGTCCTTCCTTTGATATTATTTGGGGACCATGGCGGAATCTGTTATCCAAAAATAGCCACAGCAGTATTTCTGATTCTAGATGCTCTTCTGGAAACTTGCCACACTCCATCAAGTGTAGGGAGGGTCTATCAGCATCTCCTTGAGCTAGAGTATGCATATGACTTCTCTGACCCATAGAATAAGGAGGAAGTGACGTTATGTGACTTTCAAGGCCGGTGCAACTGTAGGACATGTCTTCCAACTGGCGCTTTCTCTCTGAGAAGATTGTGTTGGGGAAACCAGCCCCTACACCATGAGAAAGTCCAAACCAGCCTCATGGAATGATCATGTGGAGAGGCCAGCATGGAGAAGAACAGAGCCCCACACTCCCCAACCAACAGAATCGCTAACTACCAGACATGGCAGTTAACAAGCCTTCAGATGCTTTCAGGTCTAATCTTCAAGTATTACCTCTGAGCCTCAGATGTCAAGAACAGAGGAAAGTTGTACTCACTGTGCCATGCCCAAATTTCTAACCCCTAAGTGTAATAAATGGTTGCTTTGTGCTACTAAATGTTGGGGTTATTTGTCATACAACCATAGGAACTAGAAGAGCCACAAAAGTTTAATTCTTACATCTGTAGCTTACATGACCAGTGACCTGATCTGCCTCCTGGATATTATACCAGAATTGATTGCTTTAACACTCAGTGTCCTTTAGGTTCCATGGAGTTCTGTAGAAGGACAATTTCCTGGGAGCCAAATTTCACGGTATCAGTCAAGATAACCATGACCTCCGAGCCAGGTAGAAAATATAATGGGAAAAGATTACATTCATATTAACAGCAACAAAATATCTATAAAATAGCAAGATATCTGTAGGGCCTTAACAAAGAAAACAAGTTTTCTTCTGAAAAACATGGAGACCAGTTTATCTTGAAGGAAACATTTAATGGTGAAAATATCTTAATGTTCACCAATTAATGTATAGGATTAATGTAATTATAATGGCAAATCTCCAAGTGTTTTTCCTAAATTTTACGTATTAATTCTAAAATTCATCTGGAAAAATAAAGAGGATTTATAAAATTGAAAAATGTTGAAAAAGAATGGTATCATTCAGGGTCCAATCAGGAGACAGAAACAAAGCAATAATTCAAATAGGGAAGGTTTAATAATTATTATTATTAAGTATGAGAGAGGATTGGAGTAATGAGTGAGGGTCTAGTTAGTAAGAAGTAAAGAGGGCTAAAGAATATAATAGCATATAGCCACTAATACCAGAGCTGCAGAAGAAAGGACCTTTCCTAAGGGCGGAGATCTAGACTTTGTTGAGGCCCAGCTATGGCTCAGTCGATGGCAAAGAAGTTTCAACGGTCCTGTGGCTACCCATGGAACTTGCTTGAAATTTGCTTTCTAGAGTACTGGGGAAAGCTGGCCTGCTAAAAGCATTTTACCACAAAACTGCCCAAGGAGAGTTCTGGAGGCATTTATTGGTTGCTGGGTCCTCCACACTCCTGTGTGCCCAGGGGAAGTAGGCACTAAAAAGCCCATGCCTGCTGCAAACTGAGCTAAGCAGCTTTCCAGCACAGAGGGCCTCTTTCTCTTGCAATGTCTCTTTACCGCCCTCTACTGATGGGAGATTAACGTCATGCCTGCTGGCAAAGGGAAATATTTAAAGGGCTCGACTCTATTTTCCCAAAGCATTCAATGAAGGGTGAATTTGCAGCTGAGAAGCAGTAAATTGATAACTGGCAGGAGTTATCAATTATCACTGTTTGATATTAAAGTATGCTTTAAAAATGTAATAATAAAAACAAGGGCGCCTGGGTGGCTCAGTTGTTAAGCGTCTGCCTTTTGGCTCAGGTCATGATCCCAGTGTCCTGGATCGGGTTCCGCATCGGTTCCCTCCTCAGCCTGCTTCTCCCTCTCCTACTCTCCCAGCTTGTGTACCCTCTATCCCTGTCTCTTTCTCTGTGAAATAAATAAACAAAACAAAACAAACAATATGAGAGCATAATACTAAGAAACTAATTAATGGAAGAGACTAAGGGAGTAAAAGGCTCAGAAACAGTTACGTGCAATACATAAACATATACATTTAATGTATAAAACAGGTAGCATTTTAAATCATTGGGGGCAATTAGCATTAAGAAAATTAGCATAAGGTTAGATTTCTATTTCACACAGCATACAAAAATAAATGCAGATGTAGTAAAAGATTAAAGTTAGGGAAGCTTGGTCCTTTATTTATTATTACATCAATTCTTCCTGGTGCCACCAAGGCAACACAGTCCCCAGCATCATCCCACTTGCTAGTATTTCGGACAACAAGCAAGACTCTTACAGAGGGAAGAGTCCTCTTTCAACTCATTTGAAGGAGCTTACTATGGGAATTGAGAGCTCCACCAGAAGACAGTTTCATCAAGGCACATCCAGGTTCACGGGAAAACATTAAAGGCACGGATAAGAACATGCAGGAGGATAACAACACTGCTGGTCTAGGACATCAGCGCAGCACCCCGGGAAAACACATGCCTTGTGGTTTAGAGTAATGCGAAACGTATCATATATAAAAATGTGGAACGGTAGCTGAAAGAATGAAAAGATTATGACAATGGAAATATCATAATGGGTGTGAGGAACAGGAATTATTTACTTCCTCTCCAGACAGTCCCAATAGATGAAGCAAGAGATTTTGCTAAAGAAAATGGTGGGTCACTCATGGAGTCATCCATTCTGAACAGCACAAAGTTAGAGTCATCTTACAAACAATCTTTCCAGGGATATTCCATGGTGTTGTTCAGAAACAAATGAAATAACCTTATAAACCTAAACAATATTATAAACTTGATTGTATTTCACCAACCACTAATAAAAAGTTCAAAGGATGGGACACCCAGGTGGCTCAGTCTGTTAAGCAGCTGCCGTCAGCTCAGGTCATGATCCTGGGGTCCTGGGATCAAGTCCTACATCAGGCTCTCTCCTCAGCGGGAGCCTGCTGCTTCCTCTCCCTCTGCACTTCCCCCTGCTCATGGGTGTGCTCTTTCTCAAATAAATAAAAATTTTTTTAAAAAATTCAAAGTTACAGCGAGGTCAGAACAGACAAGTCATTTCTTTTCTTGCCTAGACTGCTGTGTAGGATTTGATCTGTAGGGCATTTGCAATTGACCTTGAACAACACAGGATAAAGGGCACTGATACCCTGTGCAGCCGAAAATCTATGTAGAACTTTGGCTTCCCCATAGCGTAACTACCAATAGTCTACTGTGGGCTGGAAGACTTATAAACGGTCAATTAACACATCTTTTATATGTTATATGTGTTATATACTATATTCTTACAATAAAGTGAACTAGGGAAAAGAAAATGTTATTAAGAAAATCATAAGGAGGACGCCTGGGTGGCTCAGTTGGTTAAGCGACTGCTTTCAGCTCAGGTCATCCTGAGCTGACCTAGAGTCCCGGGATAGAGTCCCACATCGGGCTCCCAGCTCCATGCGGAATCTGCTTCTCTCCCTGACCTTCTCCTTGCTCATGCTCTCTCTCTCACTGTCTCTCTCTCAAATAAATAAATAAAATATTTTAAGAAAGAAAATCATAAGGAGAAGAAAATACATTTACAGTACTGTACTCTATTTTTTGTACCCCAAAAAATCCATGTATAAATGGGCCCACACAGTTCACAGTTGTGTTGTTCAAGGGTCTATAATACTTAAGTATACGTAAGATATACATAGCTGAAAAATGAATTTTATTTTTGAAAAAAAGTCTTTTAAATTTACTCAAAAACAAGGCTAAATATTTATCTGAACTCAGAGAAGAGTATCTTAACATAACAGCAAATTTTAAAAAAGAAAATATTGATTTATTAACTAAAATTTTAAATCTCATAAAGACAGCATGAAGAGAATTTTAAGGCCATATTTTAGAAGAAAAATTTGAAAAATTCAGGATAAATTTTGACTATCACTGAACATATAAAGAAAAAATTCTTACAAATCAATAGAAAAAATTTTAAAGTCAGAAGAAATTATGCTAAAAATAGTATCAGGTATTTAAAAAATAAATCTAAGTAGCTGACAAATTTATTACCTCATTAGTAATCTAAGAAATATAAATTTAAATAAAAAATTATTTTTTGCCAAATTGGCAAATATTTTAACTATTTAATATCTTAGAATCATTGTATACTCTTTAATTCAGCTATTTCAATTCTATAACTTCATCTTAAGGCAGTAAAAATAAATATTCATAAAAGTATATGGCCAAGGTTGTTAATGACAGCATTATCTATAATAGCCGAAAAAGGTAAACTCTTTAGAATCCAACAACAGAGGATGGGGGTTAAACCATTTTTGATAAATCCCTACAATAAAAGAAATATAATGTAGTAGTTAAGGGCACAGACTCTAGTTTTAAATTAGTGGGATTCAAATCTGAATTTTATAATTCTTACCTTTAGAGCCTTTAACAAGATATTTATTTTCCCTAGATGTCAGTATAAAGAGGGATCCTAAAAGTGCTTAACATAATGATTGAAAAGAGCATTAAATGAGATAACCCAGCAATGCACCCTTTATATAGTGTTTAGCACAAAATACCAGTGAAAATTAATTTCATATTTTCTCTTAATAGATTATTATGTAGACATAAAAATAATGTCTCAGTTGGCCTTGTAATAAAATGGGGAAGTCTATGATAAATTGTTAATGGAAGAAAGAAGAATATAAAATTTTATATAAACTCTAATACAAATTGTATAACAACAGAAGCATAATACAGGTATTAAAAAGCTGGGAATGTACATCAGAATGTTAGCAGTGTTATCTCTAGGTTACTACATTACTTTTCCCTTGGTAATTTTCTACATTCCTCTGCAATGAACACGTATTTTGTAATTAAAATAATCATAAATAAAAATGTAATCTGATACATGGCTGAATATGTCCAGCTTTCTCCTCCTTGACGATCACAAAATATTAGGCAACATCATTTTATTCTTCTGAAGTTCTAACACTTACACTTTATCAACAAATTCTTTCTTGTAGGCTATGATTAGATCCAAAGTAGCATTTTCCCTTCACTGCTTTCCTTGTCGTTTGGCAGATAGAATTATCAGGAAGGCATGTCAAGAATGTATATTCCTGGTAATAGCTGATTTAATGTCACATTTAAAGTGGTGTTTTAATTTTTTTTTCCCTTTGTACTCTGATAGGATTAAGGGTATAAAGACACTGTTGATTTGCCAATACTCAGGAGAATTTTTTTTCCTTTGTTAAAAATAAATCCAACACAGCATCTTCTTGCACATTTTAATGTTAACTAAGTTGTCTAAACAATAAATATAAAATAGTGCTAATAATAATAAAATGATAATATTTTAAGTGCCAGGCACATAATATATGATCAACAAATGTGTTTAATAAAATAGAACCAAAATAGGTACCAGCCACTTACATAATATTCGTATTGAGCTTGTTAAATTGTCCTTAACTTTTAGAGATTTGACAGAAGACTTCTGTGAAACTTTCACCTAGGGGACTTGGGGACCTATACTTTAATACTGCCACTGGGTTGGTGTTAAGAGATCCTTGACAATAGCACTTACTGACACTATTTCTGCCCTTTATAATAACTATCCCTGCATTTTCTGCTCATGGTACAAAAACTCCTGTCTCCACCACTTACTCACTTAGTCTTGGCTCATATTTCTTTCCATCAATTAATTAATTAATTAATTTGACAGAGAGAGATCACAAGCAGGCAGAGAGGCAGGCAGAGAGAATGGGGGAAGCAGGCTCTCTGCTCAGCAGAGAACCTGACAGGGGACACAATCCCAGAACCCTGAGACCACGACCCGAGCCGAAGGCAGAGGCTTAACCCACTGAGCCACCCAGGTGCCTCTTGGCTCATATTCCTTATCACTGATCTAGTACCTGTTCTTATTACTATCCACCTACATGAATCAGGATTAGGTTTGTTTCAGTATAACAGGAAACACAACACAAAGCCTCACTGCCTATTTTAGGGAAGTTTAAGTTTAGAAAACTAAAAGTAGGCAGTCTGTGACCAGTAAGGGAGTCCGCGGTGTCTTCAGAGACTTTCACAAGGTTCTTCCAACTCAACATGGTGCCATCCCTGGAGGGTGTCTATCAGAAGGTGGAGGAGGGACAGTGAAGGGTCCTCCAGACTGGGAAAGCACCTTGAGACAGAAAAATGAAGCAAGCCACTCCATACATTTACAGTTTCATTCAGGGTAACTTACCAATGGGGGCCAGAGGGCGAGTGGAAGACCCCAGTACCATGCAGCTATCACCTAGCCTCCACACCCAACCTTGATCCACAGCTTTAAAAGGGCGGGAGGCATCGTGCGTGGTGAGGTCAGAGGATAGTTATCTAAAGCGGTACCGTCTGTGCACCATCCTTTCTCCTAGTATCTGAAGCAATGTCATCTGTGCAACAATGATCTCTACTAGTTACCTCAAGTGGCATCTTCTGTGCACCACTTCAGGGAAAACCAGAACAAACCTTCCCACATTCCAGTAAGGGCACACGTTCACCTCCACAGAGCCTTAAAGGGAGCCCCAAGGGGGGTCACTGCGCAGGCATGAATAAGATGGAGCACCAAAGATGGAGTCAGTGTTCTCAGCACTCCTAGAGTATCCTTGACTAGTGATCCAAGACAGCTGGTGGAGCTCTGACCAGCACAGTCCCCTTCCGAGCAGCATGACATATGATGGCTATGCTTCTTCCTTTTAGGAGACTTTCTATGCATACCGCATGGCACTTCCTTAATACCTGTGTTACTTAACTTTTCCCTTGTAGCAAATCATGCCCAAACTTCACAGGTTGAAACAACATACATGTATTGTCTCACAGTTTCTGTGGGGCAGGAACCCACATGCAATTGAGCTGAGTACTTCTGGCTCAGTACTTCTCACAAGGCTGCAGTCAAAGTGTTGGCTGGGTCTGAGTCATTTGAAGGCTTACCTGGGAAGGATATGCTTCTGAGATCTCTTGTGAAGCTGTTGACTAGCTTCAAGTACTTGCTGGCTGTTGGCTGGGGACATACATTCTCTCTGTAGAGCAAATTACAATATGGCAACTGGCTTCCCTCAGAACAAAAGAGTGTGAGAGGACACCACAAGATGGAAGCCATAGTTTCTTTGAAACCTAATCTTTTCACTTTTGTCATACTCCATTCATTAGAAGGTCCAGCTCATTCTTGAGACGAGGCCATTGCAAAAGGGATTCTTATGGACCATTTTAAAAACTGCCTACCACAAAATTGCATTAAGCAAAACATGGTCACATATATAGATTTTCCTCAACTTACAATGGGGTTGTGTTCAGGTAAACATGACAGGTTAGCCCAGCCCACCTTAAACATGTTCGAAACACTGACATTAGCCTACAGTTGGGCAAAATCATCTAACACAAAGCCTATTTCATAATAAAGTGTTGACTAGCTCACGTAATTGATTGAATACCAAACCGGAAGAGAAAAACAGCATGGTTGTATAGGTACAGACTGGTTCTAAGTGATCAGTTGTCCACACTCATGAAGGCTGGCTAACTGGGAGCTGCCCAGCCTCACAGTTAATGGGATCATTTACCTGGCCTGGGGAGATCAAAGAAAAATTACGAAAGGAAATAAAATCCAAACTTCTTTTCTCCCAAACTTCCCATGTTCAAACCCCATCCACATTTATTTTTGTTTTCGTTTTGTTTTGTTTTACTGTATATTTACTACTCCCCCTTACACACCCTCTGCTCTAACCGAAATGTATAAGATTATAAAACCTCTGTCTTCTTCTAGATGAGAACAAAACATATCTTGGAATCCCTTTCTCCTTCCTATTACTGAGCCATTGGTATTTCCTAGCAATATTTCAGACACAGGGAGCTTTTCATTCTAGCCTAGCAACAAAGTTTTGGGGCCATATTTTTCTGGGCTGATTTTATAACTAGCTTGTCTTTTTAAAACTCACTTCAGACTCTGCTGTTAAGCTACCACTGCACAGCAGTCTATAATCTACAAAATAACTTACTGGACTTGTTGTTCTAGTGTACAATCATTTGCTCCAAGGAAGTTCATCAATGGCTCCCTAAAGGATTCTGAGGACCTCTGAAATCCAATGAGAGAGAGAGAGAGAAGTATCCTGGAGACTTAGAAACATATTCTAATAATAGCATCTAGGTCCCTTGTTGTAATGTCAGGCATGGGTGCATAAAATAGATTGAGTCCTACTGTGCCCATTATGTACTTGGGCTTCACACCATTAATGATGGGCAAAAAATCAAACGGAGCATTTCCAGAGCTACCTCAACAAGCCATTTCACCAGGAAATCATTTCCTTCAGTCAATCAGGCGCTGTGAAGTCATTTCAAGTACTTCCACTGCCCCATTTCAGCCAAACATCTGAAATTCTTCCAAGCCTTTCTGGAAAGAGTTTAAGACACAAATTGACATTTGAAGGATTAGACAAGACAGTGGTTGAACTCTGGGTTCTGCCAGCCATTTGCTGTGTGACTATCCCAAGACACCTGACCACCCACACCTTCATGATCTAGAAATTGATGGCTTGAGGGAGGTATGTGCCTAAAAGAGCGTCAGTGAAATCCATGGAATGCTTTGAAGAGACTGTTACATAAATGAAGTTCATCACTACGATATTAATCAGCCTCTTTTCTTGTTGCATTATTCATGTCCATTAATTAATATAATAAGTAGGACTCAACTTTGTCTTTCACGATGAGCACAGCACCTCTTTTGTCCTTATTCTTTGTTTTCTGATTTGCATTTAACCTTTTACTTGGCAGTAATCAACCATATATACTTCACTCACAGAAAAAGCAACACATTAGTCATCACCAGTCATTGAATAAATTCCTTGATTTTTGAGGAAAAAAAATCCACACACCCCCAAACAATCTCTATTCTCTGCCATGCTTCAGCACCATGGATGTTGATCATTGTTCTTGTCATTTATGCCCACAAAAAGCTGTGAGTCTGAAAGCCAACAGCATTCAGTCACCTTTTTCATGCTTTATTCCCTGCTCATTTGCCCTGAAAACCTTAGGGTTGGCCTCAGTGATGGACTGAAAATACTCTTCAGCGCAGGCTGAGACATAGACACAGCCTGAGCAGTTTCAAATTTTGAACTTGGAATTTACATCAAATGTTGGCACTATCGCTTAGTTGGGGGCCAGGGAAAGATGGAGCCAAAAATCATATAGAAGATAAAACCTTTGAATGCTGCCCTCCGACCTTCTGGGTTTATTCTATCTCAACATTCTCATGCTGTCCAAAGTTCCTGATTTCCTCCCAGCTCTATGCCCTACTTGTTTGTTTGTTTGTTTGTTTGTTTTTCTCTTTCCTCAAGAAGGCTCTTCTGTTCCAATATCACCTAGAATCTTAGAATCTCAGTGATAGAAAAGAATACCAACTTCTCTGGTTCACACCTCCGTCTAGTGCATCAATCCTACCTATAAAGTTTGCCAGCATGTTTTCCAGCCTCTGCTTAAGTTCTCCTAAAATGAGAAGGTAGTAGCCCCTTTCGTTGTAAAAGATTTAACAAGTTTCCCATTGAACCCCAAATCCTCTGTTAGCTTCTACTTGCAGCATTTTATTCATTCACTGATATATTGAGGAGAGGACAATGGGGCAGAATCTTTACAGGTAACTCTAAGGGCTTCCAGACGAAGAGGGAGCCCATCCCTCCAAGTGGACAGAGAAAGCAGAAAGTAGTATGTGAAAAAGTATAAGGAGCCAAGCTGCAAGCAATCTGGGGGCAGATGGCTTTACCATCTTCTTCATCTCTTTATCTATTTCTTCTAGGTCTTAAAGAATACTTTAAGTATTCTTTAAGTGACTGCCTCTCTCTCCAGGACCTTGTACTACCAGATACCATCTCTTTTTTTTTGGTATCTTTGTCTCTCTCACAGACTTTCAATAATGTTCAAGGGACACCTGGGTGGCTCAGTCAGTTAAACATCTGCCTTTGGCTCAGGTCATGATCCCAGGGTCCTAGGATCGAGTCCCACATCAGGCTCGATGCCGAGCAGGGAGTCTGCTTCTGCCTCCCCCTCTGCCCTTCCTCCTGTTCATGCTCTTTCTCTCTCCCTTAAATAAACAAAATCTTTTAAAAAAATAATATTTGAGTCTTCCCCAGTGGAAATGTCTTCCATCAACCCTGCCTAGCTTCAAGTTTCTACCCATCTTCTTCCTTCCAAGTAATTCGTGGTGAGAGTAGCCCAACGTTCCTTAAGATGTGGTTCATGAACAACTCAAACCAGAGTCACCCAAGTCCTTGTTTAAAATGCAGTCTTCCAGGCTCTGACTCCAGAAGTAATGAACCAAAATCTGTACAGTAACTTACTGGGGGTTTTTTCTTTTATTTTTATTTTTTTTAAACATTTTATTTATTTATTTGACAGAGAGAGACACAGCGAGAGAGGAAATACAAGCAGGGTGAGTGGGAGAGGGAAAAGCAGGCTTCCCACCGAGCAGGAAGCCCGATGTGGGGCTCGATCTCAGGACCCTGAGATCATGACCCAAACTAAAGGCAGACAATCAACGACTAAGCCACCCAGACACCCCGTTTTTTTTTTTTTTCTTTTAAAATAAAGCTGCTCTAACACTAGAGAACCACTGAAGAAGCCAATATTCCCAGTCTCTTGAGTCCCTGGACTCTCTTCGCTCATGTGGTAAATGAAGTTGATTCTCAGATGTTCAGCCATGACCCCTTTCTCACTGTACATGTACTTACTCCCTGATGAATTTTTCTAAATCATGGCTCCAAGGACCAACTATATGTGGTCTCTAATATCCATATTCAGCTCCACCTCTATTTCAGTCTTCTAGTAGTCATAGTGAATCATAAAAGTCACCATTTAAAAAATAGAATCCTCTTCATAGTCTCCCTCTCCTCAAAACCATTTCTCCACTTTTGACTTAATATCCTTAAAGATGCTTTCAAATTTAAGTACCAGAAAACTCAGACTCAGTTGGCTTGATTAATAAGGAAAATGTGTTCTTTCACATAATGAGAATTCTAAAGATAGGTCAGTCCCTTTATTGGTTTACTCAGAGGCTAAATGACATCAAGCGAGACCCAACTCCTATTTTTACTTCCTGCCATTTTCAGCCCATTGGTTAATCCTCAGGCTAGTCTCTCGTTGAGATCACGGCTGTGGTGTCAGACATCACATCAAGACAATTTAGATCTGTTGGAAGAAGACAAGGACTATTTCTTTTCCTGTGGGTCTTCATATCAGCAAAGAAAACCCTGACCAGAAGCCCTGTAGAAGACTTCTCCTCTTCTCATTGGCCAGAATTGTGCTATATGCCCTTTCCAAAATCATTCACTGTAAAATGGATGGAGAGGGGCCACTGTGGTAGGCCCACCTCTCTTGTACCATAATGTTGCCTTGAGAGTGGTGGGTATGTGATTAGTCAGAGTTCTGTTAGAAAAGAGAGAAGGGATGCCTGGGTGGCTCAGTCAGTTGAGTTGCTGCCTTTGGCTTGGGACATGATCCCAGGGTCCTGGGATCAAGTCCCACTTCGGGCTCCTTGCTTGCTGGGGAGACTTCTTCTCTCTCTGCCTCTGCCTGCCATTCTGCCACTCTGCTTGTGCTCTCTCTCTCTGACAAATAAATAAATAAAAATCTTTTAAAAATAAGAAAAGAGAGAAGATAGTTGAATCAATTACAATTGGTTTTTTTTAGTGATTTATTTATTTATTTCCTTGAGAGAGCGAGCATGGTGGGAGGGGCATAGGAACAGGGAGAGAGGAACTCAAGTGGACTCCTCACTGAGCACGGACCCAGGCTCATGACTCTGAGATCAGACCTGAGCTGAAACTAAAAGTCAGACCCTGAGCCGACTGTGCCACCCAGATGCCCCAGTTATAACTAGGTCAGATTGTTATCAACAAACATCCAATTCAATAGTGGTTTACATATATAAAGAAATCCAGAGGCAGAAAATCCGGGACAGTTGTCTTAGCTCCATTAAAGGATGAGGGATCCAGGCTCCTTGTAAGCTTTCTGCTTTTCCAGATGAGGTTGCCACGGCAGAGTCCGGCTGGCCTCTTGAGTCTAGGTAGTAGTGTTCCACAAATGAAAGAGAAGAGCCCCATCTCTCTCTCTCTCTCTTCTAAGGAGACTTCTCAGATAAGATTTATTCTTATGTTGCAAAGGAAGATGGTAAATGTCATTTTGAGCTTGATACACTGTCCAGGGCTTTGTTACTAAGGAAGGAAACTGGTCTAGTGGGACACAACCAGCAAATCTGTTACAGGGGGAGTGTTCATACAGGTGTCTGTTACTGTCACCATTCTTTCCCTCAAATCATTCAACCTGGAAACCAAGCACCTTCTTTAATTGTCTTGCATCATCTGACATACAATATGAGTCAGGATGATTCTGTCTGCCACAGACTTAACAAACCTTTTCTTTTTTTTCTCAATTCTACTCCCTCTGTGTTAGATCAGAGCTTCACGATGTCTGGACTCTTGTGATGGCCTCCTTCCACCCTCATCTGTATCCAGACTTCTTCTTTCAGTCTATCGCTAATGCTATCTTCAGATTCTCCCTGAGCACAACTCTGATTTACTAAAAATAACTCCAATAGCACTCTATTCCTTACCGAATGAAGTGGAATTGCCTAGTATGTCAAGCAAAACTCAATACAGTGGCCCCAGCCAATCTCCCACTACTCCCTGCACTTTCATCAAACCAGATCAAATCTTTTCAGAGCCATCCGCGTGTTGCTGATTTCGTTTAGTGATATATGTCTTGCCAACATATTACAATATGTGGTTAACACATAGCTTTCATTTTCCTCTTGCTTCATTGGCTGCCAAATCCTTTCCACCAATGAGATTCCAACGTGCTCTCCCAAGTTTTATCTATTCTATGACGTGTATGGTTTATTCCACATGGGCTCATCTATTTTCGTGATATAGCAAAACGTTTTGATCCACAGTGGCTAACTAAAGGTATGCATGTTATATTCTTGAACAGATTGTAATGGAGCAAAGGAAAAACAACAACCTGCACTGAAAATGTAGGTTCCTTTTTTAAAGTTTTTTTTCCCAGCTTTATTGACAAATAAAAACTACATATATATTTAAGGTATACCATATAATGTTTTGATATTTGTATACATTGTGATATGATTACCATACTCAAGCTAATGAACATATCCATCACTTCATGTCATTATAAGTTTTGTGGTAAGAACACTTAAGATCTACTCTCAGAAAATTTCAAGTATATAATACAGTATTTTTAAAGTATTTTTTAATTATTATTTTGCTGTTGTGCTGAGATTTAAAACCTCTCAACAATGTTCAGGTATACAATACAGTATTGTTAACTATAGTCACCTTGTTTTATGTTAAATCCTCAAAACTCACTCTTCTTATAATGGGAAATTTTTACCCTTTGAGCATATGCTCCCCAGTTCCCCCACCCTCCAGCCCCTGGCAACCGCCAACCTACTATCTTTCAATGAGTTCATTCATTTATTTTAGATTCAATACGTGAGATCATATGGTATACACGCAGATCCCAAGGAGGGTCAAGACACTCTCTGAAGAAAGAGATAATGAAAAAAAAAATAGTAGCAATCATCAGATAATTAGGGAGGGATGAAAGTTCTTTGACATCGCAGAAGCACTATCATATTACTGCAGACCAGAAGGATTAACTATAACCATCTATTATTTAAGTTGGAAGACACTTAGGTTGGAGACATCACGACTCCAGGGAATCGAAGACAAAGAGAAATAGTTGGTGAATGATACTGGAAAAAAACATTTTCCCAAATTTAGGCAATAACAATATGATTTTATTTCTAGGAATGCATCCCATTTTCAGATCCTTCAGATTTATCTTGAAGCCCATGAAGCTTAAGTAAAAGGACCTCCACCATGACAGGTCATTTCTGAGATTCCGTGACAGGGCCACAGCAATATGTTCATGGGGCTGTGGCAGTATTTTTTTTAAATAATTTGAAAGTGACAAGAAAATTGCAAAGATAGATGCATCACTACTATCCAGACACCCAATCTGAGTTTTGCTAATTGTCCCAGTCATGTGCCTTATAGAAGAGTGATTCTATGATTATATATTCCATTAGACTCCTTCAGTCTGGAGCTCTTCCTTAGTTTTTCCTTGACATTCATGACCAGGATGCTTTTGAAAATTATAGGCCAGGTATTTTGTAAAATGTCTCTCAGTTCGAGTTCATCTGATGTTTCCTCATAGTTAGATTCAGCTTATCCATCTCTAGCAAGAACATCACAGAAGTAACTCTCTGCTCTCATTGTATCTCTTCAGGTGGGACAGGATTTCCATTTGTTCAGTTAGCGGCAGTGTTAACTTCAGTCGTGCATTGAAGTGGCATTGGCTGGGTGTCTCTAATGTTATCTTTTCCCTTTGTAATGAAGGTATTTGGGGGAGGTATGTTGAGACTTTGTGAATTTCACTCACTAGTCTTAGCATGCATTAATGACTTGAATTATTACTATAATGGTTGCCAACAGATGATTTTCTAATTCTCTCATTCCTTCTATGTTAATTATTTGGCATTCTCCTGTACGTAAAAGCTTTTTCTTCCCCCATTTATTATTCACAAATTACTTAGAGTTGTGTGAATTCATGGTTGTTATTTTATTCAATGAGCAATACTCTATTATTAGCATCCTTTATTTTGACCTCAAGTTGTCCCTGATTTGGCCAGTGGGAACCCCTTTAAGCTGCCTACTGTGAATTTTGACACACTGCCATCATTCTTTGGGTATCTCTTGCTTTCTAAAAGAGCAATATTTCCAAGCTTATCTTATAATTTCCTTTTTCCAAACCTGCAATAGTATTGGCAGACCAAGATCTGAATGCTAGGGGCGCTTGCTGCTTTGGGGTATTGCTATATCCAAGCATCTGTATTTATTTGTATACCTTTCTATTAGAATTTTACTTTTTACTTTTTATTTATTTATCTGAGAGAGAGAGAGAGAGTGAGAATGAGAGAGAGCACAGGGGTCGGGGAGAAGGGGCAGAGGGAGAAGGAGAAGCAGACTCCCTGCTGAGCCGTCCCACCCAATGTGGGGCTTGAAATTCCAGGATCCTGGAATCATGACCACCCAGGGGGCCCCTATTTTTATATCTTCCTGTATATGAATTCACGCTGATACCTCCTATAACAATCCAACACAAGGTTCATTTTACGACTTAACCGTAATTTGGTAGTCGTTTTATAAACATCTTAATGAACAAGTAAGAATTAATAGATTCCTGATTTAAATGTATGTGAACAGTACTCCTTTTATATTTAAGTTTATTTATGAAAGAAAAGTAAAAATTTAGATAAGATGAATTAAAAAATGAAATGTGATAAAGATGAGTGATAAAAATCTATAGAAATTGTTTTGACACCAAAAAGTCGTTCATAGGAAAAGATAAATTTTGAATAAAAGAAATTTTTTAAAAACCTCAAGGATAATGGTGTGATAGGCCAATTAATGAAGTGGAATGAAGCATGTGAATACAGTGAAAAAAAAATGTCACATTTCTTGCTGGTTTGACATAAAATAACTGACATCAGGGAAGATCAAATGAAACCCATGATACAAACGTTAGCATATTTAGAACTCTGTTTTCTGAAAGTGAGAAGCCTGGCTACCAAAACCTCAGTTTATTTACTTATTGGATCCATTTCCCTTTTCTATAACCAATCTTATTCCCAATAGCTGCCACATGGATGCCCCTTCCCCCAGGTCACCCCATACCACACACCACCTGACTGTACCCTGGCTTTCTCCTCACCCAAAATAAGCTCTTCTCTGGGACTGCTTCTACCCGTCCATCCTACCTCACCCTGAGGTCAGATTTCCTCTTTGCCACTATTGAACTTCAAAATCCTCCATGGGCTCATGAACAACCTCTTCGGTCTTCTGGGGGCTCTGAGAGCTCACTCTACCCATTCCCTCCCACAGAGATGTCACTTTCCCACCCCCACCCCCCACCCTGTGGTCTTCCATACCTCATGCTCCCCCACCGTCCCTACAGCTTCCAACAGAAACCAACTTTGGTCCCAATTAATCCTTTTTGGATGCAATTGTTCAGAAAAGAAGGGTGGAAGGGAGGAGGATCTCCAATGTTTTTATAAAATAAGGATATTTTATAAATGGCCTTTCATAAATTTGGAAAAGGTATTTTTAACCGCTATCAGTTATGAACACCATGTCTTCCTCCTGCAGCTTTCCTCTGGCACGTGACCCCCAGTGCAGCGTGATACTGGAGCAGGCGTAAGCATTTTTGGGATTTAGCAAATCCTGGAGTTATATTTAGTTTGGATATAGCAGAATATATTTGTGTGGAATAAATATTATATATTTATATTTACCTTTATTTTGCCACCTGAAAAGCGTTTGTGTGTGACTTTAACAAAGTGAAACAAGTCGGTCTGATTGTAACCCTCTCGAGGCAACATTTACGAGCATGGTGACCTGCAATAAAAGGTGAGCAGAAAGATCTCCTTGTTGGTCGTTAGTAAGTTTGTGGGATACGCGCCTCATGCAGTTCACACCCTGTGCTTGTTGGAATAAAACAATACTGACCCCACAGTTCCCAAGGTTGGTGATTGCTCTGATATTTGATAAAAGTTCTGTGTTTTCAGGTTTATCTCTTACACAGAATATTTAAACCCACATACCAATTGGGCTTTTTTCTTTAGTCTCCATGTAACAATTTGACCTGCCCCTTAAAAAGCTGCTCAAGACTTGTAACACGGACCCAAAGAAGATGCAAAAGGTTTATTTAAAAGTTAGTAGTAACCAGGGCGCCTGGATGGCTCAGATCGTTGAGCTTTTACTGGATTTGGGGGCAGGTCATGAACTCGGGGTGGTGCTCTGTGCTCAGCAGGGAGTCTGCTTGGGATTCTCTCTCTCCCTTTGCTCCTCCCCTATGCTCAAATGCACATTCTTTCTCACTAAATAAAAAGTAAAAAAAAAAAAAAAATTTTAAGATTTTATTTGTTTATTTGACAGAGAGAGAGATCACAAGAAGGCAGAGCAGCAGGCAGAGAAGAGGGGGGAAGCAGGCTCCCCACTGAGCAAAGAGTCTGATGTGGGGCTCAATCCCAGGACCCTGAGATCAGGACCCGACCTGAAAGCAGAGGCTTAACCCACTGAGCCACCCAGGTGCCCCCAAAAGTAAAATCTTTAAAAAATAAATAAAAGTAAAACTCAAAAATGCGACTTAACTGTAATTTGGTAGTTGTTTTATGAACATCTCAATAGAACTAGTAAGAATTGATAGATTCCTGATTTAAATGTATGTGAACCATACCTCCTTTTATATGTAAGTTTATTTATAAAAGTATAAATTTATATGAGATTAATAAAATATGAAAAGTGATAAAGATCAGTGATAAAAATCTATAGAAATTCTTTTGACACTGTTAAGTCATTCATAGGAAGAAATAAATTTTGAATAAAAGTAACCAAAAAACCTCATGGATAATTGTTTGATAATCCAATTAATGAAGTGGAAGAGGCATGCGAATACAGTGAAAAAATGTTATATTTCTTGCTGATTTGACATAAAATAACTGGCATCAAGGAAGATAAAATAAAACCCATGATATACTACCATAATGAAGACATTAATGACAATAGGATGATAATGTCATTGATTCAAAAAGAATTAAAGACAAATCACTGAGAAAAGGAGATTGAAATACCCTAAAATCTTACAGCTCATGTATAAAAGAAACTGGATAGTGTTTTCCCAAATTCAGTAACAGCCTCAGAAAGTTAACATGGGTGTACCTGGGTTGCTCAGTGGGTTAAGCCTCTGCCTTCAGGTCGGGTCATGATCTCGGGGTCCTGGGATCGAGCCCCGCATCGGGCTCTCTGCTCAGCGGGGAGCCTGCTTCCCCCTCTCTCTCTGCCTGCCTCTCTGCCTACTTGTGCTCTCTGTCTGTCAAATAAATAAATAAAACTTTTCTTTTTTTTTAAAGATTCATTAAATAAATAAAACTTTTCTTTTTTTTAAGATTTATTTTAAATAAAACTTTTCTTTTTTTTAAAGATTTATTAAATAAATAAAACTTTTCTTTTTTTAAGATTTATTTAAAATAAAACTTTTCTTTTTTTAAAAGATTTATTAAATAAATAAAACTTTTCTTTTTTTTTTTTTAAAGATTTATTTATTTATTTGACAGACAGAGATCACAAGTAGGCAGAGAGGCAGGCAGAGAGAGAGGAGGAAGCAGTCTCCCCGCTGAGCAGAGAGCCCGATGCGGGGCTCGATCCCAGGACCCCGAGACCATGACCCGAGCCGAAGGCAGAGGCTTAACCCACTGAGCCACCCAGGCGCCCCAATAAATAAAACTTAAAAAAAAAAAAAAGTTAACAGGGTATTGACAACAAAGACTTATGAAATTAAAACATTTTTTTTTCTAAATTGGTAACAATAAAATTCAATTTTATCAACCACCTTAGAAAAAGTAATGAAACATTTTCTTTTTTCCATACATACTATATTGTAAAATCATTGCCATACGAAGTGACTGTCGAAGATTATAAACACCCCACCCCTCACTAAATGATAGTGAAAAGTATTACAGAGTTACATGAATTAATTCAATATTACTTTATTTTTCCAGGTTTTGTGATGTTAGTGATATTTGCCAGCTCTTATGTAACTTGTTGTTATCTACCTCTCATTCTAAATAAATCTGCATTCTAATATTTTATTTCATATTCATAAGTTTTATTATTTTTATTAAAGGGGATTTCCCAAATAAGTAATCCCCAGGTCCTACTTAGTCTAGATCTGCGCCTTCTAGAATTTAATTTCAAGCAGGCTTCCAAGCCTGAGCTCATGCTGTTTCTTGTGCCTGGGCCTGCCTCCACCTCCTTTGGTTACTTATTATTCAAGATATAACTTACACATAACCTACTCTGAAACCCTTCAGCCTCCACTCCTAGCCATCTCCCAGGCAGAGTGCTTTCAGAGAATGTTTATGTATCTCATTTGTAGTAAGACAGATAATTATATCCCCTAATAGAAATGAGCTCTTTGAAGGCAAGAGGGTGTCACATTGTCCCCAGCTCCCAGCCTTTTATACCTGTTACTTAGGGCGATTTAGTAAATATTAGGTGACCGATGACTCTGTGAATGAGTTGCAGTGTCACACGATATGGTAACATTTTAAGACGTATAGTTGCCAATAACCAGAGAGAGTATGGTGCTTCCTCTCTTTTATCTTGTTACTTAGATTTCTGAGCCTTTTCCTGAGCTCTTTTGTGCCTGTAATCCAGTTTGTATGGCAGGCCTTCAGTTGGTGGAGAAACACTTTTATTTTCTTAAGCTGTTGTTAAGGTATCTTTCACGAACAAGTAACTTATTAGGGGAGGGAGAAAAGAAGAAGAGAATGTTGAGTCCACAATGCTCAGGGGAATCTTTTCATTTCTTTGTATTGTGGATAAAGGAATCGTATCTGGAAAAAAAAAAATTTCATTTCCTGATCTATTCAGCAATCTATTAACTTCCTTTCCTTCATACACAGTGAGCTTTTTTCCTGCCTTTTTGCCCTCCCTCCATGGCCTGTTTCATTTCCTCTCTCATATTTAGCACATGAGTGCTTTCTCGAAGTTTTACTCTCCTTGCGCTGCTTAGTGTCCATGTGCCTAAGTGCAGATGTCACTTCTCAGGCCTGCTTGCTGCTGTTACTCCTAGTTGTCCTCGTCCTTGGTTCCGAGAGGACTTGCACAAACCCATACCTGCCTTTGCTCAGGCCTTTGATGTACATTGTGTCCCAGAATGGATGCACCACTATGCCCAGAAATTGCCTGTCCATCACCTTCTGCTGTGCACTGTGAAATTAGCTGGAGCCTCCATCATTCATATAATACTCTCCGTGTTCTATATCTCCGAACACTGTTTATTGAAATGAAGGCAGTCTATTATCACTGAGCGAGTTGTTTGAATATAGCGTTGTGCTTGCCTTCAATATGCATTTATGCATTCATTTATTCAACAGACGGCAGTGGAGTACTTCATAGGTATTAGGGACTATTAAGATCCTGGAGGTACAATTTATAGGATTGGGTCTTTCCTGACCAACAGTTCTGTGTGAATTATAGAGCTATGGAAAGCAGGGGGGCTTTGAGCCAGGAAAGTTGGGTTTGGATTCCGGCTCTATCTCCAACCAACTGTGAAGGGGTTTACCTGAAGTTTCTCCTGCTTTTCAAATGTAAAATGGGAAAACAATATCTATGTTCTCTCTGGTTGTTGTTTGGATTGAATGATAGAATTTTCAAAGCATCACTGAATGGTGAATTCGGGAAGGGGAGGTGAGAGCATGCCAACATCCCAGGGATTTCTCTGTTTCAGTTGGAAACACACCTTTTCCCTTTGCAGGAAATGAAAAGCAGCTACTCAACAGTGCGGAAGACAAGGGAAGTAGTGCCAGTGCCAGAACCCAGCCCAGCACTGGGAGGAAACACAGTCCTATTCCTTCCACCTCCTTCCCCACGTCAGACTGCAGGCCCAGAGCTAGCAGCTGAGGCTAGCACTTGTCAGTGACTGTGATAGGGAGAAGCATCAAAGACGAGCAGTGAGAGCTGCCCGCAGCTTCCGTACTGCTGACAACAGCCAAGTCCTGAAGATTCTGAACACAGAGCAGCATTCCTCGGATCCCAGCCTCCAGCACTCAGTGCAGTGAGCACGAGCATGACCTGGACGTCAGCTCTCAGCTGCAGAGGCAGAGCCGATGAGCTGGTTCTTGGTTCAGAAGGAGACAAAGGGGTCTAGGATTAGGGGTACAGGACAATAGCTGGAAGCCAGTAGGATTCTTTGGGCATTGTCAGGCACTATTAGTTGCACTAAGTTCTTATATTCTGATACCTGCACCCCACTGTTTTCCCCCAGTTTGGGGGCTGAGAAGAGGTCTGCTCCCATGGGCAGAACCATGATCCTAATATATTGAGGGCTTGCTTTCTACATGCCAGACATCTTACTAGATTTTATATATGTCTATTCCATCTTCACAACTCTTTTAGGTGAGTGTTATGCCCATTTTACAGATGAGAAGCCCAAGCTCAGAGAGAAGATAAGGGCCTTTTCCATGATCACACATGGGAGATGTCAGATTTCTACCTGAACTCTGACTCCCACAGTCAGGCTGCTTCTCGCTCCCATGTAGGTTTTTATGGTGCGCATTTTGAATGAATCTTGGGCCTGCCTCCCTCTTTGCAATGCCCTAGAGATTCAAATATGAGCACTTAAAGTCTTCATGACTATTATTACTTCATCGGAGGAGGGCCATGGAACTGTGGATTGTACCGTGGAGAATTGTTCAAAGTGCTGCTCCATGACCTTGCTTCACTCTGGCTAAGTCGTGTGTGTGTGTGTGTGTGTGTGTGTACTACCGCCTGAACTAACATGGCACCAAGGGGACTGGGATGTCACAATCACAAGTAGAAACAATATTCCTTTCCAGTGTCTTTATCCCCTCGGTTTTTCCAAGCAACTTGTCCCGAGTGAAGCCACCAGGTCGTTCACTTCCTTGGCCCCGTGGAATGCTTTAATCTTCATTCGTGCTCCTTGTTTCATTCTGCTTTGTATTTTTAAACATATGGCGACTCCCAGACTAGATTCAACAGCTCTTGAAGTCAAAGTCGTTTTTCAGGTTTGTTGGTATCCAGAATGAATTCTGTAGGTGCTCATTAAATATCAGCGCTTCAGAGCTCTGTGCGCGTGTGGAGGGTGCAGCGGGGGATGGACGGGGGTACGCAGTGAGAGGAGCTGGGATTTTTTAATAGAAGCCACTTCCATACAGAACCCGCATCTGCCCAGGTCCCACCAGCCGTGGGCAGTCTAGTAAGGTGACAGGATCAAGAGATCTTTCACCCAAAATGTCCTTGTGGTCTGACCAGCTGACTCCCAGGAAGCCCCAGCCCCACCTCACATCTGCTGGAGAAGCCAAGGAAATTCTTAGAGTTTGTGTCACTTTGTGGACTCCCAGGGTGAGTCCTCCTGGCTGGGATGCAGGAGACTCTGCCCTCCTCTTCCCCAGGAGAACTCACTTAAGTGTCAGGTTGTTGTGTCCCCCCTATCTGGCAGTCAAGTGACCGTGGTCCTTGCTCTTCCAGTCAGACAACATGGCCAAGGGGATCCCAGGTGACTGATCTGAATGGCATTCCCAGCACATAGCTGCTGCAACCCGTGCCCACTGCCTTTTCACTAAACTGAGGAATTCACCGCACCCTTCACCTGTAATCGTCTGCTACATGTCGCAGAGCCCTGCTGCCTGACCTGTATGTTACAGTGATGTTGCTGATCCACTTAGAAGACACTCTTCCTCCTGGGACGTGGGCACTGGTCTCCAGGTGCAAAGAGGGCCAGAGGGAAATAAAAAACCACACAGACGTTGGAAACCTCAGACGGCTCCGCCCCTCTGACAATGATTCATTGTCCTTGGATCGAGCTTGTGCACCTCTACCTTCTCTGGGTGAAATCCTTCCCCCAAGGCTCCAGGCTTCCTCTTGTTAAGAACTCCCTGGGAGGCAGGGCCGCCCTATGGACCCTCCAGGCCTAGTTGTGAAAGAGCAGGATTTGCAGGGGCTTCCCAGACCCTAGGTCTCACTCTGGAACTCTGCTAGATGTCAGGTCCCTTTGGCCGTTTGAATGGTGAATTCTAAAGGTTTCTGTGTGCCCAGGGGTGCTTCTCTCTCAAAGATCACTTCTCACTCCCTCTGCCTGTGTGAGAATTAGAAGTGGGTTTGGAATTTCTTCAGGTTCTTTCATAGAACTCACATTTAGAAAACGATGTCATTCCTAAATTTTTATTTTAAAAAGTAGTCCCTGAATGATTTAAGCAACGGATTCTTGATACTAAGTTCACTGGACTTGTTTAAGTATTTTATCCTAAATACCTGTGAAATTTGATATTAGTAAGGGTTGTGCCATCTATGAAAAAAGTTCTTGAAAACTAGGAACTTGGCAGTCACCCAGGAGGGAGTACAACACTTCAAGCCTTTACTTCTTTTCTTTTGGAATAGGGTGTAAGTTCAAAGTTCTCAAAAGTCTTCTAAAAGGAATTAATGGTATTCCCGTTGCGGCCAAGATGAAAATTGGAGAAGTGTAATTATCTTGGAAAACTCTGAAAAAGTCTCCACATTAGGGACACTACCGAAAAGAAAACTACATTTCAGTTGCTTCTTCTATAACTGTAATATTCCTTCCCACACCTTCCCCCATAAGATGAGAAAACTTATTTAGAATTGGGTTTAATGGATTAAACCACAACCACACACACACACACACACACCAATTCCTTCCTCCTTCTACCTCTTTAGTTTCGTCATTTTGAGGAGTTAACTTCAATTTTTGAAATATTTAAATTATGTAACTGGAATCTTGAGTGGATAATCTCAGTTGTTATAATGTGGCTAATCTTGGTTAAGCTTGTAATGTGTTGCTTAGAAAAAGACAACTTAATCTTCTTATTTCTTATCCCCAAGGAGAAGTTTATGCATATGTAATCAGAATAATCCTGACTAATAATTAAATGAAGGGTCTTCAAGCTTCATGATATTGTGAACTTGTCCTAAATTATTTCGCTGTCTCCAGCAGCTCTCTTAATTTGGATCTTGTCTGTATGAAGTAAGTGCATAGAAGCGAATTATGGCATTTCACCCAAGTTTTTTCTCTCATGCTGTTATTGAACTAAATGAAACAAAGAGAAAAATATAAGGTGATGTGTTTGTTTCAGTAGTTCAGTAAAGATAATCCTGCTGGACAGTAAAAAAGGGTAAATGCCACATGGCTGTGAACTCTGGTGGCTTTGTAACCTGTAGAAAATGGGCAAATGAAAGTCATTCTTTCAGGGAGGCAGAGAGAGATACAGGCACGCTGATAACAGCTGATGGACACCAGACCTGAGGCTGAAAGGTAGGCTGTTGCTATGTTAAATAATTATTTTTAAATAATTTATGCAAATCCAACCCTGCTTGCTTAGAAGAGAGAGATGTGAAAATAGCACTTATCTGCTGCCTCCTCCGTGATCATCCTCGCCAGAGTGAGACAAGAGACGTGAACCTGCCATCGTCAACTCCGTTCCCTTGTGCTCCTCTCACCATGTTTAAATACTTCTGGTATTCAGGATGCAAGTCAATCATTTTATCTGTAGTTCAGCTAAAGAAACAGAAATCTGCTTGAAGGTCAGGAAAGAACCTGGCCGTGCCAACTTCATGAGAGATGGTATGCTGGTCTCCAGTGGGCACACAGGAATTTTCAAGGATAATTTTCAACATTTCCATTAGGTCTTGAGCTGATTTTAGAATGCCACCTGAGTAATTTGCTATTCCAGCATACAATCATTTCGTTCTGTTTACCTCCATCCCACTCCCATCACTTCAAAGAGAAAACCTGTGATCTCTCTTCTCTGTTCCAGACATACTTGGTTGAAAATAGGAGGCTAAGTTGGAGGGAGAGAGGGTGGGAGTGGAATGTGATTTGTCTCGAGAACTCTCCTCAGCCAGGCCTTGGTTCCGCCACCTCAACCTGGGCCGTTTATAATATCTATTATGCACTATATTCTGCATGTTCCTGCTGAATTTCATTGAATGGAAACTCTGATTCCAATTTCCCCAGTCCAAGACTCTGGTATCACTTTTGCTGTGAGGCTTGCCCTCAGCAAGCTATTAAAAATGGGATTTGGGGGCATCTGGGTGACTCAGTGGGTTAAGCTTCTGCCTTTGGCTTGGGTCATGATCCCAGGGTCCTGGGATAGAGCCCCAAATCAGGCTCCCTGCTCAGTGGGGAGTCAGCTTCTTCTGCTCTCCACCACCCCTGTTCTCATGCACTCTCTCACTCTAATAAATACATAAAATCATTTTTTAAAAAAATGAAACGGGGAGGTAGCTTGTCAACATTCTCCCTGCCTCTTGCCTCACTGTTGTTTTTCCTTTTATTTCATGGCACTATCACTTTCTCACTTTTTTATTCTGGCTCTTTGATTCTGACTTTTATTCTGATACCCTGACTCTCTTAGCATCGTACTGTTTGTTGCCTGCCTTCCCACTCCCCCCACCACCCCACCACTAGGAGGATCTTTCTCAGTGTGTCCACCGATGTCTCCCAATCACATAGACCAGCGGCTGGCCCACAGTGTTTAATGAATATGCTAAACGAGAATGTGAGGATTCTACCTTTGAGTTCCCCAGGCAGAAATAGTTAGAGGGGTACTTATTGGCTTAATGCAGGTCTTCCATCTGGGCTCTGCTCAATTCTTTAACTTTATCACCATAAAAACAGGCCACTGGTAATTAGCAAAATTTCCGGAAGTTGCTCCTCCGTTGCTACATGCCTGGGAAATGAGGTACAATGTCCAAAACAATTGACCATTTTTATAGTAGATCAAAACCCATTACTGCAAATATATTTGGAACAGAAATTTGTACGACAGAAATGTCTAAATCTAGCCAGTGGCCCATTTATTTTAAATTAGGTTCTTATCCACAAAATCCTATTATGGAAAGTGATTTAAAGAGATTCTTCATCTTCTCTTTAATGTAACTTAACCTGGGTATTAAGAAGACTTCAATTAAATAGTTTGATGAGGAATCTACATTTTATAGACCATAAGAGTAATTTAAAACAAATGGCACTAAGAGAGGGAGGCAAACCAGAGGCTCTTAACTACAGAGAACAAACTGAGGGTTGGTGGAGGGAGGGGGGAGGGGGATGGGTGAAATGGGTGATGGGGATTAAGGAGGGCACTTGTTGCCACGAGAGAGCTTCGGGTGTTGAATGTAAGTGACACACCACTATAGTGTACACCTGAAACTCATATACTGTATGTTAACTGACTGGAATTTAAATAAAGACTTGAAACCAAAAAATTTAAACAAATGGCACTTCTTAAACTCTGCTCTTAGGAAACTCTCAACCATGCCTGTCTCTTTCTGGAGTGTTCTTGGTAGTGACATAGGCAAGAGTTGAATGTTTACCTCAATTTTCACCCGCCCGTACCCCCAAAGGGTAAAAATATTTCTAAAGATTTTGAAGAGTTACTTAAACAGCAATCCACATTTTTCTTAACAACATTAGAAACATACCCCTGCCTGCTCACTTTAGATCTAACCATGATCTATCTGATGGAATTATATTAGTAAATCAATGAGGGGCCATTTCAGCACTGCTGGTCACAATTTTCTCTTTTTATTAAAAGTTGAGTTTGTCTCGACTCATTTTTTCATGTTCGGCCATTATAATTTGTACAGGTGATTTGAGCCACTAATGTAAGGAGACCATATTTTCTGAAACAGAAACAGGCTGTCACAGTTTGGGGAATCAACACACATTGATTAGTCTTCTGGATTTACCACCTTCCAAGCTGGGCCTGACCCTCTGCAGGTTCTCGTTCTGTTGTGAGACTCACTTTCTTCATCCATAAAATGAGTCTACTCACACCCACTTTGCCGTATTACTAAGGTTAAACTTCCAGTAGTGTCTGGACGTGGAGGCTATGTGCCATGAATTATAATAATCATTAATTTGTCTGAACTTGTCTAAGTATTTGAGAAATTTTACAAAGGCACAAAACATAAATCTCCTTTAAGTATGCTTCACCACTTGTCTTCGTTGAAAACATTACACGGAGTCAGTGTTATCCTAAAAATCCAGGCTGTAGAATTACTGTCTTTATAGGACCCTGGAAGTTATTTCAGCATTTTAGGAGGCCCAGAGATCACTATTTGTCTTTGTTTAAACAAAGGGACATATATCTGTACCAGTGCCTCACTGTTATGCCTTGAATTACGTCCCACCGAAGATGTTCAAGTTCTAAACCCCAGTACCTGTGAATGCGACCTTATTTGGAAACAGCCTTTGCAGACAATCAAGTGAAGATGAGGTCATTAGGATAGGCCTAATTCAATATGACTGTGTCCTTATAGAAAGGGGAAATTTGGATCCAGGGACAGAGGCCCACAGGGAGAACACCATGTGAAAATGAAGGCAGAGATCAGGGCTATGCTTCTACAAGCCAAGGACGGAGACAAGCCAACGAATGCCAGAGACTGCCAACAAAATGCCAGAAGTCTGGGAGGTGCCTGCAATACGGTCTCGCTCACAGCCCAGAAAGGAACAACTCTACTGACATTCTCTGATTTCTAGCCTCCAGAACAAGGATACTAAATTTCTGCTTTTGAAGTCACAGGCTCCTGGTACCTTGTAATGGTAGCAGCCCTCCCCACTCTCCAACACCATCGCCCCCTACCCCTGCAAGCTGATCTAGTCCCCCAGATCACACAGTAGCTGGGGAGGGAAGAGGGAGGTAGCTTGGGTGCCATTCTCTGCACTGTTGCTACAGCAATGTGCTCACCTGCTGGTTCTGGGAGGCTGAACGGAGCATGGGCTGTACATTTCATCTGACAATTTACATTTACCTTGTTGCCTGGCCTCTAGCTGGGAGCAAAGGAAGTTAGGTTGAAGACCAGCAAGGCCGTTGTAAAGTTGCCAAGAAGAGGGTGGAGGCACAGACCTCTTAAAGTTCTTTCCTGGCCTTGCCTTCAGGCAGAGAAATCTTGCCACCATGAAGGCGGGGATTTTTTTTTTTTTTTTTTTCTCTTTACCAAAAGAAAGCAAGCTTGAAGCATTCACTTCTTTGCAGGAGCCAGCGGGCGTAAACTGAGCTGCCCCAGCAGCAGCTGAGGGATTGCTGCCGGACGATTCCTTACAGGCCAGTCTTAGCCTCTAAAGCACCCAGAGGGCTAGAAGGAGATTCAACACTCCCCATTTCCCCCACCCCATCCAGGGCCATTCTTTGGCTAATGCGCCTAGCAGAATCCTCAGCTGCTGGTGCTTATTCTTAATCAACCAAAGTAGTGTTGGAAACCATCCATCTGCCACGTGTGTGCATGAGCGTGTGTACACACACACACACACACATGCATACACACACACACTTGCATACACACACACACACACACACACACACACACACACACCCTTGGGATTTCTAAACAATGTAGTTACTAATGGTATCATTTATCCATTACCTAGTATATGCTAAGACTGTGCTAAGCATTTTGCTTGCATTATTTAGCAAACATTCATTCAACAGTGACTAAGAGACTATGTGCCAATCATTAAACTGGTTGCAGAAGATAAAATGATGAATAAGACCAATTCAGTCCCTGCCTATGACAGACACGATTTTTTGCTTACCAAATATACACTAGTTTAGTGTATATTTCTGCCCCAGTTTAGACTATGCAAAACCTTGTTTTCCCAGCCATCCTTGCAATTTAGAGTTCTAAGCACCCAGTTATGACCAAGCTCAAGAATGGAAAGTTTGCTTTCCCACTGAAATGAGACTGATGTGATTATCTTCTTCTCTTTCCCTTCCTTGAGCCTTAGTTTGAATGTGATGGCTGGAGCAGCAACAGCCATTTTGAGCCCATGGAGTAAAGACCAAAAAAGTCAGAGATGTCCTGATACTGTTGAGCCTCTTGAACATTACCAGCAGCTATTACCTCTGTACCTCTTCAGACAAAGAAGGTCAATCTCTATTTGTTTAATCCACTGTTAGGTTTTCTGTTACATGACCCTGAATGTACTCCAAAACAGATACAACTTCCTTGATGAAGTTTATGCTCTATCTGGAGAGACAGACATAACCAATCTATACCACAATAATTATTTAATTGGCATTGTGACAAGTGCTATGAAGGAGAGTTATAGGGCACTCAGAGCAAGTATAACAGTTCTGTCCATTTCTAGAGTGTATGTCATCAGGGAACAGAATGGGGTATATTGTAGATTCTGCTGCTTACTAGCTATGTAACGTTGGGTAAGTTACTTAACCTTCCTAAACCACAGTTCCTTCCATCATCTGTGGAATGGTGAATACAATATTCTCTCTCGTAAGCTTGTTGTGAGGATTAAATGATAAAATGCACATACGCTGGTTTGTAAGTTCCCGACACATAGTAAGCATAATTAGTAGTATAAGTAATCATTATTATATTATGTTTTATTATTACATATCACATACATGTTATTATATATGTATATTAAATATGATTGTGGTAGGCAGAATTTTTAAATGCCCTACTCCTTGATGTACAAGCCCTATATAGTACCCTCCTGAGTTTGGACAGAACTTGTGAATTTATGATGTATCATTCCTGTAATTGTATTATCTAATACAGTCTTAATAACTGAAGGTTATTAGGGTGGGCCTGACCTAATCAGGCAAGCCCTTCTCTAGCCGAGTTTTCTCCAGATTGCAAATGTCTGAGCAAGAAATCAGAAAGAAGTTTTCCCAATGGCCTGAAAGCCACAGTGACAATTATCTATAACTACCTATGGGGCCCACATGGCAAGGAACTGTGGCCAGCTCTAGGAACTGGGAGGGTCACTGTCCAATAGCCAGCAAGAAAACAGAAACCTCAGTTTATAGCAGAAAGGAAATGCATTCTGTCAACAACACACATGCTTGGAAGAGGAACCTGAAGCTTCGATGAGACAGCAACCCCAGCCAACACCTGCATTTCAGCCTGGAGAGATCCTGAGCGGAGACCCTATGCAAGATGTGTGACATAATACATTTCTCTTGTTTTATGGCACTAAGTTTATGACAATTGGTTCTGTAGCTACAGAAAATGAATATAAATATACATGTATTTTCTAGGAGGTTGTATTGCATTATATGTTGCATCAGGATAAAGTGTCAGAGGCCTTTTCAAAGAGATCCAGAAAGCGGATTCGAGGACATAGGAGTTTGTTGTCCTCACATGTGACAGTCCTGAGTGAGCTGTGCCGGTCCTGGGTGGCTCTGCTCTGCACCTGCCTTCAGGTGCTTGTGTTTCTCTCATCCTGTTCCCCGCAGCGACCCCCCAGAAAGAGCCCTGTCCTCATCACCAGGTCAGAGATAAGTCCCGGGCACATGGGAAGTGCTGAGAGCATCGATTTCGTTTTAAGCAAACGATGCACGTGTCATACACATCACTCACACTTCCATTACGTTTTTGAGAATTTAGTCCTGTGGCCACACCTCATGTCAAGGGAGACCGGGAAATGAAATCTTGGGGTTGGATGGGGCTATGCCCGGAGAAGAGGAGCGTGAGTTTTGGTCAGTACCAATGAAGAGTTTCCACCACAAATATGATGAAAGAATAGCAATCACGACACTACACCGCCAAACTCCTCTCCAGCCTTGCTCCTGCTGGGCACTTAGTTTTGATTACTTCAGAGAGAGCCAGTTTTGATTGCAGAGGAGATACCTCCCAGTTTGGGAATGCTGACTCACTCATTCATGTGGCAACGTTGACCTCTGCCTCTGCCTGGAAGAGCGGTAGCGCGAACATGAACAATGACTGCACCGCTCACCTCTCATTGTAGCAATTGACAATCAAATGTACTTTTCCTGGTGCTTTGCAAACGGAACCAGACACATTCCAATCAATAGGCTTTATCTACCTTCCCATCCTCATCTGTGTCGTGGTGCTAGGGGCGGCGGTGATTAAAGAACAGAATGCGGATAGCCCCTGCCGTAGCCTGGCATTCCCCTGCCCCTCATCTCTTCCCCTTTTCGAGGATTATAGGAAGAGGAATTATACAAGATTCAGGCCATTTTGCTGTGATTTAGTCAATGGGCTAAGAGGGTGTGCACTGCTGGACAGCTTTTCCCTTGTGGCGAAAAAGACCATGAAGGCAGCTTCAGATTTTCTTTGAGGATTAGGCTGATCAAAATACCCCTTTCCTGAGACTCCCCCAGGCACAGCAAGAAGATATGTGTTTTGCAGGGAGATGGAGAGAGTAAATTTTATTCTGTTGACTGGAGAGTCACCCAATAAATGTTAATGATATCCATCATAGTGTATATACCAATGTCATCCATTTTAAAAGAAAGGGGAAATTGTCTCACAGATTTTCAGAATTCCTATCACAGAATCTTATTAATGGTTGATCTCCTTATTTTCTGAAGCCGGGGCATGGCTTCAGTGTTATTTTTCAAAATACCATGTATTTTGCTAACCGTATAGAGCTCCCTGTGTTATTTCATCCATAAAACTTGTTTCTGATGGTTTTTTCTCTGGGCTCTAAGTCGATGATACACCAGGCCTTGAGGAAAGGTCGGACTTCTGATAGGATTGTTATCAGCTAGCAAAAGTTCTAGGATTCTGATAACATCTTTTATAAAGGAACTCAAAGCATCTCCCCAAATGATAAGCCCCTTCTCTCAGTCTGTTCTATGCTCCCACAGCAAACAGGCAATTTAGGTATTAGCAACACTTTTTTATTTTTTTTTTTTAAAGATTTTATTTATTTTATTTGACAGAGAGAGAGATCACAAGTAGGCAGAGAGGCAGGCAGAGACAGAGAGGGAAGCAGGCTCCCTGCTGAGCAGAGAGGCTGATGCGGGGCTCGATCCCAGGACACTGAGATCATGACCTGAGCCGAAGGCAGCGGCTTAATCCACTGAGCCACCCAGGCGCCCCAGCAACACTTTTTTAAAAAAGATTTTGTATTTATTTGTTTCGGAGAGAGAGAGAGCAAGAGCAAGGGGAAAGTTCAGAGGGAGAGGTAGAAGAAGAAGACGTCTTCCTGAGCAGGGTGCCAAAGAGGGCCTTGATCCCAGGACCCCAGGATCATGACCTGAGCCAAAGGCACATTTAACTGACTGAGCCAACCAGGCACCTCATAGGAGCATTGGCCTAGCAGTATTTAATCATTTTTTTTCTTCCAAGAATATTTCTCAAGCAGCAGAATATATTTCATTTCAAGGTAACTCATCCCAATTAATGGTCCAATTCTCCAAACACTAAATTCAATCTGTGCGGAGGCAGAAAGCTGGACCTTGTAATTCCTGACTAGGGCAGTCTGATATACGAAGGGAGATTGTGAACCTATGGGATAACTTAAAGTATGGTGAATCTACTGGCCAGAAAACCTAAGAAGGGAGCTGTCTAGAGCAGGATAAAGAAGGGAGGAGTCTGACTCCTATTACCATCTCTTTCCTAGCATTTCTCAAGTCCAGGGGCAAGGGATGGACCTGTACTTTATTAAATAAGAGGCCATCACCCAAGTAAGGACATGGCGGCCAGCAGTATTAGGTCTCTACTTGACCAGACACATACAAAACAGAAAAGACTTTCTTTTCCAAGTTCCTGCAAACACAAGCTGTAGGTCCTTAGCTGGACATAGAAGGAGTACTCATTCCCATTACGGTTTGAGATTTCATCCAGCCTTGGTGAGTTACTGAGGCAGGTCTGAGGGAGAGCTGATGGACTAACAACACCTTGAACTAGCTTAGCCATTTGCAGTCTTGGCAGAATTTCACATGCTTTCTCGCAGATGCTCCTTTCAGCAGCTCACGGAGTAATAATAAGCAGAGCTCTACAGCTGAGCCTTGACTGGGTGCCAAGTGTATTAACCTTCATTCAGGGACTCTTTACGACACTTTTCAGAGTTAGGTTCTATCATTAGTCCCATTTTACAGAAGCGGCTTAGAGATGTTGAGATTCCCAAAGTTCATCCTTTGGTAAGGGAAAGGATCAGCTCTGTGAACCTAGACAGTCCGGCTCCAAGGCTCAGATGCTAAATCACTTGCACCAACAACTCTTTGACTTTTAGAGAACACAAGCAACCAGTAACCAGCAGCACTGGAACCAAGACCTATTTGATCGGCTTCTTTCTTACGTCAGCATTCTACTGGTTTGGGGGCCCCTGAGGTTTGTGCTCTAGATAATTTTCACTTAGACCCATTGTGGCTGTGTTTCCCCCTGTGGTTACTCAAGAGTCAACTTTTTCTCTAAGGTCAAGTTCAGGATTTGAAACCTTTAATTTCCTTCCAGCTGACATTTTACCATTTCATAGTTCCCAAGCCTCCTGCAGCTTGTAAAGTAGTGATTTCAGATATCCACTCCCCATAGCTCTGAGAACAATTCATTTTAATCTTGGGATATTGCCCGGAATTCAAGAAAATGAGCGTGATCCTTCCAGTCTGGCTTTTCATTCTACCTATTGTCTAAAACTCTGTCTATAGGCATAAACTACCAGGTTAGAGGTGAGGAAAAAATTTTTGTGTTCCAGATGACAGTCTTTACCTGGTTTTACTCTGTGTGTGTGTGTGTGTGTGTGTGTGTGTGTGTGTGTGTGTGAAACAAGAAGCCCAGCTAATTGATGAATTTCTTTATTCATTTAGGTATTTTGGGATCATGTAAACAGCAGAAAAAATATGTTTGTTAAGGTTTTATCACCAGTTAAAGAATAGTAGTATAAACCCTCCCAATCTAATCGTAATAAAAGTTGTTCAGCAGATCTAAAATAAGTCCCATGAGTCTAGAAAAAAGAAAAGTTTTAATTATTTGTGCCAAAGAATGGCTTTAGAAGATTAATGTTAGGGAAGGTTCTAAAATGGTCTTCTGGCAACCCAAAAGGATTTATAAAATGGAGACAAATACAGTAGAAACATCTTTGATGACTTAGCTTGAAATGAACAAAATTATAGCATTCTCCTGGAGACTTGGTCTTGATTAGATGGCTATGGATCAAAGAAGATCTTGAAAAAGTGTTAAAGGGGTTCCTGTGTTAAACATTTATCTTCCCCGTTTCTTAAACTTTGTATCCTTATGATTGATGCCTTTAAAAAAAAAAATCAGCCAAAATTCAGAGTTGTCAACAGCTAACCTAGTAAGACATTAAAAATTAAATTAAATACAAAAATTAAGGTTTTTTTCTATTAAACATTAGTCAAGTGATCCTTTTAAAAATAAGCATAAAAGCTCATGAGTCAAAGTCATAACAATTCTAGAGAATTTCCTTGTGAAAAATAGGACTATTTCTTTACAGTGTCAAAGTAGAACATTATTTGCAAATTTAATTAAAATTTAATTATGGGGTACCTGGGTGATTCAGTCAGTTAAGCATCTGATTCCTGGTTTTGGCTCAGTTCATGAACTCGGGGTCACGTCTGGCTCCATGCTCAGTGGGAGTCTGCTTGAGATTCTCTCTTTCCCTCTGCGTCTGCCCCTCCCCATCACATACTCTGTCTCTGTCTCTCTCTCAAAATAAATAAATAAATCTTTAAAAAAATTTTCTCATTAAAATGATCTGTGAAAGATTTGGCCATCTCCAACATACTTGATATAAATCATATGGAAAGAAGAAAGGATTTAACATTTAGTGAGCAATAGCAATATATTGAGAAAGAATATTAAAAAGGATAAAGACCTTTATAACACATAAGCAAAAATTTTGCAATCCATTCTCTTCCTCCATTATCTGCCACTATTTTTGCATACTGTAGCCCACGCAGAGCAGAGCTACTCCTCAACTTGACTTTCTCTTTTAAGGATTACAATGTATGAGGGAAATAAACTCTTCACACGTTAGAGTCCTCTAATCCTCTATTTGTGTGTGTGTGTCTGAGCTTTACACCCAATGTGGGGCTTGAACTCACAACCCTGAGATCAAGAGTTGTGCATGCCACTGACTGAGTCAGCCAGGTGCTCCTAATCCTCTGTGTTTTTGGATCTCTTTGAAAAAGCGTCTTACAGGGGGCGCCTGGGTGGCTCAGTGGGTTAAGCCGCTGCCTTCGGCTCAGGTCATGATCTCAGGGTCCTGGGATCGAGTCCCGCATCGGGCTCTCTGCTCAGCAGGGAGCCTGCTTCCCTCTCTCTCTCTCTCTCTGCCTGCCTCTCCGCCTACTTGTGATTTCTCTCTGTCAAATAAATAAATAAAATCTTTAAAAAAAAAAAAAAAGAAAAAGCGTCTTACACATTACCTGATGCAATATTCTAGCTAATTGCTTTAGGATGATAGCCTTGCCCTGCCGACGAAGGGAATCAACCGTTTGATATGCATCACTTGGGTTACTTGCTTCATGGAGGTCCCATGCCCAATCTATTGGCAATGTTGAAAATCATGAAATAGAAAAAGACATAAATCTTTTGGACAAAATGACACTAGCAGGAAACTCCCTTCTAGCTCCTTCCTTTACTTCTGTGATGATGGGATGGGCTGCTACTGGCAAGACACTGGGCAAGGTATTGTACTATTTTGACTCATAAAATTTTCACAAAAGCAACTCTTTCTCAAACAAGTTTGGACAGGTTGAGTGTGTGACTTTCTTGATGTAGGGCTGCCACAGGCTAATAAAACTTCCTGAGTTTCTGCTGTCCCACAGTCTGTCTGGTTTCCATTTATCCCAGGACCCCTGAAGCGTCAAAAACAGTTTTAAAAGGGAAGGAGGGACTCTTGACTACTTTAATATTATATTTTATGGTCCATTTTAAATTTCATTTTCACAACAATCCTTCAAAATAGATAATACTCTGCTCATCTTCCAGATGATAAAGCAAGCACTAAAGGACAAGAAACTTGCCGGAGGCTAGCGATCTGGAAAGAAGGAAAACCAGGATTTGATCCAGGTGGGTTTGCCTCTAGCGTCCCAAGTTTTCCCCTTAACTCTTCCATCTTCCTCCTTTTATGTCCTGTTGGCTCTCTCCTCTACTACTGCCTAAGCAGGGGGCTGCTATCTACTAAGGGGTTGGGAGGGATGCCAACAAGAACAACACCTAGCGGATAGAACAGAGCTGCTCGTTGGAGGTCTCTTCAGGACGCTCAGGCTTTTGCATGAGCTGAGAGGCAGAGTGTGCAATGGGGAAACAACCAGGTTCTTTTAACTCAGACCAGGGTTTAATCCTTTTCTGCTACTACTGAATGATAGCTCCTTCCTGGCATCAGTTACATGTGACACTAGATTCCTGGGAGACCACATAATCAATGGACCACAGCCTCTCCACCAAATCTACTTCGTCAACCTGTCCCTCCAAAAGGTGTGTTCCCGACTCCTGGTCTCCACTCGAATTCAACCTTAAGGCTGAGCCCTCTTCTGTATACTAGGTTGGTAACCAGAAGGCTCCAATGCCTCTTTCCTACTTCTTCCAGGCTTGACAAGTCTTTATGGTGACATCTTACACCCAACCTCCCTAGTTTTCAGCCTTTAATTTTTAGCCAGAATTAGGACTGGACTTGTCGTGGCTTGAAAGTCCTGATTTGGACTTAGATTTCCTCCCTAGGACTTTGTTCTCGGTTTTCTCAAACCCTGCTACTTTAGCAGCAGCTTTCTCTCTCCTACCAGCTCCAGCAAGGAACTACCAGCTACAAGGCTGTGACTCCCCAGATCATATCCAAGGTAGCCCCAGGACACACACTGAGTTGCACTGGGCATTTAAGGGGACTTGCACTCGGGGATTTGCACAATTTGCCTTGAGCCTGGATCACCACATTCGTTTCTACCGTGGTAAGAGCAAAGCAGAGACACTCCAAAATTAACAGATAAACCTGCTACTTCCCTAGTGAACACCTTTCTTTCCACCCACCAGTCACTCAACATCTACATTTTAACAGACAATATCATCTTTTCTAAGCTTTCTGGAGGAAAAGGAGAAGAAAGTGGGTTGAGAGTATCACTACACTCCTACAGAATAGATTCCATTTGATAGGCTATAATTTCTAGAATAAGCTTCTCTCCTGACACTAGAGATCCTATTGCATCTGCAGAGAAATGTATTGTTTGCTGAATCTTTTAAAACTTTTTTATTATGAAAAATTTTAAGCATATACTAACATATATAAAAATAGAATGATGAACTACTATCACCAGTTTCAATACATGTCAATTCATGGCCAATGTCTTTCATCTTTATCCTGGCCAGATCTTCCATCTCCTGGATTATTTTTATACAAATCTGAGAGTTTATATCACTCTATCATGAATGTTTTATAATATATCTTTTAAAGATAAGAATTCTCTTTAAAAAAACTACTCTTTTTTTTTAAGATTTTATTTATTTATTTGACAGACAGAGATCACAAGTAGGCAGAGAGGCAGGCAGAGAGAGAGAGAGAGAGGGAAGCAGGCGTCCTGCGGAGCAGGGAGCCCGATGTGGGGCTCGATCCCAGGACACCCTGATATCATGACCCGAGCCGAAGGCAGCAGCCCAAACCACTGAGCCACCCAGGCGCCCCCCCCCCAAAAAAAACTACTCTTATTATGCCTAAAAGTTAATAGAAGTTCCCTAATATTATTAAATATCCAATCTTTGGATTTATTTCTCTGATTGTTTCCTAATAGATCATTTGTTTACAATTGCCTGGCTTTGTTCAAATCAGGAGGCAAAACGTATACATGTCAGTATGTCTCTCAAGTTTTTTGTAATGTATGTGTCTCCTTTCCTTTTTTGTTTCTCTTGCAATTTATTGAAGAAAGCAGATGATTTTCCCCCATGGAATTTTTCACATTCTGGGTTTTACTGATTGCCTTTGTGTGGTATTCTCTCTCCTGTGTTTCCTATAAAATTGGCAGTTAGATCTAGAGACCTTGATAAGAATCTCTTCCAAATTTTTATAAGAATACTTTACTAGTGGTGTGTGTGTGTGTGTGTGTGTGTGTGTGTAAATGTTCTCAGTTTATTAATCCTTTCCCGAAAATCTGTATAACCACTACAGGTAAAGTCACTGAGAATATTTACTCCTGTTCTCCAATGTCTAGCTCACTCCTTGCTGATACTATCATTGGCTTTTGCAGTCTCCCTGACTTTCTTCACTTGCTCTTGTGCTCTTTCACTGTTTTCTTGAGGTATTTTTTTTTCTCATACCTATGTATGCATTCATTTTTCTTTATATTATCCAAGGAATCATAAATCATACCAAAGCCAGTTGTCTTGCCACCACCAAAATTGGTTCTGAATCCAAATATAGAGATGACAACTGGTATGGTCTTGTCCATTTTGGCTAATTTTCCTGAAATTTCTATCTTAGGTACTGTTGCCTTTCCAGGGTGAAGAACATCAAAGATCATTTGTTTCTGCTGAAGTAGTCAGTTGGTCATGAACTTCCTGGTCTAGGTAGTTACTGTGTCATTCATGATGGTGGCCAAGCTTCAAGCAGCCAGGAAAGAAGAGAGCTGTGTCTATATTTGTGTGTGTGTGTGTGTGTGTGTGTGTGTGTGATCTAAGGAGGCACAGAGTGTGTGGTTGTTTTCCTTTTTGTAATGTTAACCTCGATCAGTATATTCTGGTATTGTCAACTTGATCCAATCTTTAAAGTTCCCCATTAGTTTTTCACTTCATGGTTTAGAAGGTACTGATGGTCATTGTCCAGATTCTTTATTTTATTACAGATTGCACAATGGCAATATTTAGATATTATTGTCCCTTTCTGCATATATTAGCTGCAGTGTGTTAAAACAAAACAAACAAATTTTACCTCATCAATTCTTTCCACTACAGACCATGGAAAGGCAAGGGCTATATGTTAATCTGAGTTGGGAAACTCTGTGAGAAGGACTGCTGGCAGAAACGTGATCCAGCTATGTATGGAAAGTGCTCAACAACAACAACAACCAAACCTTGAAAGAACTGAGACAGAACAGACTGGACTGTGGAGAATTCTCTGAGGCCACAATCCCAGAAAGCAAGGATATGAGTCCAGGGAGCAGGGGAGATCTGACAAGAGAGGAGCAAACTAAAGAGAAGGTCACCCCTTGGGGCACCTGGGTGGCTCAGGGGGTTAAAGCCTCTGCCTTCAGCTCAGGTCATGATCCCAGGTCCTGGGATTGAGCCCACATCGGGCTCTCTCCTCAGCCGGGAGCCTGCTTCCGCCTCTCTCTCTGCCTGCCTCTCTGCTTACTTGTATTCTCTGTCTGTCAAATAAATAAATAATCTTTTTTTTTTAAGATTTTATTTATTTATTTGACAGACAGAGATCACAAGTAGGCAGAGAGGGAGGCAGAGAGAGAGAGAGAGAGGAGGAAGCAGGCTCCCTGCTGAGCGGAGAGCCTGATGCGGAACTCGATCCCAGGACCCTGAGATCATGACCTGAGCCGAAGGCAGCGGCTTAACCCACTGAGCCACCCAGGTGCCCAATAAATAAATAATCTTAAAAAAAAAAAAAAAAGAGAGAGAGAGAGAGAGAGAGAAGGTCACCCCTAGGAATGACTGCAGGTAGAGTACTTTGAAACTGTGAGGGCTGGGAGCCAGTGAGAAAGTCTTGAGTAAATGTGGGATCAAAGGGAAGAGTGTGAGCCAGCAAACCCTGCAGGGAACCTTGAGAGGGAGCTTTTGAATGAGAGCAAGGGGTTAAATTACAAAACCTAATTTATGTAACAGCAACTGTGCATCTGTACATCGCCCAACCACATCTAGCGTGTGAGCGAAGATGTGTTCGCTTTTGTCATTATGCAGTCTTGCTGGGCATGTGTCATACCTCAGAGATATTAAAGTGGGGGAGGGGAGGCAAGCAACACAAAGCGGAGGAAGGGGAAAGAGAAAGGACCTGAGTTTAAGAATACAGTCTTTGGAAGATAAAATTTTCAATGCTTCCTTTTTCTCAGGCAGCCACCCAAAGATGCTAGGAAAATTTTTTAGAGATTGCTTAGGATCTATATTAATCCCAACAGAAAGCCATAGTTGACATAAATATTTTCATATTCTGCCTTAAGCTAATATCACAGTGAATTATCCTTAACAATCATGATAAAAATCTTTACCATTAATTTTAAGGAAAGCTATAATAAAATTATCAGAAATCATACTGTTGGAAAGGATCTTAAATGTCAGATAGTTGTAGTCCTAAATGAGAATATTAAGACAAAATTCTCATTCTATGAAAAAATAACAACAGTTGACATTTAGATGAACTAATTCAACAGAGGGCCAAGCTCTTGCCTTCTGGGCATAGAAGAAATACCAGCTTTATGAAAGAGTTTTAATAATAAAAGGTAACAGGAAAAACAAACATAACTCACAACTATTGTACAGTTTTTGCAAGAGGTAGTCTCATATTTTATGAAATTGCAGATTGCCTACATGATTTGCGTTTTAGATTCAGTTTCAAGCCATTCTGCAAAATACTAATATTGAGTCCAGGATTTAGCATGAATACAGAAGAATTCTGATCTGAAATAGAAAAGCAAACATGAATCTGGGTAAGATTACAACTACTTGATATTTTTCTTTGTATTAAACTTAGGTTCAATAATCTACCCTTAATTAGAAGAGAGAAATGTTATGTTTTTATTATTTTTATCATTATTTTAAAAGTAGGTTCCATGCCCAACGGGGGGCTTGATGTTACTACCCTGAGATTGAGAGTTGCATGTTCTACTGACTGAGTCAGCCAGACACACCCCGATCCCCAGTTTTTTGGTTTTTTTTTTTGAGAAATTTTAAGTTTTTAGAAGATGTTTATTTTTTGGCCATTTTGATCCATTCTTTTATTTGAAATATAATACTAAGGCCACTGAGAAAAAAAGCTTACCAGACATAGTATATTTTCACATAAATGTGATCATTTGTAACATGTAATATGACAGAATGGTCACAGCCTTAACTTCAGCCTGTTTTATCTACTTTATAGCAGGGAAAGGAAGTGACTTTTTCAAAACTGCCTCCCTAAAATCGTATTTAATGGTTAAAAAAAAATAACCTTACTTTTGAAAGTATTTTCACTTTCTCAGAAAGACAGATCCTCATTAATATTGAGTATTTCAGGGCAGGTTCACACATGAAGTCACAGCTCACTCTTCACCAACATTCCTCCCTAGATATGCAATCTATTGTTAGGGAAAGCCTGGATGAACATAAATAAATGCATACATTAATCTGAAAATATTTGAACATAACACATAGGAATCAAAATAATGTATTTGGGACAGCCATTTTAATGGATCTCTCGTAGGGCAATATTACCTCTTCAAATTTTGTGTATGTGTGTCTATGGGTGTGTGTCCTCAGATGATAACCAGAATAACCATTACAATATTAAGGGGTATTATTTTGAGAATACAAAGGAAGAATTCTACAGCCAGCCTCAACAAAATTCTCCCCTACAATAGCTTTAAAATACAATTTTAATTATGCTGTGCAGACACTTGTGACATTAAATGAACCAAATGTTGCTCTTGCCTGTGTGTCAAACTAAGCCACAAATATTGAATGTTCTATTCAAATAGAAATAGGGACCTCTGGGTGGCTCAGTCGTTAAGCATCTGCCTTCGGCTCAGGTCATGATCCCAGGGTTCTGGGATTGAGCCACACATCAGACTCACTGCTCCCCAGGAAGCCTGATTGTGTTCCCTCTCTCACTGTGTCTCTCTCTGTCAAATAAATAAATAAATAAAATCTTCAAATAGAAATAAAGGGTGCCTGGTTAGCTCAGTGGGTTGAGTGGTTGAGCGACCAACTGGTGGTTTCCACTCAGGTCATGATCTGATGGGTCGTGGGATCAAGCCCTGACTTCACATTGGGCTTCCCGCTCAGTGGGGAGTCCACATCAAGAGTCTCCCCCTTTGCCCATTCCACACATGCTCTCTTGCACACGCATGTTCTCTCTTTCAAATAAATAAAAAAAAATTTTTAAATAAAATCTTAAAAAAAAAAAAGAAATAAGACAGACCCTGGATGCCTCACTGTTCTTATTTTAACCGAAATGATAATATATTTTACCTACATCATGGGGTTAGTAAACTCCAATAGCCAATAATTTTTTTTTTAATTAATTTGACAGAGAGAAATCACAAGTAGATGGAGAGGCAGCCAGAGAGAGAGAGAGAGGGAAGCAGGCTCTCTGCTCAGCAGAGAGCCCAATGCGGGACTCGATCCCAGGACTCTGAGATCATGACCTGAGCCGAAGGCAGCGGCTTAACCCACTGAGCCACCCAGGCGCCCCCAATAGCCAATAATTTTGAAGTAGTTTTCACATCTAAGTAAGGTATGACTTATTGGGATATGAAATCTCTTAAAGAAGATAAGACATATTTGTGGAAGATATGATCACAAAATAGTTACATAAAATACAGCCAGGCTTGAAAACATGTCTTAGTCTTCTAGTGGCATTTCTTCCCAAGACTTGAGTTACTCTGTAACCACTGACCACCACCCAACACTGTTCTAACCAAAGGAGCTAGCACTCATTAGAAACTGTTTGCTCTTGGGAATGATTGTCACACTCTTGGTTAAAGTAAAAAAAAAAAAAAAAAGAAAAAGAAAAAAAAAGGTGTGTAAAAATTGACTGACCCAATTTAGATAAGAATTGATTGCTTCAAACTGCCCACCTTCTCGTGTGGAGAGAAGCAAAATGTGTAGCGGTGTGTGTACTGTGTGTGTGTGCGTGTGTGTGTGTGTGTGTGTGTGTGTTCCTGAAAGGTTAAAACTGGAGATAAGGTTAGCGATTTTACAGAAAACAGCTCTGTGCTTTTCCATGGATCAGTGATATGGTCATTTCTGACCTCTTGCAGCACAGCTCAAATAATAAAAAATTCAAGTTAGACTTGCCATTCATTCTAAAGTAAAACTGACTTTCAGATCATTATCAGAAAAAGGCACAGTAAACAAACTTTTGAACCAGGAAACATAAATAACTCCCAGGCTGTGCCTCCTAGAGTCAGGCAATTCTAGCCTTCATTTTGGAAAAACAGAAAATGTTTGCACTGAAGCAAGCCAGTGTCCACATCTGACTTCCAACACCTCCTTTCCCTCTTCACTTTAGGAATAGCGATCCCCAGATGGTTCTAGATGCCAGTAAAGCCCAGAAGACGCCTTTCCCGATATCTGTTGTTTCAATGCGGTCACAATCATTTCTAAATAGATCTTGAGTATCATCATGTAGCAATGTTTAGGTTGAGGGATGTGTAAGGAAGAGGGGTTTCGGAAATATCTTTTGTTGCCTACTTTATAAACAGAGCATGTCGTCTGGTCCAATTGCACATTTGAATCCTGATTGGCTAGCAGCATCAAATTCCCCATCCTGGCCATGCTCCTTGGGTCTCCATCCAGCAATGAGGATGTAGCTAATATACAAAGCCTGGAAATGAGCCTCCCCCCAACCGCTTTCAGTCTGTATTCACTGTACAATAGGGAGAGCACTGTGTAATACCCATTGCAGAGGTGAGAACGGTACCCACCCTTGCAATGAAGGTAAAATCGGGAAATGCAAAATTGAATGGGTTACTATTTCACTGCAGCTTCTGAATTTATTTCCATGGTTGCTACTCTATTTTATCACTATATATCATTGTCTTGAGGCACTGGAAAACTAGAGACTATGTTACATGACTGATTTAGATGTGATATTATGATAATATTTACCCAAACCGAACTTTTTAATAAATACTATAATGTTTTATTTACTAATACTGCATATGTTTACTAACAATTACGTAGTCCTAAATTACTCTTATCTCCCTAATTTTGAGGTCTATGACTTTAGGGAAAAGACTAGGGCTTGTATATCTTTTGTATTCATAAAGCTCCTGCCCCAGCACTAAATACCTTGCAGTCATATGGTTCCTTGATTGCAATTTATCTGTTTAGAAATTTTAGTGGTAACTATCTCTATAATTATAATGTATAAAACATTTATATCACAGAAGTAACTTCCGGTAGAACAGTATTTAATTTTTAAAAAGTGGGTAGCAGCTAACTTATGTAGAACTTACAATGTTCCATGAAGTACTATTATTATTCCCATTTTACAGACAGAGAAACTGAGCCTCAACAATGTTGCTCAGGTTCACACAGATAGTAAGTGAGGGGGCTGGAACTCCAATACAGTTCTGTTGGATTCTATGCTGTTAAGCTTTCTTTCCTCCATGTTTACACATTTAACATGGTTCTATTTCTCAACTTTAAGTTTTTCCAAATAAAAATAAATAAATAAAGGACGAACTGTTGTGGGAAATGATTTCATATGGCGAAGGAGTGAAGTGGCTATGAGTGGTCCCTGAATTTTATCTGATCATGTTTGAAGTGTTTTCCATCTTTGTGACTATCTGTACTTTAAAGGAGCCAAGAATATAAAGCCTAGTCATCAGTGACATCTGAATGTACCGAGAAAGATCACACTGCAGACTTTTCAACATGATCGGGGGCCTCGTAAATACCGATGATTTTTACAGGATTCGAAGTCCGACGGTCTACTGATAAATTGATATCAGAATTCGATGCAATTCCATACTTGTAAATAGAGCTTGTAAAGTTGTAAAGTTGTAGCTGATAAAGTTTTGTCCTTTTTGCCGCAGACTTTGAACATTTTACTTCAAGAATGGATTAGAAAACAGCAGCCTCAGAAGGACTGTGAGGAATGGGGTTAGTCTCTGTGGGGCCCTTTCAATATTAGCTGATCCTGTACTCCCTTGTTGGGCGGCTTCCCCCTGCTGCCTCTTCAGGAACCTTCTCCAACCCTTCGCTGTAAATTTGCCTGCTGAAGAACAATTCCAGGTCTGGTTTCTGCTGTGTCCCTAGTCTCCTGGCAATTTTTACCTGCTCAGCTGGTTGTTAGTTGGTGAAAAATGCCATGAATCAATCTCTGATTATGTCATGATTGCTACTAATAAGTTAATGTGTGGCACACCCCAGGTACATTTCAATATGGACTTCATGAGACCATGACTTGACCCAAAGATTCTCTTTCTAGGAGTGGGAAGTGTAATCTCAGTAATAGAAAACAGAATAACACTGCAGGTCGCACAGCCTGTAGGATTAAATTTAGAGGCAGGAAAAAAGAATTATTGCTCAGAAAAGTGCACTGTGGGGTACATATGTCAAATGATTGGGACCATTGGACAGAACGGGTGGAAAGCAGTAATAACACTTAAATCTCCTGACCCCAACTATACTTTCTTTAACAATTTCCCCCCTCTAAAAAATGGATGCTATAGTGAGTCTTTCGGAAAAAAAAAAAAAAAAAATCCCTTTTGGTATCTCAATAAATCTGTAGGTATAGTTTAATCATGAACAAGAAACTCTTACTCTTGGTTTAGTAGATTTAGCTTAATAAATTGTGTTCTGATGAGTGCCCCTTGAAGCAGGAAAAATTGCTAGTCTTCCATTCCAACTGAAAGCCTTCCTCTGAGCAAGTTGTTAGAACACGTTCAGAGATGTCTATCATGGGAACATATAATAGGATAAATTGACTGTGGGAGAAGAAGGCAGGGATTAGTCACTCACAAGTTGGCAGCATAAAGACCAGGTAAAGAATTGCATACCAACCTGACAATCAGGAGGGGAACTGGCACCCTGCCCTGGCTTGGGTGGGCACTTATTCCTTCATGAATTAATGAGTTTTCCATAGACTTTGTTAATAAAGCTGCAGAAGAAAGAACTTTAAAATATAATTTAAAAGGGAGACTTTAAAGAGTTTTCTATTCATGGCACATTCCTTAGGAATTATTAATTTCCCAAAGAAGGAAACAATGATTAACTCCTTTGGATAAAGTCTGAGACTACAGGAAGTGAATAGTGACGATGTCAAGTATCAAATGCAAACTTAATGGGCACACTCTTGTTTCCTTATGCAATCACCTAATTACCCAAAATACCTGTTCTGGAGTAAATTCTTACTAGACGGTCATCCCAGGTTTCAAGTATGCAGCTATTTCCAAGATAACCCACCCGCTACCCATATAAGGCTGCTTTATTTACTGAGTGCTTCTGAGATAAGGCTTATGCTAGCAAATATTTTATCACTAACCCACTCCTACTGATCGCCCCATATCCCATGCTTCATGGATGTAACTGTTTAGGAGGATGGTGAATTGGAAGTGATTTTAACCACCTGAGGAAGGAAAGGGTCAGTCTGAGGCTATAGGAGCTTGGAAGCAACAATGAATGAATGCTCAAAAAGGAAAATATCACTTTCTGGAATAGAGGTGGTGGGAGTAAATAAATGCACAAGTGGCTACTCTTAAAATCCCAATCCAGTCAGTGTTTGCAAAAACTGGACACAGCCAAATCTCCCCAGGATTAATGATGTATATATCAGAGGGGACATATTCAGAAGACTAAAGGCAAATTGCACTGTGATCTTTTCTCTTACCAGTTCTTCTTTCCCACCCCCCATCTCTTCAGCCTCATTTAATCTGACAGGATAGGCTCCTAAATCTTGCTGGTGGTATCAGCCAGGACCTAATTCACTGTCCATTATTTCCTCAAGGCGTGATGATTTTCTCCAGCATACCTGTAGGCACAATACATAATACAGAAGTATTTTCCATTGCCCCTAACATGTAAGCCCAATTACTAATTTCTTGTTAAAAGTCATTACGAAATTCGCAGACCTTGATCAATATGCTTGGGGTTTAGTTTTATGTCCTTAATATTTTTTTGAAATTACCAGGAAAGAATAGATTCTAAAACGCAGTGGTTTATCTCTCAGACCTCATTATTCTGTCCTCACGATGTGCATCACAATGAAATGACTGACTAAGGACTTTGAATACAAGTAAATATAGAAGCTCTATGTAAATACGCTTGTCGAATCAGGAGAAAGAAAGAAAAGGCTCGGAGGAGTTGTTTATGCTTTCTTTCATCTGAAGAGCCATTTTCTCTCTACATCAGATAGCATATTGATTTTAGTGTACTTCAATTCTCAATTTTCCATAAACCATAAAAACCTTAATGGCTTCTCCAAAGCTCAAGTGAGAAACAATCAATTAATTTTCCCAGTAGTTCAACTCTGTCAAAATTAAAGTGCTATTTTAATGAATTTTCCAGACATTTAGGATCTACACAGCAGCAGCTTAATGCCAAAAAGGCTTTCTTTTACCATGGCAAGAAAAGTTTAAATATATACCAATTAAATAGAGAGTTCAAATGTTTTAACCTTTATTATAGCACGAAAATGCAAGTTGCTTTACATGGCATTGTTCTAGGGTTTAACCTAATACTGAGTCCGCAGCAGCTCCGAACAGAACTATTGCAGAACCATCCATAATATAATAATCAAATACATTAGCTACTACCCCTGGGACTCCATTCCTCTGTGTTGTGATTTGAAAAATAACAAAAGGGGCTGTCCTACTTTCTTACCTCCAGTTCCCACCGCTACCACCACCTCTAGGACATGAGGCATTTTTTTCAAGGCCATGGTAAAAATTCCTGGAAGGGAAGGAGGTGAGGGAGCTAACATGCTTTCATTGGCAAAACGATGACCAACAGGACATCAGCGTGGACTTATTTATCAGATTAAGTAGGTGTCACTGAGAAAGCAGAGATTACAGAAATGGAGTCAGGTGCAAGGTGAGGATGGTGGAGAGGAGGTGGGCGGGTCTCTGTCTTGACGGGCCAACGTAGGCAGCTCCCTGGGCAAATGACAACCACGAGTAGTGATGGAAACGAGGGTGATGTTGAGAAGGGTCAGGATTTGGAAAGGTTGTGGGCCGCCTCAGAGTTCAATCTCTGTCAGGCTGCTCCGACTATGACTATGAAAATAAAAACACTAAAACAGTCATTGGAATTGTGAAATGAGTTAAAAATAGGACTAAATTACAGGCTGATAGGACATCCTAGCCTGTTTCATTAGGAGTATATGGACTGTACTTTGCTAGAGTAAAAGGGCAGTGATGTTGATTGCTAGACAAAATTCACTTTGTTTTGGGCGTGAGGACATCTTTTGTGATCCAAGACGATGTCATCAGGGTGTTTCATGTGGGGGCTGTGCGGGCTTTTTTGTTCTTCTTTCTTGTTTGTTTCCTTTTTCAGTTGGGCTACAATATAAATCTCATTTAAAAACTTGGTGAATATAGGGAAGCTGTTTTGAGGAGACTAATTGATTTATAATTTCCTCTTTTCAGGAGACTGGCTCTGCTACAGTTCCTTCACAAGGAGGAGGCACTTTCTCTCACACACAACCATTAGACAGACTCAGGGTGGCTGTGGATGGTCACAGTTCTCGATGATCATCTAGTCCGTTACGTATTAAAACTTCGAAGTAATCCCTTCGTCCACCTGTTAATCATCTCTAGGACTTCTGGAGTACAGGTTTCCTCGTGCGAGGTTAGATTCTAGGAAGCACTTCCTGCTTCCTGGTTACAGAAAGTGGGTTGGTATTTCTTCTTGGAAGCTGACCTGCCTCAGGGTTTCGAAGAGGAGGGAGCTATTGTCCTTCTGAAATAAGTATGGTTATTGCTCTCCACCTTGATTACCAGCCACAAAGTTTCTTAAAGCTGAAGCTACTATGTGGGTGGGCAAATCAAAGGTGCTGCTTATCATTCAGGGCATAAATAAAAATCAGGAGGCAACCCAGTCACAGAGTGCAAGAAGGAAAATCAGATCATAAATCTTGTAAGTTATTTTCCATTTACATAACCAATAGCAAATATCACTATAGTGCTTAAGTAATGTAAATATAAACCAGGAGTGACTCTATCCGTGGATCTTAATGAAACATCATATATAGTAAGTGTGGAATAAAAAGGCTCATTGAACAGATTTTTTAAAGTCAAAGAGAATATAAACATGCTCATACATGCATAATACATATGTGTCAGGCACTTTGTGTTCAATGCTGTTTCAGTCTATAAAAATAAATAAACTTACAAATCCTAAAGGAACTTTTTTTTTTTTTTTAATCTTTTGGTATATCGGACAGAAACTGCTTTAAGGGTGTTCCTGAGATTTTGAAGGATCTGCAGCCTGGCCTCCACAGCTATGTAGAAATGAATGCTGCTTAGTGATAATTTAAAGGGGGAGATTTGCCTTCACAAAATGCTTCATTCATACCCTTTGCTGGGACTCCCTGCAATTATGACATAATCTATTTATTTCATCTCAGATGTTCACTTACCGTTCTGTTGAAGTAGGCAAGTGAGCATTATCATGTATTTCTTCCACATGGGAATGCGAAAATTTTAGAAAACTCAAATCACTCACGAATAGCTAGGCTGGCGGAAGCAAAAATGGAACTCAAACTTCTCAAATTTAATTTCTCAGCCTTTTACTTCACGATTGCTGATAGATATTCTAAGTCTAGAGTAGCTGGAGAAAAAACATCTCACGTCTTCAAACATTTGTTTTCATTATTGTTTTTAAAAATAATATTCACTAAGATTTCCAATTAAAAATAAAATACTACGTTTTAGGAAAATTGAAAAATATAAAAATGTATGAAAAAACAAGAACAAAGTTCATAGATAATGTTAATACCCAGATAGAACTCATTTTGTTGTAACTTTCCTTCTAAAAATATTGGATTCATTATATATATATATATATATATATATATATATATATATGGCATATATATAGCATAAAAGCAATATATATATATATTGCTTTTCATTAACCTAGTAGACCATCTATGTTAACTTCTACATTATTTTATGTACCATTAGGAAACAAGAAAAAAAAAACTGCTAATACTATGACACAATGCTTAACAATTTAGAATCATTATCTTATACTTGTTGAAAGAAATTCTTTAAACATAGGTTTACCAAATCTGTTGAGTTTATATAAATAAAAATTAAGTAACACTAATTGGTTAGGCATTCCTAAAATTCTTTTTTATTCAAACTTCAACAATTATGATTTACTCTGTGATTCAGATTTTTCAATGTGTATGTTCTTCTACATAGTTATCTTCTATCTCCACTAAGGTGTTGGTGATGCAGCATTTCTTGAAACTATTCTATTGTCTCCAGAACTTGCCTTGAAGTTGATTTCCCCCATTGGAAAGTTTTAATACATGTGAAACTACAAGAAATGGGATTTTAGATATGTAAAAATATGAAAAACTATGCATCTTAGAATCTATGAATCCTTTTTTCCCCCTGAACTTTGCATCATGAGAATTTACCTGGTCTTTTATTTATTTATTTAATTTTTAAAAAAGACTTTATTTATTTCTTTGACAGAGATCATAAGGAGGCAGAGAGGCAGGCAGAGAGAGAGGAAGGGAAGCAGGCTCCCCAGTGAGCAGGGAGTCCGATGCGGGGCTCGATCCCAGGACCCCGATATCAGGACCGGAGCTGAAGGCAGAGGCATTAACCCACTGAGCCACCCAGGCGCCCCACCTTGTCTTTTAAATTCACGATATTTAAAGGCTTTACAATAGTTGGTATAATTTATATAAACAATTCCTTATTATTGGACATTTAGGACCTTTTCAATTTTTTGCCATCATAAATAAAGATGTGCCAAACATCTTCAAGTATAAAGCTTAGCCTACGTCTTTGATAATTTCCTTAAGAATTCTAAAAATAACATAACTAGGTAAAGTTTATGCAGTTTGCACTCCACATATATTGCCAAATTGCTTTCCAAAATGGTTGTAACAATCTGTGTGCTAACCAGTACTACAAGTGAGCACAGTGTTACCTAACCAGTGGTTTTCACTATTCACCAATGGTACATATATGTTATATCTTGCCTCTTGACTGACTACACTTCTGTTTCATTTCTTCCTTTATTTTTTTTTTTAAGATTTTAAAAAAATTTTTGTTTATTTGACCGACAGAGATCACATGTAGACAGAGAAGCAGGCTCCCCGTTGAGCAGAGAGCGCGATGTGGGGCTTGATCGCAGGACCCTGGGATCATGACCTGAGCCGAAGGCAGAAGCTTTAACCCACTGAGCCACTCAGGCGCCCCTCTTCGTTTATTTTTATTTATCACCTGCCAGCATGATAAATAATTCCTTTCCCTTTTTAGTATTTATACCTTTACTGATCGTCTCAACCAGAAACCTCTTAGTCATTGCTTAGCCAATCTATACTAAAGGTAGCAAGCTACCTTAATTTTCCCTCCAAAGTCAGCTTCCTTAATCACTTCACTGCTCTAATTTTTTAGATACTCAAGGGGCCAAACCTGAATTTATTATTAGAAACTTTTTTTTATGAAGGTAGGAACCATCTATTTAATTTCTTGATGAAATATTTATTTATGTCTAGAACTCTATTCAATTAGTCATTTTTGCTCTTGTTCATAATACTAATATTAATACCACAATAAAAATCATTGCTCTCTATCCTGACCTAAAAGGTTACTTTATGAAGCATTGTCAAACCTTCTTGAAATAAGCTAGATAGGCCATGTCTTCATGATCATTGGATATTTATTCAGAAATGAAAACTGTTCTTAATATTCATCCTTTTAGAAAGCTTCCATCGAATACACACTAGAACATGCAGTCCTTGATGTCTGTGGCAATGCCAAGAACTATATGACACCTTCCAGGGCCTGTGACACACACACACACACACACACACACACACACACACACACACACAAATAATATATAAAATCTATTAGTCTTCCTGTGTGCCAGGCACTGGCCTCAGTGCTTGATGTGCACTAATACATTTAATCCACTCAACAATGATATGAGATTGGTCTTATTAATATCTGTATTTTATAGATGAGGAAACAAAGCAGGAAGAAGCATTTGACTGCTCAGGATCAGACAGATGGATTTGAACCTAAAATATTTTTCATCAGTATTGGCTTGTTTAGCACATGCTTTCCTATAAAAACTTGAGTATAGTAAGATAGATCAGACTCACACATCAGTTGCAATAAAATACTATAAACAAGAAGATATGGTAATGCAGGGGGTTGGGAGGATGCAAAGAAGAGGGAGGATATGAACGGGCCTTGAACGATGGAAACAGTAGGGTCTGGGATAGAAATAGAAGTGGATAGTTTCACATGGGGTGGAAAGATACACTCTAGAATCCTATACCTCTGGATTCAAATTCTGACTACAATACCTATTAGTTGTAAGGCAACTTCTCCTAGCCTTAGGCACTCAATTTGTTTTTGTTTAATGAGTGAAAGTATATATTTGGAAGCATATGATATGTTTAGAGTATGAAAATAGTGACGGAGTTCAATGGGGTCTTGGGACAGTTCAATGAGTGACGGAGGGAAGGGTAGGCATGGCATTTGTGGGGAGCAGTTGTAGCTGAGGACAAATGAAATAGGCATGAGGAATTATCGGAAGATTTGAGACAGAAGAAAGATAACTTGTCACCATTTTACTAAGACAACAAGGTTGACGGTGGTGTGGTTTGGAGGAAGGAGAGGCTAAGGAAGTGAATCCAGAGGACGCTATTGGTATTGCCTGGGTGAGAGATAATAAAGGCATGAGTCAAGGCGAGTTTCATGGAAAAGAAGAAGAGAGATTCCAGAATAATTTCAAAGGTAGATTTGAAAGAACGAGGTAACCAATTGGGGATATGGGATTGAGTCAAAATGTTCCTCAGATTTTCACCCCAGGGGCCTGAAATGATGATAATGCCTTTTACAGCAAGAAATTGCAGTTAGTTTAGGAATGAATCAGAGTCGAAAACTTGGGTGTCAGCAGTATAGACGACTTTGCAGAGCCTGAATGCAAAGGGAAGGAGAAAGTGGGAACTTTGAGTGCCAGTAACCCTAAAGCTAATTTAGGAAGGTAAATCTCTTTTGGATTAAAACTTTCATTTAGCAAAACCAAATATTAATGATATATCATGGAGTCTTATTTTCATTCTTATCGGGGACTTTTCTTCTCTTTTTGGATGAGGCATTCCTTTGAGAACTTAATGAAGACTGTAGACCTTCTTGTATCCCCAAGAGTGTATGTGCATGGCGGGGGGCGGGGGGATGTGAAGGGGACAATCATAAACATACATACACAGTGTTGCATACAGCTTTAGGGGGTTCTTATATTTTTTGAGGTCCAACTCCAGAAACCCACGAGTTTGCTCTGCATAACTTTTTTTTTTTTTTTTAACCAAAGCATTCATATTTTTTCCAACTATAATTAACCACAGGTCAGGTATTGTGCTAAGGGCCTTAACCTATGTTGTCTCATATATCTCCATATAGGTATTACATCTCAAACAAGGGGAACACAGGATTAGGTTAAATAAATTGCCCAGAGTTACAAAGGTAGTATGTGGTGAAGGCAGGGTTTGGATAGGTCTGTGTATTAGTCAGGTTTCTAGGAGAATCAGAACCAATAGGGCATGTGTGTATGAAGAGCTTGGTTCTATTCACGTAGCTCATGTGATTTCGGAGGCTGATGAGCCCCACGATTTGCAGTCAGAAGGCTGGTCACCAAGGAGAGCTGCTGTTTCAGTTCCAGTCTGAGTCCAAAGGCCTGAGACCCAGGAGATCCAGTGGTGGGGTTCCTGTTCGAAGGCTGACAGCCTTGAGACATAGAGTGGGGTGATTTTTCCATTTAAGTCCAAAGGCAGGAAAAAGCTGATGTCCTGGTTCAAAGGCAGCCAGGCAGGAGGAATTCTCTCTTACTCTGAGACTCAGAGTCAGCTTTTTTGTTCTATTCAGACCTTCAACGGGCTGGGTGAGGGTCACCACATTAGGGGGAACAATCTGCTTTACTCAGTCTACTGATATACATGTTAGTCTCATCCAAGAACACCCAGAAATGCCTGGAGTAATGTTTGATCAAAGTACCTGGGCACCTAGTAGCACAGTCAAATTGAAACATAAAAACTGTTGTTGTATCTCTGACTCCAACTACTTTGTCATTTAAAAATATACTTTTTCTTCAATGAACACACACACTCTCTCTCTCTCTCTCTTTTTTTGTTTTTGCTTTCACACATGCCTTACTTAAATTATTCATGTTAGAGCTTCTTCTCCCGTTTTCTCTTCACCCAGTTACGTTCCCCTAACTGAAGATTTTAAAGGAAAAAACATTTGGATTCATTCTGTTTGCTCTCTGCTCTTTTCTTCCCCCAAGAAGATAAACCATCCAAGGAAGCTTCTTCTTTCATTTTAAAGGTTCAAAAAGGTTTTTTTGCTGCTAAAAGTGAGTTAACAACATCTAAAAGACTCCATGGGTACCCACTAGAGGTGCATATCAGGTGTTGAAAGAGTTTTCAAATTCACTGCATGCAATAGAAAAGAAGTGCTGGCTTTTGGTAGCAGGATTGAAACTTTCAGGTGTCTGCTTAGTATGCAGGGTATGTGTTCGTAAAAGTCAATGCACGATTAAAAGAAATATATTGTGGATGTTTTTAGGCCCTGGAGCAAATCCAAAATAACATCTGGGATTTTATATCTCCCAGGGGACTCCTCAAACTCATGAAATTCAGTCCCAAGAAGTCATAACACTCTGTTAGAGTGAAGGCCCAGGAGACTGGTAGCTCACTTGTCAGAGCACAAAGGAAATGAAAAGGAAGCTGCTCTTTCTGTCACACACACTTTCAATTCTTTAAAAGCCTGGGTGGATCCACCTAAGCTTGAAAGGTGATCAAATGCTAAAATTAAAGCTTTGGGTTTACAGGTTTTTTCCCCCCTTTTCTATCAGGGGAGTAGTAAGAGGACATGTCTTTTCTTCAAATTATTTTGAAGATGATAACTAGAAGAGTAGATAAAGCGAGACCACCTTTAGAAGGGAGTCCTATGGCCTGTATCATCAACTATGCACATTAACTAGTTAAACAATTAAACTGAATTCTGGGGGACCCTGGGTGACTCGGTCGCTTGACCATCTGGCTCTTGGTTTCAGCTCAGGTCATGATCTCAGGGTTGTGGGATCGAGCCTCTTATTGGGCTCCCCACTCAGCATGAAGTCTGCTGGGGATCCTCTTTCTCCCTCTGCCCATCCCCTCTTCTTGGGCACGTGTGCATTTTCTTTCTGTGTCTCTCAATAAATAGATAAAATTTTTGAAAAAAATAAACCCAGACTGTAAAACCATTCAAACTGCACAGATAACTTTGTTGGAAAAATTTATGTTCCAAAAGGAGCACAGATTCTTTTTTTAAAAATAGGCTCCACACCCAATGTGGGGCTTGAACTCAAGACTGGAGATGAGTCATGTGCTCTACTGATGGAGCTGGCCATGCACTCCCACAAATACTTAATGTAAGTGAATTGCTGTCTAGAAACAGACATTGCATTGTAGTTGCAGTCTTTAAGAGGCATTGATTTTCAAATTTAATGAAGGAGAAAAATTACTATAGTTCATATCCTACTGGCTGGTAGATATCTTCCTCATAAAGGTCCAAATAGCACTACAGTTTGCTTGGAATAGATTTTTATACATAATGCTTGGAATATGAGATGACTTCAGGCAATGGAACTAAGTTTAAAATGATTTAGGTTTTTTTTTTTTTTTCTGGTTTGATATTAGCAAGTGATCTCATAGTGTCATGAAAAGGATTCATTAGGGGGTGTGGGATAATGTGCTGGACATAGCCCAAGTAAGGTTAAATACCATCATCATCAACCAACCATCACTGAAAAGCGATTACTGTCCCTGGATCTGGGGATGCAAAGAGATAAGCCACATATACCCCTGACAGAGCTTAGAGCCCCATTGATGACTTACATGTACATATCAAGATGATACCAGACACTGGATATTGATGAACAACTGTTTGGACTATAATTTCTTTGAGGTGGGATAGACATGAATCCATCCTTAAGAGTTTTTGTTTTGTTTGTTTTGTTTTAACTAGTCTCAGTTGTAGAATCTGTAAAGAATATCTGACTCCAACATACAGTAGAAATACATTCTACTAAACTGATCTTCCACTACTAAAATATAATTTCCTTTTCGTATCTCTAGCCTTAGCCCAAAGTCTAACACATTGTAGGAATTTTGTCTCCCTGAGTTAAAATACTATCATTTTAACAGTTGTGAGCTGGAATACCTTATCAACTATAATCTCTCACTCATCCTAGGACAATTGCACCATTGACTGTGATGTAATTATATGGACATGATTCAATCCACACCTTTGTGTACAGGTCTGGATTATGCCTGTTAGAACCACCACATACATATAAAATGCTATATAAGTTACCTTTAAAACAAAAAGCAAGTATAGCCAATGTTGTGGTGATTTCTATGATCTTTGCCTGTATACATATACCAGCTATCCTGGTTATAGCTGTGTTTGCCCTGTTCCTTTGAGGGAATCAATGACAAATGCCTTTCTCTACATAAGATTGGTGGGACCAGATCCTGAAATAAGATGAAGTCAAGACAAAAGTATCAAGCAGTCTTGTTTATTTCAGGATGGAGGGTGAACCATTTAAGAGTAACAGGTGCTACATTTATATTGATTTTCTGGATTTTACTTCTCAAAGAGTCTGGAAAGAAGATTTGAGCAGCTCAGTCTGGATTTCTATTGATAACCCGCAGGGATGACTTGACTTTGCCCTCCCTTCAGCCCTCAATTCTTTTACCTTTGAAGCTTCTAGACCTGGGCCTCTCCTTGCCTTAGGCGAGAGAATGCCACTTGTCTTTGGCAGCTGGACAGTCCTGGAATGACAGCTGGCCACCCAGCTAAGTGACAGTGGCAGGAGCAAACATCCCAGACTGATAAGACTGATTATGCAGTGGCAACGAAAAAAAAAATCCTATCTTTCTGGGTTTTTTCTTTTATCTTTTTTTTTTTTTTTTTGTAATTGGTGTATTTCTCCGGCTGTGCAATTATGTTTCCAACAGAAGAGAGAGAATGGGCTGGCAAGAACCAATGTCCTCAGTTTGGGAGAGAAACTGCAATTCCTTCCGAGGCCAAAATAAACTGCAGGACAGAGAGAGTCATTACAGTGCGGTGGTTGGTCCCCAACAACTACAAACCAGTAGTTACAGCCTCAGGGGCGAAATTCTTCAGTCCACACCAGGCACTCAGGACGTGAAGACATAGGTATTATCTAGCCGGGCCCCCAGCTTTGAGACAGATGGATGTCCTAACCCCACAGGGCAGACAGTTGCCAAGTGTCATTTGGAAGACTGTCAGGAGCCCTTCCTAGCATTATCCTTTCGAAATCACAAGCAAGCGCCCCCATGTCTGGGCAGAATCTTCCAGGCTACAGTAAAGCTGTCCCCTTCCCCCATACCTATTCTTCCACGGATATTCTATGAGCCTATGACAAGGGAGAGAAACTAATCGTAAAACCTGATCATAAAAGCCTTCTCCTACTTGAAGACAGCGATTAAATATTCACTTAACCACGGTCTCCTAGCTTCATTGAAAACAAAAGAGGTTCTCCACTCACGCCCTTCCCACTCCACCAGAAGACGTATTTCTGGAACCGGCGCTGGCCATCCCGAAAGTTGCTATTTCCCTTAGTTGAGGGCGAAGTTAGCGAATCCGTGGCTGCGAAGTCTCCACTCGGGGGAGGGGGCGACGGCCAGGGCGGGGGAGAGCGGCGAGGAGGAGGAGGGACTAGAGGGAAGGACACTGCCCCCTACTTCATCGAGGTCGTTGCCTAAGCCGCCGGAGCCGCGGGTTGGGGTTTTGGGAGGGAGGAGTGGCGGCCGCGGCGGAGCGGCGTGGGCTCCGCACCCGCGGCTCGGTGCCAGCTCGGTACCTGGCGGGCCGGGCGCGCCTCGCAGGCCGGCCGCCCGGGGCGCGGAGGGTGTGAGCGCGCGCGCCCCCTCCGTGCCCGCTCAGCCTCGCGCGCGTCTCGGGGGAGGCTCCGCCGAGAGGCGCCCGGGGAGCCCGCAGCCTCAGTCCTGCCGCCCGCGGAGCTTTGTGCGGCGGCGGCGGCGGCTGCTACGAGTCCCACCTGCTGGCGGCGGAGAGACAAGGAAGGGGAAGAAGAAGAAGGAGGAGGGGCAGGAGGCGGCGGCGCGAGCCCACTCCTCCCGCCGGCGCCCACCTCCCGGGGGGGCTCCGCAGTCCCCAGCTCTCGGCCTGCACGCGGCCCCCGCCCCCGGCCCCGCACGGCCTGTCGTCCACGCCGCGGCGGCCGCTGCTGCAGCCCAGGCAGCCCGGCCCGGCCCGGCCCGCCTGGCCCGGCCGCCGCCACCGGGAGCCGCCGGCGAGTTTGAGGCGAGCGCGGGGCGCGCGGCGCCGCCTCGATGTGCCCGGGAGCCGCCTCGGCGCCCCAGCCCCGCTGAGCAGCCCCGAGCGCGCCGCGGCCGGCCCGAGAGGGCGAGCGGGGAGGCGCGGCGAGCCCCGGAGAGAGGGGGCGAGCGAGCGAGGAAGAGCGAGCCCGAGAGCGAGCGCAGGGAGCAGACACCATGCCGGGCTGGAAGAAGAATATCCCCATCTGCTTGCAGGCGGAAGAGCAGGAGAGAGGTGAGTGAGGCGACGGGGCGGGGGAAGGCAGGGAAGGGGGGTCCGGGCCAGGGGCCGCCCCCGGTGCCTCCCTCTCCCCCAGCTCCCCCCGACCTGTCCACCGGCCGACGGGGGAGGGGCGCCGCGCCCTCCCGGGCCGCGGGCGGAGAGGCGGCGCCTTGCGAACTGGACGAGATTTCTTTGGTGGGGAGGGGGTGGGGGGAGGGAAGAAGGGGAAAGAGGGAGGGGGCAGCAGCAGGGAACTTTTCGCCTGGGGAAAGATTTTGCAGGGGAAGGGGGGTGGAGCACGTAGGGGTTACTCTAGCTTCTCCAGGGCCCGCTCGCACGTGGAGCCCCGCGCGCCTGTCTATGGGGTGGGTGCTGGGGGGGCGGGGAGTCCTGCAGTGTTTTAAGTGACTTTTCAAACTTTCCTTCTCCCGCGGCCGCCTTCGCGGTGTCCCCGCCTCTGGCTGGGCTTCGATGGTGCTACGGTGCCCAAAGTTGCTGGTGATTGAGTGAGATGGAGGAGCAGGAGGAGGAAGAGCTTGGGGGCGGGAAGTGGGCGCTGCCGCAGGTCTCTGGAGGGGGAGGGGAGGAGGGGAATGCTATCCCTAGGCTGAGGGTCTGGGGCCGGGAGTGATGCCTAGGAGATGAGTTATGCCCTAGCGCAGTGCCCGCTGTCAAGTTAATACCGCAGGACTGCGGGCTTTTCATAATTACTGTCTATTTTCTTTTGTAAAGGCGGCTGTGCGTGCCAGGTTGCTTGTAGACCTTTTGTGCTTCTGCCTGACAAAGTGTGCTGGGCACGTTGCTTCTCAGTGAGTCGAGGAGAGGAAAGTTGAAGGCCCTTTGCACTTAAAAGGCTTAATTCTGTTGAGGTCATTCCATGCTGTTTGGATTGTGCAGAGGTTGGCCAGGGAGTTCAGCTCGGTAACCTGGATATGATGTACTGAGTGCACCAGAATTTCTTATTACCCCCCCCCCCCGCCCCCATCCCTGGGCCAAAGAGGTGTGCGCCGTGTCTGGGCTAGCATCCAGAGGGACCCTGGCTGGCAAGGTCCGTCAGGCTTTATTCCCCTGCTCCTCCCACCCCTGCCGGCCCTGGCTTCGAGGAAAACGCTTTAGAATTGGATGTGTTTCAGGATGCTGGGTCCGCATGGGCTGTGGCAACAGTCGGTGCTGAGGTTAAATGGTGCTGTGTGGGTGGGTGAGTGAGGAAAGCAGGAGGCGGCAAATCTGGTGTGTGGAGAAGGCAGAGCTTAAATTTCAGCAGCTTGATGGGCTGATATGGAGGGTGGTTTGGTTACTGGGCATGCCAAAAGTTTCAGGCTTTTGAAATAATGCTTACTGCTGAAGAGCCAATGTACTGATTTCCAGTTTTTCTCTAGGTGGCACAACCTGTCTTTGGTTTATATCCTGTTTAATGACTCAGGGAATTCATCCCTTTTTAACCACTTCCTTATAAGATACGTGCATTCATTTTCTAGCACTCTTTCTGGCAGGTGACCTTATGTTTACCCACTCAAAAGGCACCCTTGCTTTAGAAATGCCCCTGCTTTTCCCTTTAGTAAATCATATCTTTAAAGCTGCAAATGGTGGTACCAATAATTTATAACCAGGTAAAAGCACTAAATGAAAGCATTCTGTCAAGCATGGAGTGTCTGTCCTATCAACTATATGTCACAATGAACTTGGTGCTAAATGGATCTGTTTGCTAAAAAAAATTGCAGTTCTGCCAACAAGTTTTATCTGAATGCTGAAATGGGTAGATTTTGAGGTTGCAACAAAATGTACTTGTACGTCTTTTAGAAGTATATGTAACTTTGAAAGATGATCACCTAATCTGCTTGGTGGAGATAAGACTGAATTTCCTCCAGAACATAAAAATCTGAGTCAGAAATTGGGTATTCTACTTTATCTTTAACAATAGAAGAAGCAGGGATGTTTGTTACTTGGTGTCTTTTTACACCTTAAGGATTTCTTCTTGCTTATATCATGTGATGCTTTTCTAATTAGTATTGTTTCCAATTTGATTGTCACATTTCTTTTTGAGGTCCTGATCTATTGGAAATGTACAAATATATGTGGTTTGTTTCTTTTAAAATCTCCTACCTGCTGTTTGTGTTTTGGTTGTGTGTGTGTGTGTGTGTGTGTATGCAGATAGAAACACACATTTTTAAATTAACTGAGCTGCCTGCTTGATTTTTAATGCATATGTCAAAGGACACTTCTTGTAATTGGCTAAATTTTTTTGGTGAATATTATTGTAATGAGCAATGTTTTCTATTTGCATTTGTAATCAGCTTGTATTTAGCTTTTTTTTCCCCCTTGGAATTTATAACTTTAAATGATTCAGTTTTGAATTAGTTCTTGTTAAATATAAACAAAAATATTGAACTATCAGGTTGGTCAGGAAAGTAATGAACATAGAATAAGTACGTTTTAAATTTTGTCTGGGGATAACATTGGCCAAAATGCCAATTTCAAATATTATTAAATTCTAAGGTTGGTTGTGCTCATACAACCATTGCTTTTTCCCACATCCTCCTCCCACCCCCAACTGCAATTTCCATTTAAACATTCTAAAACCCATTATGGAGACTACTCTAGCATAACATTTTTTCATGTAGATTTTGTTTAGCTAAATCTCTTCCTGAAACTTAATGCAAATTAATACAGACTGCTAGCTACATTAAGGACCACATATTTGAACAAGTATTTCTTAGCATTATTCTTTTAAAAAAAAATGTTAATCTCAACGCCAAGATTTAGGGAAACTGCCTTCTTGGTATTATCGCATACAAAGAGAGAGTTGTATCATTTCTTCCCATACCTACACACCGTTCATAACTTGGGTTCATCTCGAAGGCTTCTGTCAAGATCATATTGAGTGAACTGTTGCTACTGCCTGCAGTGCTGAGCAGAGCAACTGTAACAGATAGGTTGTTGCAGTTAATGCAGTCACTTCCACAATGACCTATTAAGATTCACCCACATACAATGACATACTATTAAAATTCAGGACACTTTTATCTGCCCCCCACCCCTTTCTGCTGGAGCTGATAAACCCAATCCATTGAAAAGTCACCTAATGCGCTTCTGGGTAAATGTTTTAGGAGAAGAGAAATGATTCTGAAAACTGTTTAATATACCACTCGAATTAAATTAAGTAATGTATTAGTTGTTTTAATCTGCTTATTAGTTTATCATGTGTAATAGAAATACAGCTGTTAAGGAAAGTCTCAGTAATTAAGGATGCTTCCTTTGCCTTGTAGTTTCCCTTCTGATTTCTGTGGCTTTGGTTAGTAAATTGTGTGTGTGTGTGTGTATTCGTCAGGGGAAAATGTATGCATTTTGTATAGCTCTCTTTCTCTTCGTGTTTCTGTTCTTGAGTTTTGGAGGCATACAAGTAAACTTGAGAACTTCCCTTTGGACTTCTGCAGAAATTATCATGTCTGGGGTTTTGCTTCCGTTCTGTTAACTGAGAATATTTGGATCTCTGTAGATACAAAGAATTTAGTTTTTATGAAGTACCTATGAGAAAGCACAGGTGGTTTAAGTAGTGTGCTTTTATTATATCTTTGGTTCATTTCATTTTCTGCACCTTAAGGAGATCTGGTCTCTATTCTATACAACCTACTTATCAAAAATTTCAGTTTGAAATTTGACATTTCACTGGGGAGTGCTGTGGGGAAAAGAGAAGAAGTCAAAATGCATGGGAAGTCAGCTATGCGTTGGGCATGGTGTTGGACACTTCACATGCATTATTTGGTATAAATCTTACCACATGCCTGTAAGGTAGGTATTATTATTTCCCCTGACAGATGAAGCAACTGATGCTCACAGAATGGGGGGGGGGGGGGGGGGAAGAATGCTTAAAGTTAAAAATCCACAACTCAGGGCACCAGTTTCTAAAGAAATAATGCAAAAAAAGAAGTTAAGTTACATTTCTTGAGATGAAATTTTTAGCATAATTATCTACAGATACACACACAGATAAAACATGCATTTTTTAGACCAAATAAACTGACACTAAATCTTTCATCAAGAATTCATCAAAAGGGTTTTTAGTTACATATAGTGAGACAAAACTTCTAAAGTATATTTTGGGCTTTTGACAAACTGACCAGCTAGGTTTATTAACTCTAACAATAAGGATTAAGGTATCAACATATTTTTGAGGAGAATTATTTGACTACACTTAAAGATAATCATTTAAGAGAATGGCTCTTCCACCAAAGATTTGATAATTCCATAGTTTTCCTTCTTTCCAAAGAGTATTTGCCATGAAGGCAAGAATTAACAAGAATTAGTTATTTTTCCTCCCTGTGACAAACTGGGAAACTACTGTATTGTTAATAGCCATTGTGCATTTGCTTTTTTGCCAACATTTTATTTAATTAAAGCCATCCATCCGAACTCTCAGCCTAGCTATCAGAAGGCTCAGTAGCCAAACAAAGGGACTTCAGATAATACTTTCTTCTGCAGTAACCTGATTGGTTTTTTTCACCAAGAAAAAGAAGTATCAACTTAAGCTGGTAAAGGATATTGAGAATTGAATATCATTGTTTTAAAAACTGTTATATTAAATGTTGCAGGATGGCTGATGCCTTAAGGCACTTAGGATCCGATCAGCTTATTTTCAGTTAAATTATAATTGTAGTTTAGTAATACAAAATACAATAGTAATAGTGATACAAAGTAACATGTCTAACAGAACAACATTCAAATGCAAAAGCAAAAGCTGGGTTTGAAGTTTATTTGAAGTTTTAAAGTTTATTTGTTGGGGGGCCTGGGTGGCTCATTGGTTAAGCATCTGCCTTCGGCTCAGGTCATGATCCCAGGCTTCATGATCCCTGCTGGGCAGGAAGCCTTCTTCTCCCTCTCCCACTCCCCCTGCTTGCGTTCCCTCTCTCCCTGTGTCTTTCTCTATCAAATAAATAAAATCTTTAAAAAAATAAATTGTATTTCTTTATAAATTCAAAGTTTGTCTAAATATAAATATAAACACCTACCAATACGAATTTCCTTAGTCAAGAAACCTACTTGTTTAGGCATGTCAGTGACCAAAGGGTACAGTCAGTTTTATGGGAATGTTAATGTTCTTTAAATATATTTGCCAATTAAAATGCACCTGATTGACTTTCTTACTGCCTCTCATTTCGACAGTGATTAAATTTAGGCAGCAAATCAGGTGTTGAAAATAATGTGAAGACGGGGTTAGTATCCCAGCTGGGTTCCTTAGCTCCACCCAGCACCGTGGTGGACAAGGTACTGGAAGTCAAGCAACAGTGGGTTTAAATCCCTTCAGCCCTCCCTAGCTCTGTGGTCTCTTAAGTCCTCTAAGCCCTTGTATTCTCTTCTTGAAGATGAGGACAAATCACATCGGCCTCACGGGAGGATTCAATGAAATTAACAAATGTGGAATTTATGACAGTATCTTTGATATAGTTCCGGGCTCGGTAAGAGCAGCTCATTATTTTTATGACATCTTGATATAGATCTGTAAACGTAACGCCTCAAGGTGTCCTGCTGATGAAATGATGAATTTTTATTCTTTAAAAACTTCATAAACCAGTAAAAAAAAAAATCGAGTGTTTTGTGAAAAGCTGTACTAAAACACAGAATGATATGGAGGCGAGGTCATTGATACATTCTAGTCTGGCTGACATGAAGATGAAGAAACTCTTAAAGCCACTTTTTTCATACATTTAGCAAACTTTTATTAACCACTAACTGCCATGTTGGGTACTGGGGATGAGAAAATCATGGTTCCCATGTTCAAGGAGATTATTATTATGTACAGTTAGAGAATCATGGATCTGACAAATAACTCAGTACAGCCTCTCTTCTGTAAAGATTAGTGCCAGGGGAGCAGAGAAGAGGGATTACCTGTCTGAGGAGGTGGTACAGAGGAAGTGTTAAAAGACTTGAAGGAAGGAGAGGAACTTAGAAGGTTAGGCGGGGAGGTGAGGGTAGAAATTTCAGGCAATGGGCGTGGTGTACTCCAAAGCATTGTAGAATAAAATATGCCAGGAACCACTGTTGGTTTCTTAAGGGGCTGAGGTGTAGAATAGGACCATACATATGGAATGTAGGGTATGAATATGCATTTCCCCATGAGGTGGGGAGGCTAGGTGGAGAAGATGAGACCAGAGAGGGCCAGATTTGGAAGGACTTCATATGTCAGATTGACGAGTTCCCATTTTCTCCATCAGGCGTTGGGTTAAATGAAGGTTTTCTGATAAAAAAGTGAAGGGATCAGATTTATATCTTGGAAGGGTCACCCTAGAGGCAAGGAGAAAATATTCAAAAAGGGAAGCACTGGAGGGGTGGGGTCACCGGGAGGCTATGCCCTGTTTCAGGCCATGCGATGTCCTCAGGAGGAGGACTTGGTACACAGGTGAATGTGGGAAACATGGCGGCAGGGGGTAGAGGGGGTGGTGGTGGTGGTGAGGGACCATGTAGGTCTCTGCTTTAGGTCGCAGTTAGAGTCAGAGTCGTATCATAAATTCCAGTGCTTTGATATAGAGACTGGTATTCTTTCTACCTCATATTGCCTTTATTTTGTCTTCACCAATTTTATGTAGGGGAAAAAATGTAAACATCATCTGATAGAACAATGTGAAAATAGAGGGCCACTAAAGTGATTGGACCATGGTGGTAGCTTAATGTGCACTAGTTTATTTTTTTTTTAATTATGTAAAATTTATATACTGTCTAATTCTAAAGGAAAAGTAATTCTATGCATTAACCTTCTATAACTAATATGGAATTTTAAGTGGTTTTTTTTTTAATTGAAAGAGAAAAGTAGTAGTCATGTGACTACTACTTTTTTTCCCCTCATAATAGAATTGGGTGGAGTTTTTAATATTGTTTTCTGAAAACAGCTAAGTACTCTGTGAATTAAGTTTAAAAATGCTTCTTATACGGGATTCAAAATTAGAAAACTGGGGTTCAGGTGCTCTCTTAGCCATATTCCTGATTGTTTGGCCTAGCCACAGACTCCCCTCTGAACCTCCTTTTTCTCATCTGTAAAACTAGGATGATTCTTGGCATACTGACCCCCTGGGGTTATGTTATGGGGTAAAAGCTGTTATATTACAAAGGGGAGAAGTAAAAAGTAAAAATCTAATTTTCATGGCACCTTGTTGGCTTAGTCGGTAGAGTATATGACTTTTGATCTTTGGGTTGGAAATTCGAGCCCCAAGTTGGATATAGAGATTACTTAAAAAAGTATCTTTAAAAAAATCTTAATTCAGTCTTCCAAAATGAAGTTCGGCTGTTATGAGGTTTCTCCATTAGGCTTCCATTTGTTACAAAACAACTCAAATGATGCAACTAAATGACAACACCTACAAAGCTGCACAGTCAAGACAGCCTCTTCCCTGATAATCCGGCTCAGACTCCAGGTGCACCAGGCCACCTGTGCCCTGTTGTTGAGTTTCTGCCTCCCTCCAGTCCCGGCTTCTGATCTCAACCCAGTGTCTAAGGGACCATTACTTCTCACATTGAAATCATGTATAGAACCTTTTTACTGGAGAAAAAATGTCTTGCAGATCTTTACTGCTGAGTTCATTTTTATTTTGCCACTTAAATATGTACTAACATAAAACTGGGCCTAAACTCCTGATGCTTATTGCTCTGGTACAACCACAGAACCAAAACAGATTTTACAGATGAAATACAAAAAAAAAACTAGTGAAAAATCAATAACTTTCAAATTAATGACATTTATTTTTATGTGACTGGATATTATTTGCCTGAAACTAAATTCGCTCTTGGAGTGTGAATGTGGTCCTTGCCGCTGTGGAAAGCAAATTGTCCCATGTTGCTTTGGAAAGTTATATTGTCACTTTTTCTTTTCTTTTTTTCTTTTTTTCCTGGCTGAACTCCTTTGGAACCTTGGTTTTAACAATCTGTTGTCACTTGGTCTTTCCTGGGCATGAACACATCATTTACATGTGAAGTCCTCCATTCTTACTGGTCTGTTTTGCATCAAAGTAATCCTAAATACAAAACCCAGTATTGGCAATGCAGTTAGTAGCAATGTTAGGCTGCGTGCTGATCTACCTTAGTGCTGCTGCTGCTGCTTCTCCTTCTTCTTTTTTTAAGATTTATTTGTTTATTTGAGAGAGAGAGAGTGCCTACACGCAAGTGAGTGGAAGGGCAGAGGGGGAAATGGACAGAGCTAATCTCATGACCCTGAAATCACATCGTGATCTGAAGCCAAGAATCATAGACTTGATTCCCCTGAGCCATCCAGGCACTCCCTACATTAGTGCTTCTTACACTACACCTGGTGAAGGGCTCTTTTTTATCCCAGTCTGATATGTGGTCCTATATAGCCCAGTGAGTGTACTGTGTCTCACCGGAGTCATCTGAGTCTGGCCACACCTGTATTTGTCCCTACCCCGTTTATAGACAAATGAGCTCATTAATCCTAGACTTGGATGTTGGGGCAATCCCATCTTCCTATATGAATTTCTGAACACCTGTCTTCATTTTCAGTATTTAGGTAACCATGGACAAGTAATAAACAGTTTCCTGATTGACACTCACCACAGACCATTCTTTGAAGAGTACCGGTTTTAAATATGTTTATGTAGTTGGGGGTAGGGAAGAAGGTTCAGAAGGATGGAAGAGAGGTGTGTGTTAAAATGTGCATACTAGTTTTAAGATATACAAATGAAACCATTTATTTTCTCTAGTGGCTCCCACCTTGCCTTTGAGATCCCATTTATATTAAAGATGGAAGACATCTGGTCTTATTAATTAATAAGTCTTCAGTTTAAAAACTCTTTGGTCATTGCTCTCATTTCTCAAGGGTTTTCTCTTCCCTCCTTCTCTCTATTCATTGTGTGACCCTCACTGCGTCCACTGCTCTAGACTTGGCATGCTTAGTGACCGGGCGTTGTGCCCTGGTCTCCACTGAAATGAGACTGTTCCTGTTTCGTCTTTGAATGTCATCCTGGCAGCTGATTTGGACTTCCTGGACCTTGCCATTGTCTCTACTTGTAGCCTGTGACCTTCTTGTCAAAACTAGGCCTTTTCTAGGTACCAGTCCTGCAAAGATTTCTGCGTCCCTCCTGGGAGCCAGTAAGCACTTAACTCTTTTCCTTGAATCATGATGGAGTTTGTGAGATCTCGGGAGGCACCCTCATCTGCCTCTGTCCTACAGCATCTTCTGTGGATACCACCATTGTATTGTTCTGATGCTAAGTGTGTTGAGTGCTGCCTGTGGCAAATAACCATTGATGAGGGTCTTTGGTCAAAATCTGCACCAACACCTGCAAAACTCCACAGGTGTTAGATATTCTTTCCATTTGTACTTGTCAGGGAGTGTGGAGCCCTTGCAGGTATTGGACACTTATATCTGATCATTTGTTCCCGTGCCCCTTCCTGTGTGTCCCCCCCCCCCCCCCACCACCCAGTTTTCTGCTATACCAGCTGTCTGGAGTGGCTTCAGTGACTTGAAAACTTAAAACTAGAAGGGTCAAGAGTCAGAAGGGTGAGTGAGTGATTACAGGGAAGAGTCCTGTTCCCATTTCAGATGGGTGTCTTTCCCTAAGATCTGAATGTCACAGAGAAAAGAAACAAAGCAACCCAGAGATGATGTAGCTTGAAGCTGGAGAGTCATTTTGACCAGTACCTTCTATTGGTCTCCCTGGTATGCACACCTCTCTCACTTAATAGTTTAATAACTTTACTATTACTATTTACTAGAAATCCGTCCTTTATGTTGCATCAGCAAATGTGTGACCATGAGAACTGACATATTTCTTCTCACGACTGCATAATTGCAATGTGCATTAACTGTTAGATACTGATGTGTTTTAAAGGTTTACCTTGTATTTTGAGTAAAGATGTTTAAAAGAGATCCCTATATTCCTAAGACTTCTGGTGTAAATTGATGTTAGAATCATTATTTTACTAAGTGTTCATTTTGTTTTCACAGTTGTCGAATATAACAGACAATATGCAAATTGGATACAGAGTTTGACAGCATAAATAAGCAGTCTGTGTTTTTTTGGTACAGTTCATCACTTGAGAAAAAGTTAAGGAAGATAGATTTTATGTGTTAGTACATTAAACAACAATAAAATGGTAGGAAATAACATAGGTGAATATTCAGATAATACAGTAGTATTTATTGGCTTGTTTATTGGGATATATAATCTGTGAATAATTTTCCTTCTTGATATCTTCTAGCATCAATTATTTATAACTCTTATTACTGATATTCATAAATTCCATGACAAAGACTGAGCAGAGTATGCGACTGTGCTTGTGAAGTCACACTTCGACAGTCAGAAGGATTTCTACCCTGCCCACTTCAGAAGTGTCAAGATTGTTGACCAAAAGCGAATGGCATCTAAAATTAGATTTCTCAGATGAATTCAAGTGTTTCTTTTTAAATGTATAATTTTCTAGTATGTGCAGAGCACATTTTCATTAAATGAAAACCTTGAACAAGGCAATGTAAATTTAGTTTTTTTGTTAATGTTTCACTTTTTTCCCCCCTATAATTTTAGTTAGGAGAATGAAAAATTGCCAGGCTAGAATCAGACACCTGTAGGGTTGCTGTATCTGTTGAGAAAGCACCTCATCTGGCTTTGTTCGTGAACTTGAACTGATATGATGTGTGTGTGTGTAAAAGCCCTACCAATGAAGAGTAGTTTTGTTTTCTCATCAACAGTACATAATATTATTGGGTGTGACCCGGGTTCTCCATTCAATGACTTCATTTACTCAAAACCCTACCCTTTCAGTCTCTACACATCATACTGAAAAAGGAAGGGGGACGGTGTCCTAGTCTTCTTGGGATTTCACAAAATACCACAGACTGAGTGGCTTAAACAAGAGAAATTTATTTTCTCACTGTTCTGGAGGCTGGAAGTCCTTGATCAAGGTGTCATGTCAGTTTCCGGTGGCAGCTCTGTCCTTGGGTTGCCAACAGTGTCTTCTCACCATGTGTGCTCACATAGCCTTTCCTTGGAGTATGCATGAGTGTGGAGGTGGAAGGGGTGGAGAAGACTGTCTTCATATAGGGACACTAAATCCTGTGGGACTGGGGCCCCACTCTCATGATGCCATTTAACCTTAATTACTTCTTTAGAGGCCTATCTCCAGGTATAGCCATGCTGGGAGTAAGGGCCTCAACATAGGGACACAAATATTCAGTCCACAACACACAGGAAGAGAAAATTAGTCCATGGTTTATATCACGTTCCTGTACATTTCCTCCTTCAGCGTCTGGAAACTGCTCCTTTGGGACAGAAGATGTACTTCGAAGATGGTTTAAAATACAGCCTCCCAGGTTTTTGGCAGGTTTCCCACTGAGTATCTGTGTCCCCTCCATTTGAATCTGGGCAGGCGTGTGGCTGCTTTAACCAACAGGGTCCCCTGGACTGGATGCCATGTGCCTGCTGAGGCTGGGGTTCAGCAGACAATGCAGCTGCCGCCTTGTTGGCTGGAACACTTATGTTTGGAGCCCTGAGCTACCGGCTGGCTCTCCTGCTTCTGACGAGCAAGTGGGTTCTGTTGTAGAGGGCACATGTAGGTGCTCTCGCTGGCAGTCCTGGTCCTCAGTCTTCCCAGCGTAGGCCCTGGACAGGTGCATAAATGAGCCTTTGGAAAATTTGAGCCCACAGTCGTTAAGTGCTCTGGCCTTCAAATCTTCCTAGCGGGGGCCCCAGACCATCATGGAATCGATACAGGCCATTCTCTCTGTGTCGTGTCCAAATTCCAGACCTACAGACGCTATTAGCATAATTAAATGGTTCTTAAAAAGCAGCTAAGTTTCAGGGTCATTTGTGACATGGCAGTAGTAAGTGGAACAGATGCTGTGTGGCCCCTTTTTGGATCCCTTACCTCCTGTTCTATTGCACACTCTGGAACTCCTTGTTTATCATCAGCAAAACCCTTTATATCCTCAGTGTCCTCCGTGAACTTCCCCTTCACTTGCTGGGTCTGACCTGTGGCTTGCCGTCAGGGCATTTCTTCCTTTGTATTCTTTCACCTTCTGCTGGAGGAGGATAGGAGGTCTTTTTTGTTCTTCTTTGCTATTTCCTGGCTGTTGTCCTTCCCCCGCCTTTCAGAAAATGCCTCCTTTTGAATCTCATGCCCTTGCCCTCTACAAGCCGCTTCTCCCCTCTCTTGGCACTTCCCTGCCGTGTGTGGCCGATTTCCCTCCTGGCTCTCTGCCACTTGTACCATACTCTTTCTGTCACCGTTCTTGTGAGTTCACTATTCCTATAAATCATCCCTCTGGTTTCTTGGTTTCTCCGTCCTGTGTCTTTCTCTCTTTCAGGGGTTGTAGCCACCATGGTACCTCTGTTTCCTGCTCCTGGGACCACATCTTCAGTGGCCCTTGCTGTTACCAGAATGAGGTCCAGTGGCCTCTGGGGTCTGGAAGACACTTTTAGACGGTCTGTGAGGTCTGTTTCCATGATAATACGAAGACGTTGTTTACCTTTTTAGTTTCCTTGTCTTGGGAGTGTACAGTGTTCTTTTCCAGAAGCCGCCTGGAATGCATGCTTGCATACTCTTGTGTTTAAAACTTTCCTGTTTGCATAGTGATAGGTAAGTACAAGTGGACATAACTCGCGTAACCAGTAACTTTTTGGGTCCCTCACTCATTTCTCAGAATGTAAAGCCATCCTGAGACCAGTATGTTGGAGACTAGCTGCCCTGAAATGTGTCATGAACTGTGACTGCCGCCCCCCATTACCTCATTTTCAGGCCTTCTGCTGTCCACATGGCACCTGTCTTCCTGTTACCCTGAACTCCAGTGACCTTCAATCCCAGGAGAGCCCAAGACCTGTTGACTCTCCCCTCCTTAGACGGACTAGCCACGTGCTTCCCATGTCTTCGTCTACCTTCTACCTAACTTAAATTCCTCTTCCATCATATAAGCAGTCTCTTAGGTGGATTCTTCGTTTCCTCATCCCTCTCTCATTTTGTAGAGCTCCTCCTGGTTGGACTCCACTTGCTACCACTCTGGTTTCTTCCTGTGCCAATTAATGTGGTTGGAGAGAAGCATTGCGTCAAGCTGACTGGTTTCTCTTGAGTTTTGGAATCACTGATCCCCAGTGGAATCACTGATCACGCTGCCGGCTTATCAGGCTGCACTTTCTTGGTCAGTTCATTCATGCTGCTGCTCTCCTAGATGACTAATGCCTCCCACTCTTCCCTGTTTCCTCGAGCCTTCAACACCTCCTCTTCCATTCTCACCCTCTGCTGAAAACTTTGCTTCCTATTTCCATTTTACGTAGAAAATAGAAGCAATTAGAAGAGAATTTCTGTCTGTGTCTCTGCTCATATATTCCGTGTTCACTCCTGTTACTGTGGTCGAACTCTCTGCTCCTATGCAAGGCCAGGGCTCTCCTGGTGCTCAGGATCCCATTCCTTCTCCAGGACATGGCTCCAGCATATCCTCCCCTCTCTCCAGTGTCATCGGTGTCCCCCTCTGCTGGATTATTGTCACTCTGCATAGATCCAGGATGTTCTTTTCCCTCTTTCTCAGTCCCTCCAGTTACCACTACAATTTTCTCCTCCTCTTAATAGCAAAATCCCTTGAGAGATGTCCCTATTTTCACTCTGTAATAGTTCTTTATTCTCTCTTGAACCAAGTCCAAGCCAGTTTTTGTGCCCTACGCCATCTTCTACCAAGATAAGCAATGACCTCCATGTTGTTACATCTAGTAGTCAGTTCTCAATCACGTATCCCTGGGCCAGTCGGCAGAATCTGAGATAATGAACTACTCCCGTTCTGCAAACACTTTATTCACGGGGTTGTTGGACTTTCACATTGTCCTACTTTTCCTCTTCCCTCCTTAGCTCCTCCTTTTTGGTCTCTTTTACTGTTTTTTCCCCTCAGGTCCTTGATGTCTAAATAGTGGAGTGCACCAGCATTTGGCCCTTGTACCTCCTGTTCTTTTGTGCTTTTATCCAGTCTCATTGATGATGCTGGCACTTCCCCAATTTGCATCTTCAACCTACTCCTTTCTCTTAACCCCAGGCTTCCAGATTCCCTTGACTCTCAACATCTCCATTCGAATGTCTCACAGGCTGGCATCTTACACCTAAAATGTCCAAAATCAAGCTTCCGACATGCTCCCTCAAGTCTGTTCCTCTCTGGTTTTTGCTCATTTTGTACGTGGCAGGTCCATCTTGCTGCCTGCTCACAACAAAGCCTCACGTATCTCTTGGATTTCTCTACCTCTTCATACTTCACATCTAGTGTGTGAGAACATCCTGTTGACTCCACCTACAGGACGTGTCTATAATGTGATCATCATCACCTACCTCTACCATGTCCAACTCAGCCACCATCACCTGTGTTTACCTAGATCATTGCATTTTCCTCCTAACTGGATTTCTGTTTGCCCCCTTGTCCTTTGTTCTTCTAACAAGTCACTGCCAAACAGCCAGAGTAATACTTTCAAAAGGTGTCAGATCTGCTCAAAAAACTTTCGTGGCTCCCTGTCTCACCCAGAGTGAGAATCCAGGGAGAAGGCCCTCCATCACCAGGCTCTGTGTAGTCTCTGTTACCCATTTGTCCTTATTGCCCTGTTCCAGCTCCCTCCTCTCATCTATTGCAGTCACACTGGCCTTAGAAACACCCAATTTGTTCCCGTCTCAGGGTCTTTCTTTGCACCTGCTCTTCCCTCTGCTTGTACAACTTCCTCTCTCACCTTCTTCAAGTCTTTGCATAATGTCATTTTCCTAGTGAGGCCTTCCCTTACTACCTTACTTGAAATTGCAACCTCTTCAACACTCCTCTTTCTTGCTTTAATTTTTTCCATAGGATGATATGACAAACTATTCACTGGGCTTACTTATTTGTATACTGTATATTCCTATTGTTTATTGTTAAATAATAAGAAGGCAGGGATTTTTGTCTGTTTGGTTACTGCTGTATCCCTAACATGCAGAAGAGTGCTTGGCTCATAGTAGGTTTGGTGAATTGACAGCAAGATAAATGATTTTCAGATGAGAGTAGTTGTGTTCACATGGAGATTTTCCATTGCTTTTCAGGGCTTAGGTTTGAATGTAAGGATTTTGACTCTAGGGGAAGAAGAACCAGGAACCATTTTGGTACCATGTTATTCCTGGTCTCCACTGTGGAGTTGAAGAAGAATTGGAGACCTAAAGAGACTACTCCTACCCTGAGAAAGGTAGCTGGCAGATGACCAGGGAGCTTCTCTTCTGTCATTGGCAGTCTGTGGGCTGGCCCTTGAAAAGTGCCCTTTCACGTCTAAGGCTACAAATATTTTCTGCTTAAATATGCCCCTGTTGATGATATATTAGATGGGTTTTTTTTATTAAAGATTTTTTTATTTATCTATTTGATAGAGAGAGATCACAAGTAGGCAGAGAGGCAGGGGGAAGCAGACTCCCCACTGAGCAGAGAGCCCGATGTGGGCCTCGATCCCAGGACCCTGAGATCATGACCTGAGCCGAAGGCAGAGGCTTAAACCACTGAGCTACCCAGGCACCCCTAGTAGATGGTTTTAAAGCAGAAATGATAGAGGAATGTTTTACAGTGAAAATCTTTTTCTTGATATTTTGAAATACGGTGGTTATTGTATCATCACCTGTGTGGTTGTCTTCTTATTTGTGTCCACACTGCCTACTGTCCATACTGCCTACCATCGTGCAGGCACTGGGTGGATACTTAATATTTCTTGAATGAATAACGGGAACCAATGGGTTGGCATTATGAAAAATCATGATGGGAAAGAGATAGACCTAGTGTAGAGTATATTAGAACTTAGTTCCAGGTCATACCACTGGATTATATTTTACAGTTGCTTTAAGTAAACAAAACAGAGCAAAACTTTTTCGTTATGTATGGTATTTGAAGAAGTTGTGCCAAAGACAAGGTGGTTTTTTAAAGTAAATATGAATAGTTTACACATTTTCTTATCTATACTATTTTTTTTTTTTGTTGTTGTTGTTCTTGATTCTTAAAAAAGTACGGAAGGCAACATCCTTTTAACAGCCTCTTTCTGGCCCTAGATGAGTCCAGTTGGTTTTACTAGTGTGTAATAACATGCCACTAAAATGAAGATTAGTATATTTTACTCAGTTTTTTCCTAAGCCAATTCATTGCCCTCTGATGGAATGAAATAAAAAAATGGCCTTTAATTGAATAATTTATTATGCCATTTGTTTTTCCTTATTATCAAATACAGGAAGTAGTACTTAATCAACTTCCTTGTTTACTACTGAAACCGAAAGGCTGCATAGTTAGATGGCAACCCTATTAGGGAATGCTTATATATTTTTTAGGAAAACATTTATAATGTTATTATATAGCATTGTGCTTTGTTCTAAGGCTGCATTTCATATATACATGCATTCTTAACTACATTTTTTTTCTTTAGATACAGTTGATTGCATGGTAGATAATCTCAAATTTCAGCATAATCATGAATCATACTTAGATTAAGGCCATTGGTTTAATGCAATAGTCCCTCCCACCCCCCGCCCCCAAAGCATCTCTTAAACAACCAATTTTCCCAGGCTCCTATTTCATGTAAACTGTCATTTGACTGCTCTTCAGTGCTTCTTGTCGTTCTAAGACCCATTCTCTATTTCTTCCTACATTCCCAAGGTATCTGCTTGGTTTCCTCCCTTCTCCCCCTATGATGGAATATCAAAATAACAATAAATTCTGATACTCCAAGATGTTTTCTATAATGCCTGGTATGATAAATCTCATGTATTCAGTAAACACTTGTTGACTGATTGATCTAAACCCCTACTCCTCCTGGAGTTTAACCTAAGGAAGACTCTGAATGAATCAAAGGCCCCCCATGGATTCCTTATCTTTTCAGGTTTGGAATGTATGCAGCAGATATGGGAAAAACATTTGGTGATCAAAATAATGCTTTCTATTATGGAAAAGCAATTTGGGCAACTTGATTTTGCTGCAGGATAATTAGAGATGTGAGCTTCTAGAATCAGAAATGGATTTAAATGCTAACTCTCCCACCTTGAATGGCTCCTCAGTTTGAGGCAAACTCTATGACCTCTCAGTTTCTTCTTTTGTAAAAGGACCCATAATAACACCTACCTGGCATGGTGATAGTAGATTTTAAGAGTTTCTGTAGAAGTAACTGTCGTCTATATATAGAACTGTGATGGCAGCTATATTTAGAATGTGAAATCTAGGTGAATATACTAATTGCAAGATCACATACAAGAGAAGTTGCGCTTTCCAGGTTATTGTGCGAGAGGCAGTTAGCCGGGGATTGTTGTAGAAGGTGGGGGTTCCAGGATGTCTGGACATCCCTGTATCTCAGGAGGAGAAGAGTTCACAAATGTTCACAGATTTCTCATGCTAAAATAAATATTTGCTAATGTTAACAATTGGTTACAAAAATTTGAAAAAACAATGATCAACATAGCCTACAAACTTAACTAGGCTAATCTGAATCAGATTTAAGGGCTCCAAAGTCACTGTGGAATTCTACATATCTGGATAAAAGGATTGATTATAAAATCACCTGCCTCTGTTTATTCTGTGGCTGATAGGTGGTTCAGAGAGACATCAGGCTCTTGAATCACAATTTTTCAGTTCTCTTCCTGACAGTGACTTCATTTGAACAATAGCTTTGTTCAGTGTAAGGCTTTTGATACATGTTAAACCAAGGCGATAAAATAAGCATACCAACCAGAGTATTATCTTTCAGTGTAGGGAACCTACAAAGATAGGATGATTTGGATTTTGTTTCAACACTTCAGTTAATGACTTACAGATAAATACAGAATAAAACCAAGCAAAAAACCCCTGCAGAGATGCTCTTTGGCTTGAGGTTGTGTCCAGCTTAACCTGGTAGCTGAGGGAATGCCTTTTGCCAGCTCAGGACTCTTCTACCCCCAACCCTGCATTATTTGTAGCTACTCTGAAGGGCCTGCTTTTCCACTGTTGACTGATTCTGCTTTGTTCATTATCTAGCACAGGTCTAATCTTCCAGGGGAACTGCTGCCTGGGGGAACTTGGTTTGTTACTGAAATCAATGCTGAGGGCTCTGCTCACTTGGTGCTCTGTGGTAGGGATGGGAGGTGTGAGGGATCTGCTGCAAAAGTACAAGTCTAAATGGATGCAGTACATCACTGGAATAAATAAGGAGCATGGTGTAACTTAGCTCAAGCCTTCACACATAACTCTTACCACAGTAGACAAACCTTAGAGTGGAGGTCTTTAAAAATCTCTCTGTAGAGTGTATTGGCCCCACCCCTAGTAAAGGACGTTGAATAACCAGCCTACCTGGGAAGCAGATGATTGGCTTCCATAGGAGTCCCACCCCATGTTGTGGTCCAGCTCAGCTCTTGGTGATTGGGCTTGACATGACTGCCAGATCCCTTCATTCCATCTTTAGGCTCTTCCAGGGTCCCAGTTGCATGATGCTTCCTTCTTCCCCACACCACCACGTGGCCCGAGTCCTGCCAGTATCCCTGAAGGACTCCTGCCTGGTTTGTGTCTCCTCTAGTCCTTGGTCTTTTCCTGGGTTTTAAGTGTATGTGTTGTCCAGGATCTTCCGGAATCCCAGAATACTGATTTTAGCTTCTTATTAGATAGAACCTGATGTTTCCCTCGTTCCCTTCTTCCTGTCTGAGCACCCCAGACTAACTCTGAAATTAGTTTCCTCTTATATTCTTTGGAAACTAGTACCTGTAGAAATTTCCCAGAGTGCTTATTTCTGCAAAAGTCTATTGTGCCTCTGGTTTGGGTTGAGCTGAGAAGGGGCAAAGCTGTGTGCATTGGTTGCCAAATTTGATTGACCGTGGGACACTTGCTGTTGGAGCATCTTGGTGGGTATAGTTCAGAACATACCTAGAGAAAGGCTACCAAACACAGTAGGTAGAGATATGTTGGACTTGAAAAAAATGTTAAGAGCAAGTGTTATTTCCTCAACCACAGAAGAATATCAGTGCTGTAGAATATTTCGTTTTGAACTTTCTTGGTGTTTTCTGTGTAGTTGTGCAGTGTCACTCTTATTAAAAGCTGTCTTCTCAATTTTGATGTTTGGTTACTGAGTTTGCCCTTACTGATTGCTCTTTTCTCTCTAAATGAGCAAATTCAGCATTTGTTGAGAACTCACTGTGTGTCATATGTTGTACTAGTTGCCAGAAACACAAATATAGTAAGTTCGGTCTGCCCTTAAAAAACAAATTACAGTGTAAAATGAACATTTTATAAATCTGGTTCTACATTAAGCCAGTTATTTTCTTTTTCTTTCTTTCAGGCCCAAGACTTATTTAACAGGGCTTTATTCTCTTTCTACTCCAGATGATAAAGGATCCCCTTAGGGCAGAAAAGGAATTTCTGAGCATGTTACAAAAAATAGGAGAGTGACTTGCATGAAAATTTAATATTTCTATACGTCAGAACCTACTATAAACAAAATTAAGAGGCAAGTAGTAAAGTAGGAAGACATTTGCAAATTAAAAGACACAAATTTACTATCCTTCGTAAAATGCGCACATAATTTTTAAAGTCATTGTTGAATAAAGGAATGAATGAGGGAATGAATGAATGAGAAGCAGTAAGGAAAAAAATCACCCTAATAGAAACAGGAAAAATATGTAAAGGGTGGTCATAGCACCACTCTTTCTCTCTCTCTGTCACTTTCTCTCTGTTTCTCTCAGACATACACAAACACACACATACATGTGCGCTCGCACGCACACATAAGGCACATGTGCATATTACACGCAAAAGTACAAATTCAAGTATCAAAAATAAAGAAATGCAAATTAAAACAAAGTAACCTTTTAATCCATCCCTCATTAATTTGATAGTGCTTATTAAGTACCTGTTATCACCATATCATTAAATTGCTTTGTAAGTTATATTATTTCATTTTAATTTAGACAAGAGTTCATCTGAAATAGGTATTGTTAACCTCTTTGTACCAATGAGCAAAGGGCTTAAAGAAGTTAAGTCTTGTAGGATAGTTAGGATTTTGGAGGCAACACTTGAACTCATACCTGTATGTGTCTAAAGTCCATGTTCTTTTTTTTTTTTTTTTTAAAGATTTTATTTATTTATTTGACAGACAGAGATCACAAGTAGGCAGAGAGCAGGCAGAGAGAGAGGAGGAGAGGAAGCAGGCTCCCTGCAGAGCAGACAGCCCGATGCGGGGCTCGATCCCAGGACCCCGGGATCATGACCTGAGCCGAAGGCAGCGGCTTTAACCCACTGAGCCACCCAGGCGCCCCTAAAGTCCATGTTCTTATTTACCATAGTATTCTGTTGGCATTAATAGTATCATCAAGGGTATTTGATAATGTAGAAAATTGTTTATGAAAGAGTTAAGTAAAAAAATAATTACAAAAGTTTGCACCTATGATTCCACATTTGTTCTTTTAAGAATGGTATCGATACATATAAAGCAAAATTTGAAAAAGTATGTAACAAATTGTGAATAGTGCCTATCTGTGACCTTTACTTTCTTTTTGCATATATTTTCTAATTTTTCTACAGTGTGTATGTATTGTGTTATAAGCAACCGTAGTTTAAAAGCCTTATCAAATTTGTGTGTGTGTGTGTGTCTCTGGGTGTGTGTGTGTCTGTGTGTGAACCTGACAATATATATATATATTTTTTTTTAAAGATTTTATTTATGTATTTGACAGAGAGATCACAAATAGGCAGAGAGACAGACAGAGAGAGAGATGAGGAGAAGCAGGCTCCCTGCTGAGCAGAGAGCCCCATGTGGGACTCGATCCCAGGCCCCTGGGATCATGACCTGAGCCAAAGGTAGAGGCTTAACCCACTGAGCCACCCAGGCGCCCCTGACAATATATTTTTGAAGTTAATAAGAAAGAGTTACCAGACCCAACTTTTTCCCCAAAAAAAGAATAAAGGGAAGCATAACCAGGGAATGGAAGAATATGTAGATACAGAGTGAATGAGTAAATTGATAAATGGTGTGACTAACAACTCAGAGAATAGGAAGCACAGATGTCTGCTATATATTTGGAGAAATAGTCAATATTAGTAATTAAAGACCTACATAAAACCATCGTGAGATCACTCACTATTTTCAAGGTGAGGGCAGGACAGCTTTTTCAAAGAGTGCTGAAACAGCCACTGCAAAGGTACTGCTTTGGAGAAAGCGATGTGTTGAAAGAAGTAGTCTGAAAATTGTTGATATAAACCTTGACCCAGTCAGTGATCAGCTCCTGAAATTTGATCTTAAGTAAATAATCCTAAATACTGAAAAATCTTTGTGTACCAAGATATGTGGCATTACCCAGAATAGGGAAAAATGGGAAACAACCGAAACGTGTAGCACTACAGTCAGGGGTAGCAAAGGGTAGGAAAATTATTTATTGATTAACTTATTTAACAAATAACCATTGGTTGCCTATAATATGCCAGCCACTGTCTTCAGGACACCCTGTGCCAAGGATACAGCAGGGAACAAAATTTCTTCCCTCAATAATTTTTAAAAAGAGATTTTCCATAACATTTTAAAATGTTAGGTATAAAAAGTAAGATTAAATTATAAATGGATTGATTTTAATGGTATGAAAAATAAACAGAAAATAAAGGTGCATGAAAATATTGACAGTTATTTTGTAATTGGATTGTGGATGAATTTTTCAAAAAATACTTTTCAGTGTGTCCCAATATTTTTACAATAAAAACACATTTTAAAATTAACAAAATAGACAAAAAATTTAATTGCCATTATTTATATATGTTTGTAATATCCTTTTTAAATAGGAAAATAGGAACTTGTATCTGAGCAATGATGGGGATTTAATAGATCTAATTAAAACTACCAGAACTTGTGATTTTATTGAGCTCCTAAAACATCTTTGATTTTACTGATATGTTTAAAGCCTTTAAGATGCTACTTTCATTAAAGCACTTTTGCAGTAAATGGTTATTGTGTATCGAATAGATAAAAACTTACATTCAACAGATCAGAAAGTCCAACACAATGTCAATTTGATTAGGTAAATGCAAATTTAACAGCCTAGTAATTTTTTAGTCTTCTTATTTTACATGCCATAAAGAGTGGGATAATATAATTAAAATTCTGAAAATGTTTAGGATAATGGTGTGTTTTTCTTTTTTCCTCTTTTAAAGTAAGATGAGGGAATTTACATTTCCGCTCAAGCATTATTTCCTATAGTGAAGGATCCTGCTACTGTGGTTCTAAGTAAACTTTAATTATGTTCCATACTTACGTGTAAATTTATTTTGTGTAATTGGTTTGTGTTTTGAAATGTTTTAGATAGATTCCCTTAAGTTTAGGGGTTGTTTTTGTACTTTGTGTTTGAACATTGCTTTGAATTAAAAATAAAGATATTTTAAATCTAATTTAAAGTGATGAAAGAGTTTACCAACAGCTCAAGATGTTGAACATAGGTCAGAAAACTCCGTATTTGGTTGTACCAGAATTTTTTATGTCTTATATAAACGTACAGTAAGATTTAAAATCCAGGGGTGCCTGGGTGGCTCAGTGGGTTCAAGCCTCTGCCTTCGGCTCAGGCCATGATCCCAGGGTCCTGGGATCGAGCCCCACATCGGGCTCTCTGCTCAGCAGGGAGCCTGCTTCCTCCTTTCCTCTGCCTGCCTCTCTGCCTACTTGTGATCTCTGTGTGTCAAATAAACAAAGTCTTCAAAAAAAAAAAAAGATTTAAAATCCAGGGCTCACATTTGCAACGACATGGATGGAACCTAGAGGGTATTATGCTAAGTGAAATGTCAGAGAAAGACAAATACCACATGATTTCACTCATACGTGGAATTTAAGAAACAAAACAGATGAACATGGGGAGGCACAGGATAAAAAAGATGAACACTGAGAGGGAAATAAACCATGAGAGACTCTAATTCTAGGAAACAAACTGAGGGTTGCTAGCGGGGAGGTGGGTAGGGGGATGAGGCACCTGGGTCATAGGCAGTTAGGAGAGCGTGTGATGTAATGAGCGCTGGGTGTTATACACATCTGATGAATCACTAAATTCTACCTCTGAAACTAATAATATGCTATATGTTAATTAAATTGAATTTAAATAAATAATTAAAAATAGAATTCAGGGCTCAAAATTATTAAAATTAGCATGAAATTCAGTCAGGTAAGAGTTAGTGGTAAACCAAAAACCCTTGCCAGAGAGGTAGGTGGTATTCAGAATCTGGGGTAGACCAGATGCCTGTGAATTTGGTACAACAGCATCGTTTCTTCACATGAGATTCCATCATGGAGATTCTGTTCTTGGATTTTTGCAAGGTGGTGCAGCCTTGGAGGAGACAGCCCCTCACCGCAGCCCCTGCTCTTCACACCACCATCCTGCACTCCTTCCTACCCCTTCTCCTGTGACAGGAGGTGAAGAGTTCCCAGCTTTTATGAGGCTGACCTCCTTTGGGAGAAGGAGTTCAACTAGAGGGGGCTCAAGTTGTTTTTTTTTCCCCCCAGTCTTATCAGGAAATAAAATGGCAGCTGCCCCCTACCTGCATGTCTTCTCTGTGGACCGCTTTTCTTCCTGAAGAGCTTAGTAAAGACAGCCTCACCACAGGGATGCACTTCAGAAGGAAAATATGTATCCTAGAATTGCAAAGTTGGTTGTCTGTGTTTCAGGTGAATGTCCACCTTCTAAGGAGCCCACCTACTCAGGCTGGCCAGTGTGAGCACAGTTACCCCCTCAGTGGTGCAGGTCTGATGGCTGTCTTGGGTGTGATTGAAGTGTTGACAGCCACCAGCGTTTGATGGTGCTGGTGATCACGGTCAAAGCCCTCACCTCGTGCAAAGGTCACATATTCGAGCCCAGCCTCCAAACAGAGTAGTCCAGACTGACCCACCACCACTAGAGACATCATTTTACCCTTTCCCTTAATGTAGCTACAACGGTACACTGAAACGTGAGACTGATTCCTCAGTGTGTTCAGAATCCTCTTAGTCTCACACTGGCTTCCTCAGCAGCCTGCTCGCAGTGTAGGGTTTGCCGTCCTGGACCCAGATGTGTGCAGGTGCCTCCTTTTCCCTTCAGGGAACTAAAATACAAGGATGACATTCACAATGGCCCTTACTGGAAAGCGACAACCTGCAACAGACTTTCTGTGGGGTTGGAAGAGCAGCACAGCAGAAAGAAAAGGGTCTCAAAGAAGACATCCTTTCCTCCTCTCTTATTTGGGATCTAAGCGGTAGAGTGATCAGGATTTCCCTGCTTCCTCAAAACCATGCAAAAGTTGATGTAGGTTCTCGGTCTTTCTCTGTTGCTCACTTTCTCCCTCCCCATCCTTATCCTTATTCCTCTCTTTGTCCCTTGGCACAGAATCAACAGTGTTTTTCTTGCTTATTAAAAAACAACAGCAACAAAAACCGGAGAATGAAATCGATTTTTTCCCCTGAAACAACACTTTCTAAATTCGGTCCCCTCCATGCTGTTTGATGTTCTCCATCGGCAGAGCTAAAGTAGGGTTGAGAGCATGGACCCTGATGATGGTCCACTTCCGTTCAAATCCTGCCTTTGCCATTTGTTAAGTGTATGATCATAGAGGCCAGTCTCTGAATGCCTCCGTGCCTCAGTTTTATGAATAGTTAAAATGGAGATAATTATGATTTCTTTCTCATTTGGTTATTATGAGGACTAAATGAACTAACATACAGAAAACACTTAGCACATACTAAGTACCCAGAATTATATGGTGCTGAACACCTCAGTATCTCCTTCGGGATTAATACAATGCAAAATGTGTTTAACAATATGCCTTTAGGACGTAGATTTTGTTGTTGAATTCTTTGAGTTTTAAAATTTTTTTCTGCAGAATAGTATATTACATGACTCTGGATTGGAATCTGTTTAAATTCTAAAACAGAAACATTATGACAGTCACTAGAGGAGAATTAGAAGTAGCTAGTGTCAGCTTGCACACAGCAGAATGAGATAAAGAGCAGTCGTGATACATAACACATCCTGGGAATCAACGGGAATTTTACAGTCATTATGATTATGACAACAGTTTTACTAGATTTTCACAGTAGCTTTTTATTTCAAAGATTTTCAAGGGAAATGTATAGCCACTTAGAAAAATCTGTATGAAAAAAATTTTTAATCACTTTAATTTTCTATAGAAGGTGAACTGAGCAAGAAAATGGTTGAGTGGTTTCCCTGAGGAATAATACCAGATCGATCAGGGGTAAATCCAAGCAGCTTAAATTCTGATTTACTTCTTTAGTATCTACAAATCCTGGTTCTCTCAAGATGGGAGCAATTTGCATGTGAAATTTAGGAGAAAAGTTCTTTGGATTACATTTCTTAAAAGAATGCAACATGGTTTCCTTCAGCAGAGATATTTAACTGGTGGAAGAAATCCCCTACCACCCCTCCACCCCACCCCCAAAACCCACAACCCCTCAGGAATGAACCGACAGAAATAGATCTGGGGGAAATTTCTAGTTCTTTTAGAGTTGACTCTTCAGAATTTATGGGCAAATCCCTTAAGATTAAAAACTCATTGCTGTATTATAAAGGGTTCTCACAGGGTCAGTCTTACCCGTGGGTGGAGTGGGCCCTAAGTAAGTTGTTTCATTTCAGGCTGAGAAATGCCTTTGAATTCCCTCCAAATAGCTTATCTATTCACTGTTTGAAATTCCACATTAGAGATTCTTCTTTGCTTTTTCTTTCCCCCCTAACGTCAAGTTTTATGTCTTCTGGAAATGCAGATATTGCAGATGTATCTAAGGAATAACATGCTCAGCCTTATAGTAATAGACTTGTGACTTTAGAGACTTTTTTTTTTTTTAAAGATTTTATTTATTTGACAGAGAGAAATCGCAAGTAGTTGGAGAGGCAGGCAGAGAGAGAGAGAGGAGGAAGCAGGCTCCCTGCTGAGCAGAGAGCCCCATGTGGGACTCGATCCCAGGACGCAAGATCATGACCCGAGCCGAAGGCAGCGGCTTAACCCACTGAGCCACCCAGGCGCCCAACTTTAGAGACTTTTTAAAAAAGATGTTATTTATTTATTTTACAGAGAGACAGACAGATGGACAGCACAAGCAGAGGGAGCGGCAGGCAGAGGCAGAAGCAGACTCCCCACTGAGCAAGCCCCCCCCCCCCCCTGCCGCCAACCGCCCCGCGGATGTAGGGCTCAATCCCAGGACCTGGGATCCTGACCTGAGCCATCCAGGTGCCCCTAGAAACTCTATTCTGGGGGTGCTTGAGTGGCTCAGTCAATGAAGCGTCTGATTCTTCTTGATTTTGGCTCAGGTCAATGATCCCGGGGTTGTGACAACAACAAAAACAACCCAAACCTCTTTTCTGGATTCTGGGTGTTTTGTTTGGCCTTAACTAGTAGTGAGTAGGGAGAAAGCATCATAGGGAGAGAGCATCATGATTCTTGGTTGTTGGGGGAAGGAGTGAGAGAGTAAGAGGGTGATGCCTCCACCACCCTCTGTGAGAACGAGAGCTGGGGCACATAAAAGCTAGGTGACAGGAAGCCAGATGTCACCTGCTCCCTCCTTTTGCTCTGGGCTTTGCCTTCTGTTTTGATCTTTGAGTAACAAAAATCTCTAACTTCGTGTCTCAGCCCTTTTAGTTGTATCTTTAAGAGGGGCTGATATAATTTGCTTTTGATTAAGAGCTTGGGATCAGTCTCTTGTTCTTTGAAAGGAAAGAAGATATTTGGGTATTGAACAGTAATGGTTTTAAGGAAAGTGGGAAGATTTTCAGATTCTTTCCAGGTTCTCCTTGCAGCTTTTGGGACTTTTTCCAGGGGTGAGCCATTCCTCCTTTCCGCCGGCTCCAGGAGATAACTCTACGTAATAAAAATGAATATGTAATTCTTGGCTTTTAAGAGGATGAAAGCCAAAGGAAGAATCTTTGCTTTATCAATTTCAGGGTTGGCAGTGGAACTGCCAGAGCTCCCCAGAGGACCTCAATCTCAGCTGCACTCATTGGCACCTGTGGAGCCAGCCTTGGCCTCTGTCCTGGAACAGCACACACCTGCTAGCCTTTATCTCCCCATACTAGCAAGGCCATTTAAAGCCAAGAAAGCAGGCAGATGGCTCTGCCCTGGGATCCTTTGTCATTCCAAATCATGCTGTCATGTGGACAAGTCCATTTGTCCCATGCGAGGCTCTTCTCTGCCTGTTTCCTTGCAACTTGCCTGAAAGATGTATTCTGTTCCTGTCCAGGTTGTGCCCTGGACACTGATCCTTTCCTTCTCACTCATACTTAGAGTCTAACCCTGTCTTCACTCTGTCTCTGCTCCATTGCTCTGACTTCTCTCACTCCCATGATTCATAGTATGACACACCTCTGCCCATCAGAACTGTCTGGGATACTTCAGTCTTCTAGCCTGGCACCTTCCTAATTGCTTTCACCATTAACTTGGCCTCAGTCCTGGACTCCTGAGCACTCGCAACCTGCTCTCTCACAGAGTTGTGTTTCTGATGATTAAAGAAGTATAGGTACTTAAAGCCAAAAACCAAGTAGGAGACTAGAGATTTAGGACACATGAGAAATGAACAAGTAAAGAAATGAAATGCCTGGCAGAGAAATAAAGATATTTATATCCTGCGAGTTGCAATAGAATGAAATTACAGGGTTTTGAGATATCTTCTGACCCTCTGCTAAAGAAAAAATATGAAAAGAGATTATGAAAAATTTCATACTTCAAAGACATGAAGCCAGTTTATTTGATTACCTTTCATAGACAAAGGGGTTTCATTTTATGATGGTTTCTTGAGCAAAACCTAGGTCATAGAAGCCTATGCCTGCAAAATCAGTAGGCGCTAAGTGAATAATCACGTTAACATTTCTAGCTAATCATGTTAACATTTTTTGCTAGAAAGATATAGGCATTGTATGTGTTCTTAAGGGGCTTACAGTGTCACATGAGTACAACAGTAAAACATAAAACGATTAATTTACCAATTGAAAATCTTTTGCTGTGGCTTTTCCTCTTTAAAATTTCTTGTAAAAAAGAGACAGAAATATTAAAGTTGTTAGATTTATTTGCAAATACGTTTAAAGTGATATTCTGGTACCAAGACATGCTCCTATACTAGATGAACTATTTTGGGGCAGTCTGGGTTTGCTGAGGATTATCTCATCCTTTTTCGATTTGAAGAAGTTTGAGGACATTGTGCTTTTCTTTTGATTTCCTTTAGAGTTGAAACTGGAGGATATCCAGTGTGTTTAGTTTAATAACATAATAATCAGGGTGATTATACCTATTATAATAGCAACTGTATTTGTCAGGGTTTTCCATATATGTAGAAAGAGAGAGAGAGGTTGATTGATTGGTGGGGGGAAGGAGAGATTTGAAGGAATTGGGTTGTGAAATTTTGGAAGTATGGTGAGTCCAGTGTTGTCTGGCAGGCTGCAGACAGGGAAGAACCACAGTTTGAGCCCAAAGGAAGTCGGCTGGCAGAACTTCCTTTTGCTTGGGGGAGGTCAGTCTTTGTTCTCTGAAGATCTTCAACTGATTGGATGAGGCCCATCCCCATTATGGAGGGTAGCCTGCTTTACTCAAAGTCCACCAATTTATTATTTTATCAGTCAAAAAAACAACTTCATAGAAACATCCAGAATATTGTTTGACCACATATCTGGGCCCCATGGCCAAGCCAAGCTGACACGTAAAGTTAACCATCACAATAACTACTTGAACACATTTGAGTGCCACCTCTTTCCAAACTTTATCTTGTTGAGGTATTTTATTAGCTCTATCAATCTGGTGTCTCCATTTCACAGCTGAGGAAGCCTTAGCGATGAAGTGGGCCCATTACCTGCTCAAGGTCATGCAGGCAGTGGTGATGGATTTGGAGTCCATGTTTTCATCTCAGTTTCAATGTGAAAATGAGAGGTGGGCTGAGAGCTTTTGGGGTGTCCTGTGAAAGGACATCTGAATTGAGGTACAAAGAGCATTCTGTTCAAATTGTCTGTTCACTTACTGAGATTGTGACTTGTTTCTACAAGAGCAATTGAAAATAGGGATTTCTGACTTTGTGGAATGGAGTCTAGGGCAAAACCCAGAAAGGTCATTTGAAAATGTTATTGACAGACTGAGGAGCACAAGTTAGGGTGTATTTTATGTCTGGGGTTGAGGCAGGTCCTTTCTCTAGTTATATGAGTCAAGAATTATTTCAGCTTGCTGAAGTAGGGACTCACCATGCACTATAGGAGCTCAAGCATTACACCTTGCTGGAGAGGGACGCTGTGTGTGGGCTTGAATCCACCTTGGCTGTAATTACTTTGCAATTATCTGGAACTTGGCTAATAGCCAGAGAACATGTGAAAAAGGCTCATAGATGCCATAAAAATCATGGATTTTAACCTGGGCCTTGACTTAGCCTGCTTTGCTCGTCAGAAAGGAGGGAGGAGGGGCTTTGCAGTGGGCAAACAGCTGGAGAGTGGGGAGAAACAAATAGCTGGTTGAGTAAACTGAGCAGAGGAGGAAAGCTTAATGAAAGCAAATGGGGCACTTGGGTGGCTCGGTTGGTTAAGCGTCTGGCTCTTAATTTCAGCTCAGGTCATGGGCTCTGTGATCAGCAGGGAGTCTGCTTGAGACTCTCTCTCCTTCTTCGTCTGTACCTCCCGGTACTCCCCATTGCCCCACTGCTCTCTCTGAAATAAAGAAAATAAATCTTAAGGAAAAAAAAAAAAAAAGCAAACATAAACCTGAAACCACAACCAGGGGCCAGGTAGCTAAATTATAATATCCTTTTACACCAAAGACCATTGATACTAATTGTCAGTCATAGTGCGTCTCTAGGAGTTCATATCAGGTTTTCCAGCACTCTCATTTAGAAGGCCTCCAAGGGTGCAGTATATTCTAGAAGGATCCTTTGGAAAATTGATAAGATGTTTTAGTGCTTAAAGGAAGGAACAAGCTTCAATTATCTAGAAAGAAGTTTCTCCATAATATTTCATGCTCCTAGGATTCTGAATAGATATCTTTATGAAATGATAATCATTTTTATGAGACTCCTTTGAATTCCAACTACTGGTCCAGAACCAGTGTTGCAATGCTTTTTTGGAAATGGAGCTCTCAGCCTTAATTGACTTTTGACTAGCACCCGTGTTGGCTATAGTTTGAATAGAGTTAGAGAGCCCAGCTGTGCAGAATTCTTTTCCAGTGTTAGATCTCAAATTCCTACTGACTGTGCGGCTAGCCTGACTGCCTTTTAGCCTGTCTGAATCAAATTTATTTTCGTTTTATATGCTTATAATAGAAGAGTCACTATTCAGAATTTATTTTTTTCTGCCCATGCCTGGTAGAATGTGGCATGTAAAAAAGACCCAGGTCCTGCTTCCTTTTATCGGAACATGTTTTCAGATGTCTGAGAATAAGCATGGTGTTTAGGCAGTAATTGAATTGTGATGGTGTTTAACAGTTGTGCTTTGGGGGAACCTCCCAAACAGTTAAAAATAAAATGACCCACCTGACCCAAATGTCAATCTTATCTAACTCTTGATTTTCAGTAAGGTTGTTTATAACTTTAAGTTTTCAAGACCTCGATTTTTCATTGTAAAATTGTTTTGGGGATAAAGGCCAAGAGCGTATGTATGTGTATGTGGTTTGTGGCTTTTTCTTGTTACGTATTTATAGAGATTTGGAGATGAGTTTGATTATATTACTGTTATGCATATTAAGGCCTTGCCTAGGACTTCAGGATATATGTGAATATTGATCTGAAGCAAGTATAGAGTCATGCTATGTTAAAGTGTTGATTGATTATATTTTTAAAAATCAATAATGGATCATCTAAGTTAAAATATGTATTTGTGGTAATTGAGCTAATTCTGAAAGGAGAAATGCCCTTTTGATTTGTACAGAATTTGCCTTTGCTGAGATGGAATAGGCAGATGCCTGTGTGATATTATTTCTGGGATTTCTTTCTCAAACCTTCCCTTTTACAACCATAGTTTGAGGTTTAATTTGAAAAGCCTTAGTTGAGAAAACACATTATACAAGTTTATACTAACGTATATGTCATTGTTTTTCTTTTTTAAAAGATTTTATTTATTTATTTGAGAGAGACACAAGAGTGAAAGAGCACAAGTGAGGTGAGGGGCAGAGGGAGAAGCAGACTCCCCGCTGAGCAGGGAGCCTGTTGCGGGGCTTGGTTCCAGGACACTGGTATTGTGACCTGAGCCCAAGGCAGACACTTAACTGACTGAGCCACCCAGGAGCCCCATGTCATTGTTTTTCAAAATAGATTGTATGAGGCACTAGTTCAAAGGTTGTTAGTAGATATTATGAAAAAAAAGTTTTACTGGTGTACTAAGTTTCAGAAACTGTGGGCATTCTCGGATGCTTTATATTAATGGACATTTTAAAACTCTAAGAAGGGCATATACTCTTTTAATAGCTAAAGATATTTATCCCAAGCCATAGACACCAACTGGAATGAAATCTTAAAGAGAGAGAATTGGGGCGCCTGGGTGTCTCAACGGGTTAAGCCTTTGCCTTCGGCTCAGGTCATGATCTTGGGGTCCTGGGATAGAGCCCTACATCGGGCTCTCTGCTCGGCGGGGAGCCTGCTTCTCCTGCTCTCTCTGCCTGCCTCTCTGCCTACTTGTGATCTCTCTCTCTCTCTGTCAAATAAATAAATAATTTTTTTTAAAAAAGGTGTTAAAAAAAAGAAAAAGAGAAAATTTATCATAAGGACTCAGAGATGTCTCATGGGATGTGAAGGTGGGCATAGAACTGGATCACAAGAATGATCTGGAAAACCTTCAGGCGCCTCTCCCCATGTCCTTATTTTTGCTTCTTCTTCTTCTTTTTAAAAAATATTTTATTTGTTTATTTGACAGACAGAGATCACAAGTAGGCAGAGAGGCAGGCAGAGAGAGAGAGAGAGAGAGAGAGAGAGGAGGAAGCAGGCTCCCCGCCGAACAGAGAGCCCGACGTGGGGCTCGATCCCAGAACCCCGGGACCATGACCCGAGCCACCCAGGCGCCCCTATTTTTGCTTCTTTTAACGCCTCTGCTGTATTTCTTCCCTTTCTCTATTGTTAGCTATCTGTAGGTACTTTCCTTAGAAGTCCTTCTGCTTTTTTTTTTTTTTTTAAGATTTTATTTATTTATTTGACAGAGATCACAAGTAGGCAGAGAGGCAGTCACGGGGTGGGGGGGGGATACAGGCTCCCTGCTGAGCAAAGAGCCTGACGTGGGGCTCGATCCCAGGACCCTGAGATTATGACCTGGGCCGAAGGCAGAAGGCCCCAGTCCTTCTGCTTTTAAAACAATGTAGGAAGCTTTAAAAAAGTCATTGATTAGTCTTTAATTAGCTAGGTTCGTACTGGGTAGTTACACAATAGTGACAGATACAAATGGTCAACGTGAATTGTGTTGATGAGTTTATGTTTCTCATAAACTTGAATAGTTAAATTTGATAGGTAGCTTTTGCCAATTTCAGTATATTGAGGATATTGCATAAGTAGCTTTAGTCATATTAAATCCCCTCTTTGAAAAGTTATTTAAAGAAAAACCTGCATGAAGTTGTAGATGACCCGATGTTTAGCATTCTAGATCAAATATGCTAGAGTGTAGGACAAAATCCCACTACCAGGCAGAAATCTAATATGACATAAAATCTGTAATTTTAACATTTTGCTTAAGGACAAAAGTTAGAGTAGAATTTTCTGGTCATAACCCATGGTAAATACAATTATACTTTAATAATTTAGGACCTAGATTTAGTCTTTCACATATAAAGAAATGATAAGTATCTATTTTGCCTATTTTTGTTTGAAATATAGCTCATTTTCTTTATGTTTGCTTTTGCTTCATATAAAGAACATCATAATTCCTCTTTGTCAGAATGCTATAAAGTTCCATTTATTCAGCATCCGAGAGCTCAAATAATCATATTTTCTTTCTACAGCGATGTATAGAGAGAATCGAGGTTCAGAATAGTACCCTCCAGGCAGTGCCAGAATTGGCTTCCGAGTCTCCAAAGGACGATTACATTATTTGGTATAGCGTCAGCTTTAGGATATTTTATTCTTATTCATAGAACATTGGTACAGTATTTAACTGTGTGTTCATGTCCTCCACCAAACTGGCTTACATGCTTATTAAAGACTGCAGGGCTTCTGTCCCTCCAGAAATAGATATAATGTTTATTTTGTGTGTTTATATCTTTGGGATCATACTCTTGTGGGGTTAAGAAAAATAGGGCAGAAGGTGGTAGGGAGATAACTAGGATATCTTGTTGAAAGAAGTCAAGGCTTTAGGACTTGAAATGATAAGTAGAAAATATATTGGGGTCCATGGATTTAGACAGCAGTTTATGGAAGAAATTTAATTATGAGGCCACTGCTGAGTGCTGTGAAGGTACAGAAGGGCTGACCTCCTTATTCTCTTGTATAATCTCTTGTGATTATACTCATTTAGTAGAATATAAGGTAAGCAGGAGAGAACACTCGTCTGTTCTCATGGTGATTACTCTGTTAGAACTATAAAGTTCAAGTACAAATTTGGCTTCTTAATTTTTAGGCTGAGTCCAGGCTAATTAATTATAGCCTTTGGACAAGTCACTTAGCCAACCCAGCCTCCAGTTCTAGGGCTGGAGTGGAATTTGATATCATTCCTACATATTTAAACATTAAATGATCTTTATGAAAATCTAACATGAAGAAAAGTCATTTACTCCAGCTTTTGTCAGTGTATGTTGTCACTTGTTTATTTCTATCCACTTATTTCTTCAGCACATGCTTTATTTTTATTTATTTAAATATTTTTGAGGCTCTCCTATGTGGAGAATGGGGGCACTGTACTTGTGCTGAGGCTCTAACCTTGTCCCTACTGTTTTAGAACTTACATTCTATTGGCAGATGAGGAACCCACTTGTATATAACGTGTCGGGGTGAGAGAAGTGAGCTATTTTAGACAAGGTGGTTAGGGAAGTTAGTTTCCAGTTTCCACGTGGTATCCAATTTATTCGCTCTTGCTTGTTTTTATGATATTTTGATGTCCCCTTGACAGCCTCACGTCATTGCTAACCTCTCCGCTCCCTGGGGTCGCATTTTCCAGCAGACACACCATGAGCACTTATTTAAATGCCTAATCACTGGCAGCGATGCAGCTGTGTTCATCATTGTCCATTCAGATTTGTAGGATGTTCCCATCCCAACATACCTCAGGGTACATTTGCACATCTAATTACAACATTAAAACTAATAATAGCCTGATAAAATACTACTCAGACAAATGTCTAAGCAAACAGCTGGCTGTTTCATTGTGTCCTGAAGGACAGGCACATTCAGACTTTGTTCCCTAACTGGAGGGCCTGAATTCCAATCTGCAAGCCCTCGTTCAGAACACCCTGCTGGGGGAAGGCTTAGGCAGGAAGTATCGAATTCAAAGGGATGTCTTTAGATGAAAGAGCCTGCTCGGAACCAGAGCTTTCTGAAACTGCGCGGAGGGAAAAAGGGGCCTTCTTTCCTTGTAGCCAGATGAGGACTGCAACCAAGTTCAAATTGGACCAAAACACAACGGAGTATTGGTATAAGGTGTTATTCGTGTGCCCACCTTTCTGCAGACCCAGAGAGTTAATATTTAAAATTTCTGAGGTAGGGCGGCTGAGGGGCAATTTAATCACGCTTTTCAGATATTTAAAGGAGTCAAGCTCTCTTTTCCATGAGTGACTGGGTTTATGTTTGTATGAAGAGAGAGGAAATTTGGTTCTATGTATACTGGGACAGTAAAACTTCCTATTAGCAAACCAAGTAAAGGCAGAGTATTTAGGAAATAGAGATCAGTTCTTTCATGGTAAGTTTCAGCGCAGTACCCTGCTACCTTCAGGTGCTAGGGGACTCTTCCTCCAGGGCTGACTGGTGTCCTTTGGCAGGTTCCTTTGACCAGGTGGATTGAAGCTAATGATGAAGCTCCTTTTTGGTTCTTGAAACATTGACTGAAAAATGTAGGCGTCTAGGAAGACTTCCAGATGTTAAGAGTTGTCCCTCATTGGAATGTATTGTTGAGAGAGGTCTTAAAACCTTTTCTTAAAGCTGTTAAAGAACAATTTAAATTTTCATCAGCCTTGACAGATTAGGCATAATACTCCTGAAGGGTAAGAATGGATCAAAATTAATCTCCAAGTGGCTTCTTACCTTCTGATTCTATTATGTGCAATCCTTTTTGGATTCAACAAGTACTTGGGCTCATAGGAACACTGTGCCTGATATTTTTGCATATATTAATTCACTTGAGGTAATGCTCACAAAAACAGGCAAAGTAAATATCACTGTTTCCTTTGTAGATGTAACGAAACCAATGGTCTAAGAGGTGAAGTCACTCATTAAAAACTGCACATCTAGGAGAGGGTGGGGGAAGGACTTAGAACGAGGGCTGTGAACTTGGGTTCTGTCTTACACTTCCATTAATGAGCTCTGAGATCTCAGGTCAATTTCTAGGCCTATATACACCCTTGTTTCTTTATTTGTAGAGCGAAGGGGTTGGGATGAGAAGATTTGGAATAAGTTTCCCACTTCTGTAATGTATGGCCTGGGGGAAAGGAGAGAGATCAATACTTAATGAACAGGTTTTCACAAGCACTCTGAGAGCATCTTGTGTAGAGCAGAGATGTATGTTATATAATAATAAAGATATTACTTCTGGGCTGGGAATTTGGGGTGTGGAAGGCACAAAGAAACTGGCATCTCTCTGTGACCTAACAATCAAATTCTGAGCTTAGTGGAGGAGAATTCTCTTACAGTCATTTCTTGATTTTCCTTTTCTTTTTTTCACATCTACTTTCCTTCCCCAGGCCCCCTAGCATCTATCTCCTTTGAAATTTTCTGAGTTTATGATGGATCCTGAACTATGCTATAGTCAGTTATAGCTATGAATAATTAGGAGGCAAGCAAAGAGAAGATTTCTTTGTTCTTGAGAAATGAGTCTCAGTGTAGAGAAAACTGTCTAGATCTGAGCTCACACACTAGTCACTAGGCAAATATGGCTGTGAAGTAAATGAAGTATGACTAGTCTGAACTAAAATGTGTAGTCTGAACTAAAATGTGCTGTAAATATAAGAGACATATTGCGTCTTGAAGTCTAGTAAGAAAAAAGAACATCGAATGTTTTTTATTTATTTATTTATTTATTTTTTATTTATTTATTTATTTATTTATTTGACAGAGAGAGATCACAAGTAGGCAGAGAGGCAGACAGAGAGAGAGAGGAGGAAACAGGCTCCCTGCTGAGCAGAGAGCCCGATGTGGGACTCGATCCCAGGACCCTGCGATCATGACCTGAGCCGAAGGCAGCGGCTTAACCCACTGAGCCACCCAGGCGCCCCAAGAACATCGAATGTTTTATCAATAACTTTTTAATATTGATTACATGTTACAATGATAGTATTTTGATTATGTTGGGTTAAGTAAGATGTATCATGAAAACAAATTAAATCTGTTTCTTTTCATTTTTTAAAATATCTTTATTTATTTTTTGAGAGAGGGAGACACAGAGGGAGAGAAAGAGCGAGGGACATTTGGGTGGGGGAGAAGGAGAAGGAGGATATTAAGCAGGATTCATGCACAGAGCAGAGCCCAACTTGGATTTCGATCTCGATCTCGACCTCCCAACCCTGAGATCATGACCCGAGACAAAATCAGGAGTCGGACACTTTAATGGACTGAGCCACTCAGGCACCCTGTTCATTTTCATTTTTAAATGTAGCTCCTAGGGGCGCCTGGGTGGCTCAGTGGGTTGGGCCGCTGCCTTCGGCTCGGGTCATGATCCCATGGTCCTGGGATCGAACCCCGCGTCGGGCTCTCTGCTCAGCAGGGAGCCTGCTTCCTCCTCTCTCTCTCTGCCTGCCTCACTGCCTGCTTGTCATCTCTCTCTGTCAAATAAATAAATAAATAATCTTTAAAAATAAAAAATTAAAAAAAAAATAAAATAAATGTAGCTCCTAGAATATTTGGAATTGCATATATAGTTTGCATTTAGAACTTTGATTATATTTTTATATGATAGTACTGGTTGGGATTTTCTCTCTCTCTCTCTTTTTTTTTTTTTAAAGATTTTGTTTATTTATTTGACAGTGGGAGGCACAGTGGGAGACAGAACACAAACAGGGGTAGTGGGAGAGGGAGAAGCAGGCTTCCTGCTGAGCAGGGAGCCTGATGAGGGCGGATTCTAAGACTCTGGGACAATGACCTGAGCCAAAGGCAGACACTTAATGACTGAGCCAAGAGACTGGAGATTCTCAACCACTGAGAATCCTCCTCTACTCACACCAGCCCCCCATCCAGGGTATGTTCAGCAGTATTTAGAGACACTATTGGTTGTCAAAACTGGGCCTGCTGTTTCACGTAGTGAGTGAGTACTGGCCGGAGATGCAGCTAAATGTCTAGTGGTATAAAGGACAGACCCTCTTCCCACCCTCCAGTAAGGATTATCTGATCAAAAATATCAATAGTGCTGGGGTTAAGAACTTCTGGTATAGAGGATTCAGAAAGGAGAAGTAGAAAAAAAAAGATTGGGAACCAAAACTGCTTTTAGGTTAATTTAATTAAAAATATTATAATGAATAAGTACATAGCAGCATTAAAGAAGGATTACTATTGTAGGAAAGAGTAAAGAAATTGGAAATAGAGTGTAAGCAGAAAAGCAACAGGTTTTTAAAATTATTTCAACAAATATTTATTGCATGAATACAAATTGTTTTAGGAAGAAGATGAGGGAAGACTCAATACAGATATACAAACATATACAAATATTGTATTTTGATTGTTTCCAAAACTTCTACAGAGAAAGTAAAGTTAAAGTTATGATTCCTGCCTTTAAAAAGCCTTTATATTAGGGATGCCTGGGTGGCTTAGTCCATTAGGCGTCTGACTCTTGATTTTTGGTCATGATCCCAGGGTCTTGGGACTGAGTCCCGTATTGGGTTCCTGGCTCAGGGGGGAAGGAGCTCTAACTCTGCCTGCCTCACCCCCTGCTTGTGTGTACACACACACACTCTCTCTCTCTGACAAATAAGTAAAACTTAAAAAAAAAAAATAAAAAAGCCTTTAGATTAATAGGGAGTGGCATGAAAAGTACACTCTCTTTAAGGCAGCATATGATGTCGGAAGAGAGATGGGAAAAATAACAACAAGACAAATTATGGGTTTCAAAGGAAAATATACCATGTTTGGTTGGAGAAATCAGGCAAAGCTTCATGGAAAAGGTTCTATTTGAAATGTGCCTTTAGTGGGCAGGATAACCACGGAGGGGTGGAAAGGCATACGCCGCAGAAGGAACAGCACGGTCCACGGCAAGGGGGAAGGGATGCCATATGTTTGGGGGAGTATTCAGTTGTCAGGTTGACTCAGAATCCCAGGTGGAAGCAGTTGGAAATAAGACAAAAAAAAAAAAAAAATGAAAACCCTCAATAGAGGAAACAGGCACAAATGAGAGTGAGATTGTGTCTAACAGATTGGGAAGGTGAAAAAACAGGCAGCTGAGAGAGGCAAATAGAGGTACAATGTATGGGAGTAGGCGATTGACCGGCTGTAGGTGAGGGAGAGGAAGAGTCAAAAATGATCCTGGGGTTTTAAGCTTGGGTGTCTGGGGACTTTGGTTGGAATAGAGGCCAGGAGGTTGGGTTGGATTAACAAGAATGGAAGGATGATGATTTCAGAATCACCTTGCTGAGTTTGAGGTAATGGTACATTCATCAGATGGTGGAGAGATTGAAGACGAGCCCCCCCCCCCCGGAAATCAGATCTGGGGGCTGCGAGAGTAATAAGAACTAGAAAGAGAGATTTTAGAGTCATCGCAAGTAGAGAGATCCCTGAGGTTTTGAGGATGGATACGAGTACTCGAGGAAGGTAGTGTCCAGTGACAAGGACATGACACACTCTTCGGTGGGACTGTCTTGAAGTGATGAAACGAGGAAGAGAAGTCAGTGGAGGACATAAAGGATGAGGCAGAAGACACAGAAGAAGGACGTTGTGTAATTTAGCATCACAGAAGTTAAGAGAAGTTTCAAATGGGGATGTTCCACAGTATTGGACCATACTGACAGAGCATGGAGGACGAGGCTGAAAACACGTTTAGGACTTGGGTTTCACCATCAGAAGGCTGTCAGTAGCCTTCTAGTAATGGGACGGGGGACAGGAAGCAGATGGTATGGAATGAAGGAGGGAGGGGGCACATTGCGTTTGTGGGTCTAGACTGTCCCAGGGCCTCTGCTGGGAGAAAGACACATGCTAGTTTTGTGATATTTTTTCCCCTTGGGTCATTCATGCCTTTGGCAGATTTTCATTGAGCATGTACTCATTCTTTGACCTACCATGGGGAGTGGGAGTAGTATATATAAAGAAATCTCTATAGATGTAATCTCTATAGTCTCCACCTCTGGGCTCAAGAAAACAGAGTGAACAACGTCTTTGCTTGAGGAAAAATGACAGAAGGAAATTTTTAGTAATTAGCCTCTTAAGTCCCAGAACTTTGTAGTTGTCCATATTTCTTCTCTATCAAAGCTCTTGACTGTCTTAGGAGTTGACATCCTAAATAGGAGATCTAATAATAATAAGGTGTCTAATTCTACTTGCCCTTATGCAACTTTGGCTAAGAAGAATGTTTCAGATAAAATTGAAATGATTAGCTGGTGGTGAGAGGGCCGCAGGGGAGCATTTAAAAATAGGTAAACTTACCCCAGCCTGGATTGCCTTTTCCTAGTTAGAAGTAATTGGACTTACTTTTATCTGTTGTTCTCAGGTTTGATGAAAATTGAGACCTGACTGCTTCATTGTACTCGTTATTACTGAGGGGGATATAGGAGATAGCGGAACAGATTTTTATGAATCAGAGAGAGAAAATAATAGTATAGTTCCAAATGGGGAGCTTTTTGCCATTTGGGGGGGAAATATGTGTGTGTGTGTATATACACACACATACATACATATATATAAACAAACTACGTTACATGGCTAATTTTGTGCTTTTCTACATGAACGTCATTTAAGGCAGTGTGAAGAGATGGGTGTTTCTCCATCTGGGCTGGGCAGGGGTGCATCTGAACCTTGTCTTCAGGTTTACAGCTGCGCGTGTGGCTGGCATGTACCTCCTCCCCACAGCAATAATCTTGATGTCTTAAGGAAAGCTTAGAGTAAAACTTCAGGTGAGAGGTTGGTTTCTTTATTATTTTTAATGGGAACCAGCAGATAAAAATGTAAATAATTCACATTTGAAGAGCTTGAATGTCCTAAAGTACAAAACTACAGAAAAATACAAGAATAGAAACACGGGGGCGCCTGGGTGGCTCAGTGGTTAAGCCTCTGCCTTCGGCTCAGGTCATGATCTCAGGGTCCTGGGATCGAGGCCCGCATCGGGCTCTCTGCTCAGCAGGGAGCCTGCTTCCTCCTCTCTCTCTCTCTCTGCCTGCCTCTCTGCCTACTTGTGATTTCTCTCTGTTAAATAAATAAATAAATAAATCTTTAAAAAAAAAAGAATAGAAACACGGTTGCTGCGAGTATAGTCCAGGTTTCAGTCAGCATGACTGGCACATGTCAGTGACTGCTTTTGAAGAGCTTTTATTCTAAAAATAGACAGAAAAGTCAAAGCAACATTATGTGGTTGCCAGAATTTCAGTTTGGTAATCACAATATATCAGATTTAACTCTGGATTTGCTAAGGGTTCGTTATGAGGCCTTGATTGAATTTTATGTGAACCTATTTAATATTTAAGCCCAAGATTCCATGTTTATAAAAATGAGAGTACCAGTGAATCTCGTTATGAGGTCCCCCCATGCGGAAGTCTACAGCGCTATCTTAGGTAATGCAAAAAATAACAATTATGATAATTTGAGAAATCTTTAATCAGTGTTTTTCACAAATGGTATTGGCTAACTAATTTGAAAAATTAGCTTGCAAAGTATGGTACTGTAAAATTTTTAAAGTTCATTTACTTGGACTGTAGTAAACACCCTGGGGATTACTCCCAGAACTCCTCACTCTCTACATTTGGGATATATTGCTTCCTAAACTATTGACATTAAAAACCTGGTATGGAAAAAAAAGGAAGAGGGAGTTATGGCATTTAATCTTCTTGGTAAAAGATGTGAAAGAAGTGGAGAATATTGAATAAAAAGAGTTCTTAACAATTATTCATAAATATCCATCAGGCACGTGAGCTGTATACTCTGTGATACCAGATAATAGGGATATGGGTGATGTTTCCCTTTTCAGCAATCTTTTCCAACAATTTCTATTTATATGAGTGCTGAAAATTGCTGATATAATTACAGCTATCCATTTGATCCAAAATATGCTTGTGAAGAGGCTACTAAAAATACATCTATTTAAAAGTGGTTCCTTTCAAACACAGTTCTTTAACTGGAACGTTGAGTTTGTAGAAGATAATATTTGAAACCTGTGTTTGGTGGGTTGATGTACAGGTACAGACCCCAGTTCTCCCCGGATTCCTAGTGGAAAGGCTGAGAATATGAAGAAATAAGGGGAACATCAGCGTTAACAAGATAAACCAGTAAAGGACACAGTCCCTGTGGCAGAAAGTAAGGGGAATTTTTGCTTGGGGTTCCTCAGTGGATCTGGATTGAAGGGTATTCCAGAGCCCCTTCCCCACACTGGGTTGAGAAAAGAACCAGGTGACCTGAGTGAGCAGGTGTTTAGGAGTGAGGGCAGGTTGGGGGACGACTGGTGAACAGGTGGCCGCAGCATCTTGAGATCGAAATGGCCACTGCTTATCTCCCTGCAGCCATCTTGCCCTCTTCCAATTTCTTTTTCTTACTAGACATACATGTTCCTTCAAGAGGCAGGTCTGTCATGTGATCCAGTTTGGCCTATTTTTAGGATGAAGGCAAAACATGTGGAACATGATCTCTCCGGCCATCCAGGCTCATGGCCACCATGCTTTGTGCTGCAGCCACACTGACCTCTTCGGTTCACTGGCCCTGGGTCTTTGCACTGACCCTTAACTAGTTCCATTGCTTCAACATCATTTTTGCTCCTCTTTCCTAGTCCATTGCTAATCATCCTTCAGGACTTCTCCATTGTTATTCCTTTTTTTTTTTTTTTAAAGATTTTTATTTTATTAATTTGACAGAGAGAGAGAGGGAGATCACAAGTAGGCAGAGAGGCAGGCAGAGAGAGAGGACGGAAAGATGGCTCCCTGCTGAGCAGAGAACCCTGATGCAGGGCTTCATCCCAGGACCCTGAGATCATGACCTGAGCCGAAGGCAGAGACTTAACCCACTGAGCCAGTCAGTTGCCCCTCTGTTGTTATTCCTTAGGGATCACGAAAGATCTATGCTCTCATGGCACTTTGTGATTCTAATTGTAGAGTCATTTTCATAATCATGTAGTATTTGCCCCATTAGACTATGAGCTCCATGAGGCTGCGGGAGGTATCTGGTTTCATACACCATTGCATCTCTGGTGTTTAGCTCAGCACTTAGCAGCACGTGTTATTCAGTAAGTATTTATGGAATGAACGAATGGATGGTTGGATTGGTTGATTGATTTCTGCAGCTTTCCAGGATACCCCTGTCCTTTGCTCCTTACACAGAGCAAAGGACCAGGCATGTTGATATAAAAGCTTTTCTGGTTTCTGTTGGTGTGGCTGACATATCAGGCAGTAGTTTTAGAAAATGGGGTGTTTCCTACGGAATAAAATCCATACTGTAGGTCCAGAGATGTTTACTTTACTGTCCCTTTGCAGGGATTGCTGCATGTTCTTACTGACAAAACACTGTCTTCTTCCTCCTTCACCTGTTCCAGACCATTTTCCTTCAATCCAGACAAAGATGTATCTCTAAGAAAGATATGAGTGGGAATCCATAACAAATTTTGTCAGAACTAATAGAAGATGATTTTATCAGAAAATGAGGTCTCTCATGGATTCTCTTAAGAGATTATTATTTCTGGGGTGCCTGGGTGGCTTAGTGGGTTAAGCCTCTGCCTTCAGGGTGCCTGGGTGGCTTAGTGGGTTAAGCCTCTGCCTTCAGCTCAGCTCATGATCTCAGGGTCCTGGGATCGAGCCCCACATCAGGCTCTCTGCTCAGCAGGGAGCCTACTCCCCCCCCACCCCCCGTCTGCCTGCCTCTCTGCCTACTTGTGATAGCTGTGTCAAATAAATAAAATCTTTAAAAAAGAGATTATTGTGGGGTGCCTGGGTGGCTCAGTGGGTTGAGCCGCTGCCTTCGGCTCGGGTCATGATCTCAGGGTCCTGGGATCGAGTCCCACATCGGGCTCTCTGCTCAGCAGGGAGTCTGCTTCCTCCTCTCTCTCTCTCTGCCTGCCTCTCTGCCTACTTGTGATCTCTCTCTGTCAAATAAATAAATAAAATCTTTAAAAAAAAAAAAAAGAGATTATTGTTTCTGTTATTCAAAAGAAAGTAATTGCTGTTTTCCTTAGGCTGCAGAGGAATTATTTTCTCTGTAACAGATTGACCATGAGATATGAGACAATCTTAGAAAATATATTTTTTGCCTCAGCAACACTTGAGAGGATGCGACATGTGCGAAATGACCGCTCAGCGGGCTGTCAGGTAAAGGAAGAAGAGGCAGGGTTACACAGAGTTGCAAGATGTAAAAGCCAGTCTCAATGGAAATAATGACAAGAGCTAGCATTTACTGAGCACTTGCTAGGGGCCAGGCATTGGTCTAAGGGCCTACATGTTATATCTCATTTAATCCTTGCAACAGCCCTATGACTGATATGCAGTTATTAAGCCCACCTGGAAAACCTTTGTACGGGAATCAGTAGGAATATCACAAGCAGCGAGGTAGAAAACAACCTTGAGAAAAAATTGTCAGACATAAGGGGGAAGGGACGGAAATACAGAATGTGAGAAGCGTAGGGACATCTGCAGTCGCTTTTTATGGTGTTCGCCTTGGTTGATGAGAGTAGGGATGGGTTGTTGTTTTTTTCCCCTCCCTTATACTTTTCAGTATTTTTTTTAAAGCAGGAACTTTAAAAAAGACACTGTTCTTTTAACACAGAGCAGAGTTGGCAGAACGCATCTAAGGCTTTCAATAAATAAACTTAAGTAATTCAATGAAAATTAAATGTCATTCGAGGCAGTGTTGAGGGAGTTAAGCAAGAGTGAAGCAGCCCAGGTAGGAAGTGAACGTCCTAACTGGGGAGGGAAACCAGAGATTCCTCCTGCCAAGGTTGCACCGTGAGTGTGGCTCTCGTTCTCCCAACTGAACAAACAAGGAAAAGCCCAGCGCTGGCTAGTTAAGAGTATTTTGAGAATTCAGATTAGAGTGCTGAGAAAGCACTGCTGCACATGATAATTAGAAGCTGGTTAATAATTTATGTCTGCAATTTTAATAATTTATTTATTTTTAAAAATAGAATGTGCATAATTGCCTGGATTATATTCCTTCACTTACCCACACCTGGGGTAGAAACCTCCCCCACTGACCCTTGTCATCATGACCCATGATACCACCTGGTGGCAGGTGTAGAAATTGCAAAGTAAAGCCCTGGGGGAACTTAAAGCTGGGAGGGGCTGGCCTTAGAAATGCAAACCCATGAAGTGAACCTAAAGGTGAGGGAAGTGCTAGGACTGTCTTTGTAATGTGCATTTATTTGTTTCTGTCCCATATTTCTGTGGAAATAGGAGGCTAAAGTGTAAGCTTGCCTGAAAGAAAAAATAATTATAACAAATAGATATGGGATTTAGAATTCCTTATTTTCTGTTTCTCTTAGTAGTCTTCTGTTTTTTGATTTTAAGAACTTTCTTTTCTGCAGGCCCTGTGATGGCTCTTTTCACATATTGTTATAGAGGGGATTTTTTCTTTCTACTAGTCAAGTAGAGATGGGCTCTATTGCAATTAAGCACATGCGAATCTATCAGAAATTGACATCAGTTCTCAACTACACCTTTTGGAGGAATACCCTGGACTAAATTTAATAAAAAAACTGGCAGTGAGAATGTCATGATGGCTTCAAATTGAAATGAGTTTATGAATAGTCTTGGTAGGAGAACCACTGGCTAAAAATAATTATGACAAACATTATTCTAAAGAACTGTTGATTAAAATACATGTGTAGCAATTAATCATTTTTTTATTATCTCAGGAATGACGTAAAATTAAATGTGGAAGAGTAGCCATTTGTATTTCTGATCTTATGTAAGTTTCTAAGAGATATAGAGTTCCACAGATTCGAAGGTGTACATGTATCCCGATGTTCATAGCAGCATTATCAACAATAGCCAAACTGTGGAGAGATCCCAAATGACCATGACTAACGAATGAATAAAGAAGAGGTGGTATGCACACAACACCCACCCCTTACACTCCCCCACACTAGAATATTACTCAGTCATCAAAAAGAATGAAATCTTGTCATTTGCAACGACATGGATGGAGCTAGAGTGTATTATGCTAAGTGAGATAAAGCAGTCAGAGAAAGACAAATAGCATATGATTTCACTCATGTGTGGAATTTAAGAAACAAAACAGATGAATGTAGGGGAAGGGAGGGAATAAAAAAAGGAAAGAGAGAAACCGTGAAAGACTCTTAATGATACAGAGCAGACTGAGGGTTGCTGGAGGGAGGTGGGCAGGGGATGGACTAGATGGGTGATGGGTATTAAAGAGGGCAGTTGTTGTGATGAATCACTGAATTCTACTCCTGAAAGCAATATTATAATGTATGTTAATTAACTAAAATTTGAATAAAAATTAAAAAGGCGATATAGAGATTTTAAAAAATTCCATATGTGGTGTGATCAGGGTTATAATACTTCTCTGCGATTTATAATTTAGAGTTTGCATTTAGAACACAAAGTAAATAAAGCAGTGAGCTTTTCTCTGTAATGGTTGTTTTCTTATAAAGGCAGCCCCTGACCTAGGGATAAGTCTTGTGTCAGCCGAAGGATCTCTAGGAGCGGTGCCCCGGTGCCCCAGTACGTCCTGTTTCAGATACATTGCTTCTGCCAGGACTTCCTCCCTTACTCCTTCACTTTCCCTTTATTGTTCTGGGTTAAAACACTCTTCTTTGTCTTCCCCAGTTGTTTTATTGCTTTCCCCTTCTAGTGTCTAGGCTGTAAGTCTGTCTTTCTTCCATCTATTCTTTCTTGTGTTTGACCCAATGTTGCCCCAGCCAGAATTCCTTTGAGACAGTTTCCTCCTTAGAAATGTGCATGACTCTTCAGTTCTTCAGGCCATCATGGCCACATTCTTTGTATTTCATCTTTCTCTAGAATCATGGCAAGTAAAAAAAAAAGGGGGGGGGCAGTGATGAGGGATTATTTAGAAAGGACCCACAGATCTCCAAATGTGGATATTCTCAAAAGGGCCACTTGCTTGCTTCAGGGACCCTAGAGTTGGGAAATGTTGTGAAGCTTGTTGCCAGCTTTGATTGGAAGGTGCTGGTATTAACAATGGGAAGGGAAGCAGGGGAGCTAATCTATTGAAGGAAGGAATTGGGGGAGAAGGAGGGAGGGAAGGGAAAAAGAGAAAAAATTAAAGAAATGAAAGTAAAGGAAAAGGGGAGAAAAGGCAGAAGAGGGATCTAGCCTTTGGGACCCCATGGAGACATACTAGTAGGAGACACCTTTTCTCTGGTGGATCTCTGTTCTTACCCTCTACACCTAGGCCCCCATGGATGGGAGGCTGAAAGGGAGGGAGGGAGGAAAGGATGAAGGCAGAAGTGCAAGATTCCTCCACCTTAGATTACTTCTCCCCGGACTGAGCTATAGATTCAATGGAATTTCAATCAAAATCCTAGTAGACAGTTTTGGGGTTTTTTTTTGACAGTTTTTAAAATAGAAATTGAAAAACTGATTCTGAAATCCCTTTGGAAATGCATAGGACTTAGTATAGCCCCAAACAATCAAAAATAAAAAAGAATAAGGTTATATGATTAGTTAACTGATTTTAGCATTTATCATAATGCTACGGTAATTAAGGCAGTGTGGTATTGATATCAAGTTAGATGGATAAATCAGTGGAAGAGAATGGAGCATCCAGAAATAGATCTACACATATATGGGCAGCTTCTTTTTGATGAAGATGCAAAGGCAATTATGTATAGAAAGGAGAGTCTTCAACAAATGATGCAGAAAAAAATTGGATATCTACATGTAAAATAATGCGCTTCAGTCCATACCTTATATAATATTAAAAAAAGGCAGCTCAAAGTGTGTCATAGTCCTAAATGCAAACCTAAAACTATAATACTTCTGTAAGAAAACACAGGAGAAATTATTTATGACTTCAGTTTAGATAAAAATTTCTTAGATACATCACCAAAAGCACAATCCAAAAACAAGTTGGTAAAATGAACTTTATGTAAAATGTCTGCTCTTGAAAGACATCATTAATAAATGAAAAGACTGGGGGAAATATTTGTGAGGCATATGTCTGATCTTGTATCTAGAATATACAGAACTTCCAAAGCTCAATAATAAGAAAACAATCCAATTTTTTAAAATATCGGCAAAAAATTTGAACAGAAACCTAAGGAAGATAAATGGATTGCAGTTAAGCACATACAAAGATGCTCAACATAATCACTAGAGAAATGCAAACTAAACCCACAGGGATTTATTCATATCCACCTATTAGAAATGAGAAGACTGACCATACCAAGTGGTGCCAAGGGAGAAAAGGAGTTGGAACCCTCATATACTTCTGATGAGAATGCAAAATGGTACAATCACTGTGGAAAGCAGTTGGGCAGTTTCTTAAAAAGTTAAAATTTCACCTACCAAATCAAGCCATTCTACCCCTAGGTGCTTGTATAAGAGAAATAAAAACGTGTATAGGCATACCTTGTCTTCTTGCGTTTCATTTTATTGTACTTTCCAGATACTGCCTTTTTTACAAATTGAAGGTTTCTGTCAACCCTGTATTGAGCAAGCCTATGGGCATCATTTTTTCAAACAGCATTTGCTTACTTCATGTCTCTGTGTCACATTTTTGTAATTTTCTCAATATTACAGACTTCTTAATTATTATTACATTTATTATATTGATCTGTGATCAGTGAACTTTGGTGTTACTATTGTCCTTGTCTTGGGGGCACCACATACCATGCCCATGTAAGATGGTAAATGTAGTTGATATATGTTTGCATGTGTTCTAACTACACCACTGATTGGCCATTTTCCCATCTGTCTCTCTCTCCTTGGGCTTCCCTATTCCTGAGACACAACATTATTAAAATTACGCCAGGTGATATAACCTTACAATGGCCTCTAAGTGTTCAGGTGAAAAGAAGAGTTGCATGTCTCTCACTTTTTTTTTTTTTAAGATTTTATTTATTTATTTGATAGAAAGAGATCACAATAGGCAGAGAGGCAGGCAGAGAGAGAGGAGGAAGCAGGCTCCCCGCCGAGCAGAGAGCCCAGTGTGGGGCTGGATCCCGGAACTCCAGGATCATGACCTGAGCTGAAAGCAGAGGTTTTAACCCATTGAGCCACCCAGATGCCCCAGTCTCTCACTTTCAATAAAAAAACTAGAAATGAGTCAGCTTAGTGAAGAAGGATGTTGAAAGGCTGGGTCTCTTGTGCTGAAGAGGTGGCCAAGTTGTGAATGAAAAGGACAAGATCCCGAAGGAAATTAGAAGTGCCACTCCAGTGGACACATGAGTGGTAAGAAAGCAAAACAGCCTTATTGACCATTTGGAGAAAGTTTGAATAGTCTGAATCAAAGATCAATCTAGCCACAACACTTCTTTAAGCCAAAGCTTTGTCTAGATCAAAGCTTTATCTCTTCACTTCAGTGAAGGCTGAAAAAGATGAGAAAGCTGCAGAAGAAAAGTTAGAAGGTAGCAGAGGTTGGTTCAAGAGGTTTAAGGAAAGAAACCATTTATTTAACACTGGAGAGGAAGGTGAAGCAGCTAGGGCTGCCGCAGAAGCTGCAGCAAGTTATCTAGAAGCTCTGGATCATTTATGAAGGTGGCTACACCAAACAACAGATTTTCAGTGTAGATGAAACAGCCTTCTATTGGAAAGAGATTCCAGGTAGGACCTTAATTAGAGATGGGGATGTCAATGCCTGGATTTAATGCTTCAAAGGGTTAGGGGCTAATGCAGCTGGTGACTTTCAGTTGAAGCCAGTGCTCACCTACCATTCTGGAAATTCCAAGGTCCTGAAGAATTATGCTAAATCTACTCTGCCTGTGCTCGATAAACAAGACAACAAAATCCAGATGACACATCTGTTTACAACATGTTTTACTGAATATTTTAAGCCCACTTTTGAGACCCATTGTTTAGAAAAAAGATTCTTTTCAAAAGATCACTCTTAAGTGACAGTGTGCCTGGTCAACCAACAGCTCTGATGGAGATGTAAAATGAAGTTAATGTTGTTTTCATGCCTGCTAACACAAAATCCATTCGGTGGCTTATGGATCAAGGGAGAATTCAACTTTCAAGTTTCACAATTTAAGAAATACCTTCCATAAGGCTGTAGCTGCCATAGGTAGCAGTTCCTCTGGTGGATCTGGGCAAAGTAAATAAAAAAGCTTCTGGAAAAGATTCACTGCTCTAGATGCTACTAACATTCATGATTCATGGGAAGAGGTCAAAATATCCACAGTAACAGGAATTTGGAAGAAGTTGAGTACAACCTTCCATGTTTGACTTTGAGGGGTTCAAGACTTCAGTGGTGGAAGTAACTGCAGATGTGGTGTGAAAAGCAAGAGAACTAGAATTAGTAGTGGAGCCTGAAAATGGAACCGACTTGCTGCCCACTTGTCATAAAACTTGAATGGATGAGGAATTGCTTCTTATGGATGAGCAAAGAAAGTGCTTTCTTGAGATGATATCTACTCTGGCTGATTATACTGTGAGGATTGTTGAAATGACAACGGAAGATTTAGAACGTTATATATATTTAGTTGATAAAACAGTGGCAGGGTTTGAGAGGATGACTGCAATTAAAAAAACAAAATCTGTAGTGGGTAAAATACTATCAGGTTGGAAGGAATCTTCAACATGTGCAGCAGACTTCACTGTGGTTTTATTTTAAGAAGTTGCCACAGTGGGGGCACCTGGGTGGTCCAGTCATTGAGTGATTGCCTCTTGGTTTCAGCTCAGGTCATGATTTTGGGTCGTGATCTTGGGAGGTGAAATCAAGCCATGTAGGGCTTGAGCTCAGCAGAGTCAGCTGGAAATTCTCTCCCACTCTTTCTCCCTTTGCCTTTGCTCCTCCCCTCACTTGTGCTTTTCTCTCTCTCTCTCTGTCAAATACATAAAATCTTTCAAAAAAGAAAGAAAGAAAGAAAGAAACTACCATATCTACCCCAAGTTTAAGCAACCACCACCCTGGTCAGTCAGCAGTCATCAACACTGCAACACTGAAGCAAGACCCTCCTCCAATGGAAAGCTCAAAGCATTGTTGGTTAGTATGTTTTAGCAATAAAGAAATTTTAAATTAATGTATGTACATTGTTTTTTAGATCTAATGCTGTTATGTGCTTATAAACTATACAGTACAGTGTAAACAACTTTTAGATGCACAGGGAAACCAAAAACTTCCTTTGATTAACTTTATTGTGATATTCTGTAGATCGATGAAGTAGGGCTATACATTCAAAGACTTGTACATGAATCTTCACGTCAGCTTTATTTAGAGTAGTCCAGATGGCAAACTACTGGAATATTTATCAACACATGAATGGATAAACTGTGGTAAATCCATACAAGAAAGACTACTCAGCAACAAAAAAGGAATACACTCTTGATACGCGCTACAATATGGATGAATTTCAAAATAATTAATGTTGAATAAAAGAAGCCAGGCATCCCTGCTCCTTTGCCCCCAGGTGGTATATAATGTGTGATGTCATTTGTATAAATGTAAAAAAAAAAAAAAAGTGCAAGCAGATCGTTGTCTGCACAGGGACAGATCAAGTGGGAGGAAGACAGGGTCAAGTGGGAAGAAGGCACTAACAAAAACGTTTTGAGGAAAATTTTAGAGGTGACATTATTATGACTGTGGTAAGGATTTCTTGGATATATAAATAAGTCAAAACATATCAGATTGTGTTATATGCGGCATATTGTATTTCAGTTAAACTTTAGAAAAGTTGATAAAAAAAGAAAAGAATTCTCTTAAGTTTAATCCACTAATGTGGGTTTATACTTAATGGTGTAAGTGTGTTCTTAGGTTGATGCTTTCTGGCAGCTGAAGTTGACAGTTCCTTTAGTGTTAGTGATATATAAATGTTTTTAGATTTTAAATGTTATGCACAACCTCAAAATGACAAACGTTGAAGGACCAAAATTTCATGAGAGAAACTGAAATAAAGCAACATTAATCATTTATTAAATCAAAGCTTTCTCCATATAACATTATAGGAAGCACAATGTAGTCATTTCTCAGGTATTTCTCTATTACGTTCCTTATATTCATTTTATACACAAGGTGCAAAAAAACCCAAGTCACTCCCCTCACCCCCCCCCCCCCAAAAAAAAAAGCTGAGCTAGAGGGATTCATCACCACTAGAGGGTTGCAAAGATGAGATTTAGGCACATAACAAAGTAAGCAACATTAAAGGAAGATTTTCACTGAGATTTAGAGTAGAGTGGTTGACATTCACTTCCTGTAATTCTTACCTCTTCAGGTATTGATTCAGAGACCAGATGTCTTCTGCAGAAAATCATAACACTTTCTCATGTTTCAGGTCTTTACATTAATCTTCCATGCATATATATTTTATCATGAACCACTTGTCTTTAATAATTATAGCTGAAGATTAGAAGAGAATTTAATTCTACATTTATTTTCCTTTTTAATATATTTACCCAAGAACTAATTTGAAAATTGCTCATGCCGTTGCTGGCTTAGTCATCCTCATTGGAAATGGCCACGGTGCTATTCATTAATATGAGCACTTTTGCAGACATTACTTCTCCAGATGTGAAGATTTGCCTTCTTTGATCCACGTAAAGCTTGGACGTTGAAGGTACTTTCTGGAGAAGCGCCTACATTTTCGATTGCCCTTATTTTGGGTGGCTTTACCATGATCACGTTTCATGTTGTACATCGTGAATGCATCTCCCTTCCTTTCTTTGTATTTCATTCTCTACTATTACAGCTCTCTGTCCTCGAGGTCGGGGAGGTGTGTGTGGAGCTGTTGTGTGCTCATCCCAGGCTCTGAGGCAAGGTGGCCAAGAGGGGAGAGTCTGTATTCACAGCTAGTCATTGCTTAGGGTCTCCTGAGGTGCCGACTATGGCTGGTCCTGTTGCACGACAGTTAAGCAGATTCCTGACTCACCTGCTTCTCCTGATGGGGAGAGAGACAGAGAGTCAGAGAGACATATGTAGGCATGCTAGCTGCGGGCAAAATTGTGAAATAGAAAGTTTGCCTTTTGTACCTGAACCATCATTTTTGAAATCATTTCTGTGTCCCCAACTCAGGGCCCCTTTTACTTCTTTTCAGGCTCACAGGCTTTGTTGTCCTTATAATACCTGCTTTTAGGGGAAAAATCCTATCGTCAACTCCATTCCATATGAATTTAAGTCAACTTTCTCTTGAAGTCTTTGCACTGTAAACTTTATCTGTGAGTGTGAGGTGCAGGTTTTGCTCCCCTGAGGAGCATTCAGGCTTTGGGGAAGAAAGAGAGAAGGAGGTTTGGGGAAGGGACAGCTTGCTTGGTGCACCTGAAATTGGCTATGGGTCAGTTTCATGGGTTTTCCAGGTGTTTTTAGTCACACATCCCTTTCTACCGAAGCTTAGTATAACTTGGTTTTTAAAATGGAAGCTCACTAGCCATAAGAAAGAACAAAATCTTGCCATTCGCAACAACATGGATAGATCTAGGGGATATAATGCTAAGTGAAAATAAGTCAGATTATGACAAATACCACACGATTTTACTCATATGTGGAATTTAAGAAACAAAACAAATGAACAAAGAACTAAAGAGACAACCCCCCAAATAGACTCTTAACTCTAGAGAGCAAACACATGGTTTGCAGAGGGGAGGTGGGTGGGGACAAGGGGGAAAGAGGTGAAGGAGATTAAGGGTACCAGTAGAGAATTGTTGAATCGCCATCTTGTACACCTGAAACTAATGTAAAACTGTATGTTAGGGATACTGGAATTGAAAAAAACATAGAGCTGACTGGCGGAGCCAGAAATGGAAGCTTGGGAGGCAACAGATTCACCCTCCCCTATTCCTGGGGGTTGCCCTGAGGCTCTTCTGTGGGTCCTCCCAGAGTTCACTGGATCATCATATAAAAAGCAACTATGAGCTTCTAGCTTCTGCCTGTCGTGTAGAAACCTGACCTGAGAAGTGACATCCCAAATTATAACCTTTCTTGAGCCCATTGGAGATCTGAGGTTGCAGGTCAACAACTAGTGTAAAATCCAAGGACAAGCAGGTATGTCCTAGGAGAGACTGGGCGCAGACTTTGGCTTATCTGTTACAGAACCCAGGAAGGAAGAAGGCCCGTCTGCCACGGGAAGCAGGTAAACCAAATTCAGCTATAGCTGTTGAATTTTGAGAAGCTGAACTGTGACAATAGGGAGCCCATGGAAGTCTTAGACACTAGGGGAGTTGACAGCCCTTTGAAGGCTTTCCTCCACAGGCCTTCCTGGTGCTCATAGGAAAACCTTTGAAGACAGAGCAGGACGCCTGAGATATCTCTTGGTGGTGTGTAGCCCTGGAGGATGAGAGGAAACTGTCTTGGGCCAAAGACTTAGAAGGGGACCTTGCACCGCTGGAAGAGGATCAGAATCACTGAGAAAGCCCACCCCTGAGACGCAGGGACAGGGGGCTTTTTTAACCTGGAGGTTGCACAGGACAACAGAGAACACCTACCTCACCAAGCATGCCTTAGCCGAGTTCAGACCCTGATGGTCTACTTATACCATGTTCCCGGGGTCTATCATAGCAGACCACCTTAAAGTGTAACAGCCTAACACAGGAGCAATTTATTATCTCTCAGAATTCTGCAACCCAGGCATTCTGAGCAGTTCTTCTGCTCCGTGTGGGGTCTGCTGGCCCTGAAATAGCCACAGTGGCTTCCCCATTCATAAGCTGACCCCTCTGTGGGGTTGCTGAAACTTCTGCAGTTGGTCTGGGCATGCACTCTCCCCCTGCCTTTGTCTTTGGCTTTCTTGGTTGCTGTTTGCAAGAGCAAAGCAGCAGAAGGGCCTAGCCTCCTGAAGGCTAGACCTGGAGCGGACACCATGGGACTTCCAGTGCATTCTGGTGAGGGCAAGTTAGGGGGGCAGCCTAGATTCAGGGGAAAGACAGGCCCCCTCTTGATGGATAGAGCAGTATGCAGAGGTGGGGAGGGAAAGAATTGATGGCAGCCAGCTCTGTAGATTATACACTATCCTAAATTTGCCATTTTTTTGTGCCTGCCTCCATCTTTGGTTTTCTTGTTCCCTTCTTTCTATTAATATTCTCTTCCCAGATCTCCACTCATTAAAGTATACCCCATTCTTTAAGGCCCAATCTAAATTTCACTACCTTCTCAAAAAGCCTGATCATATAATCTATCAAGCAAATTGGGGCACCTTGGAGAGGAAGAGACACTAAAAGGAGAGCAGGCATAAACTGGGATTATGCCTGGCAGATTGGGACGTACAGTAACTATTCATGAGCCTCTCCTTTAATTTTCCATTCATGAATGATCTTTCCCTTCTGATGAACTAGTTTGTATCTCTGATGGGATACATTTCATTCTTCCTGGTATTTTGAGGCAAGTAAGTATCAGTGCTTTCTTAAATTGTAAATTCCTAGAACATGGATTCACTGTCTTATTTATTTGTCTTTCCCAGAGCATTTGGCACGGTGCTGCGCGTATAGGGAGTACTTGGTTGTGAACTGAAGAGAGCGGGAGACAGAAAAATAGCCACACTGATGTTCACAGGTCCCTAAAAATGTCTTACAGAATTGAGTAGCCACTATCAGATCTAAGTTCTAGGAATTCTACCCTCTTCACTAACCTTGCATATGACCCTGGGTGAGGGGGTTAAATATCTAGGTATCTATATTTTTCTTCTCAGAAGTGAGGGAAATCACACCTGTGCTATATACCTTCTGGGTGTATTGTGAGGGCAAAGGGAAGGCTGTATGCAAGAGCACTTTGAAGGACTCTGGGAAAGTGCCTGCATAGATACAAGGCGATACTCTTACTCCAGTCCGTTTGTTTGTTTCCCGTTGAGAGGTGCAGAGAACCTCTTCCTCAGTTGTTGAGTTGTTCTTTCCAGTGGAAGTTTGATTATTAACTATGGTTAAAATAAGGTGAAAGGGAGCAAAAGGCAGGTTGGGGTCACCAATACAAGTCTTAGCCTGGCCATTCCGTCTGCTGTTGTGCATGTGAGCAAGCCACTCAGCTTCTTTGAGTCTCTTCCAGATATTTAAAATGAAATAATACCTATTCTGTCCACGTATGTGAAAATCTTCCTGAAATTAAGTGTAAATAAAGGATCAGAGTACTAGAGATTGTTTCAGAATACTCCTTTATTTTATGGCTTGCTGCCTTATGTTTGATTATCTATTTATCTATCTCTATATCGATGTATCTATCGCTATCATTCTGTCTTTCTAAGCTAGTTCTCTAGCTTTCGTTCTGTATCTATCTATCCATCCATCCATCTTTCCATCTATCCAACCATCCATCCATCCATCCTTCCTTATGTGTGTATCTGTGAATTTGGGATTATCAGATATTTGGAACTTTTGAGTGTCTTACATGCTTTAATATCTGAAGTACTTGGAATTTCTTCTATCTTCTTTAGAGAAAGGAACTATTTTAACCTAATTTCTTACATTTATACAACGCAAACTGGAGCAAAGTGTTAATTTCCTCTCTCTTTCAAGGGATAGTCTCATGTGCATCTTAAACAAACATACAGACAATTAAAACTACTGTGGGTACAAGTTGGGCAGAGGACCTTAGACCTCCTGGCAACCCAGAACTACTTGGTTCCAGGATTAAGGAATAAAGTCTCGTGCCCTTAAATCCTCACTGAGGCCTCCTGAGAGGCCCCCAGCAATAGATGATGCAGCAGTGGTGCTGGTGGTGAGGGCAGTGGTGAGCCACAGCTGGGATTCTTGGTGGCCGGAACTCACTGTAAATAACAATCGGGGTCACTTCTATTTCATGCCCTGTTCCGACAGAACTTTGTTGTTGCATCTCATGTGGGGATGATAATTACTTCTGAGGCCCAGCAGTGAATTTTCCAGTTTTTATGCTAATGGTGGTATTGTCAGTGGCTAAGATCGCCCGAAGGTTAGATCATGATCCCTTCAGTAGAAATCCAAGGCAAATTGCTCTCTGACCATCACAGCTTGGTTGAAGCCCTTAAGCCAGGTTATTGCCCCGCAGTGTTCACGGAGGCTCATGTGTTTCCCTCCTTGCCCAGCTTTGGGTATTTGATGTTCTTGCCAAGCCGTGCATTCTCCCTCTGTCTTCCTTCCGTCTCTGCATTTCAGATGCCCAACATGGAATATCTGTCAAGAAGTCTTTCTAGAGTGATTCTCGAAAGCTCTTCAGACTTCCTGAATTATAGGAATTCACCAGGTTCCAGTTATTTAAAAAAAAAAAAAAAAAAAAAAAAAAGAAAGAAAAGAATTCACCAGGCTCAAGGTATTGTGAAGATGCTGGTTTATCTGCTATAAGCAGGATTTATGTTGAGGCAACTCTGAAGCTTTCTGTTTTATTTGACTCCGAGTCAAGAGAAGCCCTCTTGGGGACAGTGAAATATGCTCTGGCACATTTCTCCTTAGCACTTGGTTATGTCTCAGCGTGAAAGAGCCCCCGAAGCTTGCTGAGACTTTATCTAGCAAAGATTGCAATTTCCCAAGTCCCTATAAAGTCATTGTGGTTGATATGACGTCTGAGATAATACACATCTTAAAATGTTGGAGCATATAGGTTTATACATTTCTTGATCAGTGTAGAACTCTCTAGTTAGACCAATTACTGATGGGTATGTGTGCGCGTTTTCCTAGCTTTTTTGTCTCTCCTAGGTAATAGGACCGGTAACTTTTGTGAAGTTCTAGCACCTTAGAAGGTGCTCTTTTGCTAATGCTCTGGATTCCCTTTTTCCCATTCTTATTTAATTAGTCATGAGGAGGGGTGAGTTTTTCCCATTTATTTATTTATTTATTTATTTATTCATACTTAAAATTTTAATCATTTTGAAAGGGAATCTTTCTTGAATATATGAAGTACTTTTCAACTTTTAAAATAAAAAACAGTGAATGTAATTTGGTGATTTTTTTTTTTTTTTGGATGACCCAGTCATTAATTACTGACTATAGCTTTTCTCAAATTGGTGTCAGCAGAAAAGTTATCTACTGCATATTAGTAGGTATCTTAGAAAAACAATTCTCTGTGATCAGATAAATTGGGTAAGTACTGGGTAAACAAAATAAGTCATTTTCTTTTCTTTTCTTTTTTCCAAGAGTACTCAGAGCCCTTAGCACTTTCTCATGTATTTTAAGTCTCCAAGGGGAGTAGTAGAATGGAGCTTTTCTCAATTACAGTGGACCAGAAAACCTCATATGTGTTACATTTGTTTTAGTTCCTGGAGAAAATCTTTAGAACTTCTGGGGAAAAGTGCTGTTTGGTGTGATAGCCTCTAAATAGGGCTGTCAATATATATGGGATTATTTGACTCTAACATCGAATGGCCCCAGACTGCTGCTGAATTTTTATGTTTCCTTTTAAAAGACATTTATGTGCATTCTTATTTTTTACTGTTTTCGGGTATCACTATGAGTGTTTTGACTTCCCCTAACTGCCTAACACTCTCTACTCATCCCACATCAGTTGAAATCTGGGTGTCCATATAATTGGTCATTGAAATCAGGATACGTTTGGAAGGGAGAGTGAACTCTCAATAACTATAAATTATAAGGCAAAACAGACTGTTATGGCTCACACAAAATCCAGTACAAACTAATTTAATTCAGCAATAGAGGGGTTTAATGGCTCATGTACCTGAAAACCTCAGAGCCTTGAGCTGGTCTCTGATGTGGCTTGATCAGAGATGTGGCTTCATTAGCCTGATTCATGTGTGAGGTTTGTCCTCAGGCTGGCCTGTGTCATGGTGTAAAATAATTGCAGTATCTTAAGGTTTTGCATTTTGTCATTTGCAAATGATGCTGTTTGCCAACAGAGTAGAAGAACCTCTTTCCTGAGAATTGTTAGTAGAAAGTCTGAGCTTTGCACTGACTGGTCAAACTCCTGAACCAGCCCCCAAGGAATTTGAACAACTTATTGGTTGAGATATGAGGCAGCGATCAGGGTGAAAAGGAGATGGGAATACTCTGATATTACCATGGTAATCAGAGAATATTCCAGGAGGAGGGACTCAATCCCACCCAGGCAGAGATCAGAGTGGATGCTGGGGAGATAGCTGTGTTGTCTACTCCACATCCCTTTTTATTGGTTTCCTCCACTCTGTGAGAGGTTTGGCAACAAGCTATCTATGTTTATGAGAATCCCTGTGAGTTAAGAAGGGCTCAAAGGTCCCTCTGTAGTAACTGTGCATGAACACTGGGTTTGTCACATCTGTTTGGGCTCTTCAGAGATGTTTTGGCTCCCTTCTTCATTCTCAGTTGTGTTCCGGGTAGATGAGGTCAAGTAAATGAATAGATGGAGTGATTAAGAAGGATTTGGGCAATAAAATTATGCAGAAAATATTAAGAAAGACATCTCCTGATCAGATTGTTTTTGGCCATTTTATGACCAAGTAATATATGTTCATCATTAAAAATATAGAAAAATAGATAAGCTATTGAACATAATAAGGAGTATTTGTAATCCCATTGTTTTGACTTCAAAACCAGATTAGTTTTTGACCTCCTTCTGAAATAAAAGTGGCCTGTTTTTATACAGGCACTTGTATATGGAAATGGAAAGTCTGTTCTGTCTTTGAACGTCAGAAAAAAGCAGTATTTATTCTGCTCCGTACCTGCTATTTTCTTTTCCCAACAAATGTTACCCAAATTACGCGATGTAGTAATTTATAGTATTTCCTAATACTTTAGCTATCTGTTTTCCTTTCTGTGAAAAGTAGATTGAAAAATAATACTTCTCTCACAAAGGTGAAAACGTTTCTCTGAGACATAAATTATTTTCTATTTACAAAGCTGTTACCTTTATTCAGTGTATCTTAAAGGAAAATTGTTTTCAAAAATGACTTTTGAGACACACATTTCTTCCTCATTCCCTCAGAGCCCTATCATGAATTTGACGGAGGCTGCTTTTTGAAGGCCTTATCTTTCAGCCCTAAATACAGAGGGGCATGTTAGGAATTACATGCCTGTAATTTGGGGGTCTTAAGTGTGGTGCTTGAGAAGGGACTGGTGTGGCTGGGCGAGGCTACACCTGTGTGGCCCGAGCTCCTAGTCCTGGTTCTACCCCTTTATTTGAACATCTTAGAGTCTCATCTTCTCTCTAGCCTGAGGATAATGCCACTTGAACCTGAAGGGTTGTTTTAGGAGTCATATAAATCATGGCATATAGAGCTCTTGTCACAAAGTAGGGACTCAGGCAGTACATTGTTGCTCTTAATGAGCAGGTCCTGAGTGGTGGCCTAGGCTCTTTAAGTTGGAAGGTATCTTAGAGGTCTTCTGGTCCAACCTCCTGTCAATGCAAAAAAATCTGTCCTGGAGGGCGGCTGGAAAATGGGTCTTCAGGCGCTCATTAAATAACCCGAGGACCTGTTTCCTCAGAAGATAGCCTCCACATGTTTATGGATATTGCTAATTATTATTGATAACAGCACCCATTTTGTTTGTAATTTACAAAATGCTTTCAGATCCATTATTTTAGCTAATCTGTATGGTAATTCTGTATAGTTGGTGGAACCTGTAGAAAGTTTTTCCTCATACTGAACCCAAATGTGCCATCCTATAACTCCTATAACTTGTCCTTATTGATCCATAGAGCTCCATGGAGCAAATTTTCTTGTGATCGTCTTTCATGGCAGGTCCTTTAAACACCTGGTTCTGTGCAGCGCCTGTCTGCCAGGCACTCACTGGGCAACAGAGCCACCGTGGTAAGAATGACATGGGGATGGCCCCACCACCCTGGGAGGGTAGTTAGTGCAGGAGTGGCTAGCCACAGCTTCTCGTTCCAATTCAGCCTGCTGCCTGGCTTTGTAAATCAAGTTCTGCTGGGACACAGCCTCACCATTCTCTTACATAACATCTCTGGCTGTTTTTGCACCACAACGAAGACCCCATGGCCTGTAAAGCCTCAAATCTTTACTTTTTGGCACTTTCTAGAAAGATTTTGCTGACTCCTGGCCTGGTGGTGTAAGGTAGATATTCAGTTCTTGAATCTGTCAATAAAATATGTCATTTTAGGGGCGCCTGGGTGGCTCAGTGGGTTAAGCCGCTGCCTTCGGCTCAGGTCATGATCTCGGGGTCCTGAGATCGAGTCCCGCATCGGGCTCTCTGCTCAGCGGGGAGTCTGCTTCCCTCTCTCTCTGCCTGCCTCTCCATTTACTTGTGATTTCTCTCTGTCAAATAAATAAATAAAATCTTTAAAAAAAAATAAAATATGTCATTTTAAATGTCTGCGGTGCAGGGTGCTATGTATGAGCTAACAGGCAAAACCTAATTTAGGGTGGGCGGCAAGTAAGTCCTCCTTGAGAAAGGGACATTTCAGGTGGGCCCTGGAGGACAAACAAAAGAACTAGAAGATTCTGAGGGTGTGAGGAACAAAGAGGCAGAGGGACACCTTGTACAAAGTCCTGCGGAAGGAAAAGAGCTTGGCTTATCTGAAGAACTGAAAGAAGGCCAGTGTGGCTGGAGCCAGGTGAGGAGACAAGGTGGGTGGTTTGAGGTCCGGAGAGGTAATCAAGAGCCAAATCAGGCAGAACGTTTTAAAGATGCTGTTATTTTCCCAAGGGCACCAGGACGTTACTGAAGGGTTTTAAGTAGATTTGCATTTTAAAGCAATTACATGGAGATGGAGAGAAATCATTGGATTAACTATTTGGTGAACCAGTTGCTTTGATGTGTGAGGTGGGTAAGGAGTCTGGGGTGAATCCTAGTTATCTAATTTAAGCAACTGGGTGAATGAAGTAGTCATATATGGGGAACCCTGGAGGAGAAGTGGGCTTAGTGGGAGAAAATAATGATTTGAATTTTGGAGCTGTTTACTTTGAGATGCCAGTGACATCCCTAAGTAGATATGTCAAGAGGACAGTGGATGTGCAGATGTGGAGCTGAGAGGAAAGAGATGGGTATGGTAGTTATAACCAGGAAGTCATTGGCATTTAGGGTTCCCTGAGGTCATGACAGCTGGGGAGATTGCCTAGGGAGATGGGTACATGGAGGAGAGTACCAGGTTCAAGTCCTGAGGGCGCCAACATTTATAGTTTGGGTGGAGTTGGAGAGAGGGCCTCCAAGTGATACTGAGAAGGAGCAGTTAGAGAAGTAGGAAGAAACCTGGGAGAATTGGTATCCTTATGGAAAGTAGGGTCAAGGAGGGCGGGTTTCATATGCCACATGTTGCTGCTGATATAAGGTGAAGACTGAGTGGCCATTAGGATGGGAACATGCAGCACCCTGGGAAGCTTAGCAAGAATGGATTCAGTCAAGTGATGAGCACAGAAACCAGATTAGGTAGGTTGAGAGGTACATGAGTAGAAATTAAGGATAAAGAGATATTATTTCGGGGCGCCTGGGTGGCTCAGTGGGTTAAGCCGCTGCCTTCGGCTCAGGTCATGATCTCAGGATCCTGGGATCGAGTCCCGCATCGGGCTCTCCGCTCAGCAGGGAGCCTGCTTCCTCCTCTCTCTCTCTCTCTGCCTGCCTCTCTGCCTACTTGTAATCTCTCTGTCAAATAAATAAATAAAATCTTTAAAAAAAAAGAGATATTATTTCAAGCAGTCTGGCCAGGAAGGACAGGAGAGAGGCAGCTGCTAGAACTGGAGAGGAAAGGTAGAGAAGAAGTTTTATTTGTTTATAAGATGCTGGACCTCAGTGGAAAGAATAGGAAAGAGCAGGGTGGGAGGAGTGAAGAGGCAGAGAGCTAAAGGATAATAGGTGACGTCTGTGATATTACTAGAGGGGAGGGAAGCTGGAGTCTACTTAGCAGGCTTTGGATGGTAGGAAGCACTCTTTCTCCGTTACGGCAGGAAGGAGCGTAGACAGGCCGGTTTGCCTATACGCTAGCGGAGATAGGAGGATGTCTATGGGTGTCTTCTAGTTCTCGGTGAAATATGAAACAAAGTCACCTGCTAAAAGTGGGAGGGCAGAAATCAGAAAGGAAATAACATGAAAATGCAGAACATATGACATAGTTGGTACTTGCCACTGAGAGAAGGAGAGCCTGTTACTCCGAGAAAGAAGTAGAATTGCTAGTTGGTTGAGAGCAATGATTATGACTTTATCGTGAACTAGTCTGTGGTTCTGTGAATTTTCTACTTGAATTTGTGAACTGAGGAGCAAACAGGAAGGTTAGGCAGAAGGGTGAGACAGAAGGGCAAAGGATAAGACTATTTATGGTGTCCCGAAGAGAGTTCGTGTAATGATGGACTGTGGAGTGTAAGATGGATAGGGAGAATAATGCATACATGAGGGGTCTCATGGAGAGTGGAACAGGAATCAGTGGATTAAAGGTGCCTGCAAGATGCATGCCTGTACCCCAATATGCATTCATACACATACACACACACCCTGTGTTGGCACTTGAGCTAGCAATCTGGGAGAATAGTTGACTATAGGCAGAGAATGGGATGTGTGCATTAGTGCCTTTAGTTTTGGTGATGGTGAGGTCTAAGATTTGATAGAAAAAAACAAAGAGGGGAAAGTCAATATGCATCTTAGTGGAGCAGTTGTCCACAGGTGGCCTTAGCTGACCAGACTCCCAATACAGGTCCTAAAGCAAGCAAGATTCGAGATACTAGAGAGCAGCAACAGACCTGAATCTTCTGGAGATAGCCAGGTTTCTGCTTAGGTAAGGAGACAAAGGCATGGCAGCAAAAAGTTCAGAAAAGAGGCTGAGGATATGGGGGAAAGCAGTGCTCTCTGGAGTTCCAGAGGCCACAGTTGAGGGCATAGGAGGATGGGACAAGAGGTGGTTGGCAGAGCAGAGAGCTTTATTGAGTAGTTGGGGAGATAACAGTTGGGGTTGACTGCACCGTCCATGGTCCTGATGACCACATCTCCTTGAGTCATGTCCTTGTATGATCCCCTTCGCTGGAATTTGATCTGAGTCTAGACTTGCTTTAACCAGTAGAATGCGGCAATAGGGAAGTAACACCAGTTCTAGAACTAAGCTTTTACTCTCTGTAAGTCCTCAGATACCATTCAAGAAGTCTGATTACCTGCTGGAGAGAGTATGTGGGGAGACCACCTGGAGACAGCATATGGAGAGGGAGATCACCTTACACACCCAGAGACAGAAGGAGAGAGTGAGAGAGTGAGAGCGAGAATGAGAGAGAGAGAAAGAGAGAGGGAGAGAGGGAGGAGCCCAAGTCATGTTAGCTGAGCTCAGTCCCCAGCCAATCTGCCAGCTGAATACAGCCCCCAAGTGACCAAGGGCAAGGTCAATAGAAAAACTGTCCAGCTGAGCTTAGCCCAAATTGCATAATCATGATTAGAAAAAGGAAAAGAAAAAAACGATTATTTTAACCCCTAAATCTTGTGGTGGTTTGTTAGCAACAAGAGGTAACTGGAGTGCTATTTGGGAAGAGAGGCGTGCATGGTAGGAGGTAACCAAGGAAAGCAGAAAATACAAGGCATCTCGGTGGGTTTGGTTTTGATAGACCCCAGAAGTCCTTATTCCCTAGGACATAAAATGACTCATTCATCTTTGGCCTGGGCTGAAAATTCAGGAGTTGGGGTATGGGGTCCTACATTCCCTATTTCTGCACTCGGCTCTCATTGATAGCCCTTGGGTTAGCTACAATGAGGAGGTGAACACGCCACCACCAGCTTTCTTCTAGAGTGTTTTCTTCTGGTTAATATCTTAATTTTCTTTAGTCCTTTGTCATATCTGGTTTTGAGAGTCCTTAACTTTCTTATCACTTTCTGTAGGAATGTTCCAGCTTGTCAGTGACCTTAAGAGTAGCACCAGAACTGAACTCATAAGTTACTGGTGTGGTTGTAGCTGTTCATAATAGAAAAGGACTATTGTGGTTTTTTTACTTTAGGCACTATTCTTTTAAAATTTAATTTCAGATTGCTTTAGCTTTTTGGGCAGCTGTAATGCTGTTGCCTCACATTTAGCTTGAAGGCGACTAAAGTGCCTGTATCTTTTCTCTTTTTAAACACAAATTACAATTAAGTCAAATCCTATACTTGCGTGATCAATTTTTTGAGACTAAGAAGGGAGAATTAAATTTAATCTCTATGTTTTGGCTCATTTATTTAATCCCCTGTCCCCATTTTGAATCCTGTATTTTTTTTCTTTTATATTATCTTTGCAATCCACAAGTTTGATAAGTATATATATGTATTTATCTTCATCTGAATCACAGATGAAAACCATGGAAAGGGAAGGTTTGGAGACATTCCTGTGGTATATCCATGGAAACTTGGGTTGACACGAAACCACCCAAAAACACGCTGTGAGGTGGTGATTCCTCAGCCTAGAAATACCTCCTTGCATGCCGCATACATCTCCCTTTAGTCAGAACTCAGTATGGAGATGTTATTTGTCAAAATAGCAAAGTCGAAGGAGAAGTCACCACTATGTGAGGGTATCCCGAGAATGTGTTGAAATCCTATTCTGGGTGATAGATTCTGATGTTCCTTCTTCAGCCACAGTCTCTTTAGGATGGACTCGGATGGAGACTAAAGTACTTCGGTAGGTTCAGTTCCCCCATTTATAGACCTGCCCCTAGGCTAAGTGCCCATTCCAAATGTACAGCCTTCTCAGTACCACTCACTGAGTCTTACCATCTTTCTTGGATGAGTCTTACCATCTTTCAGTTGGATGTTCGGGAGTAATGCAGGACTCTCCCCAGACCGATTGCTCTGTCCATGGTCAGGCTTGAATCCACGAGCAGATCCACGTGAATTATGAGCGGTTATGGCTTCCGCAGAGTCTGTGGATATAAAGACATTCTGAGAATGGTAGTAGGTAAGCATATGCTCTTTGTAGATCAGATTCCAGTCCTAAATAATATGAAACAGAATTGTCTTTTAGCCATCTTGATGACTTCCAACAGCATCAAATAAGTCACTGTGGCTTTTAGATAAGCTGTACGCAGGCCCTCCTGTCCAAGTTTGGAAGATAAGCGTCTACTTCCGTGTTGTTAGCAAGGCAGGTGAATGCAGTGGCTAATTACTCTCGAAGAGAAAGCGAAATAATCCTCTCTGTCAGAGTCTTTAGCGATCAGATGTACAATATCAAATAAATTACTTTTTTTGTTTAATTCTCAGGGGAAATGGTTTGTAGCTAATTTAGTATGGGGACACAAGAGGATGCAGTTTTTAAAAATAGAAATCATAATTAAAGTAGCCAGCTGGTAGTTCCTCCTCTTAAAATATTCTAAACCAAAGTCACTGCTGTCTGTTTTATGATGTAAAACTCTGTGTCTCCTTTACTGGGCCCTTGAAACTAATGCAAAACTATTTCTTGAGTCACATTTTCTCTCACATTTACAGGTTTACTTATTGGCCAACTTTTTGTCAAGATGATATGACTTTTTTTCTGGAGATGGGAAGGGGTCAGGTTCTGTCTTTTTTTTTTTAAAGATTTTATTTATTTATTTGACAGACAGAGATCACAAGTAGGCAGAGAGGTAGGCAGAGAGAAAGGGGGAAGCAGGCTCTCTGCTGAGCAAAGAGCCCGATGTGGGGCTCGATCCCAGGACCCTGGGATCCTGACCTGAGCCGAAGGCAGAGGCTTTAACCCACTGACCCACCCAGCTGCCCCAGGTTCTGTCATTTTTATAACTATATGACATGCACCTTTGTGTTAGTGGAAGCATATGGATTTTTTTCTTTTTTAAAATAGATAATAACTGGGCACCTGGGTGGCTCACTCACTTAAGCGCCTGCCTTCACCTTGGGTCATGATCCTGGGATCCTGGGATCGAGCTCCCCATCAGGCTCCCTGCTCAGTGGGGTCTGCTCATCCCTCCCACTTGTTCTCTCCCTTGCTCTCTCTCTCTCAAATAAATGGATAAAAATCTTAAAAATAAAATAAAAAAGCTAATAAGCACGACCTGGCAGTTTGGAGAGGCCTTCTAAAATCTTCTACTGTACTTATTAATTACAATTAACAGCATCTATAGTTCTCGATTTCTTGCTGTTTGAACACAGCACAGTGCTGCTTCCTTGTTATGTTACCTGCGTTACTTTACGTAGTCTCCTAAGAGGTAGGTAATTTCATGCTAGTTTTGCAGGTGAGGAGATTGAGGACTAGGAATGTGAAGTAACTTGCTCAAGGTCACACAGCCACTAAGGTGTAGTGATTCTGTCCTCACTCCCTCCACAGTCTGGGCTCAGAACCGCTGTGCCAAACTGCTGTTCCTACCATCTCTGATTTGATGTGTCTTTTATTGTACATTAAATCGAATTCCTTTTTGAAAGTAAGCAGAATGTAAATAATAACGTATTGAGTGGCCTTCTGTTAAAATGAACTTACAGCCTTAATTTGGGAAGTCTTTAAGATAAATTTTTATATGCAATATGGTGAATGAATGTGAGACTTGCTTATCCAAACTCTGCATTTTTCCTCAAAGAGTGGCTACCTCTGCAGATTAAAAAATATATATATTTTTTTACTTTTAAAATTTCACGTATGTGTGTGTGTAAAACTGTACTTGGAACATTAGTGGGGCAGGACCCCTAGCATTCCCCCACCCCCTACCACACATATGAAGAGGCAGTAGATGTTGTCAGCATTTAGACTGGCAGTATCTTTTCATTAGAGACAGAAGGGTTTGATGATACTCTGTCATTTGTCAGAAAGAAAAGTTTAAATACATGCATATTATCCTATGTCATAGAAGCTTTTATTATGATTGATTCTTTCTGAAGCCATATACTATGCAGATGTTTTATTCATGAATTGTTATTTCTGCAAAAACTCTATGGGTTCCTATTCATTTTCCTTGGCTGAATATGCCATGATTTGTTTTTTTGTTAAATTTTTCCTTATATAGGCAGTGTTATTTCTGAGATGTTCAGGCACGTTGTAGGGTTGGGACACAGCTGTTTGTAAAACTTAATGACTGTTGACTGCAGTTAAATCTCCATAAGTTTATAGTATAGATATCAAAGGCATTGATTGTGTAAGAAAATCTTATCTTTGATTTATGTGGCAAGACCGCTATCATACCATGACCCTAATTTTCCTGTGGTGGCGGAGATGTTGGTGGGGATGGCACTGGAAATAAAAGATGTCGTTTGTAACAGTGACAAATGGAATAAGGTATGTGAGTGAACTTATCAGTCTAATAAGTTTTTATTTTATTTTATTTTTTTACAAGATTTTATTTATTTATTTGATGGACAGATCACAAGTAGGCAGAGAGGCAGGCAGGCAGAGAGAGAGAGAGGAGGAAGCAGGCTCCTGGCTGAGCAGAGAGCCCGATGTGGGGCTTGATCCCAGGACCCTGGGATCATGACTTGAGCTGAAGGCAGAGGCTTTAACCCACTGAGCCACCCAGGCGCCCCCTAATAAGTTTTTAAATATCGTATATTCACATGTCTGCATCTGGAAACCAGTTATCATATTTGCCTATTGTTCATTCATTGGCCTTACTCTTCTTCTTTTTTTTTTTTTTTGGTGGGGGAAGGGGTACCGCTTTGCATGGCTTTCTGCTCATAGAAGAAATGCAATAGGTCATGAAAAATTATGAAAGAAGAAGATAAGTTGCGTCTCCTGGGCACACATATTTTGGATATTACTTTTCTGTATAAATGCTGAGTAGATTCCTTTTCTTCTCTCATATGAATCTTGTTGCCCTGAATTTTGGCAGATAATCATGTTGAACTCTGGTATGGAGTGTCCTTTTGTATTTCTTTCTTTCCTCTTTTTTTTTTTTAAAGATTTATTGATTTATTTTAGAGAGAGGAAGGAGAGCACAAGCAGGAGGGGCAGAGGGAGAGAGAAACCCAAGCAAACTCTGTCATGAGTGCAGAGCCTGGTATGGGGTTCGATCTCATGACCCTGAATCACGACTTGAGCTGAAACGAAGAATTGGATGCTAAACCGACAGAGCCATCCAGGCACCACCCCCCACCTTTGGTATAGTGTGTGTGTGTGTGTGTGTGTGTGTGTGTGTGTGTATGTGAGACAGTGGGAAGGAAATCATAATTCCTTAGCAATTTAAGGCATTTTTCCCTCTCCCTGCTTATCACCACCGTGCTCTCCTCACTAAGGTTCTGTTGCTCCTTCTAGACATTAAAGGAAAACTGAAAAGGGGAGCCATGGTTGTCCTACCTTGATCCTAGCTCCGAATTCATAGGAATTAGAGAAACATTCCCTTTGCATGAATTTGGCTCTGCAAACCAGGATGGCGGATTATCTTTATCAAGTTTCTCATGGTAATTAAGAACACAACACACACACAGACACAGAGCCCTTTTTTGGTTTACTTGTTGCTTATCTTTGCTTTGGACCCAATTATTTCCTCTCTCCCACCTTTTGGAGACTGTTTCCTTCTGTCTCAGGTTTGTGTCAGCCAGCAACTTCTTCTTCTTCTTCTTTTTTTTAAAATATTTTTATTTATTTATTTGACAGACAGAGATCACAAGTAGTCAGAGAGGCAGGCAGAGAGAGAGAGAGGAAAGCAGGCTTTCTGCTGAGCAGAGAGCCTGATGTGGGGCTCGATCCCAGGACCCTGATTTCATGACCTGAGCCAAAGGCAGAGGCTTAACCTACTGAGCCACCCAGGTGCCCCAGCCAGCAGCTTCTTAAATGCACCTGGAAGTCCCCTCAGCTGAGCACTGGCCATGTGGCTTTCTTTATTTACTTTTTCCTGTTTTTTGGGGAAATGCTGGTACCTGTGTGACTAGATATAGGCAGCAGTGGAAAAGTGATTTTTGACTTGCTCTTGGTACTTGTATTTTTTTCTGCCTTGTTTATGGATGCCTCTTCTAGTCCTCTCCTCATATATACTTACCTCTGTAGTATCAAGTCATTGGAAAACCTGGCACTGTTTTTCCCATTAAAATGTATTGAAAGTGATGATGCTACCTAATCCTTACCTTTGAAAACTGAGGGACTGGCATCTGGATATTATGCAGAGGAGTCAAGGGGGAAGGATGTTAGGTAGTCAGCCCTTACTAGGCAGATTAGATGACTGGATTCCCTTCCTGTGCTTGGTCAGAGAAAGTCTTATTAAATCCAGCTTAAGTCACTAGTCTTTATTATTAGAGTACTTATCAAATATGCTGCCTTTTGAATTCTTCTTGCTGTGTTTAAATGCTAATCTAACTATTACATAATCTTTTTGTGTGGCAGTTTCCTTCACTGAGTTTAATAATAGTTCCTCCCTCCCAGGGAGGTTGGGAGGCATGTCTTCATGTGTGTGTGTTGGGGGGGGGTAGTTTAGGCAGTGCCCAGCACCCAGTAGGCATTCAGTAAGTGACTGGAGCTAATGCACAGCAGAGGCCATAGGTGAGAGTCTCACTCTGATTTTAGCTCTCTGGGTTTGAATCCTGGCTCAGCTACTTTTGGTTTTGGAATCTTGACTTTATATTCCTTTGCTGTAAAATTTCTGTGCAAACGGTATTTTTTTTAAAACATTTTTTATGAGAACTTAAAGAAATCATCCAAGGTAAGTGCTTAGAGCAGTGCCTGACTGGTAGCAAGCTATCAATGAATGTCAGCTAATATTATCATTGTAGTGAATTTTTGGTAGGTCCTTTACTGTCTTCGTATTTTAGATCTGTTTGTAGGTTTTTTTTTTTTTTTTAAGATTTTATGTATTTATTTGACAGAGAGAGATCACAAGTAGGCAGAGAGGCAGGCAGAGAGAGAGGAGGAAGCAGGTTCCCCGCTGAGCAGAGAACCCGATGTGGGACTCGATCCCAGGACCCTGGGATCATGACCTGAGCCGAAAGCAGAGGCTTTAGCCCACTGAGCCACCCAGGAGCCCCCTGTTCGTAGGTTTTGAGTTGTCAACGCTATGTGTGTCATGGCTGGAAGATGTTATCACCAGACTGCTTTCTTTCTAGGTTGCAGATTCAGGTTAGATACAGGAGATGGGATGGACGGAGCTTCTAAAATACTTGACTTTGTTTTCTGAGGTACTTGAATTTTGTGAAGGAGAGCGGCAGGGTCTTATGGAGACTATCCACGTGGGCTGAACACTGTCTCCCTGTCTTGTAGTTATGACAAGACTGCTTTGGTCAGAAGAAAATCAATTGATATTTTATTTGTTGTCGTCGTCGTCTTCTCCCCCTCCTCCGTCCTCCCCCTCCTCTGTCCTCCCCCTCCTCCGTCCTCCCCCTCCTCTGTCCTCCCCCTCCTCCTTCTTCTCCTCCTCCTGCTGTTGCCATTGCTGTTGCTGCTGCTGCTTCATTTATAGAGAGAGAAGGTGGGGAGGGGCAGAGGAAGAGGGAAAGAGAGAGAATCTTAAGCAGGTTCCATGCCTAGTGCAGAGCCCCATGTGGAGCTCAATCTCATGACCCTGAGATCATGATCTGAGCTGAAATCAAGAGTTGGACACTTACCCGGCTGAGCCACCAGGTGCCCCATTTATCTTACTTTATTTTATTTTAATTTTTAAAATATTTTATTTATTTGAGCATGAATGGGGGGAGGGGCAAGCAGAGGGAGAAAACAGGGTCTCCACTGAGCAGGGAACCCCATGTGGGGCTCCATCCCAGGACCCTGGGATCATGACCTGAGCCAAAGGCAGATGCTTAATGACTGAGCCACCCAGGTACCCCTATCTTCTTTTAAAGTTAATGCAACAAGGCCAGCTGTTGACCTTTAAAAAATGGTCTCATAGCTTCACTTGAAGATGGCTTTTTTTTCATTGCTTTTAATCCTTTGATAATAATTTAAATTCCTCTCTTTTCACTATGTACACATTTTGGAGGCCTACAGTTTGTTCCTTATCTGAGATAAAGCTTGGTGAAATTAGTCATATACTCTGTTCATTTTTCTTAAAAGTGAATTCCATTCCCAATTCTATTATACTTTTTTCATTCCCTTTAAGCTCAAAATATTATTATCTGCTGTCATGCAGTGCTCAACATTTAACTCATGGGTTTTCTGTGGTGTCCCAGGAAGGATATTTTGTTGCTTCTCTTCTTCTTCATACCCGCCTAGCTATAATTGGGGGAGTCATGGGTGGATCACATTTCGACACATTATATTCTCCTCTCCATAGCCAGGCTCATTGGTTTTGTATTAATAGAATGTTATCCTGTTCATGGAGTGCCTGCTAAATTGGGTCTTCATCAAGTTATGAGAGGTGTAGTTTTACCCATTGAATAGTTTCTTCATTTAACCCAATTCCCTCTGTCATCCAGTAATTTTCCTGATTAAGAATCTTGAATCTTTCAGCTACAAAGTGCTAAGGTTGACTGCTACCAGTGGGGCTTGTTTGATAAGAATGTTCATAATATGCTGTGTAATTGAAACAGACCATGTCACTGGCTAATGCTCTTCAGCCCATGGTGATATTCTGCATGTGGTACAGTACTCACCTTGTAGCGGGTTGAGTGATGGTCGCACAAAGAAATCAAATACTAATTCCTGTGATTTTAAACTCTTACTCTATTTAGATAAAAGGTCTTTGGAGATGTAGTCAAAGGTTTTGAGAAGGAGATTACCCTGGATTAACCAGGTAAACCATAAATGACATCACCAGTGTCCCCATAAGAGAGGGATCACATGAACAAAGGAGAGGGTGATGTGAGGATGAAGGCAGAGAGTAGAATGAGGCAGCCACAGCCCAGGACCACCAGGGCAGCCCCTGTGAGCTGGGAGAGGCAAGGAAGAGTGTTCCACTGGGGTCCCTGGAGGAAGCATGGCCCTGCTGGAGCCAGACTTCTGGTCTCCACAACTGGGAGAGAGTAAATGTCTGTCATTTTAAGCCACCACATTTGTGGTAATTTGTTACAGTAGCTTCAGGAAACTAATACACATCTATTCTCTCTCTCTTGATAATTTTATTCTAAAACAGATGGTGAAAAGAGGGGGAAAAAGCAAGCAGCAGGGAGAAAGCAAGGTGCTGGTGGGTGGGGGGGTCCTGGGAGGTCATTGATTTTCTTTGCCCCATATATTATTTTTCCTGATGGCAAAAAGCCAACTATGACTGCAATTCAACCCTGAAAGGGACAAAGGACTTTTGCTTTAGGAAAGTGTCTAAAGATAAAGATGAAAAAGGAGAGGCAAAGAAAGAAAGGGAGGGCAAGGAAACTAATAAAGAAAAAGACGAGTAGAAAACCACGAGTCTGGTTCCGTTCTACTGGAAAAGGAAAAAGGTATGTCTGAGTTCTCTTAAAAATGACTTCATGGCTAAAAATGAGAAAAGAAGGTAGGTCTACAGACTGGGTCTTGAATCATGAACCTTATTAATTATATATGGTTGTTATAATAAAATCAAATTGCTTCTTGAAACTGATTAGAGAATTGTAATTTAGTTTGTTGCATGCACTGCCCTGTGATAAAAGCCAGTATCACCCCCTGTGTAGATAACAGAACTTTTGTGAGGTTGCAAGCTGAGGAAGGTTGCCAGATAAACGTGAGATCATGGGCTATGCAGTGGGAATTCTGTGTTTCAGTCTGTTCTGTGACTGGTATGCAGTGCTTACCGGTTCTCTTGGTGTATTCTCTGGCAGTGTCTCATTTACATTCTTTGTAAGATTTAGGTCAGTGATTTTCAACATGAAGATTTGCTGATTTCAGTGCTTTGCTTTAGGTCGTCTTCACTTCTTGACAGATTGTACAACTCCCAAACACTGTGTTTTGAGCAGGAAAATGGGTTGTGCTCCCATTCTTCTGAATGGGGCACATTGGCTGCATTTATCACTGCTCTAATAATAGGGAAAGTCCTGCATTTGTTCCAGTGGGTTTGAATCAGTTCATTTCCTGTGCAGTGCTTGCAGGATTTACACTGCTTTCTTGATTTATAACTTGGCATGTATTTTCCTCAGGATATTTTTTTCCCTCATGGCTTGTGCAAAAACACTCTCTCTTGGATCGAATTCAGTTTTATTTTACATCTAGGCAAATCTACTCTTCTGTCCAGGCAGACATTGTACAGATGACTAGTAGGGACAGTGGAAGGCTGGGACCTGCTGGGTGTGACATGCCTGCGTAGCTCCTGAAGCTTCAGAAGATGGAAGGTAGAAACCGGGGTGGTTGGTCATGTGGACCTGTGGAAAGCGAAGGGTTTGTGTGAGAGAGTATCAGATGTGGTCATGTGCATGCTGGGATGCAGGTGAGACAGTTGGGGGGGTGGGGTCTTTGGTTTAGGGATCTTGAGCACCTCTTCACTTCCAGTCTCTGGTTATCAGACAGCAACGCAGGCTCAGAGTTGCTGGGTCTTCTCCCCGCCCCAAGAGAAACCACAGTGAGAATTTTTAGGTACTATCTTGATTTTTAAATCTGGTTATTAATTGAAAATTCTAAAAAACACTACAGGATCTCAAATCTGCTGCCTACTTCTTCTCTGTGACCGAGGATGTATCTTATTTTCTCCCTCTCTCTTTTACCCCTGGAGTCTATGGAAGAGAATTGAGGTAGCTTATAAGCTCACAGTGTAATTTATGTTGGGAAACACTGGGGGAGACTTGGCTCTTTTAAAGCAAACAGCTGAGCTAGAGCAAAGTCTGAAGAGATAATCAGTACTGATTTTAAAAATCTTCCAGTAGGAACAGAGCTAGGGTAAGCAAGTAGAGTAAGAGAGGGATAGATTGGATTAGCCAGGAAGCATTTTACAAAAATACCAGTTTAGGGAATGTGACATCAATGCTAAGTGAAGATGGTTCCAGAAATATGGGAAGTCTGATTTCTGTCTTCCAGGGTAGAGTTGCCAGACAAAATACAGGACACCTGGTTAAATTTGAATTTCAGATAAACAACAAATACTGTTTTGGTCTAAATATGTCCTATGCAATATTTAAGAAGTGTGAGTATGCCCCCAAACACTGCAAGGGGCGTCCTTGTACTAAAATATTTTTTGTTGTTTTATGTACAATTCAGATTGAACCTAGCATCTTGTTTGTGTATGTTCGTGTTTGCTCCATCTGGCAATCCTATGCTGCAAGCCAGGGCAAAATTCAAAGTCTGGGCCAGAATATCCAAACTTCACAAGCTGGAATATAGTGAAGAATTGTAACAAATTCTTCCAAGAGTATTAGGACTGATTATCTGATGTTGATGTGTCCTTGTGACTTGCTATTTTTTTTTTTTTAACTACAAGTTTTAATTAATTAATTTTTTTTTTCATTATTATGTTCAGTTAGCCAGCATGTAGTACATCATTAGCTGAACTTGCTGGTTTTTTAAAGTGACCTTACTAGAACTGCTGCAGGTGAGGGGGTAGACAGAGCTATGTGTGTGGGGGGCTAACGTGGATGTTTATGGGAGGAAACAGTTCAGATGTTGGTTTGTCATTGGTCAAATACTCTCCAGAGGTGACACTTTGAAAGATGCTTTGGAGGTTGATAGAAATCATTGGTTAGATATGTTAGCAGACACACAGTGATGGGAAATGATTAGGTATTAGTAATGGCTAATATGTAATGCCTGTTATTTGGTTATGAAAGAAATAAAAGATTTAGAGGAATATAGCTAATTCCTGTGTATTATGTGCTCTATAGAAACATGTATTGTTTAATTTTTTTTTTTTTAATAATACTGTCCTAAGTATTAGGTAATGGGACATGTATGGTACTCTCCTTGCCTTGCACTATTTACCTAATTTATGTGTAAAATACTGGGAGAGGCCCTGAGGGAAAAAACAGGTGTGGATGACAGGGCTGCCTCATCCCAAATTTGGTTCCAGTTTAGTTTAAGGTGACAACCACCTTGGGAAAAGATAGAGTAAACAGGATAGAAGTGTGTGCTGTCACATGGCTTGAAACCCTGCGAGTTGTGGCAAGTGTTTGAAGTCAAGAAGGAGAGAAATCTTGGAGTTCCTAAATGTGGAAAAAAAACATAATGGGAGGGAAAGAAATAAAAGTCGGGGCTTTGTATTTGACAAAGTACAGCATCCTTTCTTGATCAAAACTCTTCAAAATGTAGGGATAGAGGGTACATACCTCAATATCATCATCTTTGAAAAACCCACAGCAATCATCCTGAACGGGGGAAAACTAACAGCTTTTCTGCTAAGGTCAGGAACATGGCAGGGTTGTCCACTGTCACCACTGCTATTCAGCATAGTACTAGAATTCCTAGCCTCAGCAATCAGACAACAAAAAGAAATTAAAGTCATCTGAATTGGCAAAGAAGAAGTCAAACTCTCACTCTTTACAGATGATATGATACTTTATGTGGAAACCAAAAGACTCCACTCCAAAACTGCTAGAACTTGTACAGAAATTCAGTAAAGTGTCAGGATATAAAATCAATGCACTGAAATCAGTTGCAATCTCTACACACCAACAACAAGACAGAAGGAAGAGAAATTAAGGAGTCAATCCCATTTACAATTCTACCCCAAACCACAAGATACCTAGGAATAAACCTAACCAAAGAGGCAAAGAATCTGTACTCTGAAAACTATTAAGTACTCATGAAAGAAATTGAGGAAGATACAAAGAAATGGAAAAACATTCCATGCTTATGGATTGGAAGAACAAATATTGTGAATATTTCTATGCTACCTAAAGCAATCTACACATTTAGTACAATCTCTATCAAAAACCCATCCATTTTTTCCAAAGAAATGGAAAAAATAATCCTAAAATTTATATGGAACCAGAAAAGACCCTGAAGAGCCAGAGTTGGAGGCATCACAATTCCATACTTTAAGCTCTATTACAAAGCAGTAATCATTAAGACAGTATGGTACTGGCACAAAAACAGACATATAGATCAATGGAACAGAATAGAGAGCCTAGGAATAGACCCTCAACTCCATGGTCAACTAATCTTTGAAAAAGCAGGAAGAATGTCCAATGGAAAAAAGACAGTCTCTTCAACAAATCATGTTGGGAAAATTGGACAGCCACATGCAGGAAAATGAAACTGGACCACTTCCTTATACCACACACAAAAATAGACTCCAAATGGATGAAAGACCTCAATATGAGACAGGAATCCATCATAATCCTTGAGGAGAACACAGACAGCAACCTTTTTGACCTCAGCCCCAGCAACTTCTTCCTAGAAACATCACCAAAGGAAAGGGAAGCAAGGGCAAAAATGAACTATTGGGACTTCATCAAGATTAAAAGCTTTTGCACAGCAAAGGAAACAGTTAACAAAACCAGAAGACAACCGAAAGAATGGGAGAAGATATTTGCAAAGGACATATCAGATAAAGGGCTAGTATCCAAAATCTATAAAGAACTTATCAAGCTCAGCACCCAAAGAACAAATAATCCAATCAAGAAATGGGCAGAGGACATGAACAGACATTTCTGCAAAGAAGACATCCAGATGGCTAACAGACACGTGAAAAAGTGCTCCACATCACTTGGCATCAGGGAAATACAAATCAAAACCACAATGAGATAGCACTTCACACGGGTCAAAATGGCTAAAATTAGCAAGTCAGAAAGTGACAGATGTTGGAGAGGATGTGGAGAAAGGGAAACCCTCCTACAGTGTTGGTGGGAATGCAAGCTGGTGCAGCCACTCTTGAAAACAGCATGGAGGTTCCTCCAGAGTTGAAGATAGAGCTACCCTATGACCCATCAATCACACTACTGGGTATTTACCCTAAAGATACGAACGCAGTGATCCGAAGGGGCATGTGCACCCAAATGTTTATAGCAGCAATGTCCACAATAGCTGACCTATGAAAAGAATCTAGATGTCCATTAACAGAGGAATGGATAAAGAAGAAGTAGTATATATACACAATGGAATACTATACAACCATCAAAAGAAATGAAATCTTGCCATTTGCAACAATGTGGATGGAACTACAGGGTATTATGCTGAGTGAAAATGGAATGACAACAGTTATGGGTGGAGGGAGAGATAGGACAGAAATGCAGGGTGGTGAGAGTTCCATGGAGCACGTGTGGTCACCTGTTATTATCAGAACAGCTCACACTGCTACCAAAAATTAACAAAAATTGTGAGCAGATGGACCCATGTTATGTAACTTTGTCTTGATTGTCTATATTTTTAATTCTTGCTCTTTTTACTATGAATTTTCTTTTGCATTTTTTTTCCTTTTAAAAAGCTTTCTCTTTTTTGCTCCTATATGTGGATTAATTATTTAGGTGGTTCTGCAGTATATTTTTCCTTATTGGTGGGTAATGCCACTTACCATTATCGTACACCCTTAGTTGGTTTCAAAGTTCACTTCCTTAATCTTCTCCTTCTGGAATTAAAACTTTGTTTTGTGATGACTTGGTCAAAAACTTCATTCAGTAAACAAACAAAATGTGTATTTGTGTACCTATCATAGGGACAGGCAGCAAAATATAGTGGTTGAGAGCATGCGCTGTGAGGAAAGCCTGCTTGGGCTTCAACTTGGTTTGTCCCCTTATCTGTGTGGCCTTGGGCAAGCTACACAACCTTCCTGGGCCTTAGCCTTTTGGGCTATAAAATAAGGTATTAATAGTATGTTCCTTAAAGCTGTGAAAATTTAATAAGAAGCCATGCTTGGACCATGGCACACTAAGGATTGTTCTTTTATTTTGGTTATTATTTGCTCCCTTGGATATGTGGGTTATAAATCAGTAGACAAGGTCTGTGGTATTGGAACTATTTTTTCCTCCTGATGTGAGTGTTATGAAGAAAACATCCTAATGTGACAGAGACTCTGGCCATATGAGGTGGGGGCAGTTTTGCATAGGATGGTCAGTGAAGGGCGCCTCGAGGAGGCTTCGTTTGAGCTGCGACCTGAGTGAGGGGAGCAGAAAAATTGATGTTACAGCTGAAGGGCACTTAGTGTCCAAACACTGTGTTTGTTTTCATTTCTTTCTTTTCTTTTCTTTTTGTTTTTTTTTAAATCCCTGAGATATACCTGATATACAGCATTGATTAGTTTTAAGTGTACAACATAATAATTTGATATTTGTATCTATTGCAAAGTGATCACCACAATGTCTAGCTAACGTTTGTTACCATATAGAGTTACAGACTTCTTGTGTGTGTGGTGAGAACTTTTAAGATTTACTCTTTGAGCAATATATGGTATTATTAACTGTGGTCGCCATGCTGGGGTTTATGTCTCTAGGACTGGTTTATTTTATAACTGAAAATTTGTACCTTTTGACTGTCTTCACCCGTTTTACTCACCCCCCCCAACCCCTGCCCCTGACAACCACCAATCTGTTTTTTGTATATGTGAATTCGTAAACACCATTTTTTTCTTTTTTAAAGGAAATTTTGGAGCATGGTTTAATGCTGGTGGGCAAAACCCAGTAGAGAGGACATTCATGCTGCTGGGGAGAGAGGAATAATGGCAGAAGTGCCATCCCTGAAATGGATGGAAGGCCAAGGTCTCGATTAGAAGCTGGGGCTCTTCTTTATTGTACATGAACATGGACTGGATGAAGAGGGTTCCTATGCAGTTGCTGTATTTTCTCTTTGGAGAACGCTTTGGTTGAGAGGGACCTGTGGAAATTAGGAGAAGCAGGATGAGCAAAGAAGGGAGTGGGGAAGGGGATTTTGAAAGAAGAATTTGTAAAATGAACTTTTCAGGGGTATGTAGTGGAGTTCCAGACAGTTCTTACCGTCCCTTTGGGATTTGTGGTCATGAATTTAAAATGAGACTAGTAAGCAGGATGGCATGCATAAACAATCATTTTTCTCAGAAAGGAGCAGGGGTTATATATTTCTGAGATCGAAAAAATCAGATCTAAAAAAAATGTTTTCTCTAACCTTCAAACAGAAATTCCAACTTCCCCATGCAATTATTTGGTCAAGAACTTTTCTTCACAATGTGGTGGTCCAGCCTGTTCAGTAGAACTGTCTGCAGCAATAGAAGGGGTAGGTATCTCTGCTGTCCAAGATGGCCGCCACTAGCCACATGTGACTCTTGAATGCTTGAAATATGCCCGTGGAGGACTAAAATTTGCATTTTATTTGCTTTCCATTAGTTTAAATAGCCACCTATGGCTAGCGGTTACAGCCTCCTTGCAGACACTACTTCATAGCCTTCTCGCATTTACTGTTGTAGAGAGAATCCAAACTCAAGTCTATCGTTTTTTCAGGAAATTGGAATTTCATAGCTGATAGATATGGCTTTTAGATATTTTAAAACTGTAACTTGCAGGGGCACCTGGGTGGCTCATTGGGTTAAGCCTCTGCCTTCAGCTCAGGTCATGATTCCAGGGTCCTGGGATCGAGCCCCGCATTGGGCTCTCTGCTCAGCGGGGAGCCTGCTTCCCCCTCTCTCTCTGTCTGCCTCTCTGCCTACTCGTGGTCTCTGTCTGTCAAATAATTAAATAAAATCTTTATTAAAAAACCAAAACAAAACAAAACAAAACTCTAACTTGCTGAGTGCACTGTGGTTTGCCGGTTCTTTTCCAGGTTTGTTTTTTTTTTTTTTTTTTAAATATTTTATTTATTTATTTGACAGAGATCACAAGTAGGCAGAGAGGCAGACAGAGAGAGAGAGGAGGAAGCAGGCTCCCTTCCGAGCAGAGAGCCCGATGCGGGACTCGATCCCAGGACCCCGAGATCATGACCTGAGCCGAAGGCAGCGGCTTAACCCACTGAGCCACCCAGGCGCCCCTCTTTTCCAGGTTTTGAAAGTTTTCTTTTAGTATATCTTTTGGAAGCTGTGAACTGACTAAAACATATATTTAGGGGCCATTCAAATCTGGCTTTGTATCCCAGCTGAAAATGCCTTAACTTTTTTTGGAATTATTTTCCTGCAAGGGAAAATCAGGCTAAGATAGAGGAGTCACTTCTTTCCCCCACATTCTGATAAACTCATTTGCTCTGGTTTCTGCTTCAAGAATACTTTTCATTTTTCACAGGCAGGCTTTGTGATCAGACCTTGCAAATGGTTACCTTCAGATTCATCCTTTTCATCTTTTTATTTCTTCTTTTGGATACTTGCTCAAGTTTGTTCTTCATCCTTATTCCATTTTCTGTTGTGTCAAGTCTGTTTTACATTGCTTGCGGTATGAATTTTACTTCTGAGCTACTTTTTATTTTGCTGCTTACTTTTCTTATTCTGCCTACTCTTATTTAACGAAATATCTTCTTAAATATTGGTGGTAGCAGCTCCATGTATTACATATGCTTCATGGAGTATATGCTGGTGGTAAAAATACTCAAGAAGAGGATTTTGCATTCAATTCTTAAATGTCACTCTTGTGCTGCAGATTTTTTAAAAGGTTCCATTTCTTGTTTTTTTAAGATTTTACTTATTTATTTGAGAGAGAGAGTGCACACACAGAGTTAGAGTGGGAGGGAGAAGCAGACTCCCTGCTGAGCAGAGAGCCCAATGTGGGGCTTAACCCCAGAACCCCAAGGTCATGACCTGAGCTGAAGGCAGATGTTGAATGACTGAGCCACCCAGGCACTCCAGCAAAGGTTCCATTTTTAAAAGTTTTTGAGTAAAGGCCAAACTTCAGTATTGGAGAATAGTCAAGATTTAAGGATACGCTTCCCCACCCCCCACCCCTTGTCAGTCTCTCTGTTCAGGGATTGCCAAGTGTATCTTCTTAGGTCTGCAGCTGGAAACTGTGTGGTGAAACTATCACCACAGTTCTTGGGGTGTGACAAGTTAGTGCTGGTTCTTCCTTCATTTTATGTGGGCAGGCATTAGCAGATCTTTCTGGGATGAAGGTTTTTCTCAGGTTAGGAGTGAGATGTGAGGATGGAAGAGCCTCTTTCAGTAGGCAGAGTTTTACTCAAAGGAGCGGGAAAGTGAGAGAAATCCAGAGTTCCAAAATACAGAGGTGATAATAGATACTGTGAGAATATAATTTTTGGTGATCCCCTAATTTCACTCTACTGTATCTTCCAGGATGGGCCAATCTCTATGTACCAGGAACTTGTTCTTCTACATCATGCCTTCCCCTCCACCCCCACTGTGGTCAAGGGGTGGGGAATCAGTGAGTTGATCTGGGCTTTTCTATTCATCCATGTACCAAGGGAGCTATTGGTGAGGTGGAGGTAATGTTGGTGCAGAGGGGATGTTTTCCCTGGGCTGCTCTTGAGACTCCAAGGCCATTAGGTAACATAGGTGCCGTCAGGGTATCTTAGCCCTACTATCTTGGCTTAGGTGGCAGCTGGCCTCTGACTTTCTAACTTTATAGTCAGAAGTCTTGTTTTTTTGTTTTTGTTTTTTTTTTCACTTGTGAAAAAGTTCCAGATTACTAATTCACATTTTAACAGTTTTTTTTGAGGTATAATTCATACAGTTCACCAATTCACTCAATTAACGTGTATAAGGGTGCCTGGGTGGCTCTACTCCTTCAGTGCACCCTCTTCCCCTGTTTGTGTGCTCTGTCTCTCTCCTCTCAAATAAATAAATAACAAATCTTAAAAAAAAAAAAAAGTTAAGTGTACAATTCAGCACTTAACTGTATTTATAGAGTTGTCACCACAGTCCATTTGAGAACATTTTCATTGCCCCAAAAGAAAAATCCCATCCTCATTCAGTAGCCATGAGTCACTTGCCTCCCCACCAAGTTCCCAGCCCTAGGCAGCCCCTCATCTACTTCCTGTCTTTATAGATTTGCCTATTCTAGACACTTTATATTGAATCATCCAGTATGTTGTCTTTGGTAACTGACTTCTTGGACTTAGTATAATGTTTTCAAGGTTCATTCATATTGTAAGATGTATCAACATTTAAATCATTATTATTGCCAAATAAAATATTCCATTGTATGGATATACCACATTTTATTTATCCTCTCATCAGTTGATGGACATTTGGCTTGTTTCTTCACTTTAGCTATTATGAATAATGCTAGTTTAGACATTTGTGTGCAAGTTTTTCTGTATATTAACTCTAGGTTGAATGTTTGGTAAAATTCACTGGTAAAGACATTTGGACCTGTGCTTTCTTTCCTTTGGGTGGTTTTTAAATGACTAATCAGTATTGGTATAGGTCTATTCAGTTTTTTTGTTTGTTTGTTTTATGTCTTGAATCAGTTTTGGTAGTTTATATATTTCCAACAATTCATCTATTTCATCTAGATTTTCTAATTTGTTGGCATTTTTTTTTTTTTTTGCAGTATTCCTTTATAATCCTTTTTGTTTCTATAAGATTGTTAAATGATGTCCCTGCTTTCATTCTTGATTTTAGTAATTTGTATCTTTTCTCTTTTTTCTCTTGGTTAGTCTAGCTAAAGTTTATAAATTGTATCGATCTTTTCAAAGACCCAACTTTAGGCTTAATTGGTTTTCTTTGTCTCTCTTTTTTACTTTTTTTATTTCACTAATTTTTGCTCAGATCTTTATTTCCTTCCTTCTGCTTGCTTTCAGTGTGGTTTGCTTTTCTTTACCCAGTATCTTAAAGTGGAAGGTTAGGTTATTGATTGCAGATGTTTTTTCTTTTTACTTTATTTTTTAAAAATATTTTATTTATTTATTTGACAGAGATCACAAGTAGGCAGAGAGGCAGGCAGAGAAAGAGAGAGAGAGGAAAAAGCAGGCTCCCTGCTGAGCAGAGAGCCCAATGCAAGACTCGATCCCAGGACCCTGGAATCATGACCTGAGCCGAAGGCAGAGGCCTTAACCCACGGAGCCACCCAGGTGCCCCTCTTTTTTTTTTTTTTTTTTTAAACATTTTATTTATTTGACAGACAGAGAGCACAAGTAGGCAGAGAGGCAGGCAGAGAGAGGGGGGGATGCAGGCTCCCTCCTGAGCAGAGAGCCTGATGTGAGGCTCCATCCCAGGACCCTGGGATCATGACCTGAGCCGAAAGCAGAGGCTTAACCCACCCAGGTGCCCCCAGGTGCCCCTCTTTTTGATATAAATGTTTCTAGCATTAAATTTCCTTCTTTGCACTCCTCTTGCTGTACCCTATAAGTTTGGTATGTTTATTTTCATTTTCTTTCTTTTTAAAGTATTTTCTAATTTCTCTTGTGATTTCTTCTTTGATCCATTGGTTAATTAGAGGTGGGTATTTTTTTCTTTAATTTCCACGTATTTTTGAATTTTCCAAATTTCTTTGTGTTACTGAATTTTAGTTTCATTCTGTTGGGGCCAGAAAACATAATTTGTATAACTTCTATTCCTTTAAGTGTATTTGTAGGCTTGTTTTATGGCCTATCACATGGTCTATCATGGGGAGTGTTTCGTATGTACTTGAGAAGACTGTATTCTACTGTTTATTGAGTGAAGTGTTCTATAGATGTATGCTAGGTGTCATTAGTTTACAGCACATGTCTCATCTTAAGTATTTGTTGAATAGATATACCAAGCTTTTACTTAGGACTTCTTGGTATTTAAATGTCTCTGGAAGAGCCAACTGCCTGTTTGGTTGCACTTTCTTGCTAAATTGACATATATCTAAACACACTGAATTTGAAATTATATTTAAAAGCCAAACAAAAGGAAAGATTTAAAACAAATCTCAAAAATTATTGTTCTAGGATGTAGGCATTGTGCTTTCCGTGAAACCTTGGTTGCCAAGTGCAGCCTGCTTATTCATGTTCTTTTACTGAATTATCTTAAAATTATTAGAATTACTGATCCTTTAAGAATTGTGCAACATGATGCAAATATACTCATAGTTATAGAGGAAATTCACAGATTTTGATGAATATGAATCATGTTTTAAGTTCCTGCCGTTGTCCCTGAATATCTGTATTAGCAGACTATAGCCCTTAGTGTGCATGGGATTTAAGATTCAGCTGAGTTCTTGGGGTGTCTGGGTTGCTTAGTTGCTTAAGGTTCCAGCTCTTGATTTTGGCTCAGGTCATGATCTTAAGGTTGTGAGATTTAGCCCCATGTTGAGCTCTGTGCTGGGCACGGAGCCTGTTTAAGATGCCCCTCTTTCCCTCTCTCTCTTTAAAAAAAAAATTCAACTGAGTTCAATCTATGCCTAAGATAATGTACCCACAACATTCTTGGAAATTTGAATAGGGCTAAAAGTATCTTAGTACTACCATGAGATTTCTATTTATTTCAGTGATATTTTGAGTTGTGTTTGAATGTGTCCTGTTCAGTGAAAGCATTTTCTCTTTCATGAAACTACTGAAATTGAGGCCAAGAACTCCCATTACTGTTGTTAATTTGGAATCCAAATTGAGATGGGCTCTGGCTAAATACACCCTAGAGAGTCAGAAAAATGGTTCACTTTGACAAATTCCAGTGTTCTTATTGATGTAGTTAGTATCGATTAAAATATACTTATTATTATCACTAAGTATATTTTGGATGAATTAAGTTGCTTGGCACAGCTTTTATATCACCATTAAAAAATCAAACTGGCTCTTTTTCAACATTGCTATTAATATATCATTTGGCTCTCACAATATGACTGTGAATATGCTGCCCATTATTGAAAAAGTTGGTTGTGCCCAAGCTTTCTTCAAGTGCCTTCATGTTTTCCTTTACTCTTCCATTCAGAAATAGTAATTATTTATAGAAATGAATAAAGTATTGTAACTAATAATTCCGTAGTTTACTTCGACACTTGAGGTTATCTTGGATAACATCTTGATTTCCCTTTACTCAGCTATATGGAAGAAATATTTCTTTCCTCCCCTGCCTACTGCGCCAATGTCTTATTCTCCCTAATTTGGAAATGAAACCACAGCTCTAATCATTACTAATTGATTTTTGTCTATTGCAGATGTTTTGTAGAGTTCAAATAAATGAAAAGCTAATTATTCCTGAGCATGGTTTGTCTTATGAGCAACACTTACCTCCCAATCTGTTGTATGTTGTACTTAGATACATTTGTTTGAGTAGTGGTATATAGATACAGATACAGTGGTTTTAAATTGCAGCTTAACCACATTGCTACATGATCCTGTGCAAGATAGTCAATTTTTCTGAGCTTTTGTGAGCCTGGGAATTATCCTTGGAAAATAATGTAATGAAAGGTCCCCCAATAATGAGTCCTTGATTAAAGGAGCAAGACTGATACAAAGAGAAGTCAAGCAAAGCTTTATTTAGCGCCAAGCATCAAGAATCTAACCACCTGGCCAGGGCCATGCCTCTTACAGAGAGTGGGGCCCCTCTCTGCTTTACAGACTAGCTTTTAAGGGCAAAGGCCGTGTGGTTGGGCCTGGCCACACACAGGTTTCTCTGTAACACACAGAGAAAGCTGCACAGTCATGCTAGGTCACACACAGGTGGCCAATTGAATTACAATTTACCCTAGTGGATATTTGAACTAGCCTATCACCTTAGTCAGAATTGGCACCCAAAAGGCGGGACCCACACTCCTTGGTAGCTAGGGAGACAGTATGCACCCCCACTGATTGGATACCTCCAGCTGGCCTGACCTACTCTTGTATTTGGGCTTTGTTACCTGGGACTGGTTTCCCCAGCTTGCTTTTCACTAAGTCCCTTTGTGGGGGGTGGGGTGCGGCAGGGTCAGTTTAAGTTTAACTGCATAAACAACAAAATCACTGTTTAATCCAAGATGGAATCGCTCTGGCTAAATAGGCCCTTATAGTAACATGGGAATAATGGTCTAAGTTGTTGTAAGTGTTAAACGAGCTCATGTCTGCGAAGTGCCTATTATAATGCATGATATACAGAATACTCAACACTCATTAGCTTCCTTTTCCTTCCTGTTTCTCCTTTCTAGTAGTAGATAAAGTCCTTTATGTTGGGAGGTTTATATTAATTACCTCTGTATTTTTCAAACCTGGCCCGGGGCTAGAAGAAACTTGTGTTAAATACATTATTTTTATAACTTTAACAGCATTTCTCCAGATATTCAAAACAAATCTGCCTCTCCCTAGGTTTCTAATTTTTCAGAATTTGAAGCAGTGTTTCCCTCATCCTTGTTATGGGCTGTGCCTCTTAATGAAATATATTCGATATGCTGCTAGTCAGGAATAAGCACAATATAACGCATTTAGAACTAGCAGTGATATTTTCATTTATTTTAGTTCTATGAAAACTTAACAAAAAAAAATCTAACTGTAAATTTGCTGTTTTATCATTTTCCCTGGAATTTGTAGTTTCTTTTAAATCATTTACACTTTTCTACCCTGCCTCCCACGTTGCCACAAATCAGTAGAACTGATTGTATTTCCTTCTCTACTTGTAACTAAAATTCTGTGCCTGAAGAGCGGGACTCAGCTGGCCTCAAGGCCAAAGACTGAGGTAGGCGGGGCTGGGTCAGGGTTGACTCAGGGCCACAGTACTGCCCACTCTGGCACCCTCGTAAGCTGTGCCATCCTGGTTGTTCAGCATTTTTACTGTCACACTTGAAAATAAGCACCCGTTGGACTGGGCTCCCTTAAGATATGTACCTGAATGTTCTTTGCCATCAAGTTACTTCTCATCATAATCCCTCTGTTTCCAACACTCTTCGCCCCACTTCCCATGCTCGGGGTGGGCATGGTCAGTGGACACACGGATTTCACTGGTGGTGGAAATCTGAGAAACAAGACCACTTCTGCTGTCTGTGGCAGAAGTCAACAGAGCAGGATCTCGGCCAGACTTTGCCTTAAAGGAAATCTTTATTAATTATGTATGGTTCACAGATGTTCTTTTAAAAACCCCAACTTTCAGGAGAAGCACAACCCTCATGAGTGGCTTCAACTTTGCATCATGAGTCTTGTATTAAAAGAAAATCTAAGTGGTATAGTTTGTTTACACTATGATACTTTCTAAATAAACTCTTAAAAAAAAAAAATCCCATGAAAAGTTTGGGTGCTGCCAGCCAGATCATGCTGGAGCCGGAGATCCCATTTTTCATTCACAAACTGATACCTTCCATTATTTTTCTGCCTTGTGTAGTGACAGTGTTTATTATTGTTCCAAAGCAACCTTGAAGCTTAACTTTAGAAACATTGTATTTTAATCTGACCATAATAGACCAAAAAGTTCTCTAAGCAGGAGATAAAAGTTCTCTGTTTAATGATGATTAATAACCTATTTAGATGTATTCATCTGAGGAACTGAAGATAATTTTGCCATTAGGCCATTTGTATAAGGGCACAAACAGATGGATTTTATTCTGAACCCTGAAGGCAGACAGATCAGACACCCCTTTAATTGCTTATTGCTTGGGGAAGATTTCCATGGCCATGGCTCCCTCCCAAGGACACACTGATCTTCACTGTGATAACTCTCAAATTTGATCATTTTCAACAAGGCGAAAAACCTCACGGCATTTACTCTAAAAAATTTTCTATACCATGCCACAAGCAGGTACTCAAGAGTAGCAACAAAGAAGTCTCCAGTGAATAAGTTTGCATTTTAATTGTGAAGCAGCAGCAAGTTTTCATACAGGAATATCAGATGAACAAAAACTTAGAAATGTTAGAACATTGGTTAGAAATTGCTTATGACTCTTGGGAATGAGAGCTTTACAGTTAGGAATTTGTGATTCACGGTATAATCTTCTGTAGCCTCTTGTCTCTTGTGTAGTTGGTTCTGTGGGACGAATAATACCTTTCTCAGAGGGCTGTTTTGAAGGTGGGCTATAAAGCAGTGACCCACAGTAAACTGCCCATCAGGTGGTAGTCACAGCATTTAGCTTATGCATTTATAAATGGAGCTTCTGATCACAGATTAGCTTGCCTATCCATTTCTCTAGTTCATAGAGTTAAGCAAATCTCAAAAATGAAACATCTTTCATTATAAGGAAGTCAAATCAATCATTCTTTATTCGGAGTTAATCAGTAAGCACAGAGCTTTTTAACTGTCTCATAACTAGATGAGTGAACAAACCATACAGTTTATCAGAATTTGGAACAAGAACTAGATTTCCAAAACATGGATCAAAACTCAAGCAGATATCATTCATAAATGCAGGTTCTGGAATAACAGGGAAGTAGCACAAAACTATAGTGCTACTTATATAGTGAGTGACTAGTTATATTTTGGTCAGAAAAGTAAATGGTACCATTAGATTACAAGACAATTAACTTATGCCATTGCTTTATACCATCAGAAAGATTATCATTTGGAGTGTTTTATTAATTACTTACTGATTCAAAGAATTTGTGTCTAGAAAAGACAATTAAGTTTACCTCTTCCCAACCTCTAGTTTTATAAATGAAGAAACAGAGATCTTGGGAGTTAAATGACCTGGCCATACGTAGCTACCTAGTGCTTGAGTCTGGCTTGGAAATCAGGATCCATTTACCAAGAGCATAAAGGTAGAGAAAAGCCTGACTCACGGCGTACCACACCTTTAGTGCTATTGACTGGGCATTTCTGAAAGCAGTAATGGTCGTCAGGATGGGCAGAGAAAAGGGGAGCTGAAAGGAAGAGGAATTTTTTTTTAAAGTATTATTATTATTATTATTTTTAAAATATTTTATTTATTTATTTGACAGAGATCACAAGTAGGCAGAGAGGCAGGCAGAGAGAGAGAGGAGGAAGCAGGCTCTCCGCGGAACAGACAGCCCCATGAGGGGCTCGATCCCAGGACCCTGGGATCATGACCTGAGCCGAAGGCAGAGGCTTTAACCCACTGAGCCACCCAGGTGCCCCAGGAAGAGGAATTTTCTAAGAAGACTTTAAATGAAGGAGAAACCTCTTCTTCTTTTTAAACTAATTTTTAGTGGGTCCAGAGAGAGTGGAATATGTCTAAGTATCATTCTTTGGTGACCACTCTGTGACTTTTTTGACCTTGTAAAATCAGCTTAAAAGACCAAGCTTCAGGTAATGCTTCTTTCCAGTGGGAAAGTTTGCAGTGGAGCTGCAACAATGACCAGTTACGTTGATGTGGACAGATTTTCTCTTGGCAAATATTTCCTTGCATCGTACTGGGGAGACACAACCCTATACTCCAGCTCTCCAGGCAGGGGAGGAGGTCAGCATTCTATTTGGTTGAGACTTGGGAGGAGGGAGAGGGAATGGGGAGGTTGGTAAGAAGGCAGCGGTCTAAAGAACAGAGTTAGCTATCAGAAGAGGGAAGGCCTGGATTCTCGTCTCTCACTGCATTTTTCTCGAGGACATCTACTATCTACAATGTCATTTATTCATTCAACAAATCCCGGTTGAGTATCTGCTACTTGTCAGGTCCTCTTCTTGGTGCTGCAGACCTCCCAGACAGCAAAACAATCACCACCCTTGTCCTCACAGAACTTATATATCCTGGTGGAGAGAAACAATAAATCATAGTTCTCCTCTCCCCTAGATACCCTACTCCATAGGTTCTTACTCCTCCCTCTTTCCTGGAAATTCAGGAATTCAGCAATATTCCAATTTATTTTACCTCCTTCTGCCCTTTTTAAGCTTCACAGTGTGAAGCCATAAGGCTCAAATACTCTTGCTGATCCCTTTAGTAATTTGCCTAACAAACTCTGAATAGGGAAAGCCCTGTATATTGTCTCTTTGCATTTACATGCATCTTTGAGCTTCTTGGAATTTCTATAGGTCTCCAATATCTTATCTTCAGATTAGAATGTTTCTAATACAAGTGTGCCTCATGCATGGGTTGTGGCTGTGTGTTCAGGAGTATTTTGATCAAGATTTGTGATCAAATTATACAAATTACGTGATATATGAGATTTAGGTCAGCTGGGGGAGGGGCATCTAAGGTTGGAAAACCGTGTATCTCAAGGGTGAAAGTGATGATGAAGAGAAAAAGTAAGCGGCACATTTAACGAGATGACCCTGAATTTTAGACACACAAAAATACTGAACACTTATAGTTAGACTGAAATCAATAGCTGTTGCCGACGGTTGACCAGAGGCCCATGAGTTACAGTGATGGAGTTGTTCTCTAGTGTCCTCACTGAAGGATCTACAAATGACATGCCATCTTGGTAAAGCAAATTGAGATTTTGATTTACAGTGCTTTTTTAAGGCAGGATGAAATGTTTCAGAGGTGGTAAGGTGTTACTGAAAATGACATTTTATCCTGGAAAACCTGAGGAGCAGTGCTTATTTTTCCAGTTTAACAGGAAAGAAATATCCCATTCTTTCGTGATATCGGTCCTCATTTCCCTACCTACTCCCATTCGGCCCCCAGGAAGTTGAAATTGTTCACCTACAATTAAGTTGTAAAGTGAAATGAAGCTTTATAATAGAAGGAAATTTAAACTAAAAATTTTATTTTTAAATTAATTCATAAGGTATTTAATTAGGATGTTGTTGCATTTGTTATGCCCGAGTTTTTGCATCTGAGAGACCACCAAGGAGCCAACACTGATGCAATCACACGAGGGTTTATTCGACAAGCTTAAGCTTGGGCCCAAGTATACCCGGCACAATGGAGTAGGGACTTGGACCCTGAGCAGAGTTAAGGCAGGGGTATTTATGGGTTCCTGTTACTAAAGCAGGGTGGGGATTCCTGGAACCAAAGCAGGGTGGGGCTTACTAAAGCAGGGTGGGGGTCTCTGACCTAAAGCAGGGTGGGGCTTACTATAGCAAAGTAGGGGAAAGTTCAGCCCTTGGGCATAGGGGTCTGAGATGGCTGCCAGAGCTAAGAGGCTGTACTTATGCTAAAGCTAAACCTGAGGTGGGATGGCCTTAATTTTCTTGGCCTCCACATTTCCCCCTGAACAATTTTGACCCTTAAATCTTTAAGGTTGTTGAAGGTGGAAGGTCTCATCTTCTGTAACTTCTTCATGCTGAGTAGGGGTGTAGAGTTGTCCCTACCTACTCGGGTCAACATTGATCAGTTTGGGAATGTATAGGGGAGTTATGAAAGACAGAGGCAGCTGAGTCCAGGGGTTTAAATCAATCATTAAAGGAGAGAGGGACAGTTTACACTGCTAACCTGAGTAGTTCAGCACCCAAGAAATATTTTGTGATAATCTGGAACATCAAGATGGCTGCACTTATGTCAGGGCTAGACTCGAGATGGGTGCAGCCTTGTTTTTCTTGGCCTCCACAGCATTCACTTTTAAAAAAATGTTTTAAGTTTATTTAAATTCCAGTTAGTTAATAATGTGCATATTAGATTCAAGTGTACATTATAGTGGTTCAACACTTCCACGTACCACCTGGTGCTTGTCATAAGTGCACTCCTTAATCCCTATCACCTATTAACCCATCCCCCTACCCACTTCCTCTTTGGTAACCATCAGTTTGTTCTCTATTATTAAGAGTCTGTTTCTTGGTTTACCTCTCTCTCTCTCCTTTTCTCTTTACTCATTTTTCCCCCTTAAATTCCATAAGCGAAATCATATAGTATTTGTCTTTCTATGACTGACCTATTTTGCTTAGCATAATACTTTCTAGCTCCATCCATGTTGTTGCAAATGGTAAGATTTCATTCTTTTTGATGGCTGAATAATATTTCTCTATGTGTGTGTGTGTGTGTGTGTGTGTGTGTGCGCACGCGCTGGGGCGTGTGTGTGTGTATCACCTCTATTTTTATTTTTTTAAAGATTTGTTATTTTTTATTTGTTAAAAAATTTTTTTACTTGTTATTCATTTTTATTTTTTTAAAGTTTTATTTGTTTATTATTTTAGAGAGAGAGTAATGGCAAGAGGTACAGAGGGAGAAAGAGTAGAGCATATCTCAGGCAGACTCCCACTGAGTTTGAGCCTGACCTGGGACTCAGTCTTATGTCCCTGAGAATGATCTGAGCTGAGCCCCATATCGGGCTCTCTGCTTGGCAGGGAGCTTGCTTCCTCCCCCCTTTCTCTCTGCTTGCCTCTCTGCCTGCTTGTGATCTCTGTCTGTCAAATAAATAAATAAAATCTTTAAAAAAAAAAGAGAGAGAGTTGGATGCTTAACCAATGAGCCACCCAGGTGCCTTAGTATACCCCCTCTTCTTTATCCATCCATCAATTGATGGACACTTGGGCTGTCTCCCTAATTTGGCTCTCATAGATAATGCTGATATAAACATCAGGGTACTCGTATCATTTCAAATTAGTATTTTTATATTCTTTAGGTAAGTAGTAGTAGCGCAATTGCTAGCTCATAAGGTAGTTCCGTTTTTAATGTTATTACTACTATTATTATTATTATTGTTTTGAGAGAGAGAGAGATTGGGAGCGGGGCAGATGGAGAGGGAGAGAAAGATCATTAAGCAGGCTCCACACCTAGTACAGAGCCTGACACTGGGCTTGATCTCATGACCCTGAGATCATGATCAGAGCTGAAATCGAGAGGCAGGTGCTTAACCGACTGAGCCACCCAGGCACCCCTCTATTTTTAACTTTTTGAGGAACCTCCATACTGTTTTCCAGAGTGGCTGCACCAGTCTGCATACCCACCAACAATACAGGAGGGTTCCCTTTTCTCTGCATCCTTGCCAATAGCTGTTGTTTCCTGTGTTGTTGATTTTAGCCATTCTGACTGGTGTGAAATGATGTCTCATTGTAGTTAAAAAAATTTTTTTTTAATTTTTAAATTTTTAATTTGTTTTAAAGATTTTTATTTATTTATTTGACAGAGATCACAAGTAGGCAGAGAGGCAGGCAGAGAGGGAGAAGCAGACTCCCTGCTGAGCAGAGAGCCCGATGTGGGGCTCCATCCCAGCACTCTGGCATCATGACTTGAGCCGGAGGCAGAGGCTTTAACCCACTGAGCCACCCAGGTACCCCTCTCATTATAGTTTTGATTCGCATTTCCCTGATGATACATTGAGCATCTTTTCATGTATCTTTTGGCCCTCTATGTTGGTATCACTTATTTATTTTATTTATCATGTACGTCCATCATATTTAGCTTTTGAGAAGCTGTAATTGCCTTGTTATGACAGATTACACTTTCCAAAGATGGCTGCCACAGTGGATCTCATATTGCACGCTGTTGTTGCCTTTTTCATTGAGTGGTGGGATTTATGTCTCTTCTCTTTGAGCCTGAGGCAACTTTATTATTGCCTTGGCTGGTAGTTGGAAGTGATACCGTGTGATGTCTGAAGCTAAGTCATAAAAATGCCATCGACTTCCACCTTATTTTCTTAGGGTCCTTACTCTTGGAGTCTAACTACCATGCTGTGAGGAGACATGTAAGTAGAGATGCTGGCTGACTAGCTGAGGTCCTGTGTGACAGCTGGCCATCAGCTAAATGACTGAGTGAGTTTTCAGATGATGCCAGCCTGCCGGCATAGAGTCCTGCTTTGCCCCAGCAGCCGTTCAGCCCCCTCAGGTGACACTCTGTGGAGCAGAGAAATAGCCTGTCCAGACTGCAGATTCAGGAGCAACATGAAGTGATTGGCTTCAGCCACTAACTTTGGGGTAGTCTGACATAGTCTATTTCATGGGCAGTAGAGAACCAGAATACAGGACTGGCCTACCCAGACTTAAATAAGTCCTACTAATCTAATTTCTGACAGAGTCTGATAGATCTTAGTCTGCCTATACTCTACAACAGTATCTTGATTCTAACAGCTAGCTCAAGCCCATGTGACGTAGCTAATAGCTAACAACATCAGTGTGTTCTTAGTGTGATGGCTGAGAGCGAGCCTGTCTCCACAGCTCTATCAGCTCCTAGTTTGTGGGCAGATTACTTGATTTTGTCATCTGCTAATTTGGAATGATACTAATACACTTGACTCATAGAGTTGTGAGGCTGAAAGGAGTTTGTACATGGAAAGCACTTAGAATAACACGGGGCACTTAGAAAGCACTCCATAGATGTCAGCATTCTTATCATTCCAAGAGTTTATGAAGGCAGTTCGAAGATTTGTTAACAGTTGAACCTACAACTGATTATGATCATCTCATATTTTTCTACATGTTCTTACATATGATAAATTGTCTATGCCATCTAATGGCTTTTGATATAAGTCCCAGGTTTTTCCTTAGTAGAGAGCCCAGGCAAGAGCCTTTAACCAGTGGGGACCTGGAAATCATTTGGTCCAGACTAGTCTGGACCCTGTGCTTTTGAATCTGCTGAGATGTCTGCTTTTTGCTGTAGGTTCATTATAACTACGTCTTTCTCTTTTCTTACAGTCTTGAAATACAGTCTTTAAGTATAGACTAGAGGTTTGATTTATCTGTGGTTTTCTTAAGTGTGGCTTTGCTTCTCTTGAGTTTGTTCTGCAGATTGCTGGCTGTGGTCACATAATGCTGTTATCTCTAACCTGAACATCCCCATCTGTGTTTTCTTTGCTGTAATCGATGTCTTCTGTGTGCTGCAAAGATAGAGGCGGGTTTTAAATCTCCCTTGGTGGGAAGTGGTGCTTCCTGCCTGGAGTCTGATTTGAAAATAGATACCCCATTGTGCAAAAACACAGACACCATGAGACTTCCTGGGTAACACCATTAAGCATACCCTTGACAGCAGCAGTCAAGGGCAGTACTGTTTAAGTACTTCATGTGCAGTAACCTGTAAGTTACATTGACGATACTGGCTGACGAGCTATAGGTATTGAATTTAGTTTGCTACTTATTGGGCTTATATTTCAGATTTTTTTGTGAGTCATTTAGAAAGCATAGACACAACTTCATCAAATCCATATGTTGCATAAGGGAGGGATATAAAACTTTAGTTTTCAAAAACTTATTAGTATGTTGTTTTTTAAAATATCACTAAGAGTTAGAATTATACATTATCTACATATCATCAGTAATATTATACCTGGTTTTGTCATTAAATATTAGTAATGTTTTGAGTCCTTAATAATATTTTGAGTAATACTTTGTATTTATATAGCCTTTCATGAGAACTGAGCAGTTCAACACACCTGTCTATATAGGAATAGAGAGATGTTATTCACTTGCAATTTTATAGAGAAAACAGAAGATCTAGCCAAAGCTGTAAAGAATACATTAGAATCACATTTGACTCTCAATAATAACAAGACTCAAACAAGGTTTCTTTTTCTTTTGTAACAAAATGTCAAGGGGATAGCCTCCCTATGCCGCCACCAAGGACCCAGTTCTTTCTCTCTTTCTTCTCTGCCTTTCTTAGCACGTAGGTTTTGTGCTCCTGGTTACAGGATGACGGCCGCAACTTCAGGCATCACATTCATAATCCAGGAAGAATGAAGGGAAAGACCAAAAGCTCATGACAGCTGTTTGCCTTTTTTTATCAAGCGCACGCGAGCTTTTCCAGTAGTCTCATTCATTAGACTTCTGAGTACATCTCAGAGGTGGTATAGTCCCTACCAATTTCAAAGGGATGATGTTATCTATTGTTGCCTAACAAATTATCCTACCGTAGAAGCTGAAACCACAAACATTTATTATCTCCTAGTTTCTGTGGCTCAGGACAGAGGCTTAGCCACTGGAATACCTGTATCAATCAAAGTGTATGCTTCCTTTATCTTTGAAAAAATATAATTTTTTGTTTGTCTTTTTAAATAGACTCTTTATCTTTTCAACTTGTCTTTGGGTTAGTAAGGGTATCTCAGGACCTTGCTGGCTGCAAAGCTAAATTTCTGTCTTCTCTGCTTTTCAACATTAAATCTAATTTATAGTTTTTATAATAGATAGGGACCTGATTCTTCAAGTGAAATTCCTTTATATTACTTTCAGTGGATTGAATAATCTGTGTCTAGAATTCAGCATATTATTAGTAGGATCACTTGCCTGATATTATGGTTGTTATCTATTTATCCAGTTATTCATTCAACAAATGTATTTTGAACCCAGGCTTAATGCAAAACACCAAGGAAATTGCTGTTGGGGAGACAAACATAAAATGTAGTTTTGATGTTTAGGAATTTTTAGTGCAAAAAGGGAAGTAACACATGAATACAAGTAGTTATAGTAGAAGGTAGTTTCTGATAAACATTATAAGAAGCACTAAAATTTGGGGCACCCAGGTGGCCTCAGTGGCTCAGGCTTCCGACTCTTGGCTTGGGTTCAGTTCATGACCTCAGGGTCATGAGATCAAGCCCCCCTGCCCCACCCAGCTCTGTGCTTGGAGTGGAGTCTGCTTGAGATTATTCTCTTTCCCTCTCCTTTTTCCTCTACCATCTCCAAAACCTCTCTCAAATAAATAAATAAAATCTTAAAAAAAAAAAAAGAAAAAAGAAAAAGGAAGCACTAAAGGTGAAAGGTTAAGGGGATTTAGAGAGAGGAGGGGACCTTTACCAGCTTATGGGTTTGGGAAACCACTGTTGCGTATGGCCGACTCCTGATCAGGAGTTACATTAAGCGCTGGAAAGAAGACTTGCTGACATTATCACCTTCTCTGCTTAAGTGCTTGGATGACATAAATAGGAGTTTTGTTGACTATAATTCAGTCGGGAGAGAAGGCCTTTTAAATCAAAATACTTAACCTCTCTGCCCTAGGAAAAGCAGGAAACTGCACATTTGCAGGAAGGCCTCAGCTTTGCAATGCATAGGCCCTTTACACTGCCTAGTGGTAATTTGGCCAATGACCAAAATGGGATAATGGAAGCAAGGCAGGAAGAATGGGGAAAGACAAAAGACACTGAGTAGAAACAGTAACATAGGTAAGCTAAGAAGTCAAAACTTCTTCCAGTGTGCATTTTTAATAGGGACTGTTGCAAGCTGGTCACTACTCTGCAGTCAGACTGGTAGGGATCGAACTGTGGCTGTGCTGCTTTCTAATTGGGTGACCTTGAGCGAGCATATTGCTTTTTGCCTCAGTTTCCTCCTTTATGTAAGAAGGATAATAGTATTACCATTTCATGGGGTTGTACTAATTAAATGAGGTAATGCTTGTGAATTCTTAGAGGAGTGCCTGGTCCATGGTAGACCATTCAGTATACAGTAGCTGTTATTTTTGAAGTACAGTGAATTTTTAGAATGCCAGTTGCTCACATTCAAATATAAGTACAAAATGCAAAAGCAAATAAATCTACTTTCAGTATTTCATCTCATCATGGAGAACTCAGAGTTGAGCAAATTTAATGCATGATGGTGGATTGTGAATATTCTGATGGGAGTCTGGATTCTTATAAAAGAAGTGGCATTACATACACATATTTTAAAAACTTATTCATTTATTTGAGAGAGAGAGAGAGTTTGGGGTGGGGAGGAACAAAGGGAGAGGGAGAGAGACTTAAGCTGACCGCCCTGAGCTCTGGTTTGTACTGTATCACTCTGGTCTCTGTCTCTGTGTTTACATGGTCATCTCTGTGTGTCTCACATGGCATTTTTCTCATGTAAGTCCTATTGGGGTAAGGCTTACCCTTATGACTTCATTCTAACTAACTTGATTTACATCTACAAAGACCTGGATCCTAATAAAGTCGTAGTCACATTCATGGGTACAGGGAGATCTCTTTGGGGTCACCAATCAGCCCATAACATGGTATCTCAAAGTTGAGATGTGGAGCCTTAGAACATGTTTTTAGGGGTTCATGAACACTGGAATGTAGAGCTCTGACTAACTTTTTAGTGCTGCCTGGTGTAGGCTCTTGCCACGTAAACCAGGTTAGCAAGTCACTTTCACCCCTGGTTCCACTCATTCAATTTCCTTCCACCTTCCCCAAAGTGTTTGAGTTCATAGAAAAGCAAAATTAATTCCAGAATTATCTAGTAGCAATGGTACCTGTAAGATGACACATTTTTTGTTTGTTGTTTGCTTCCTTTTTTTTTTTTTTTTTTAAAATAGAAGAGAAGCTTGGTGGCTTTAGGGTTTTATGTGAATCTTCAGGTGGCGTAATGGGGATCAAAATGTTTGGGATTTATTGCTGTTTAGGGAGAGCCATGCATTTTCTATTTAATTCCTTGGGAAGAGTCACACATGGGATCACAGCGGGTTTAGTAAATCATATATCCCGGGGCAGCAACCCAGATGGTGTCAAGCTACTGACCTAGCACAGAAGAGTGGAGGCATGCTGCCGAAGGCAGAAAGCTTGGCCGGCTTCTGTGGGCTGAGCTGTGGCCCTGTCACGGTCTACCACTTTGCCATTTGTCCCCGTGGATCCTGAAAGCTGCAGATAAAATTTTCAAAGGCTTATAGCTGCCTGTAATTTAAGAATGAACTTGGTTAGAAGTCAAATCAAGTTAAAGAAAATGAAAATGTCATTGCACAAGAGAAAAATGAGCCATCTGGTGGAAATGCGGTATTTTAAAGATAGAGGTTTTTGTTTTTCTTTCGTTGTTATTGTTTATTTTTTATCTTAGCTTTGGAGGCAAACACTTTTTGGCTTTCAACAAGGAACATTTAATGGTTGGGGGAAAATAGAAAACAGCTGGTCTGAGACAGATGAAAGAAAGGGATGTTGAAGTGTGAAGCACGGAGCCTGGAACCTCTTACAGAAACATTGCCTTTTCGAGAAAAGTATGACCAGTGTGAGGGAGATTGGAGCTGTTAACAGAATTACCCAAGACAGAGGTGGATGGGGGACAAGGAGTAGTTGTTTCAAGTTATGTAACTAAAAATAGGTAAATCAAAATGATGTGATTTTGCTATATGTGTATTGAATTGATCTACAATTCAGAAGTTTCTACAGTGCATTTCTGTAGAATTCCATATATCTATCTACCTATCTTCCAAGATTTTATTTAAATTCTGGTTAGTTAACACATAGTGGAGTATTAGTTTCAGGAGTAGAGGTCAGCGATTCATCACTTAACATATAACCCCAGTGCTCATCCCAACAAGTATCCTTAGTGCCCATCCCCCATCCAGCCCATCCCCTGCCCACCTCCCTTCCAGCAACCCTCAGTTTGTTCTCTCTGGTCAAGAGCCTCTTTATGGTTTGTCTCCCTTTCAATTTTCACTGTATTTTATCTTTCCATGCCTTTTCCTACATTCATCTGTTTTGTTTCTGCAGTTCCACATATCAGTGGACTCATATGGTATTTGTCTTTCTCTGACTGACTCTTTCGTTTAGCATCATGTACTCTAGCTCCATCCATGTTGCTGCAAATTGCAAGATTTCATTCTTTTTGATGGCTGAGTAATATTCCTGTGCGCACACACGTGCATGTGTATATCACATCTTCTTTATCCATTTGTCTGTTGTTAGACATCGGGGCTGTTTCCACAGTTTGGCTGTTGTGGACATTGCTGTTACAAATATTGGGGTACAAGTGCCCTTTTGGATGACTATGTTTGTATCCTTTGGATAAATACCTAGTAGTGCACTTGCTGGGTCATAGGGTAGTATAGAATTGCTTTTCAATCAAATTTTCAAAAATTTTAAAGATGTATTTATTTTGGGGGGATGGGGAAGAGGGAAAGGGAGAGAATCTTAGGCAGACTCCCCACTGAGCATGGAGCCCGACAACATGGGGCTCCATCTCATGACCCTGAGATCAGGACCTGAGTTGAAACCAAGTGTTAGACACTAAACTGACCGAGCTACCCAGGCATCCCAGACTTTCAGAAATCTTAGAGTATAGGGCTTTATTATTACTTTTTTAGGGTAGTAAAAGATAGTTATTTTTTGGTATGTGTGAATAGGTACTTTACCAAAAAATCATCCTAATCACTCCTTTCTCCCTTCTGCAGTTGAATCTATTTATTAACTCCTGTTGAGGTAGTTTCTGAGTTTGGATTTAAAGTCTAAAATATAAAACTTTATTTATTTTTTATTTTTTTAGATTTTATTTATCTATTTGACAGACCGAGACCCCAAGTAGGCAGAGAGGCAGGCAGAGAGAGGGAGAAGCAGGCTCCCCGCTGAACAGAGAGCCCAATATGGGGCTCAATCCCAGTACCCTGGGACCACGACCTGTGCCGGAGGCAGAGGCTTAACCCACTGAGCCACCCAGGTGCCCCTAAAATATAAAACTTTATTGAAAAACAAAGCCACATTGCTGGAAATAACTATAGTGACTAAAGGAAAGCATTCTTTATTGATGTATTACACAACTTGAATGTTTGCACTATTATTATTATTTGCAACAACATAATTAGGAGAAGAGGGAAGCTGGACACAAAAAAGTATATATTGATTAACTACCATTTATATAAAGCTAAACATAGAAAAAATTAACCTATAATGTTAAAGGTGAGAACAGTGGTGTACTTTGGGGAAATGCGGTGTGGAATGGGCACCATGAGGGCTCCCCAGCTTCTGGTAGTGCTCTGTCTCATAATTTGGGGACTGATGATCTGAGAGTGTTCATTTTATGAAAATTCATCAAACTCTATACTTAATCACTTGTGTACTTTTCTGCTACATTTATGTTACGCATAAAATTAAAATGATATGTTATAGAACTTAATGGACTTTCAGAACTTTTCTTGAGATAATTTTCTCCTGAAGAAATTTAAATTTTATAGGCTTACTGATGTATCTTGATGAAAATTTGACCCAATCCTAAGCATGGGAGATTTGGGAATGCTCGTGTTTATATTTTGTATTTTCATAATTGCATCAAAATTGAGGAATCTTTCTCTGGGAGCTGTCCATTGATGTTCTTGTAATTAGCAACCTGCTTCTGTTTCTGAAATTATATTTTCAATCATCATCTAAGTGTATTCAGAGGCCTCAGTGGGGGTCAGAATTAGCTACAATTCATGTTCAGTTCAAAACATAGAATTTGTTTCTCAGATTTCTCATTAACTGGTGGTTCATAAACCATGAATGTATCTGTGTGCTTGTGCATGTGTGTGTGTGTGTGTGTTTTAGGAATCTGAGGTTTGGACAAAAGAGAACTATGAGGACATGGAGAAGGTTTGGAAGAGCGCAAGAAGAGTGGGGGGTGATTGGAAATAATGAAGACACAACTCTTCTGATGTTCATTTGAAAGCATGACATTGGAATCCTCTTTTAGCCAGACAGTGAGACATTTTAACTCCTACTGAGTGAGTGGATTTAGCTGTTCAGACTACAGATGCGATGATCATAGTGGCGACAGTGGTGGTTGTGGTGATGGTAATGGTGGTGGTGGTGGAGTCGTTTAAGGGATTTCGATTTTCTTTCAAACACTACTCATTTAAAGAACTTTGGTTGAAGGGGTGGTGGGAAGTATAAACTTCCTGTTGTGGAGCTAATAGGATGTTAGCATGAAAGTTACAGCATAGGGAATATAGTCAGTGGTATTGTAGTGTTACATGGTGACAGATGGGAGCCACATTTGTGGGGAACGTTGCATACCGTACAGAGAGGTCAAGTCACTACGTTGCTCATCTGTAGTTATATAATGTTATGTGTCAACCATACTGAAATCTAAAAAATACATTGGTTCTGTGCTAGGTAAGCAATATTATATTAAATAAAATATACAATATAGTAAGTATGTATCTGCTCACCAAGGACTTTATCTGCCTACTAAGAACTTATTCCGTAGTGGGAAAAACAAGACATTTAGAGTTAAAATGTTTAAATGAAATATATGTGCCAGATAAGTGGGGCAAATACACATGGTAACAGTATTTGACATTTACCAAGCATTGTGTACCAGTCAAGGGACAGAGATTACCTTTCCGGTAGAAAAATGCAAAGGGCTTGTCTTTAACCAAAGATTTACACGTAAGCAGTACATATATGGAAATATGTTCAGAGTTACTTGTAATCAAAGAATCTCAAATTGAAATGTCATCTATCAGAGTGGCCAAGTTTAGAAGGAATAATAATAGCTAATGTTGATGATGTTTTAAGGAAACTGGAGCGTCACTTGCTGTAATCTTTCCAGTGGGAAATGAAGCAGCCAGTATTGAAATTTAAAGTGTACCTACTCTGTGAGCAAAGGCAGTTGTAAGATTTGTGGAGCCTGAAGTGGGGTGGTATTTTGTATTGCATTTTTTTTTTTTTGGAGGGGAGTGGGGTTCTTTTCAAAAAAGATTCTAACGTTATGAATACAAAATTGGATATGGAAGTAAATAGTTTTAATGAGGAAAACCTAGTAACAATATTTTATGAAATTGGTAAATACCATAAGGATCATACCATCTCAATGTGGCAAACTTGAGTCAGTCTGGGTCCTGGGCTTGGCTCAAGACAGCTTTGCTGTGACTGCCTCTGAATGTAACACTATATACGTCTGCTGACTGCTAATGACCAAAACATTTTTGCTTTTTGCCACCTCCCCTGCTGGTGCCCTGGCCTGAACCTCCATCTTGGCTCTCTTTCTCTCTCAAATCATGGGCATAGCCTCCTAACTGGTCTCTGTGTTTTGCCCTTGAACAGAATGTACATATTACATTTATACACATTTTTAGTAATTAACTTTCTGACATTCTTCTGTCATATTTTATCCTTCACATTATTTTGGTTACTCTTTGATTATCTTTTCATGTGATACTGATTTTGTGTTATTTTCAACAAAGGCACAAGAAAGACCAACGTTTTCTCACACGGTAGATGGAGATTTCTTTACATCATTGGCAACTGGAATTCATAGAAGTTGAAAGTTCACACATGTATTTGCTGTTTGTAGTACAGCTGTAGGTTTGTTGTGTTTGTAACTGAATAAACTCTGTTACTGAATATAGCCCAGACACAGGATTCCTTCCATTTAGTCTAAGCACTGATGAAAACAGAATCGAATCCCTTGCTTACAATTTCAGACACCTGATGACTGGAAGAATTCGCTATGTATTAGCTCTTGGTTCTGTGCATTTCCAATCTTAATTGTTGTCTGCTATCCACATACTTCTGGTGCTGGGCTTGGCAAGAGGAGTTCTTATGCTGTGACCTCTAGTTTTGGAGGGTGAGTTGGAATGATGGACAGTAGGAATATTTGTGGCCATTTCTAGCCTGGAGTAGCTGTCACTAACTACCTTTGGAAGGGACCTCAAAGTCCATGTGTAAACTGTAAACTAAAATATAATTCCCAGCTCAGTTTGCCCTTGCTGGAATCCCAAAATGCCCATGGCTACTCCAGAGCCACTCAACATAGGGAAAGACTGATGGAAGGGAGAGTGGAGTGGAAGGCAACATCAGTCACAGCAGATGCAGTTAAAGATCTTATTTTTACAAACTTTACAAAAATACATGGTCATGTGAATATAATTTGAGGACTCTTTCATGTCTTGGAAGAGGCTCTAGCAAGGATGGCCCTTGAAGATGACACTTTATTAGGAACTTAATCTGTACATCTCTCTCTATAACCAGTGATAGCACTTGTCAAGAGTTTATCCTAAGGAAAATCTGTACTAAGAATTAATAACAGAAAACAATCACTGAGTTCCTTTTTTTTTTCTTCTCTTTTTTGTGGGAAGAAGAGAGAGAGAGAGAGAGGAAAGCACACCCACGAGAGGGGGGTGGGGAGGGGCAGAGGGAGAGAGAAAATCCCAAGCAGACTCTATGCCCAGTGTAGAACCACGACCCTGAGATCTCCACCTGAGTTGAAACCAAGAGTTGGGTGCTTAACTGACTGTGCCACTCAGGTGCCCCCAGAATTGTTGAGTTCTTATTATGTACCAGACTTTGCTAAGACTTCATTTTGATTTTTTATAATGAGCATTTGACTACTTTATAACAAAAATTAGATCTCTATTTTTAAAAAATTCCAGAGGATAATACTAGTATTTAAATGAGGATTTGCATTTAGACAGTATGGAAATTATGATCATTTTTGCTTTACCTTTTTCTTCATCCTGTGTATGAACCCACCAACTACTTATTAAATGCTAAGTGGTGTTCTAGATCTTCAAATCTCTACCTTCATGAAGCTTATAAGTTGGTTGAGGGAGATACGTAAGTAAGTCAACAAATATTATTAATAAGTGCAATCTCAAATACGTTAAATACTTTGAAGTGCTACAGAAAAGCAGTATAGCAGGTGAGAAGGTAAGATATGTATGTGTCTTGGGGGTAGAGGTTGAGAGCTAAATGGGTCAGTGCATGGAGGAGGTGACGTTCAAGTAAAGACTTAAAGGAATTGGGCAGCTTTGTGGGGCATAGTGAGGATTTTGGCTTCTTTGAGTGTGGTGGGAAGCATTTGGGACATGATGTGGAATAACATGAACTGACCAGTGTTTTGAAAGCATTTCTCTGGCTGCTGAGTTGAGAATAAAGGAGGTCGAGAGCAGAATAGGGAGATGGGCTAGCTTGGATCTGATGGGGGTCATGGAGATATGGTCCAGGGAGGCAGTGTTACAGGTGGTGAGATGGAGCCACATTCTGTGTTTGGTCTTTCATATAGTAGACTAGACATCTATTAGTATTAATAGACGGAGCGGGAGCTCCTAAGGCAGTCACAGCACAGTGCTCAAGAGCCAGCTCTGGACTCCAGTGGTCAGACGGACTCTGGGTTCTACCACTCATGATGATTTAGAAGGACTTCTGCTCATATCTCATGGTTATTTCTTTCTTCAGAACTGGAAAGACAAAAATAAATGCTCTAAAGTTTGCGCAGAAAGATCTAATTGCAAGAACGTAGATTCAGATCTTGCATGCTCTTTTAGTCAATTATTATTAAAAAGTAACCTCCAGGTAAGGAGTCATGTCAGGAGGGGGTATTCTTTTTTGCTTGTTTGTTTAAAATTTTTATATTGTAGCCAGTGCAGCTGCTTGTTTAATATTTAAACAAGAGAGGAAAAGAAATGAAGAGAAAGAAAAAAAGAATGCTCGCAAACCCTGGAATCTAGGAAAACTCTAGACTTGAATATTCACTATGCCATAGGGTCTTCTTACATAATTCTAATGCCTAGATTCAATTTGGATGATAGCAAAGAAGAGTCCCAGCTGTCCGAATAGATGATGTACTCTTCCTTGATACATACCCTGGGAAAAGGCAATGTGCTGTCTGTAAAATTAGTTTAGTGTTATGTTGCACCAGGTCTTTTATTGAATGGCATTGGAATGAATTGCCATTCAAGGTAATAAGATGATCTTTTCTGGAGTTCTTTGAAAGTAGGATAAATCCCGGCATAGCTGTGATGTTTTGATTTAGGTCAATGGAGGTCAGATGACCTGACAAAGGACCTGTAGGTCCTTTGATTTAGTAAGATGAATTCAAACATCTTTTTATTTTTATTTTATTTTTTTAAGATTATTTATTTATTTATTTGACAGATAGAGATCACAAGTAGGCAGAGAGGCAGGCAGAGAGAGAAAGAGGAGGAAGCAGGCTCCTGGCTGGGCAGAGTCCGATGTGGGGCTTGATCCCAAGACCCTGGGATCATGACTTGAGCCGAAGGCAGAGGCTTTAACCCACTGAGCCACCCAGGCACCCCATCAAACATTTTTTTAATATATGCTCTTCTAATGTGGAGGCAGCAGGATCTGAACCTGGGGAATTGGCAGATGTCTTCGGCAGACTGCAGGAAGGGTTTTGAAGTGCATTTTCCTTTTTAAAAACGTTGTCATCTCAGTCGGAAAAAAAAAAAAGAAAGTATCCCAAGACTGAATAAACTGGAGAAGGGTGGGTATGTATGTATGTATGTATTTATTAGTGGTGTTAAAGAGTGCCTTAAAAAAACACTTCCAACCATAGTTCTCCTGAAAATAACATAGTTTTACATGACATATAGGTTTATAAAAAATACATGTTACTGTGTTTATAGGAGAAGAATGATGGGCTATGTTTTTAGGAAGAAATTGAAGCAGTGTGAAAATACATAGGTGGTATTGAAATAGAAATAAGACTGGGCTCTGGGGGTCCTAAGATCTGCCTTCACTCTTAATAGTTATGTGATGTTTCAGAGCCAGCTTTAATAATACTATTGTGTCTCATTTTCTTTTATCTTCCCCTCTCCCTGTAGCCCCCTTTCGGGGTCAGGGTTTCCTCTGAGACTCTGAAGGCAGCCATGGACACTCTCCCATCAAAAATGCACATACATCCATGGCAGATTTACATGTAAATTCAGGCATGTTTCACGGTTTCTGGAAACCATCTGTGGACATCAAATGAATGTGAGTGAATTAGAATGTGTCAGTAAGGACTCAGGGCCACAAAATATGCCGTGTGAGCAATGGTTAGAGCCTCACAGTTTGATTAACTAGAAAATAAAAGCTTAGCAGACAGGCCAACAATGGGCTATCACACGTATTGGAGGAGCTGTCATGTAGAAGAAATGGGTTTATTCGGGTTGCTCTAGAGCTAGGCAGTCCAGTACTGTGGCCCCTAGCCACATGTGGCCATTTAAATTCAATTAAAATAAAGCAAAAACTAAATAAAAAATAAATAAAATAAACATTTCAACTCTCCAGTCATAGCAGCCACATTTCAAGTGAGCAGTGGCTGCATGGGGAGACTGGCTCCTGAATCGAGCAGAGCAGATGTGGAATATTTCAACATCGCAGAGAGATGTGTGGGACAGAGCTGCTCTCATTTTAAGCTTTAGACAGAGTGGATTATGGAAAGGTAGACTTCAGCTCCTTATGAAAGAAGCATTCTATCATTGTAACTGTCCAGTGTTGGTTCTGTTGAACTGGCTGCCTCAGAGAACAGTGAGCCTCGTGTCATTTGATGGACTTGTCTGGAGCCTAGATTACTACTTACCGGGAGTGATGTAGAAGAGATTCCCACACAGACTCTTAGGGCATTGAGATGGGAAGACGACTCACTGATGGAACTTTTTTTTTTTTTTTTGTAATAAGGACAGGACAGTGGTCTCAGAGCCAAGTTATTTTGCCCAGGGACTCACACCTGGTTGATGGCAGAGGCTAGGTGTCCTCATGAGTCCCAGTACAGTGCTTGTTTTCATTCCACTTGCTGTCTTATGTTGTGTAATAACAAGGTCCTCATGGAGCTTGTCGAACCACACATGTCTGACTTTGATGTTAGCCTTCTTCTTTGCTGCTCTTTTGCACTACTCTGCACCAAAAGCTACATTGCAGCCAAGCTGTATTGGGACACACTATTGTGTTGTACTAGCCATGCTACAACATGTTCTCCTCATTACTGCTTTCAAGTATGTGCCCTTGCTGTGCCCTTAATCAAAGGGACATTTCTTCACAACCTGAATTCTACTCATTCTCTAACTTCTGCTCAAGCCCCAGAATACTTGAGCTCACACCGTTCCTTTTCTTTGCTGGACCACCTTATGACAGTGTACTCAAACACAGACATTCTTTATGACTATTACATTTTGTTTTGTCACTGAGTAGTTTCTTAAAGGCTGAGGTTACTATTTTTGAGTGTATATACTTTTCCTGTGTCTCTAACAGGAATGTAAGTTCTCTGAGAGTTGAGACCATAGCTTTCTTCATCACCATATCCCTACTGTTCAGCATATGGCTTATTATCGTAATAGGTGCTTAATAAATATTTATTGAATGAGTGGATTTTTGGGAAAGATTTATTTGTTTATTTTAGAGAGAAAGCAGGGGAGGGACTAAGGGAGAGGGAGAGAGAGTCATAAGCAGACTCTGTGCTAAGTGGAGCTTGACACAGGGCTGGGTCTCATGACCCTGAGATCATGACCTGAGCTAAAACTAGGAGTTAGAAGCTTAACCAACTGTACCACCCACGCCCCCCAAATGAATGAATTTTTATCTTCCAGAGTACCTGGTACTGTGCTATACTTGTGATAAGTCTTCAATAAGTACTTTCAAGCCAAAGATTTATGTTCTCTAATAAAATGTTAAAATATGATTATGAAAAGAATGTAAGGAACTCCAACACATAAAGAGCTTGGAAGTCCTCACTCCTGTCCTTACAATCAGAAAAAGCTGAACAAACCAAGATCAATGACTTTTCTTAGATCCATGAGTAGTCAAAGAATAAATGCCACTGAAATGTGGAAAAATGTAAATCCAGACAGTCACAAATAAGATTTGCTTGCCTGAAGCTGAAGCAGAAGTCACAACCTGGGGTGGGGGTGGGAGGACTACTTAAATAGTGATTTTGAGGAATTACTGGAGGCTGAGTGTAGTTTAGCTTGAGAGTGAGAAATCCCTGGTCAGCAGTTTCAGAAGGGGTATCACACTTACATGGATTTGCTTCTAGAAACCCCATCAAGTTCTCTCAATAAAGAGCCGAGAAAGATTCTCTCTTGGCTTTGGGAAGGAGAGGGAAAAAAAAATAACCATTGTGAAACACTCCCAGAGCATTTTCTAGAATAAAGGTCCACTCTCCAGGGGACATGACTTTCACCAGTCTTATACCACCTGGTAAAAGGACATTTCTCTGACTCAAGCCCTCTCTAGATTTTTTGTATCCCCTAAGAGGGAAAAGAAACAAGCTAAGAAACACTTGTAAAGGTCACGACACAGCAACACAAGCCCACTAAAAGACAAATGTAATAATAAGATTCTAGAATGCTTCCCTTTTTCTACTTCTTATCACACCAACAGAGCTCTCCTGTGGCAGTAGGTCACAGCTGAAAGAGATGCAGAATTCAGACTCTGTCCTAGGAGGTGTTCCTAGGAAAGCCCAAAGATAATAGGAGACATAAAATAAGGATCCTAGATGAATTTTAAGCTTCGGGCACCCATATTTACAGCGAACATTAAACATAGTAGCCCCTAGCCAGGTCCACATGAAAGTCCTATTTATCTCAAGTCCTATTATCTAATATATCATGTCCTGGCTTTCAACATAAAGTTATAAGCTGTGCTAAAAGGCAAGGAAACACATCATCTGAAGGGACAAAGCAAGCATGAGAACCAGACTTAGACGTAACACAGATTTTGGAATGATCAGACAGGGAAGTTAAAAGAACTGTGATTCATAGGTTATTAACTAATTTGTCTGCAAATGTATATTGTATACAATGTGAAAGAACAGATAGATGATATAAAGCAGAGATATGGGAAATATAAGAAAGAATCAAAAGAAATGCCAGAAATCAGAAACACAATAGCAGAAATGGAGACTATTTCTGATAGGCTCATCCGTAGACTGGACTGAGACTTAGAAAGTCTCAGTGAGCTTGAAGATAGGTCAATAGAAACTTCTCACACTGAAATACAAACAGATAATGAAGATAACCCAGAACAGAATACCCAAGAACTCTGCTACAATTTCAGAAGGTGAAACATACATGTAATAAGAACATCAGAGGTAGAAAAAAGAGAAAATGGAACAAAAGGAATCTTTGAAGTAATTATGACTGATAATTTTCTAGAACTAATGACAGATACCTCATCTCAAATCCAGGAAGCTCAGAAAACACCAAGCAGTGTGAATACCAGAAATCTATACCTAGGTATATATTTAAACTACAGAAAACCAAAGTCAAAGAAAAAATTTTGAAAGAAACCAGGGGATCCTACATCGGTAGGAATAGGGGGACTTTACCTTTAGAAGAACAGGAATAGGGACACCTAGGTGGCTCATTGGGTTAAGCCTCTGCCTTTGGCTCAGGTTATGATCTCAGGGTCCTGGGATTGAGCCCCGCATCGGGCTCTCTGTTCAGAAGGGAGCCTGCTTCCCCCTCTCTACCTGTCTTTCTGCCTGCTTGTGATCTCTCACTCTGTCCAAAAAAAAAAAAAAAAAGAAGAAGAAGAACAAGACTTACAGTGGATCTCTCATCAGAAACCTCATAGGTGGAGTAAAATATTTAAAATGTTGAAATAAAAAGCCCCCACCAACCTTGAATTCTGTATCTGGAGAACTCATTCTTCAAAAGTAAAGGAGAAATACCTTCTCAGACAAGCAAAACTAAGGGATTTTATTACCAGCAAAACTGCCCTTCATGAAATGTTAAATTTTTTAGAGCAAAGGAAAATGTTGTAATTTGGAAATTGGAATCTATATAAAGAAGGGAAGTACTGCAGAGAAGGAATAAATGAAGGTAAAAGGAAATCTTTTATTTTTAAAAATTAAGGAAACTGTTTGCTTAGCACTAGTCATGATGTATTAGATGATTACAGCATGTGGGGAAGTGAAAGGAATAACAGCAGTGTCATAGAGACCTGAGGCAGGTACTGATGGGACTTTATTATAGGGTCCAGTTGCCACACGTGGCATGGTGTAGTGTCATTGGAAGGTGGGCTTGGAGTAGTCTAAAATGCATATTACAAACTCTACGGCAACCACTTAAAAAGAAAAAAAAAAGTTTAAAAAGGATTATAATTGATATGCTGAGAGAGGGGATAAGTGTCATAGAAAGTGCTTATTAAAATAATGGAAGGCAGAATGAGAGGGGGAAAAAGGAACAAAGAGAAAAATATATAATGAATAGAAAGCAGACAAAAACATGGTAGATATTAATTCAACTGTATAATCAACTTTACATGTGAATAGTTTAAATATACTAATTATCTAATTAAAAGACGGAGATTATCAGAGTAGCTTAAAAACACAGACCCCACTCTCTGTTGTCTGTTTGAAACAAAGATGTCTCTCAGCAGATAAATGGACAACAATCTGTGGCACAGTCATACAAAAAATAAAATCATGGGACAGAAGAGACCATCTGCTCTGCAGAATTGGAGATATGTATATGGATACTTTATCTTCAAGAAGGTGAAACGTGACTCCCCACTCCTTAAGGGTAGGATGTGCACAGTGGCTTTGTTCCAAAGAGGAGGCAGGAGTCACTTTACAGTGTTTGTGGTAGTTACGAACCTTTCTTAGCCAGGCAATCAAGATTGACAGTAGCAGTGATAAGTGGTGTCAGTATTATCTACTGTTGACATGTGATGAAAATGTACTTTACTCCTGCGGTTTCCTCCCCCAAAACCTACAACCCCCATCTTATCATCAGACAAATCTTGGTTGAGGGATATTCTACAAAAACAGGGGAAATTAAGAAATTGTTAGAGCCTGAACGAGCCTGAGACTTGACAACTAAATGAAATGTTTTATCTTGGGTGGAATCCTGAACAGAAAAAAGTGTTGGGTAAAAACAGAGAAAATCCAAATCAAGTAGGGACTTTGGTTAATAATAATGTATCAGTATCGGCTCATTCTTTATAGCTAATATACATGTAGGATGTTAATAATCTGGGGTTATAGAAGCTCCCTAACTTCATAATTTTTCTGTACGTCTAAACTGTTCTAAGAATACATTTTAGTTAAAAAACAAGCAAACAAAGAAACAAACAATGTAAGTATACCTACACCTGTTTCATTTGTAGAACTCTTATCAGAGGCCATTTGTTCCACGTTCAAGAGTTTTTGTTGATAAAACTTTTGGTATCTATGATATTCAGCTTATTTCTGGAATGCAGCAGTTCTTTTATTTTCCCTTATGAAGGTTTGCAAGGACAGAATTGTCTTTCAGCTATTAAAAATCCTGTGTCTTCCAAATGTTTTCCAGGGTTCATGTTATTCATTGTCACTTCACAGCTTACTATTTAAGGACAAAATATGTCAAGTCACAAATGAGAAATGAAGTCTGTCTCTCTCATCTCTTCCTTAAGTTATCATCGCATTATGAAGTGCCGGGATGGAGAAGGCTTTGCTTTGAAAGCAGCCTGCATGGCAGAAGCTGCATTTTTGCAATGGTGTCATCCAAACTCTGGGGAGTTCTGTTATTCAGAAGTCTCCCTGGTTCATTCATGCATTAAGAGGATGAGCCTTGCCGCTTTCTCATCCTGACAGAGGAGAATGTTGCCATGACAGCTGTTCAGAGAGTGGAGATGCTGTAAAGAGCAATCCATAATGAAAAGAGAAAGCAGCCTCGTTTCTTGGATCTCACTGGATGCAAGGAACAGCATGCATGGATTCTAAAAATGTACCTTGAACATTTGTTACCTTCATTTTAGGCACAATATTTTAGGGACACACTCACGTACGTATACACATAGTTCATTTCTTGGTAGCCTAAAGCAGCAGGTAGAAAAACTAAATCTCAACTAAAACCACCCGTACATAGTTCCTCCTCCATCATGAGAGCATAGACTGAGATCTACCGTGCTGAAGATTTAAAACATCTTTTTGGTTTTGTTTTTTGTTCTTTTTTTTGTCCATGATTTACTTAAAGGGAAAACTTTTTCAGGAAGAGAGAATTTTTGTTGAAATATCATTGTTCCTCCAAATCTGAAAAGTTGTTAGGGAGTCATCAGAGAGCTAAGTAGGACTCATCTCTTTTGTCCCCAAGAGAAGACTATATTGTCTTATCTAAATACATTGAAGGGATATTTACTGATTAAAGATAGAGATATCTTGCATTTGCTTCAAAATAATACAGGAATGGGGGAAGTGGCTAGGGCTATAAGCAAAACAAGATTGGCCATGAGTTGATTACAGAAACTGTTACAGGCTGAATTATGTTGCCCTCAAATCCATTTCTCAAATGCATTTGTTGAAGCCTCAACCTCCACTACCCCACAGTATCGCTGTATTTGAAGATAGGACCTTTGACGAAGTGGGTAAGTTAAAATGAGCCCTAATATAATTTAACACCAGGGATGTGCATGCAGGGGAAAGACCATCCAAGGGTATACCAAGAAGATGCTGTTCTACAAACCAAGGAGAAGCTGCAGAAGAAATCAAGCCAACTGACACTTTGATCTTGAACTTGTAGCCTTCAGAACTGTGAGAAATAAATTTCTGTTGTTTAAGTGACCCAGTCTGTGGTATTTTCTTATGGCAGCTCTGATACAAATACCTATGACGTCATCAGAACACACGTTCTCTGCTCTCCCAGCACTAAAAAAGTAGAAGGGAAGACAGGTAAGTAACTACGCAATGACCGTGGAATTCAGCAATTGATAAAGGGGAAGCTGAAGTTGCTTTGGGAGCCCAACGATGGATGACAAAACCAGAGCTAGGGAGGTCAGGGAAGACTTGCTAAAGGTAGGTAGGGTTAGCCTGGGGAAAACGGCAGGGGAAGAGAAGTTTAAGTTGAACAGCATGGGCAGTTGCCTGGGTATGGGACCGTGGCATATTTGGGAAATCAAAAGTAGTTCAAAAGGAATGAAGTCTAGGGTGTGTGTGTGAATGAGGGAGTGGGAAGATTAGGCACTAGAGTATTAAGCTCTTTTCTAACAAACACACACATATACATACACACACACACTCTCATTTTGTTTTAATGTTAGTCCATCTCTCCCCATTAGAAGGTTAGCTCCATGATGCCTTTTTGTCCCTTGCTCACTGTTTTTTTTTTTTTTTTTTTTTTTTTTAATTTTACCTATTTGACAGAGAGACATACAGTGAGAGAGGAAACATAAGCAGGAGGAGTGGGAGATAGAGAGAAGCAGGCTTTCCGCTGAGCAGGAAGCCTGATGCAGGGCTCAATCCCAGGACCTTGGGATCTTGACCTGAGCCAAAGGCAGAAGCCTGACGACTGAGCCACACAGACACCCTTCCCTGTTATATTTTCATTAGCTAGACTAGTACTTGGCACATAGAAGGTGTTAACAAAACAGAATCACTAAATACACGAATGAATAAAATCATGATGTTTTCTTTTAAAAAAAAATTACTTTGGCAGCACAGTGAAGAATGTCTGTGGCCCCAAGCAGGGATAACAGTTAGGAGGCTGTTGGAATGGTCCTGCCAAAGTGGATGGGGGCGTTGTGGACAGAAGATAGACTGTTGTGGGAGTCACTTGGCACGTGAATTTCAAGAACTTATACTTCAGCAAGTCGTAAGGCTTGAGGGATAAGAAGGGAGTTCCAGGATCACGCCCTTGTTTCTGACTGTGGCATTGAAAGACAGGGTCATTTCCTGAGTCAGGAAACAGAGGAGATTGGGGAGCAGGTTGGTTGGAGATAGTTCGGTTTTGTGTCTAGCTTTTTAGGTGGAGGAGTGATACCAACCTGTCTACTCATCTGTGGGCATAGAGAAGGGCTCTCTGGGCTGACTCTAGAGTTAGAATCAACTTAGAGGCCAAACTAAAGCCATGGAAATGGATGAGGTTATTCCAGAAGAGTGTGTAGACACTGACAATAGGAACGTGGCGTATTGAGAGTGAAATGGAAACAGGAAATCAAAGCAGGTGTTGAGCAGGTTACTGCTCTTCTGAAACTTCCATGAAATCCTTTTTGCTGTGTTTGTTGTAACTTTATAGAACTTTAAGAATGCACAGTCCAGATTCTAGCTCTGAAGGTACAATCTTGGTAAATTTCTTAACCACTTCATACCTTACTCTTCCTCATGTGCAGAAGGAGTCCAAGTGTAATACCTACCTCCATCATAGGCTGTTTTGAGGACTAGAGAAGATGGATGTATAGCCTCTAGGGTATAGTGTGTAGTCCGTGAATGTTAGCTCTTATCAGTACCATTTAAAATTATATTACTATGTTTCCAGTTTGGAACATCAGTGCCTGTAGCTTCTAAGATCGATCACAGAAGATCTCTCCAGGTGGATTGTTGTGTAGGTGGAGCTGACGGAGCACTCCTTTATGTTATGTTTGTGGATATGTGTGTATGTGAATAATTAAAATACGCCGTATACCTACCAACTACTAATCACATTGTAAACTAAATGATATTCAATGTAAGCAACTTTGAATAAAGTACAGACTCCAGAATAAAATTGTGTTATTGACTAAACCTTATTCATGGTTGTGTAATCAGGGTCTTACTGTTTTCTTTTTGTTTTCAGATGGACCTTTATATTAGTTCCTTGAATATCTGAAAGTCCTGGAACCCTACACATTTATGGGCTCATTCAAGTGTGTGTTTGCAGTTTTCTTTTTTGAAATTGGTTTTCTTCTTTAACTGATGTCTTGATGGTGTGACTTCCTATGGAGTACTCAGTTCTTCCTGCTACCTGCCTGGTTTCTGTAGAAAAGTGGCTTTCACTCTCTAATATCATGCTTTGGTCTAAATGGCGCTGTTTAGCTATAAGAAAAGCACATTACAAAGACCTTGTGCTTGAGTTCACTGTAAAATGCTCTCCTATGACTATCTTTTCCTAATCAGAAAAGTCCTCTCCACCTGACCCACTTTTCTTGTCTTAATTCCATTCCCCTTTGAAGTCCAAACTTTGAAAGTTTCTTTGCATAAAATTGTTTACGATAATACATTAATCCTGTTAGTAGGTTTTGTACATTTCAAAAACTTGCCTCTCCTGAAGATTTCCTTCTATTATTAAAGGAATACACTGTTTCTCCCTCAATTTTAAAGCTGTTTGTTAGTTTGAGCTATGCGTGCCTCATCACTTCCACAGCCAGGTCAAAAATAGTTGTTTTAATACTTGAAAAGGGGGCTGGAATATAACTATAAATATATATGTACCTTTCGAACAAGGCCGACCTCAAGGGTAGGCTCTCAGTCAGGACTGGCCTGTTTATGGGTGACCTTTCTGCATCAAAATAGCATTCTTCACACTACCGGGCTGCTTTTAAAATGTTTATGTGATGATTCTGCCTAAAACTTTGCCCTTTTGAAATACATTAGCATTAACCAAACATCATCTTAAAAATAGAAATATATTCATTCATTTGTTTCTTATTCCTTCCTCAATTATTGTTTTGTGGATGGCAGGGATTAAGAGTATTTTCTTAGCCTACAGTCGTGAATAGAGTAGACCTTGTGCTTGCTGTCATGGAGCTCAGCGTTCAGTGGGGGATGCAGGCACTCAAATAACTATGTAAGTTTTCAGTTAATATTTGATGAATACATGAGCTTTTGAAATACCGCGATTGGGGGTGTTCCAAGAAAAGACAAGACAGGAGATATTTTTCCCCCCAGATCCTCCTGATCCTTCTTGAACTCCTGGCTTTCTATCCTTCTATCCCTTGGGCTGTCATCAGTGGTAGCAGATAACACAGGCGAAATAGTCTTTTGGAGTTCCCCCTTAAATTTGACTTCTCTAACATTGTGTCTGTGGGAAGATGGATGTGAATTCCAAATAAAACTTGGAGTGGTCATTTGGAAAGCTTCATATTTGTAAGTGTGGCTTGCTTGGAAAACCTGTAGTGGTTCATCCTTTCTCCTCCCCATTCCCTGCCCCCTCCTTCTGTCCCCAGTCTTGTTCCTTCTAAAACAGTAGTTGCTCCCTCCTCCGGGAGGTCAGCGTCCGAGACCTAGAGACATCCAGGAAAGGGGACCAAGGTCGGGCATTAATGAGAAGTGATGCAAAATTCCATTGCTCTTTCTATAAATGGATGGCTATATTGTGGTCTGCTGAAAAAAATAGTACAGAACTGAACATTCTCTAGGGGAAATTGTTTTAAAAGTATTTTCTGCATGAATTAGATTCTGAGCCGGTACAGTACTTCATTTTGCAATCACAGCACTGGACTCTGTTGCCCGTGTCTTCGAGAATTCTCTTGCCCTGATGTTCCTGGCACCAGGCACCCCTGGTGTTTCTCCTCCTGTTTTTTGCTCCTTCTTAGTCTCCATTCTTGACCCATCTTCATTTTCAGGCAGAGTTCCTGCATGTCAGGGTTTCTCAGCCTTGGCACTACTGACATATTGGTCTAGGTAACCTTTGTTGCAGGGTCCTATCTTATGTCTTGTAGGATTTTTTGCAGCATCCCTGTCTCCCCTTCATGAGATGCCCCATTTGTGGCAACCAAAAATGTCTTCAGACATTTTCAAATATCCCCCAAGGAGCAAAATAATAATTCCCCTCCCCCTGGTTGAGAACCACCACTTTATATTCTGTCCTTAAGCAACCCCACCAACACACTTGGATTCAGTTATGATCTACATGTTAATCACACTCATTATATAACCTCAGTTCAGACTTTGTGCCTGAGCTCCAGTGACAGCATGTCTTTTTGGATATTTCAAAGAGATTGCAAAGCTGAAAGTAAAAAATGCTACTCTTCTTACCACACTTCCTCTCTTGTGGTTTCCTGTCTTATAAGTAGGACCATCCATTCATCTCCCTCATTTCCTATTTCTAGTCAATCCACAAGAGTTGTCCAGATCTACCTCAGATCCATTCCATTCTCTCTACACCCTCACTGCTGCACATTAAGTCATCGTCATCTATCTGTTGCCTGGACCACTGCCAAAGCTCAGCTCTGGACTTCAGGACTTTGTCCTTCCCTTCAATCCATTCTGTGTATCACTCAGAGGCTAGAATAAGAGTAAGACAATAAACTTGAATATCACTTACATGTGCTTTCACCTACTTTTAGGTTGAAGATCTAAATCCCTTAGAAGACTAGATGGCTTGTGTGATCTGGCCCCTGCCTACCTTCTTTTCATTTCCTGAAAATACCATGTATCTTCCCACTGCCATGTCTCTGCATGTGACTTGAATATTCTTATCCCGCTTCCCCTCAATCCCACCATTCTAATTCCTCATATTAGAATGATATGTGTTTTTTCTCTCCTTTCACTAATGTCATTGTAGGGAAGATGATTTCATGAGTTTCTTCTTTCTATTTGGTTGTTCATGTTTTTTATATTCAGAAAGTTCCAATGTGTTAGGAATGAACACAATAACATGTCTACATGAATGTCTATATTATACCCTGCTCTAAAAATGAGAAAAGTATATTTATAAAGATATGAAACTAGAATGAGAGATAAGTAAGTAGAGATTAAATGATATATATTTAAGTCAGTTGACCACTGAGCCATATGGGAATTGGGGGGGGCTAACCCCCCATGCAGTAATTAGCATGTAACTTTTGACTTCCCCAAAATGTCACTACCAATAGTCTACTATTGACTGCAAGCCTTACTGAGAACATAGTTAACAGATATTTTGTATGACATGTGTATTATGTACCATATCCTTACAACAGAGTAAACTAGAGAAAAGAAAATATTTAAAAAATGATAAAGAAGAGGAAATACAGTTACAATGTAGATTATATATATAAAATCTGCATGTAAGTCGACCTGTGCCGTTCAAAGCCATATTGCGTAAGGGTCAACTGTATTTAGAATTGCTTTGAAAAATGGTGATTCTTATTTATCACTTGTTAGTGTGTGTTATCTGCTTTTTGTATTTATATATTTATTTAGGTTAAATATTAAGATTTTTGAAAAAATGCTCTGGCAAGAAAATATACTATATCATGAAGATTCAAAGGGAGGTAATTTGTGGCTACTGAGCCAGAAATGTGTATGAGTCATAAATTAAACCTGACAAACCTGTCATAAAATGTAAGTTTTAATAGAAGCATAATCTGTGCTTTCATGACTGTGTCAGAACCAATAATACATCATCAGCTCTTTTTTAGATTGGCTCACATAATGCAAAAATCTGAAAGTAAACACATTTTTTAAAAAGTCTGTGAGCAAAATTATAAAATGTAAATGTGGCTTAGGGGAATATTTTATAAGTTAGTTTAACTGTAGAATAAGGAATATGGAAAGTTATTGGTTAGAAAAAGAGACCATGAGCCCGGTTAGATGACAAATGACAAACAGTGAAAGATAGTTAAATATGTATATATGTATATAGGCAAAGGGTTCATTTCATTAGTACACAAGCACTATTATATATTAATTAAAAAAAAACAGAATAGAAAAAGCAGATAATTCCTTTGAAAAGAAATGCAGGTGGCAAATAATTTTTCATTTTAGTTAGGGATCAAGTATAATGACAAAGTAAGTTTTATCAAGAAATAATAAAAAGTATATAAAACCAACAATGATAGATATTTGATGTTGGAGAATATGTTGGGGGAAGGGCAGTCATTTTCTGTAAGTGGGACTTTGGAAGACTTAGAATATGCATCAAAAGCCCCACACTCACAGTTTTCAATTTGAGGATTTTATCCTAAGGAAATAGTCATAAGCATGATGATTTTGATAGAAGAAACTTTATTCCAGCATTGTTTTTAATACCAAGACAGCTAGATCCAATGTAAATATCCATCAGTAGATGATATTATGGTTTATTCTAACAGTGGAATATTATGCAGTTCCAAAAATGATAAACTACTTATTTACACAGAAAATATTTATGATGAATTGTTAGGTCAAAAGTGCAGAATACATCTAGCACCCTGATCTTGGTTCCTAATACCATTCTCCAGTTAAAGAAACCAGGGCTCCTTGGAGAAACAGCCACTTCTAGGACTGTGTCAGCAAATGTATAAAATGGGCCTGGAGCATCTTCTAGTGCCAGCAAATAAGGAAGTATTTACAAAAGCAAACAGAAGAACTCTACCTAAATTCCAAAACATAAACCCTGCAGTGATGGTGTCTTTAAAGGGATGCAAGAAGCAGCTGAAAGAGAGAGCTCCAATAGCAAAGCTGGAAGATTTGCACAAAGAAATATAGAAGTATTGGATTATAATCTAAAGTACAAAACAAACATTCATGAGTACGCTAATATAAATAAATGATAGAATAAATCAATAAATGGAGAACAAGAGACAAGTCTCCCATGCAGAAAAATTCTGAATACTTCACTCCACCCTCAAGGAGGTGGAGTGTAACTCTCAGATCCTTAAGCGTGGTCTACATAGTGACTTCCTTCCAAAGAGTACAGGAAGGGGAAAAAAGAATAGTTTACAACATGAGAAGTACAAACTTCCAGTTATGAAATAAATAAGTTATGGGGATGAAAAGTACAGCGTAGGGAATATAGTTAGTAATATTGTAATAACTTTGTATGGTGACAGATGGTAACTTAGACTTATCATGGGGATCATTTCATAACGTATAAAAATATCGAATCACTGTGATGTACACTTGAAACTGATAGGATATTGTGTGTTAATTATACTTCAATTAAAAGAAAAGGATAGCTTCATGATGGAGAAATACAGGAAGCATTACCTCAGCCATGTGATTGAGGTAGATATCGGTAGTGATAAGTCATGCTGATTGTATGTACCCTTGATATAATGTGATGAAAATGTACCTCTTTTATCTTCCTCCCTCAAACCTATAACCTTTTCATCATGAGAAAAACAACAGACAAATCCCAATTTAAGGACATTCTATAACATATCTTGGTTAGGGGGCGCCTGGGTGGCTCAGTGGGTTAAAGCTTCTGCCTTTGGCTCGGGTTATGATCCCAGAGTCCTGGGATTGAACCCCATGTCGGGTTCTCTGCTCCACAGGGAGCCTGTTTCCTCCTCTCTCTCTCTCTGCCTGCCTCTCTGCCTACTTGAGATCTCTATGTGTCAAATAAATAAATAAAATCGTAAAAAAACCCCACATATCTTGGTTAGCAATCTTCAAAATTGTCATGGTCATCAAAAGCAAGGGCAGTCTAAAAAACTCTCACAACCACGAGTGGCCTTAGGAGACATAATGACTAAATTCAGTGTGTTAACCTGAATAGAATTCTGAAATAGCAAAAGGACATGAGGTTTAAGTGAAGGAAATCTTCGAGTACAGATTTTACCTAATAATAATGGATCAATATTGGTTATTTAATTGTAACTGCTGAAAGTCTGAGATCATGGTGTCTGCAGAGCTGGTGCCTCTCTAGGGCCACAAGGCAAGGGTCTGTTCTAGGCCTCTCTTACTTGGCTTGTGGATGGAGCTCTTCTCCCTGTGTCTTCACATTGTCCTCCTCCAGTGTGGACCTGTGTCCAGATGTCCTCTTCCTTTAAGGACTCTAGTTCTATTGGATCAGGGCCCCCATCCTAATGACTTCATTCTAATTCATTTAGTGACCTCATTTTAGTTACCTCTTTAAAGACCTTATCTTCAAATAGGGTTTTAATCTGAAGTTTTGGGGATTTGGATTTCAACATATGAGTTTTTGTGGGGATACAATTCAGCCCCCAATACCAGGTTTCTCACTCTCAGAGAAAGAAGTTACAAATAAGCAAGAGAGAAGGTCTATAATGAACTCCGTGGTAATAGATTTAAGTAAACAATCTTAGAACCTGTGTTTACATTAATCGATATGCATATGGATACAGAAATAAATACGGAGATATGTAGTATATATGCATGTGTTACGTAGCTCATTTGCTGCAGGGACATTCCAGCAGCAATGAGCATACGCAGCTCCCAGATAGTTTCTAAATACCATTCTCTTGTAGAGGAGGAACAGCTAATTCTGGGACTCATACAGCAAAAATACAAGATTAGTCTCAGAAAATTTAAGGAGAAATAAGATTATGTACATAACTTCAAACTACATCCCCACCCAAATATTTATTAAGTACCGCAGGGGTTTTAACATATGTCCACAAACTCCTTTGCATGCCTCCCTTTGAGAAGTGGAGTTCAGTTCTCTCTTCCTGAAGTGTGGACTCAGTGACCCACCTTCTGAAGTTATGGAAAGAGGGAAATAGGAACTTCACAGTGGAGAAACCTGGCCCACACCTCCTTAACCAAGTCATCAGGTTCAGTATCACCAGTGCTGAGTCCAATTCGTATCACCTATCACTGATGGGATGAAATAAGGACATTACCTCCAACACATTCTCCCCCAGATTCAGAATTCTGGTTTATTCATGGGGGAGAGCCAAAAGCAAATAGGAAAAAAACTCAAATTGAAGGACATTCTACAAAATACCTGAATAGGTTGCTTCAAAAGTGTCAAGGTCATGAAAAACCAGGAATGACAGAGAGACTCTCACAGAGCAGAGGAGAGGAAATGGGCACCATGACCAAGTGCAGTAGGCTCTTCTGGACCGGAAAGGAACATTTGCGGTAAAGCTGCGTCATCTGAATGAAGTCCAGATGTTAGTTAATAGTACTGAATCAATGTTAATTTCTCAGTTTTGGTGAATGTTTTTGAAGATGTTAGTGATAGGAGAAGCTGCTTGGAGAGTATCTAGGGATTCTTTATGCTGTCTTTACAACTCTTCTGTAAACCTGAAATTATTGTGAGATTAAAGATTAAATGTAAGGTAGGTGATAGTATTCATGCAGAAGCTATTTACTAAGTACTCTTCCGGGTACTCTGCCAGGTGCTAAGAATTCTGCAGTGAATAATACAGATAGTATTCTTACCCTTGTAATGCTTTCATTTTATTATCAGTTGATCCTTTTTTAAAAGAACTGCACATTTGTTTATAAATATATATCTATATATGATATACATTTTGCTTTTAGGGCTTATCGAGATGGTAAATGGAAACATCTGGAAGAAGGTGCTGTTATTTGAAAGAAGAATTATAAAACAGAGACGAGAATATGTGGGTTTGAAGACAGAAATGTTTTGCTGAGATTACCGTGTTCTATTAAGGCACTGGTTCTCCGAGTGTGTGCCCTGGGACTCAGGAGCCTCAGCATGGCCTGAGAATGCGTTAGAAATGCTAAGTCTCAGGCTGAACCTCAGTCTACCAGATTAGAAACTTTGGGGATGAGGTTCAGCAGTCTTGCTTTTTAACAAGCCCTCCAGGTGATTCCACTGCTCCATATCCCAGCTCCCTTGTCTGTAAAATGCAAACAATAGTAATCCAGCCTCTTACCGTTGTACATATAATGGGAGTGTGTGTGTAGTGCAAGACAATTAGGCAGTTTGCCTGGAACATTGTCAGTGGTTCAGGAAAAAGTACCAATTAAAGCCAGATAGCACCACCCTGCCTTCACATATCTTCATGCCTAAACCCTTTACCTCCCCTAGGGATTCGCTTACATGGCATTTTATCAAGGAGGCCTTCTTTGTTTGCCCTTTATAATTGCAACATGCCTATGCCTCTTGCCCCACTACCCAGAACTCCCAGTCTTCTTTCCTCCTCCCCAGTTTTCCCATTGCCCAGGAGCACTTATCACCTCATAAATTATATAGTGTATGTATTCATTATGCACATTTAAAAAATATTTATCTTTTCCATGCTTACTTGCATCACCTCAAGGCAGGGGACCTTTTTTCTCACTGAGGTAGTCCAAGTGCTTAAATCAGTGCCCGGCACGTAAGTTAAGTGCTTTAGTATTTGTTTCAATGGTCAGTACTCTTGTTTTATGAAATTGGGTATCCAAGCACTCTTCAAGCACTTTAGGTGTTCTGCATGTGTGATTTGACTTATGAAAAGCTTCCCTAATTAGGTCGTTCTTTTGGGACTGGTTGATGGTCTCAACCATCCACTGGGAATGCATCAACTTGGGGAGCTTCTGTGGTTGGGGCAGGAGAGGGGTCCCAGTCCACTTGGCTGCCCCAAACACTCACCCTTCCCCTGGGAGTCCTTGAGTGGCTGGATTCTGGAAACGATTTCACTGACAAGAGGACTATATAGCTAAAAGAGTTCAAAACTCTCTTCTCTATACTATTAAGTTGGAACAAGTTTGCGTTCCCAAGTACTGCTGAACTTGACAGCCATTTTTTATGGGTGAGAGTGGCAGTTAAGAACTATGAAGTTGTTCCTGGCAGAAGGAACTGAGTTGAGATGTCATGGGGAAAGAATTAGGAGAAGGGAAGAAATGAGACAGAGGGGATTTAGATGGACGGGGCAGATGCACCGATACTGGTAAATAAAGCCAGAGAGGTGATAAAGGCAAAGCCAACATGAAGAGGAAGCTTTGAAACCCAGTAGGAGAAATGTGAACTTTGTTCAGGGGAATCCGCAGAGGATTCTGAGAGAGAAGTGTTGTGACAGCTGCAAATAAGATGAGTTTTGACAATATTTTTTTCACAGATTTGGGAGTCGGGAAGAAGTACTGTGTAATCTGTTGAGCAAAAGACCAGATTTGGAATGTGAAGTTTTTTTGTAGGAGGTGAGGAAGGCCAGATCCTCGTTATTTAGGTTGTCGTGGACGTGTGCATCACACTTTCTCTTTGGTCTGTCATGGAGTAGCTGGTGCAGGGTGATGCAGTGTTACTCAGTTTTGTCTACTTTTATTCTTGTTTCTCTCTTTCTTTTTCACCTTTTTCTAATCTTTTATAGTACTAGCTCCTTCATCCATCCTCCTAGGAGGGAATAGAGTCTTCACCAGAAGCTGTGGTACCTCTGAGCACCAACACAGTAACAAAATCATAACCCACTACTTTTGTGATAGCCTCTTCTCTTATTTTGTTGAGCAGAGTTTACATTTTCTTTGATGAGCATTTTAACTTATGCTAAAAACAAGCAAAACCAGCCACCACTCTAAGTATTCTTGTCTTAAAATGGGAATAATGTTATTATTATCCAATTCAGATAATTGCTATGAGGATCAAATGAGATAATCCTCATGGTGCTTCCAAAGGGTTGGGCACAGTAGTAGGTCCCAAATCACCATTCTCCAGCCCCCAAGTCTGAGTCAGATCACACTACCTACCTCCTGGTGGTTTCTTTCATAGTCTTGGCATGGTTGTAGTTTTCCTCGCACACAAAGCATGTTTGTCTGTTCACACCTGTGACCTACGGCCCTACAAAAGGTAGACACTCCATAAATATTGACAAAAGGAATCAATGAATACATGACTATTTTAGATTTTTTTTTTTTTAAGATTAAAGAGCATTCTCCAAAAAAGTCATTTCCATTTGTTGTTGGCTGAATGATTTCTTTTGAGATGTGGTGTAATTTCTGGGCTTGGATAATGTACTCCAATAAACATTTCTTCTTCTGATTTGGGTTGCAGCTATGCTCAACCAACTTTGGAATTTAAATTTCTATGTGTGACATAGTCGAGCTCTACAGAATATTTATAAAAGTCCTCATGTAACTCTAGTCGTAAACTTGAATAAGTTTGCAAGTATGCACAATAAAAATGAACTAAAAATGGCATATGTTTGCTCATCAGAATCATGGCCCTTTCAGTTTTCTAGGGTCTGGATCATGTATGCAATTTATGAAATCATTCATCCAGCAGCAAATAGAGAATGTTTTTAATGAGCTGTCAAATCACACCGAATTGTGGTCATGAAAGACGTAGAATATATTGAGTCAGAGAAATTTGAACTCTATTGAGATGAAACATTGTGTTTTGTATTAAGATGAAAAGTAAATGTTTATCTGCCATTCATATTTTGTTTTTAAGTCCTGTTTACCATAACTAAGGGCAAGAGAATGTGATCAATCATGGAGAAAAAGATGAACAAATGTTGGCATTGTTGTTCATTTTTTTGTTACAAGAGGAGATTGGTGTTTACCTTTTCATTGGGTACCAGTAATAGGCCATTGATACAGAATAATATTTGTGATTTTCATTCATAATCTTGAGCTTTGAAACTCTCAATATTTATATAGGAAAAACTCTGTTTTGTGATCACTAGGATCTCTGGTGCCCTCAGTGTCCAAGATCTAAAGAATACTTTTTAGTCCTTACCTTGTTTAACCTCTAAACACTGTTCCACCCGATGGCCACTGCCTCCTTAAAATGCTCTCTTCCTTTGACTTTGGCACGTGGTTTTCCTTCATACTTTCTGTGTGCTCCTTATCTGGTTTGCTGAGCCATTCATCCTGTGGGCTCAGTCAGTCTCTCTGCTTGTTCTTCCTTCCCCCTCTTACTCTCCTGACTTCTCTTTCTCTCCCTGATCCTCTGTTTCCCTCTCACCTCTTGTCACTTTATACTTTTGTCCCCTAAGTAATCTCATATTGCCCTATTGTCAGTTACCTGCTACAGTGCTGCTGACTCAAACATCAGAATCTTCAGCCCATACCTTTCCTCTGAACACCAGACCTGCTATCCAAAAATCTCCCCTTTGCCTCTAGGACACATCCATTGCTCAATTTAAAACCTGCTTCCAGGGGCGCCTGGGTGGCTCAGTGGATTGGGGCCTCTGCCTTCGGCTCAGGTCATGATCCCAGGGTCCTGGGATCGAGCCGCACTTCGGGCTCTCTGCTCAGCGGCGAGCCTGCTTCCCCTTCTTTCTCTCTCTGCCTGCCTCTCTGCCTACTTGTGATCTCTGTCTGTCAAATAAATAAATAAAATCTTAAAACAAAAAAAAAGAGACAATACATTATTTTTTGAAAATAAAATAAAATAAAACCTGCTTCCACATCTCCACTTTCCCCCAAGTCTATATAAGCGGGAGACTTGGGTTATATCCTGACAGTGTTTGTCTTTTCCTTACCCTTTCAAGTCTGCTTGTTGACCTATTTTCCCCCCTTAATAGCTCCTCTTCTTCACGAGTGCACCAGGCCCCGCACACCAGGCCAAGCCCGTAGAATCTTCCAGGCTACACTAGGGATTGCTATTACAGGCTAGGATAATCTTCCCCAGATTTATTTTCTCACATCCAGTCTTCTTTTTCTTCATTTAAGCTTTATTCACACTGCAGCCAGAGTAATCTTTTCAAAACAGAAATTTGATTATGTATTGTCCCCTTTGTTAGAATGAAAATCTTTAACAAGGCCACAAGTTCCTGCATGGTCTTGCTCTCACTCACCCCTGCAACCTCATTTCACAATAGGAAGCTGCTTCCTGTTGTGGTCTCTGCTACAGCCAGCTTGTCAACTCTAGAAATATGCCCTGTTGTCTCCTGTCCCAGGACCTTTGTACCTACTATTTCCTCTGCCTGGAATGTTATTTTCATTCCCCAGCCCTCAGTACCCACTACTTTATGTCGTTAATTACTTCTCATCCTTAAGATCTCTGTTAAAGTATCATTTCTTCACGAAAGTTAATATCACTTAAATATTGTTAATTGAATATTTTGTCACACTTCATAGCATGTAACAGCTACAATTAAACCCTAATTGTGTGTTTATTTGATTAACATTTGCTAGTCTATAAGCCCCAGGACAGCAGGGCTCATGACTTTTTTGCTCACCATTTTTCTCTGGGTGCCTATCATGGTGTCTTTATAAATTAGTCTTTATAAATGCAAGCCACATGGCCGAATGAAAGCTAAAGATATTCAGATATTTGCAAATTGCTCTAGCAAATTGCCAAGTGTTCAGCTGGACAATTTTTATATTCAACATACTGTAAGCAAATCCTATAGAAGTGGCTTCCTTCATCTTGCAGGCTGAGCATAATGGCCAGCCTACACATTGCACGTGGTCTCTAGGATATAGAAATGAATGACTGTCAGGGCACCTGGCTCAGTCGTTAAGTGTCTGCCTTCATCTCAGGTCATGATCCCAGGGTCCTGGGCTCCCTGGAGCCCTCTCAGCAGGAAGCCTCCTTCTCTCTCTCTCCCACTACCTCTCCTTGTGTTCCCTCTCTTGCTGTGTCTGTCTCTGTCAAATAAATAAAATCTTAAAAAAAAAAATGAATGACTGTCCAGTCATCAACTTGCAATGCTTTTTCTTAATAAATGTGATAAAATTTGCAGCATATTTTAGAACAGTGTTTTTTCAAAATTTTTGGCCATGACTCAGTTTACCTCATGATCTAGTATAGATACACATGCACCCACACGAAACTGAAATAAAACTTCAGAAATCAGTATTTTCTATTGCTACTAGCAGTATAGTCTATTAATTTTTCTTCTATTCTTTTCTATTTTATGCTAACCTATCTTATTTATTTATCAATATTAGTTAGAACTTAATTGATTTCATAGTGGGAAAAGATTTTTAGAGACTTTAATTTTTAAAGCTATGGCCTTTTAATGGCTATTATGGCTAAATATTAAAATTGAATAGTGAATTGATTAAGATTAGATATTTCTTTTTTAGATTTTTAAAATTTTGTTTTTAAGTAATCTCTACATCCAGTGTGGGGTTTGAATTTACAATCCCTAGATCAAGAGTTGCATGCGCTATTGACCGAGCCAGCCAGGTGGCCCTAATTCAAGAAAATTAGTTTGGCTGAAGAAAGGAAAATATTGTTTGAGGTTTGAGGACACAATCTCACTTAAAGTACAGGAGAGTTAATATACCAAAATTGTTTTCCGGCGGGCACTTTGAAATACTACTTTTGAGAACTATTAGCTGTTTTGGAATTCCCTTTATTTTTGTATCTAAAAACATGTAGTACAATATTGACATTAAATTTGGTTTTGAGTTCAGAAATCAGAAGGGTCAGGAAGGTTTTGATACTATTTTGATGAAAAGGGTTTTTTTTTTTTTTTTTTTTTAAGATTTTATTTATTCATTTCAGAGAGAGAGAGCTAGAGAGAGCATTACCTGAGCACAAGCTTGGGTGTGGGGTGGGGAAATGGGCAGAGGAAGAGGGAGAAGCAGGCTCCCCGCTGAACAGCTGAGCAGGGAGTGTCCCGTGTCCTCCATTCCTCCCTTATTCCTACCCACCCCCACCCACCCACCCTGCCATGGGCTGATCCCAGGATCCCGGGATCATGACCTGAGCTGAAGGCAGACACTCAACCAACTGAACCACCCGGGTGCCTTTTGATGAAGTTTTAGATGGGAAAGACAAACACGTAAGAAGGAAAATTGAAAGGAAATAGAATTCTTACATCTGTGATTAGTTTATGACCTCAGATTTGTAGAGCCAACTTTCGAGGGTGCTTAAAACACTTGGTTGATACAGAAGTAAAGATGGTTAGCGCTAATGTTCTTTCATATCCACTTTTTAGAATAAGGTACACAATTTGTCATTAAGACAGCTCAACTTGAGTAAGACAAACATTCTTTTAGAAGAGTTTTTAAAAGAGAAAGCTATATTTTCCATTCATCTTTTATTCTTTATCAGGTTGCTGTGACCATTAGCCATTGTGCATGCTAAGTCCCATCGGACCCAAGATTTGCATTCATGTCATGTAGACTATTAGTTAATTGTAAACAGACCTTTCATTTAACTTCTTAGTCTCGATGCTCAGAGTTAAACTGGTAGAAAATGGTTCATGACTCTTCCGCCAATCAGAAGGATGTTTCTACTTGTTTTTGTTTGTTTGTTTATTTTGTGATTTAGTTCCCTTTATAGAAAAGTCTCAGGACTTTTCCTCTAAGAACCAGATACAACTAGGTTAATATACATACTTCTTTTCCTAACAGCTTTTTAAATAATCGATAAATGAAAATTATAGTATAGGGTGCCCATAGTCATGTCTTACATCATTTTGTTAGTGAGCCAAAGTCCCCATTATAAAACATTTTTAACTAAATTTAAGCACTTGGTTTTTGGTTAAACTAGCTTAATCAGATTATTTAGTTGAAAAAGTAGGAAATAATGCTGAATGGGAGGAAAAGTTCTTCTGCTTCTTTTCTGAATTACCTCTCTCTTTCAGGTCAGCTATGTGCTTCTAGTTTATGCTTTCAGTTGTAACATATCTTTAGTAATTTATAAGAGAGATTCCCTGACATTGGCTAAAGACGGAAGTGAAAGGAGACACAAAATAAAATTCTACAATTCCAGCTTTATATTGTAGGAATTTAAGACTTTGTTCTTGATGCAAATTGAAGAATAGGTAGAACCTGTATGGATATCTTTCTTTTCTCTCCCTTTGTCTTCTTCCATTTATGGCTATATTCTCTGAAACCCAGCTCAGACAAAGCCTCCATCTGAAGCCTTCTTCACATCTCTAAGAATTTCGTCTCTCCTTACCTGCTATTCCCAGGGTGCTGTACTTACTCATCTGTTTCCACACCTGATTTTTTTTTTTTAAGATTTTATTTATTTATTTGACAGACAGAGATCACAAGTAGGCAGAGAGGGAGGCAGAGAGGGGGGGAGGAAGCAGGCTCCCTGCTGAGCAGAGAGCCTGATTCGGGGCTCGATCCCAGGACCCTGAGCTCATGATCTGAGCAGAAGGCAGAGGCTTTAACCCACTGAGCCACCCAGGCGCCCCCCACACCTGATTTGATAGTAGTTCATCTAAGGACATACCTATCTCTCCCCCCACCCCCACCCCAGGCTATGGGCTTCGTTAGGACAGGTACCATCACTTATTTGTCTTGGGTATCTTTTGTGTGACACTGTCCTTAAGATAGGATCTGCTCAGTAAAGTTTGATGATTGACTAATAAATCAATGAATGTCATGAATGTCAAGAGTCCTTTACATAGTCATGCCCCAGATTATTCAACTAAGTGAAGTGGAGAAGAATGAAGAGGACAAAGAACAAATGCATATATAACAGGCCCAGTGTCTGAGAAATTGACTAAACACTATCTAAGGGCAAATCTTAAAGTCTGCCCTCTCCCACAAGGATCCACAATGACAATTTAAAGTATTAAAATATTTCTAATGTATAGAAACATCAATTTTGTAAGTCGGTTTTTTAATGTAAACCTTTAAACCCAGCCTGGGGAATAAACACATCACCAGATTTTCAGCTTTAAGCTTTCTTTGCTGTAGTGAGAGTGGTTTGTATATCTTGATGTGATCTGACGTTTGGAAGTCAACTCACTTTACAAAGGGGTTTTGTTGGTCATTCTTTTATAAACAATGAGGTCCTGCGTCCTTCAAGATCACTCTGCAAAGGACTAAATAGATGACCAAGGAGACAAGAATACGGCCATAGGAGCAACTCCCCTTACTACAGTGAAGCGTGAAGGTGGTTCTTTAATTTCAGCTGCAAATGTTGCTTACAGAGCAGACCACTGTGTGGCTTTATGTCTTATGCTTGGTTATTGATTAGGCTGGTAAATTTCAAGAATCCTGCAGACTTAGTCTAGCTTAGGAGAAATCTCTGGTGAGAAGACGCTGAATAGTGATGCTGAACCGTGGCTTGAATTGTGGTTACAGCTCTTGTTCATAATGCTTTGTCAGTGATGTCGTGGGAGCAGCCATCAAATCAGAGCTCGGTCCTTTTGACGCCAGAAGTCACCCATCTGTCACCTGCTCAGAAGAGTGCGGAAATTATTGCCGCTTCTAGAAGCTAAACACATGAAGCATTGCGTACCATGTCAACTGTTTTCATCTCCTTGAAACTTCTTGCTCTTTACATATTCTCTGCCGCCAGCATTCAGGAGTAATCAGCAACAATCACCATGATTAAGGGGAAACTACGGTGATGGAAAATGAGCATCATCTTTTAAACACTTCCACATTTGTAACGTAAGGCCTGAGCATATCCTTCTCGCTACTGTGATGACAGGGCTCTGGGAGCGATGATTAATATGCAGACCACACCAGCCCTCGCACAGCAGATCTTACAGGAAATAGAATCTGTGGGAACAGGATGATTCATCACCATATGTGGGCTGAAAGGGGACAGGTGAGGGTATTGGCTCCCTACACCTTCAGCAGCAAACTCTAGCCATTATGTTAGTAAAAGCATTCTATTGCTCTTCCTGCCCTCCTGGAGTGGAGGGGATGAGAACTTCAGGTAAAAAGCTGTGGTGCTTAAAGGGACAGTGTATTAGTCATACCTGGAACATGCCGAAGTTCCAAATCTGCAGAAACCTAAGACCCTGGAGATGAGGCCCAGCAATCTGTGGTGTACCAAGCCCTCCAGCTGATTCCGATGCATGCTGAAATTTGAGAATAACTGTATTTAAGTAGATAAAGAATGATACAGTCTTGATTAAGTTTCAGAAGTGAGATATATTCTTTGATATTCTTTGATAATATGGATAATATTCTTTGACTAAGTCTTGTTTAGAATTGATATCCACCCTTCATAGTGAAAAATGTTATTATTTAAAACCATAACAACTACCTATGAACTGCCAATCATTTTCACGGAAAGGCGGTAACTCAGGCTCTCTTCTGGTTTGGATTATCCAAAGGTAGGCCTGAAATTAAATTTATAAAATGGGAGTGGAAAGGATTGCATTGCTCTAAATAATAAAGGGAGGTTATGTAGAATTTTATTGGACATTGTGGGAAGTAGAGGGGTAGAGAAGAGTAAGCAAAAATGAGGGACCTAGATAGAAGGATAGAAGGGACCCATGAAATGTTTATGGGGAAGAAAGTAGAAAGTTTTTTTGTTTTTTTTGTTTTTTTTTTAGCAAAAGGTTAAATTGTTGACTGGACAGTTCCATGCAGTAATACCTGCCCGGGACCCACCATCTTTGTGGAAATGCTCTGCTAAGTGCAAGAATTCTAAATAATTCTATAGTAGGTAGAAGGGTGGGACCCCAGGGAGTTCTACATCTGGCTCTTTGGAGAGGTCGGGGAAAAGAAATGGCAGAAGGTATGGGGGGGTGGATGAGAATTCAGCTGAAGTAGAAAATCAGAGCCTGAGCACACAAGTCTCCTCTGAAATACAGAGGAAGATATGGGATTCATTCCTAGAACAGTCAGAAATAATTGGTTAATTAACCCGTTAATCTGGTGAATTAATCTCATGGATGTTTGAGCCAAACGTTTTTAGATTTTTTAAATTATTATTATGTTCAGTTAGCCAGCATGTAGTGTATCATTAGTTTTTGATGCAGTGTTCAACAATCCATTGGTCGTGTAAAACCCCTTGTGTGCATCACAACACGTGCCCTCCTTTAATACCCATTATTTTTGGATTTTAAAGGGTATCATGACATTTGGGCTCCATTTCTATTTTATCAGTTGGATGAGTGTTTCTATAGTCAGTCTTCTTATCCCGTGAAAGAGAATGGCAATTCTGTAGTAAAAACCTCTCACATAATTTGATTTAAAAACCATTGATAGGGCACGAGGACAGAATGTCTCGGTGGCAGCCTTTTGAGGGACATCTGGGCCCTGCTGTCCAGTTACCTTTCCCTTTGTGACCCTCAGAGTCACTCTCTCGCCATTCCCCCCACCCTCCCATCAGCTCCTGAGTTCACAGGATTTTCTTGCATGTCCTGGAGTTCTCTAACTGTGCCCTTCCTCGCAGAGTCACGCCCCTCCTTCCTGTTCAACAATTCCGAGTAGATGCGCAGGCCCCCATGCAGGGGAGTGCCCCATTGAAACTGTATGACAGTCTCACTAAAATGGATCAGTGCTCACTTTATGGATGCGAATCTCCAGCTGTATATCGCATTTTCTTAAAAGGACACAGCCTTTTACTCGAGAAAGATAGACTTTTTATAGTTGCCTGAGGTCAGGCTCTCTGTCATGCTAAAACTCTATAAATGGGAAAAGCAAGTCTTTTCACAATTCACAGACGCCTAGCATTTGAGGGCCTTGGAGATTATAGAGTCCAGCCTCTTTATCTAACAGATCTAAAGCCTGAGGGGTGAATGAGTTGCCTGGGCTAAGGAGGGAGTACTCTTCCAAGCACAGTAGCTTCTCTACAGCCTTTCTGTCCACAGTGCCAAGAAGGACATTTGATCACCTTTGGCACTGAAGCTCGAAGTAGGACAATCTATGGGAACATCACATTAACCCCTGAAAGCCTGGGGGTTGGAATTATTAATCATCTCAGGGTATTACAGAAAGACTGAAGATGGTAGATTTCAGCTGTATTAGTTTTTTCTTTCAGGTTACCTGGGTCAAGGTGAACCTTAACAACTGCTTAACCTATGAGAATGTTAGATAGGACCCAGTTAGCCTGCTTCAAATGGAGACAAAGGAAACTTGAAGAATGCATATATTGAATTAGATTCCCCCACTGTTTCAGTAGATTTTTAGTTACATGACATTTTTAGAGTCCGTTGAAGATCCTTTTATTTTTCTTATTTTTTTAAGACTTTTTTTTGACAGAGATCACAAGTAGGCAGAGAGGCAAGCAGAGAGAGGAGGAAGCAGGTACCCTGCTGAGCAGAGAGCCTGAAGGCAGAGGCTTTAACCCTCTGAGCCACCCATGCACCCCAAGATCCTTTTAAATGAAAAAAAAAAAAACAAACAAAAAAAACAAAACACAAACCAGAACACCTTGTAAAATGTACTGTGGCTCAAAAATTAAAGAGATGATTATGATATCCATCAAATGAAAATTCACAAACACAACGATTTGTAAATGTACTTGCTGAAATGCTGCTTCCCTTTTAAAAAAATCAGAGACAGGGGCGCTTGGGTGGCTCAGTGGGTTAAGCCTCAGCTTTCAGCTCCGGTCATGATCCCAGGGTCCTGGGATCAAGCCGGAATCTGGCTCTCCGCTCAGCAGGGAGCCTGCTTCCCCCCTTCTCTCTGCCGGCTTCTCTGCCTGCTTGTGATCTTTCTCTCTGTCAAATAAATAAATAAGTAAAATCTTTAAAAAAAAAAAAAGTCAGAGACATGCATATGGCCTTTCTTTTGCATTTGTGATGAAGCAATTTCACAGAAAAGGGGAATATGGATAATATTAAACTCCAAATATTTGTAATGCCACCATTTTCGTAAAGACGTTTCCAATGCCTGTAACACTTAATAGAGGAAATCAATTTATGAATATCAGATATGTGTTTATATGTACTGTGGTTTCTCATGTCAATTCTAGGTCCTCTCATCAGAAAGTTCTTCCTTGACCATGTTCTCTCCCTTTCCTTCCTAGCCTGGCACTTGTTCCGGGAATCCCCATCTTGGGGACTTTGTATATGCTGTGCCCTCTCTACTCTGCCCTTCCCCTCTCCAGCTTAACCCTTAGATGACCTTTCGTTGGGGTGTTAAGCAGGGAAATCCAGGATTAGTTCATTTTAGATGCGACAACAAGGAAGATGGAAATTTCAGGGTAAGATTAGAGGACAAAATTATCAACAGATTAATCTTAGAAGTTTTCGGTGTCACAGCACACACTGCTTATTCTGTGGATCTGCCTTTTTTTTTTACCAGGAATTGCATCAAACGAAGAATGTCAGGCACAGTTAATAACAGGTTCTCTGAAATAATATATTCCCTTCTTCCCCAGACTATGTTTAAGTTGGGGATTCCTGGGTGGCTCAGTCAGTTAAGCATCTGCCTTCAGCTCAAGTCATGATCCCAGGTCCTGGGAACGAGTCCCACATCGGGCTCTCTGCTCAGTGGGAAACCAGCTTCTCCCTCTGCCTGCCATTCCCCCTGCTTGTACTCTCTCTCTGACAAATAAATAAATAAAATTTTCAAAAAAAATAAAATAAATGTCACTGTTCAGTTCAAGTGCCAAGTCCAAGTTTGAGTGCCCTTCTGCTGACCTTGGTCATTTGTGTACAGGGAGAAGAATTGGGCCAAAGAAAGCAGGGAGAGCAAAAGTAGTAGTGTTATGGCTGGTAATTATCTACATACTAATATAAATTTGTAACTGAAGAAAACCTCACATTACTTAGCATTAATAAAGACATTGGGGTAGCCTGGAAGTAATAGAAAAGCTGAAAGAAAAGTTAAAATAATAAAAAAAAAAAAGAAGCAGCAGCAGCAGCCTGGAAAAAGAAGGGAACTACTTACTTTGAAATTCTTCCCTGAGGCTCTGGTTGCAGTTCTATTGGCTAGGAGATCTTGGATAAATTCCCACCCTACTACCTCACAACCAACCATTCTGGGACTTGGTTTCCTCATCAGAAGATAATTATCACAATAACATCTAGCTGTGGTTATTGTGAAGATTAAGTGAATTAATCCATTTAGAACTGTGCTTGACCCAGAGTAAAGGCTCACTGAAAGTTATTTGGTAATAATAATATGATACCCCTTCTCAGCGTAGAAACTCTGTCTTATTGATTTTTGTGTTGGTAGAACTTGCCATAGAGCCTAGTATTGAGTATGGTGTGTAGTTGGTGCTCATTAAATGCTTGTTGTATAGGTGGTTGAATGAATTCTTTTAATCTAAAAGATGAAGAGATTTGATGACTCTGTTGATCCTTATAGATCTAGAGTCTCTAGATAAATAATTCTCTACTGAAGAGTGCTAGATATTTCAGAAAGATCAACAACTAAGGAAGGTCATGGTTATGTGGTCGGGTTTCATTTAATTGTACATTCTTTTATTTATCAGCCTATTTTTTATTCTGTCTTAAATACCTCAGGGATGAAATGAAAATCAAAAGGTGGGAAAAGATGGGAAGATAGAAATGAACAAGGGTTTTCAGACATGGTACCTTGATGATGCCCGTAGCAGTACCTCATGGTAAAACCATATGGGTGAAAGGTATATTTAGCTTTGAAATCCAAAGAGTTTTGGGGGACCAGCTTTTTAATGAAAGTTATGGCTGTAGCTCAGGACCTGGGAATAAAAATAACTAGGGAGAAGATTTAGATTCTTCGTAAAGAAGACATTTCAGAAATGGCAATCGTGACCTTATAAAAGGAATGAGTCATTGGAACTGTTAACCGAGGCCAAATAACCATGTGTCAAGAATGTTATTGATAGGATTTTTGTGTCACCAGAGAGACTGAGACCAAATAACCTCCATGGGGTGTTTCAACACTAAGATTTTAAAGGTGGGCAGATGAATCAGCTGATTTGGTTTTTAGTTCACTTAGAAAGTATGAGTTTGGGCAAGTCATCCTCTCTGAATCTCCTCAGCCAGAAAACTGGCTCTACCTGTCCTGAATGGATTAAAAAAAAAAAAAAAAAAAAAAAGAATTCATGTGCCATCTTGTTGTAACATGTTATAAAGGGGTGATTGCTTTTACTGCTTTTTTTGGGTCATTTGCTATGCATTCATTGAGGGTTCTATTTACTGAAGATTGTACTCAGCATTGTGCTTTAATCAAATGCATGATTCTGTTTTCCTTAGGAACTTTTTTTTGTGGGGATTGTACTTATTCAAATAAAAAAGGAGACTTTGATATAAAAAACAGAAAGTGTTACTAAATAAAAATAAGTTTGTGTCTTCTTTCCATAGCAGATTTAAGGGAAGTTATGTTCCTGATAAAAACATAGCCTCCTAGGGTTATTTTAAGACATTTTTCTTCTTTTGGATTTTAGATCGTTGGAATTTAGTGGGTGACATTTATGAGCCTTTTTTCATGTTGATAAGGAGCAGATTCTCATCACAACTTTCTATAATTTGCTTTTTAACTTTGTAGAAACAGAGTCAGTCGTCTGTGATGGCCATGATGATTTACCTGCTTTTCAAGGACTATTCAATTAGCTTGGATTAATTTTGCTAGAGCAGTTAGTTTTTATCAGAAATTAATGACATTTTTATTCTGAAAACAAGTTCTTCCATTTTAATACAGAGGATATGGTTGGCTGCCTTCACTGAGGCACTGGCACCTCTAGGAGAACAAAGCTTACTGCTCCAATTGATGTAATTTTGTCCTTCTTTCGGGAGTATGTGACCACAAACAGGAGGGAAAGAAAAGGATTGGAGAACTAACACTTTTTATGCACCTACCATGTACAAGAATGTTCATACTATTTTCACAGTGTTGGGGGTACGTAGCACATTGCTTCCATTATTTTGGTGATAAAATTAAAATTCTGAGAAGGTGATTAACATTCCAGTTAATCCCAATCCAATAAAATCCCAAGATTTTAAATTTGATAAGTCATGGTGATGAGATTTGGATTTAGATTTCTCTGATTCTAATGCCCAGTGCCTCTCCTTCTGCCATGGGTCTGTTCTAACCAGGATAAGTTCCAGAGATGTTGGGTTCTTGCCCCAAACATGAATGGGCAACACCCCTGTCCAACCACACACACACATACACACACACACACACACACACACACACACACACACACGTTGTTACCAGCAATTATCTTCACCTTTCCTGTGGTGACTTTGAGAAAACGAGAAGAACCAAAAAGGTACACGTAGGCTGATTTGTTTCTACAAATGAGGTTTTGGTGTTTCTTATTATACCTTTTTATATATACCTTTGGGAAGCTATACCAAACTATTTTATAATTTTTGAAGGAAATCAAGAAAATAGAAGGAATATTACTCTCTTTTGTAACCATCTGGCATCTTAAGATAGTAAAAGCAGGTAGCAGTTGTATGCACTTTTTGTTTTATATAAAGACATCTGAAAATGATATTGCAGAATATAAGCTGGTATTTTTAAAGTTTTTTTTTTTTTTAAAGGCTTTGTTTATTTGAAAGAAAGAGAGAGAGCCCACAGCAGGGGGAGGGGCAGAAGGAGAGGGAGAAGCAGGCTCCCTGCCAAGCAACGAGCCCAATGAGGGGCTCGACTCCAAGACCCCAAAATCATGACCTGAGCCGAGGGCAGATGCCCAACTGACTGAGCCACCCAGGCACCCGGGTCTTTTTAAAGTTTTTGTATTATACATTAAACTTTTGAAGTTTTTATGGTTATACTTTAAATGGAGAGAGTGAAATACATTTGTAAACTCTGTTATTTTCCTTTATATCTGCAAAAGTCTTACTTTTTTCCCCAGACAAAAGCTTTAATGTTTTTAAGTGAAAGAAGACATGACCCTTTTGTAGCTAGAGTTAGAATTGTGCTGAATGGGCTATTTCTACATTCTTTGCCCTAGTTGAAATAGCTACACAAGATGTAAACTGTGTATATCTCATTCCTGGCTCAGACCTCAAGGCCTAATTTATACTCAATTACTGTATTTGCCAGGATACGTATTGGAATTTATCGATTTTTACATACCTGTCTCTCGTATTGGCCTGAGAACAATTTGAAGCCAGGAACTTATTCATTTTATAGATCTCTAGAGATGTATTAGATCTAGATCTCTAGATGTATTAAGTCTTTAATAAATGTTTGTTGATTGACTGCATTATAATTGGATATACTGCATATAATAAGTGGATATAAGTGGGTAATAAGTGGATGACTTATTCATCCACTCCATCTCCCAAATGGAAGTTGGTCTTTAAAAAAAGTGCTCTTGGCTTTGGAACCAGCATGGAATAGGTGAAGTTCAAAGTCTCTACCTCTCCTGTGACTGAGATATGCCAGCCTGCATCTGACACATGAACTATACCTTTTTTTCTTCTTTTTTAAAAAATTGGGCTATAATCGACATAAAACACTGTGAAGTTCAAGGTGTACCATGTGTCAATTTGATACATTTATATTTTGCAATATGATTATGGCCCCTGTTAGCATGTCCTTTCTTTAAAATGATCATTTTATATCCTCCCTGAGATGGGGCACCTGGGTGCCTCAGTTGATTGAGCAGCCACTCTTGATTTTGGCTCAGGTCATGATCTCAGGGCTCGGGAATCTAGCCCTGCGCCAGGCTCCAAATTATCTAGGAGTCTGTATTCCCTCTCTCCTTTTCCCAGCTCAGTCCTTCTCTCTCTCTCTCTCTTTCTCAAATAAATAATAAATAAATAAATCTTTAATTCTTCCCTGAGGTTAAAACCTTGCCTTCCTTTGAAGACAACACTTTAGCAAACTTCTCTACTGGGGGTCACGCCTTTTTTCATTTCTCCAGATTCATAGAGGCTGATATCAAGCCTGCAGACTTCTTCATACACCCCTTGGACACTTCTAGACCAGCGCTACCTGTAGAACTATAACACTGGCATTCGTATGTAATTTTAAATGTTCTATTGGCCACATTAAAAAAAGTAAAAAGAAATAGATGAAATTAATTTTAATTATACATTTTATTTAGTCTAATACATCCAAAAGTTACCATTTTAACATGTAGCTAACTAAACATTTTCCCCCTGGAGAGAGAGAAAGCATGCGTGTCTGACAGAGAGGCACTTGTGCACACAAGTAGGGGGTGGGGCAGAGGGTCAGGGAGAGAGAGAATCCCAAGCAGGCTCCATGCCCAGTGCAGAGCTTCATGTGGGGCTCTATCCAAGGACCCTGAGTTCACAATCTGAGCTGAAATCAGGAGTTGGATGTTTAAATCACTGAGCTACACAGGCCACCCCCAACATAAACATTTTTAATGATATGTGTTACTTTTCTTATTCCAAGTCTGGCATTCATTTTACACTTATACAGCACCTCTCAATTCAGACAGGCCACATTTCAAGTGCTTACGAGCTTCTTGTGTCTAGTGGCTACTGTATTGTGCAGTTTAAACTATTGTTCCCTTGAAATTTCTCAATATTTCAGAGCCTTTGTTTTATACCATCTGTTTCCCATAACCTTTTCTGGGACTGAGAAGATAATTTCTTACTTTTCAAAGTTGTAGTAGAATCAGTTGCTGTATCATTTCCCCATTTCTTTCCCTATTGCCACCTTTGTAGATTCTAATATCTATGATCTTACTCTCTCTCTCAGTGTCTTATGTCACTTCCACTTAACTCATCATCATTTCCATTCTTTGATCCTTATCATCCCCCAAATCTCTTAACCTCCAAAGCTCCTCTCTCTGGCCACAGTTGCAAGCATTCTGTTATTACCTGTCGCCATACCCTTGCTCCTAGTCATTCCAAACTGTGGAAGTAATTTCAGTTATTTCAGGTATGAGCATATGGATTGCGTTATTAAACTGCTGTGCCTACCTGGTCTCAATAAAGCTGATGTTTGATTCATTTGTGAAATATTTATTAATATTCACTTCAAGTCATTTGTTTGTCATGCAGTTTTCTAGATATTCAGTATAAAGCTGTGGACAAACAGTAGAGGTCCTTGCCCTCATGGAGGTTCCATTCTACTGAAGAAATAGATGAAAAATAAGGCTTTGTCCTCTCTTTGCCACATCTGCTGCAAAAATGAAAACCATTTTCATCAGTCAGATGATTGACATGCCCCCAAATGTCGACATCACTCAGAAGGGATGCACCATTACCGTAAAGGGCCCCAGAGGAACTCTGCAGATGGACTTCTGTCATATCAATATAGAACTCAGTCTCCTTGGAAAGAAAGAGAAGAGGCTTCGAGGTGACAAATGGGGGGAAACAGAAAAGAACTAGCTACTGTTTGCACTGTCTTACAGTCACGTATAGAACACCATCAAGGGTGTTACACTGGGCATCTGTTGCAAGATGACGTCTGCGTGTGCGCACTTCCCCAGCAGTGTTGTTATTCAGAATGGTTCTCTTGTTGAAATCTGAAATTTCTTGGGAAGAAAAATACAAAAATACGTCCGCAGGGTTTGGATGAGGCCAGATGTTGCTTGTTCAGTATCTCAGGCCCAGAAAGATAAGTTAATTCTTGAAGGAAATCTATCAAACTCAGCTGCTTTGATTCAGCAAGCCACAACAGTTAAAATCAAGGACATCAGAAAATTTGGGGATGGTATCTGTGTTACTGAAAAAGGAACAATTCAACAGGCTGACGAGTAAGATCTAAGTTGTCCAGCTATAGAAACAGCAAGATGCCGGATGATTTTTCAGATTTATTTGTGATGTTTTAAAGATGCAATAGAAGCTGGAGTGATATGAGAAGAAAGAAAAAGCCATTGTCATATATAATATGTTAGCTAATGATGTCACACAGTAAGATAAAGCAGAGAAGGGAGTGGCCGAGTGTCATGGATGGGTGTTGAAATTATAGATCGCGTGGCCAGGGAGGGTGAGCAGAAACACGATGTCTGTGCAGGAAAGCATTGGAGAAAGTTAGCAGTAAGGCATGCAGGTATCTGGGAGTGGGATGTTTGGGTAGAGGGAACAGCAAATACAAAGGCCTTAAACCCACCTGTAAGCCATTGCTGCTAAGAGGAGCCTATGGATGAAGATCATTCATAGGAAAACGTGATCATTGGCTTCTGCAGATTGAGACCTACTAGGAGCAGCATAGAGATGGGAAATGGCAGAAGCTACTGAGTCCAACCTCTCTCGTTTACTGACGGGAGCATTGACAGTCAGATCAGTTCTGTGGCTTGCTCAAGATCACAGGGCTGTTAAATAGCAAGTTTGATTCTGGACCCAGGTCCCCTGAACACCAGGCCTGGCATTTGGTCATTCCTGCTGAATCAACATGGCGGTCCTGTGGTCTCCATAGTAGAACAGTTTGATATTGCAATACATCCGTGATGCTGACCATCCCAAGGAGATTCCCCAGCTTAAGGGCCAAATTCCCCACAAGGCTGCCCTTGCTTTTGAGGCCAGCTACAGTCTTGGGGGTCCCCAGGCCACTGGCACTTCTGTCCAGCTGGCGACAAAGTCAGGGTATCTTCAATCACCTCAAAGTCGATAAGTCACTAGAACAGCCCACAGAAAACAGGAAGGCATTATGCCTACAGTTATATTTTTGTTATAAAGGATACAAATCAGAACTAGCCAAATGAAAATACATACAGGGCAAGGTCTGGAAGTGTCTTGGACTCAAAACTTTCATGTGCTCTCCCTTTGGAATCAGGACACCTTGCCCTCCAGACACATCAATGTGGTCAGGAAGCTCCTCAGAGCCTTGGCTCCAAGTCCCAACCCTCTCATCACTTGGTTGGTCTTTCTAGCACCACTGGCACCTCTCCTGCAGTGGGCCTGGGGCCCTCCGGAGCCGCTTCATTAACATAAACTCTGATGTGGTCCGAGGACCTACTGTGAATAACAAAGACATTCCTGTCTCTCAATTCCGAATTTAGAAACTTGGCTGCAGGAACCTGGGACAGAGACCAAACACATGCTTTATAATACAACAGACAGAAATACGAAAATAATTTGGCCTCTGAATCTTTCCACGCTGTAGCCGGCTCAGAGATCAGAAGGAAGCAGTAACTGCGGGGAGAAACATCCTGACTCTGAAGGGGATATCCACAATCAAAGCTGAAGTTCATCTCTTTGTTAGAGGGGCATAAAGTCATGGTAAATGAAAATGTGTTTAGCTCATCTCTTTCGTCTGGGCCTCCTCTGGAGAACAGGGCATGTAGATGGATTTAAATTGCTCAGGATAAAGTTGATGTCACCTACTCCTTGGCTTGAGGGTGTTGGCAATTCCCCTTTCATTACCTCATAGGTGAAGGAAGTCTTTGCTAATGAAGTTCTTTCTGGTGTCTCCTGGGCAGAGAGTGAATCTCATAACAAATATTTGTTCAGTTGCTTACTGTGTTTCCTCTATCAACTTCCATGATCCCTGTAGGATTTTTCAAGTTTAAACAAGCGTTCAACTAGTGTTTAATATCTAGTTAGAACAAAAAGCTACATAAACAGGCGGCTTGTATTGAAAAAGAAGGAAAACATTATAAATTTTACTCACTGAAAGCTACTGAATTGTTTTCCCTGCTCTTCTTCTACACCGACAGTAAAACTTTATTGCAAATTATAAAAAGAAGAAGAAAAACATTAGATGGAGGGAAGAAACATTCCTTGGTGTAGGGGGAGCTTGGTAATTTGTCACTTGTTATTTTTACTATAAAAATGTATCGAAGGTTCACTCGGTGAACACAGTTTTTTTTGTTTTGTTTTTGGTATCTGTCATGTGCAGGGCACTGTGTGAGGCACCGGTCCCCAAACATGACCAGAACCCTGTTGCCCCTTTCAAGTCTCCTGCCAGATGATTATGATACGGTGTACATTGAGTGAGTGGAATTCTTTCTTCTGTATCATGCAAGTAGAGAAGCGGAGAGCTGAAAGGCCTCCAGGGAGCAGACATGCAAAGGTCAGAGAAAGTTTCCTGGAGGAGGTAGTGCCTGAACTAAGTATGAAAGGATGAGTAAGTGCTCTGCCTGCCAAAGTGTGGCCGATGCTAGGTGAACAAAGGCCTTGGAGGGGAGATGGAACTGCAGAGGAGACTCAGAAACAATGCTGTGAACTAGAGACTGAGCTGTGAGAAATGACCTGGAAAGGTGACAAGTGATCACATCGTATGCTGCAGTAAGTAGATCTTGGACATCTTTTAGTCCAAGGGCAAGAAAGTACCATTCCGATTAAGGTGCTGTTTTATGAGAAGGCAAGCTCAATGAGGACATACTCATTCACCTTGGGACAGGGAGTAAGGCTGCTGGGAGAAGTTTGGTGGGGTCAAGAATGGAGAAAGACTGTTGAATGAAATGGCTGTTGAAGGCAAGAAGGTCTGCAAAGGAATAAAGTGCCGTAAGGAGAAAAACAAGCCCAAGGAATATGATGGGAATCTGCTAAGATTTAGTCCTGGGCTATTGTTGAATACAGTTGCTCAGTGACATGTATAGACCCCTGACACTATTCAAATACTTCCAGAATTAAGAAGGAAAGCGGAGTTCGCTTTGATGAATAAATATTGCCCCAATGATATATCCATCCATGGAAATGTGAGATTTGAGAGGTCAGAGATGTCACTTTCTTCATTTCATCTCGTTATGATTTCCTCGGAGCCTATGACGGTGTCTGGTACATAGGAGGGCCCCAATTAATTTTTGTTGAATGCACCAAATATACAGAAACTAAATGTATACCCTGATGAAACTGTGTGGAGGAAGAAGCAAATAACAGATATTATGTGTTTAATATGATAAGTGAATTTTAAAATCAACAAAATGGCAAGCTGAGCTGAGCTCTCCTACGACTAGAGTTATGTTGGGGGAAAATGTCAGCAGTCATTTCCATATAACATAAGACAGAATTTATTTTTAGTTTAATTACACACAGTGATCTCATCTTTTATTGTAGATTTCTCTGGGGAATTAACATGTTGATGATCCCAAACCCTTGTGAAGCTCCTCTGGGAAGAGCTACTATCTTGGTCATGCCTTGATATTGGAAAAGCGCTACCCACCTCCGTTTTTATTGACTATTTAAGACAAAGGTTAGGTCAGTTCACCAAAAGCTTATTTGCTTTGGAAACTTATGTTCAGCCAATAAGTCCAGTGTCCAGAAGGAAAATTAGACTAAAGGCTGAAAGATCCCACATGTAGGGAAGATTATTAATAAAAATGAAAGTTGCTGCCTATAGGAATTATAATCACCCCTTGCTAGGCTCACTGCCCCTAAACCACACAGGTAATCTATGAGTCTTTCTCTCCGAGTTCAGCCCCTTGAGCTAACGTCTTGGGTGTTGTGTCTTTAGTATGTGTAATCTTTATTCTTCTGCTCAGTTGACTAAGATTCAGTTCCGTGTCCAGCTAAGGGACCTATTTGCTTAAGTCTCAGAACCTGGCATATAGGGGTCCTCAATAAGTACTTGTTGAGTGACTCCTTCCCCCACTTTTTAAAAAGATTTTATTTATTTGTTTGACACAGAGAGAGAGATCACAAGTAGGCAGAGAGAGAGGGGGAAGCGGGCTCTCTGTTCAGCAGGGAGCCCGATGTGGGACTCAATCCCAGGACCCTGAGATCATGACCTGAGCAGAAGGCAGAGGCTTTAACCCACTGAGCCACCCAGGTACCCCCCTTTCTTTTAAGAGTGAGAGGGAGGGAGGGAGAGATGGGAGGTGGAGAGGGAGAGAGATAATGTTAAGCAGGCTCCATGCCCAGAGCAGAGCCTGATGTGGGGCTTGATCTCACAACCCTGAGATCATGACCTGAGACAAAATCAAGAGTCAGATGCTTAAAAGACCCAGCTATGCAAGTGGCTCTGAGTGAATCTCTTTAAAAGTTGAAGTATTTAAGCAGTTGCTGGATGATTTTGATGATTCATTTCTAGGGTGGGAATTAATTCTTAGAGTGGTAGAGTTTCTAATTTCGTCTCTTTCTCAAATGACTAGTGAAGTAAAAACAATTAAGATGGTTATACTGATGGGGTGTATGTCTGCTGGTTTTGCTTTCGTTACTCCTGGATGGATAGAATCCTTGTGAGGCTCTCTTTGTAGTTGTAGATTTTAACTGAGATATATAATACTTCTCGTTCTTGGCTTCCACTACCTTTACCAGATTTGCCTGTGGCCAAGAGCCTTTATGTTTTCACTTAGTCTAGCTGGGTTGTGGTTGAGAAGAATAGCTTTTTGATGTTTTCAGACTGTAATATATGAAAGGAAATATTAAATGACCTTTCTTTATCTATAAAAATACATATATTTTCTTTTCCAGTAATCTTCATAGTCAATGGATTTAGTAATGTCTAGGTAGCAAACTATACAAATTCACTGTTTTATTTAGTTATAAGTAGCCTTCAGAATTTGGCACATAACCTATAGTTGATATTGGGGTCATGTAACAATTTAATAAAATATTAAAAAGAATCTGAAAATTCCATGATGATTTAGCAGATTTAAGGAAAAAATTTTGGGACGCAGTGTTAGAAAACTCATGGAGCCTTCGTCACTGGTATTTTATCTAATATTCTCTGATTTCTCATTTCTGGGATTGAATTCTCCCCCTCATTCTTCTGTGCCCTTTTATTTAAAAAAGGATGTGCATAATGATTATGCTCATTATTTTCGAAACCTGAGATAGTCTTCCTAAATTCAAAAAAGGAAATTATGACAATTACTTTTACTTACAGATTTAAATAGTTCTTTGAGATTTTAGCATCTCTCCTAAAATATTAAAATCGATGACTACTCCCTATTACTCCCCTGGATTTCACTGTCAGTCTTCCTCTACAATAAGCCCTGGTTTTCATCATCATTCTACTCATTGCTTAGTCACCTGCCAGAGTGATGTTCTTTGTTATCCTTCTGAAAATTTCAAGGACATCAGGAACCTCCTAATTGTGCAATATTCATTCTTTTTTCTTGATGGAATCGTTGACGTTGTTGGTCACCCCTCTGCAGTATTTCAACGTTCCCTTCGCCTCAAATCATCTCTGCGACATGATATACTGTTTAGCACTTGTACTGCTTCTTCTTTCTCTCTCTTTCTTGGTCCTTCAATTTAGCAGTATTTAAGGGTTCCTGATCCCTTGCCTTTTCCTTTGTTCCCCTTAAGAGACTTTAATTCTGTTCCCTCTACTTTCAATGTCCACTTGAAGGCAATGAATTCAAGAAACAACAGAACAGAATATAGCATAGAGGGGGTTGGGGAAGGAATGCATCGCATTTTAGGAATTCCTTTACCCTGTGCATGCTGGTGGCTGTGGTTTTTCCTAAGCTTCTGAGCTCTACCATTTGACAGAGCTGGGAGAAGATTCCACCATCCACTAGAGCTGCTCTGAATTAGCCTAGATTCTTAGAGCCAAGATAGATCTGACACATCCATCTTCCCTTTGCTTTACATCTGGGATTAGACCTGCTCCCTGGCAGACAATGAGTAGGGCCAAGAGCTCTCTGAATTACCTATATGGTCAATACAGTATCTGGATAGAACTTCCCCTCTTTCTAGGTTGAAAACAGAGGGACCTCTAGGTCTATAGCCCATGACATAACTGTGCAGACTACAGGAAAGAAGCATCAAGCTGAAGGATCAGAGGAAGAGAGTACTTTTGAATATGACTTATTACAGGAAATACCTACTATTTTGAATAACTTAGGTATCCTACGTTGGCTACAAAGAGGCAGAATCTCAATGAAAGAGCATAAAGCTCAGAGGAAATAATGCTTTGAGGTGAAAGAGAGCCTGGATGACATGAGCAAAAGATAACAAGGGAGAAAAAAACCACAAATGATATGGAAAAATTAAAATTTACTTTGGAGTATTTAAGGAACAGAATTGACATAAGGGAAAATATAGCCAATCACAAGAAGGATAACCTTACAATGGTCTTCTAGAACATGGAGAAAAAGTGCACTGAGATGAGAAAGGCAAATGAGCAGGTGACTGAAGGCAAGGACTGGGTTCAGAGGTCCACCCTACATTAGGATCTGGGAATACAAATGTGCATAAGACAGGTTTCCTGTCCTCAGTGTCCTCACAAGCAAGTCAGGAAATAGACCTGGGGGGGCTTCCTGAAAGATGTATGATTTGATTTGTTCTTAGAATGGATAATACTTGAACAGGCAAGTGTGAAGGAGGAAAGGCATCTAGGAGAGTGGCAGCTTGGGTAAAGGTAGAGAGGTAGGAGAGCATAGGGTATTCATTTATTGTTAAACAATATCTTTCAGACATCTTCCATGTGTGAACCCCCACTTGTGGTGAGAGCAATGAACAAGACAAAAAAGGTCTGGTCATCTGTGGAGTTTATATTCAAGAGGGAGGAAACCAAACAATGTACAAAGAAACAAATATATCAATAAAATAATTTCATATAGTGATATAGTCTATGAAGGAACCAAATCAGATTGATAAGATAGAGCTTAACTCGTGGTGGGAGATAGGGTGGCTATGGAAAGCCTCTGCTCTCGAGTGGTAACATTTGAGCTGAGACAGGAATGCTGGGATGGAACCACCCATACAGAGAGTTGAAGAGCCTTCTAGAAGAAAGACATAGCAAATGCAAAGGCACTGGAGCAAGGCTTGTTCAGGAAATGATGAATTTGATTAGAATTGTAGCCGGGTTGTTCTTATTTTCATACAAGGATTGGAAGAAGCATTTGGAAAGATTACTGGTCTTGAGAATTAGAATGAGTTTGATTCTGTTCTTAGATCTGCCAATAACTATCTTCAGAACTTTGGGCAACTTATTTAACCTGTCTTGATCTCAGTTCTCTGCTCTGTGACATGAGGGGAATGGTCAGTAGCTATATGCTTACATTTGGGTAAACATACCATCTACCCCTGGAGATACACAGTGGTGTGTCAGGTCAACCCATAACCGCAGTATAGACACTTGGCAACTTTCTGGGCTATTAATTTCACTAAAAGTCAAGGGGAAATTATATATAAATAATATTATGCACTAAAACACAAAATTCCCTTGCATTTTTAAGATTAAAATATCAAATGTCAAGGATACTTCATGTTTTTGATAGGCCACTCTATTTCTGTCCTCATAATGAATTTCAGTGGAAAAGTTTAGAAAGCATTAGTCTAGACACTGAACAATTCTGTTATCCACTATCCTTTTAGAAGTTCTTCATCATTGGGTTATTTATTGTTAACCTCTTTTCCTCTATGACTGAATGAATAATCCAATGTAAATTGTTTCCTATGGCTTTTAAGGGAACTCCTTTCAACTCAGAGAAGGAACTCTAAAACCAAAGTATTTCTAAGAGTTCTGGAGGGCAATAAATACCAAGTTTGGAGAGAGGGAAAATCATCACATAAATTATTTGTTGTAAATATTGTTTTTACTTCACAATGATTTCACAGATGCTTCACTTCCCAACTGGGTCTCAGAAGACCCAGTCCTTATGATTGGAATTTACATTTTAAAATATCATGTATTCAAAAGCATATTTTCTTCTCTCATGGTTTGGGGTTCAACCAGTAGCTTCCAGAAGATCGATCGTGTCAGGATATTTTTAATTCTGAGTAGCAGATAACCCTGCTTAAACTGGCATAAGCAATAAGCAGAGATATGATCACACATAACTGGCAGCCAGAAGTTGAGTTGTCCCCACTCCATCTTTCTAGGATCTCAGCTCTGCTCTCTTCCATGTGTCTCCTTTTTTCTCAAGCTGGCTTCCACCGCTGTCCCAAGATAATCACCAATTCTGGTAGCAGTTGTCCCTAATCGTGGTGAAAGAAAGGGCTTGTTCTCCAGCCATTGACTGAAAATTCTTTCTTCCAGTATGATTGGTTAACCTAGGTCATGTGACCACCCCTGAGCCATCAATACCAAGGCTAATGAGATGAGCATATAGGCTGTCTGGACTTAGCCTTGGATCTTGGGATCCCTTGAGGTCCCTTGAGAACAATGGCTGTCCTGAGAGGGCAAAATCCTGACCTAAGTTGTGGCTCCATTAGAGAAGAGGAAGGAGGAGGATAGATACTGGGTGACGACCATTCCTATAAGGTAGGAGTCTATAGAAATGACTAAAGATCTTTTAGTAAGCACTTCTATTTGTTCTTGACTGGTAGCAGCCAAGTTCTAAGGAGCCGGTTTCCTTCTTGTGAGCAGAAAAAGAATGGGACTGAAATGTTTCATTTAGAAAATATTTACTGGGTTTGTACTGTGCTTTAAGAACTGAAATCCATAAGGTAGTCACATAACACTTAATAATAGTGACAGGAATGACCAAGAGCACAGGGACATGTCTTACTGATCTTATTTGCCTTTAATCAGTATCTGCTCCAGGATAAGCTCTGTGAGAGTGGGAACTTTCCTACTGCTTTTCTCCCTGTGCTCTCCAACCCCTAACATGCTGCTTGACATACACTGAACATGCTGCACATATTTATTGAAATAATGTTTATCAGAGCCAAAATCACTAGTGATTTCTGAAAAGATAATGCAATAATAGAGCATGTACAACAGAAGCTCGGTCGCATGCTTGAAGGGGTGGAAGGTTCTGTAAGGTAAGAAGTCTGAGGAGGGAAATTAATTCTTCCCCCCTTGGAGGGTGTTAGCATGTAATGGAGGGCTTTGGGTGCCAGAGAAGCTCTGAGACATTGACACAATGGAACAAGTTGGGTGATGTCTATGTGGAAGGAAGCTTTCTACTTGACAAGACTATTTAGCACAACACCTGACACATAGCTCATACTCAATAAATAAATAAATAATGCATGAAAGAATGGTGAGCCTTCTAATTAGATTTGGGAAAATATTATGATTAGATTAAATAGTTAAATGTTCATATAGTTAAATGTGCCTTCATGCATTTATTTTTTTCTTTGCTTATAGTGGTGTGATTTGTAGTAATATTAGCTTTGTAATTTTAATGGAACGCTGTATTTTTGACAGAAAACGGTAGCTCAGTGAAATGTGCTTTGACTCTTTGACTCGGTATTCCACATCAAACAAAAGTCTGATTATTTGGAGCACAGGTGCATAGATTTTCCACCCAACCAAATTGCCTTCTTAGGGTCTGACAGCAAATAACCTCAGGGCCTACCCCCCAAGAATGCAAACTGATGTCTGAAGTCATGAAGGATAGTTTGCTGGCATATTTGGAAAAGTCTGGAAAGGCCATATAATTCAGCTGTCCCATTTTGTAGATGGAAAACCTGAGCTTAGCCAAGCAGGGTGATGGCCTGCTATTTCAGGGCTGGGTCAGTGGTAGAGGTAGAAATCGAACTCGGGTTTCTCAGCCGAACTGCTCTAGTGTGGCCGAGAGAGGAACTAAGGGGTAATTGAGAGCAGCAGGCTTATTTTTGAGTGTTTGATTTTCTGCAGTAGCTGGCTTCGAGCTATGGGGGTCTTGCAAGTCCTGAATAGACCTTTCTTTTGCTAATGGACCATTTGGAATAGGATAAAAAAAAAATAAAGTAACAGTCTCCTTAGGTGGTGGAGAACATTATTACATGTAAAAGACTGCGGTTATTATCAGAGGAACTGGTAACATTGACTGTAAAACACTGAGAAATTTCAACAAAAACTCCTCAGTGACTCCTTCTGAAGAACATTGTGAGGTAATGATTTTGCTAACATTGAGAAAGGAGCCATTCCTTTGAGAATGCTGTTTTCCTTCCCATGTATGAGGAGAATCTGTCAATTCGCACCTTTTCATTATTCTTATATTAACATGTCTAATAAACTTAGCCTATTAATTTATCATAATTCATACTTTCACGCTATTTCTCCTTATCATTCAGAAAATTTCTTGTAACAGACTGCAATGTGTATGGTGTTTAGGATACCTTCCGGGTTTAGAAATTCTGACATTCTGTATTTTCCACCTTCTGACTTCAGACAAATGAAAACAGACTGTGTTCATTCACTCTTCTGTATAATGTAAGAGGGGTATTGTACTATGCTTCTCATACTTGAGAATGTATTTTTACTTCCTTTTGTCTTCTTTAAAAAAAAAAGATTTTATTTATTTTTTGAGAGGGAGGAAGAGAGAGAGAGAGACAGAGGGAGAGCAAGCCAGGAAATGAGCAGGGGGAGGGAGAAGCAGACTCCCTGCTGAGCAGGGAGCCGGAGGGACTCCATCCCAGGACCCCGGGAACATGATCTGAGCCCAAGGCAGGCGCTTAACTGACTGAGCCACCCAGGCGCCTCTCCTTTTGTCTTTTTCAACAGACTTTTTTTTTTTTTTTTAAGATTTTATTTATTTATTTGACAGACAGAGATCACAAGTAGGCAGAGAGGCAGGCAGAGAGAGGAGGAAGGGAAGCAGACCCCCTGCCGAGCAGAGAGCCCGACGCGCGACTCGATCCCAGGACCCTGAGACCATGACCCGAGCCAAAGGCAGTGGCCTAACCCACTGAGCCACCCAGGCGCCCCTCAACAGACTTTTTATATTCTGGTTACCACTGCTGGCCTGACTCAAGAAAGGTTTGGGTCCTTTGCTTGCTGCTTGGCCATCTGCGCTAACCCCGTCTCATTATTACTCCTGCATCCTGTTTCACTTGTATGCACCAGTGTGTATGCAGAGGTCTTTACTTAGCTATTAAAAAAAATGTCTCTGACTTAGATATTTAAAAATTCTTTTGGCATTGTTTCTTTACTCATCTTTTAGTCCTGTGGGCTTATTTCCTTATTTCCTCTTCCTATGAATCTCATCTGCCCCATGCTGCCCCAAATCTCAACTGCCCAAAATCTGTTAGAAAAGCAAGAGTCTCATCATTTTTTTAAAAGTACAATGTCACTAGTAACATAATTATTTTCATATTTTGAATGAAAATATTTCTTATCTTGCATATTAATTTTTATCTGGTTACTCTTATGAACTAAGCTTCTGTTTTGTGATACTGCCCAGTGTTCTCTCAATTAGTTGGTTCAATACAAGATCACTGTTCAAATCAGCCCAATTCATTTCATAGCAAGTTTTTTGTGTGTGTATGTGTGTGTATTTTGCCCAGAGAAGAGAAAAGGAATTCAGAGAATGTGATCCACTTTGTCTGCTGATGGTGCAACTCTGGGTATGTTATCTCTACCTGCAACATGGGCTCAATTTATTTTTCAGAGATTTTCACTAGATTTTAAATGGAATTTGTTTAATGTATAGCGCATTCAGCAAAAATATGTTACGTGCCTGCTGTGTGTCAGGCTCTTTGCGTTGTGGTGACTGTGACATACCTGGGGTAGACTTAATTACATTAAGAACTAGCAATGTTTCTCCATGTCTTCTACGTTCCTGGCATTGTGTTAAAGTATGTTAAATGTTTATCTCATTTAATTAACTTTCAAAAGCTCATGAGTTGCAGATAAAATAATTATTCCCATTTTCTAGATAAGGAATTGAAACCTAGGGTCAGGGATCTGCCCAACATTTCTCAGCAAGTATCTGAGATTCCAGCCAGGTCTTTCTCAATCCAGACCTGAGCTTTTAACCTGTATGGACTCACAAAAACGCAAGGAGGGTTGAGGATTTGATAGAGGGAACAGTGATGGCCCTTACCTGATGATTTCTACTTTTTATCCTGAAGTATCTTAAAAAGTAAGATCTGCTGAGTATTGAGTAGTATGAGGAAGAGGATAGGGGTTTGTGGAGAGCTGGAGAGATTTGGCAGAACTCTCATTGAGTAGGAGGGTTAGGGGATGGTGGACACTGAGCTGGAATAGTAGGCATTCCCCAGGAGTCAGCTGATGCTGTGGCCCATGATTTAGTGGTGCAATCAATGTGGCAAATAATGTACAGTGTTGCAAGACACATTTTTAAAAAGGGAGTCAAACAATCTAATAGTTATTTGTATCAGTTAGGGTTCATTTCAGTTGCTAGTAATAGAAATCTGAAACTTTCTAGGCTTTTAAGACACAGGTTCATTTTTCTTTCATGCAAAATAAATTTTAAGGTAGGTAGTCAAGGGCTTGTATGATATCTCTACAGTCATCAGTGGCTCAGCTGTTTCTTTTGCACCACTCTTCCCAGGCCAGGCTTTCTATCTCATCTTCACAAAATAACTGCTGGAGTTCCGGCCATCATGCCCATATTCGAGATGGGAGAAGGACAAAGGCTGTCAGCTGAGTCAGATCCTTTGTAGCATTCTCCCAGAAGCCTGTCAATGACTTGTGCTCAAATCTTTAGATACTCTTAAATGCAGGGAAGTCTGAAAATTACAGTGTTTATTTATTTATTTTGTTGTTGTTGTTCATTTGTTTGTTTTAAGCCCAGGCACATAGCTGCCTATACAGTATGGGGACCTGCTTTTAAAGAAAATAAAATAAAACTGGATATTAAATAGACAGTGCAGTCTCTGCAACACCTTTCTATACCTGAAGCTTCTGTTGTACCCTTATATTTGGAAATCTAAGATGAAAATTAGACATCAGATGAGTACGTTGTGAAATTCTCTCCCAAGGTTAGAATGTAAATAACCACCATTGTTTTATACTTTAAGATGACTTAAGAACATGGAAATCATGATTTTAAAAGGGGGGAAGGCAAAAAAAAAAAAAAAAAAAAAAAAAGACACTTCCTCCTTTTTCCCCCCAGGGCAAGGCTTGCATCATGTAAATTGTTTTGGGTTGCTGGTGTGTTCTCGAGGCAGGAAGTTGGATATATTAAAAAAGTGTTTACTGCTGATTGTTCTGTGTATTTATTAATTGGTTTTCTTCATTCTTTCCCAAAGAGATTTCACAGTAGTTGGTTCTTCTTATAAACAGTTGGTTTCTAAATGAAATATAAATCAGCTACATCCTCTTTAAAAAGATAAAGTCGAAGGAACATTTTTGAAACAAACACGATTTATTTCATATTAATAACTTTCTGTATTTCTGTTCTTGGAAGCAGCGAAGCTTTTTCCTAATTCTCTTTCTTTTCGGATGGTAAGCAAGTGGAGAAATTAGCTGGAGCTACTTGATGGTAACTAAGTGAAGAGATTCAAGATGGCCTGAAATTATAAGGATCTGGAGAAGAGGAAATTTCAGAGCTTAGCAAAAGATAATACCTTCGAATCTATAGAATTGATTTCTTTCAACATTTAAGTGTCTCCAGATCAAGCTTCCAGTTTCATTGGGTGGTTTTAAACAGATTCAGATTAATGATTTGTATTTTCATCAACCAGTTCTTTGCTGGTTGATGTTTGCCTCAGTGTCTTGCCCCTAGAGTACAAATGAGTGAAGGTACAAATGAGGTACCTGTAGGGTGGTCTACAGTGTGCTGGGCTGATTAGCCGGGGTCTGCAACGCAGGGATGGGAGGGTATAGTGGGTGGGAAAGGTGAGTTCAGCTGGGAATTAGAAATAAAGAGCAGGGTGAAGGAATCATTCAGGAGGCTGGCTGGAAGGTAGCTCAGATGCCTTCAGGTGATCCAGATGGTTGTTTCTGTTATTATGTATTGATAAGTCAGTACTTAGGAGCCAGGAGCAATCTCCTTTCTCAGGACCTTGTGTGGAATTTGCATGGGGCTTTGAGCAGTTGACACACCCTGGGTTTATGAAGAAGAGTTTCCTTGGATATTTCATTTGTGTCCCAGGATGGCATATCAGGTCAGAGACTATCACAGCATTTTCTTTGCTGTTATAAACAGTTGTCTGAGCTGAAAGGCTTCTGAGCACATCTATTATTTCCCTCTGGGTGGGGAGTGATGTCTCATGATGGGTAACAAAGGCTCACGTATCACCTGTCTTTACCGGTAACATCAGGGCCTCTCATTTCCTAGGAGTGCAACTTTAATTTCCTGTCATCTCGATACCTGTATTCAGAGGGTGGGTTGTCCCATCCCAAGTGAAAGGGAGTGACAGGAGGCATTCTCTCCTCATGTTACAGTTTGCCAGAAAGGTACTCAGAAGTCCTTTTATGCCTTACCCCAAATGAATGGATTTCACTGTGGCACTTTCATTATTTGGTGGTGAAATAGGTGTGCTGGGGAGGTAGAGACTTGTTACATTCAAAATCAGTGGGACTCTTAGCAGGCCAGCAGATAAGGTCTTCATGGTAAGGTGATAACGTGTGAAGAGGAGTTGAATGGATCAGAATGTCCAGAAGTTAATGCTTAAATAAAGAAAAGAAGAGGAAGAAGTTGAATAGAGATCCTCCAAGGTTATGAAATTCTAAGGAAAGCATTTTGTGGTCTGGGCCTGATTAAGGCTCATCATGTCTACTAGCAAGTAAAATATGTATAAATTGCATAACTTCTTTTTTTTTTCTGGAATCATGGACACATGACTAGGAATGGTAAGTGCTAGGGAGGTGATTCTGAACTAGACTCTAAAATGTCTTCCTAGTCCCTGTGTTTCTTCCATCATTTCCCTGATGATACTTTCCACTCTGGACAACTTTTCTTGGTACCTTTGAGAGTCACTGGGTAGTGCTGAGTGCTCATTTGAGCTTTGGGGACACAGATGTAATATGTGCTTTGTCATTGTGAGTGTGGCTTTTTGTTGTTGTTTGTTCAAAATACATTCAGCTGCTTGGGGGAGATAGAGAGAAGGCACATGTTTGGGCAAAATCAAGTGGTCACTGCTTTTTAGGAAGAAGGATAGAATGAGTGCAAAGGAATGGTTGCAGTAGTATCTGTGAGACATGAAGCTGAGTAAGCAGGAGATTGAAGGTAGGACGGAGAGGAAAAGTAAAGCTTGACATATTCCATGAGTATAGTTGGGAGAAAATGCTGCCCAACAATGCGGGGCAAGGGAGATTTTAATATTTAGTACAAGTTAGTCAAACTCTGACATTTTTCGTAGTTTGTTTTTTTTTCTTGCCTTATCCTAATTATTAATAACCTTTAAGGGTTTTATGATTCAAATTGATTTATAATTACCACAGTTAGATGAATCAACAACCTCTTCTTTCTATAAATGTTCTTGATATACCTATAAAATATCATCTCCTTTGTATCTATATATTGATAATTGTTAGCTTTTCTAGTATTTCTAGGTAATCTGCATTTTTTGATCAACTTATGTATTATATTCAGTATGCAGATAAATATTCCCACCTAGAAGTATTTTAGCTTCACCAAGGTAAAAACTTACTTAAGGTAAAGTTTTTGTATATAAGACCTAAAAGAGAATCTGTAATATCTTCTTCTTTTGTTTTTGTTTTTAAGATTTTAATTTATTTATTTGACAGAGAGACAGAGAGCACAAGTAGGCAGAGGGAGAGGGGGAAGCAGGCTCCCCACTGAGCAGAGAGCCCAATGTGGGACTCAATCCCAGGACTCTGGGATCATGACTTTAGCCAAAGGCAGAGGCTTAACTGACTGAGCCACCCAGATGCCCGATATCTTCTTAACACATTGACAGCTCTTTTGTTTATTCACATGTCTACTGTATTATTTTAGTGAACAGGTGAGTCAACATTATACACTGTGACACACATTTCTTCACTTCCTGTCTCTCATTGGAATGGATAATTGAGGTAAATATTTGGGTACAATTCAAGCCCAAAACCAAATTCTTGCTTTATTTCACTGGTGTCATTGAGGTGCCTCCCTTTATATCATTAGGAAACAGACAACAGTCTATTATGTAAGCTAAAATAAAAGAATGATGTAATGATAAGTGCAAACAAGTTCCTGTGTAGTCTGGAAAAGAAAAAAGGAATTGCAGAGAAAAAATTTATAATTTTTCTCCAGTACTGCCCAGAGGACAAATGTTCTGATTGTTAATGAGTCATCTTGCTCTGTATCCAAAAGTATCCCCAAGGTAGAGAAGGGTAGCTCATTGAACTACACCATTCGGATTCCCTAAGGAGTATCACAATCTTTGCTCTCTTCTGTTGTCACCAAGCCAGCTGTCAGCTGCTAAGTTTGCTTAGAATGTGAACATCCTCCCTCCTGCCACCCCAGTCCTCAGCCCCCAGGAAGGACACATTCCATACGGACATGTCCCTAGTTCTTGATGTCAAATCATCCACTTAAAGAATTAATAATTTAGATTTAAATAGGTTTCTTTTTCTTTAGATTATTGTGAATCCATTATATCTGTTATAGCCTTGGAGAACCAAATAAAACTAATAAAACTAACCAAATGAAACTGCAGAAAAGTCAGATGCTAAATTTCGGTGATGACAAAGGCGAGCAGCAGCTTCTGGTCTTACCCATTTCCGAACCACCCATGATGGATGTTCAGTATCGTGCATTATTTTTTCATAAATGTTTTAAGGTTATTCCGAAAACCTTGAAGAAAATTTAAATTAGATTCTGTGACATTTGTTTTAATTTATTCATGTATTCTTACTTTTCATTTTACATTTTTATAAAACATCTTTACCTTGTAGCATTAATGACATTCTGGGAATTTGGAAGAGAAATTGCCAAATGAAGACTGATATTTGAATTGAGGGTTAACATTTTCTTTTAGTTTATCTTGGTGATAGCACTCTTTTATTGGGAAATATGCAACTCTTGCAAAATATGATAAAGAAAGGATCATTTTTCTGAACGTTTGAAAATGAATATCTGATCATTTTTCTGAATAAGAGAACTTATTCCTGTTGATGAGGTTTTTCTGAATAATTTAGAATTTAATTGTTGTTTGGAAACATATTAACCCTCTAAACCCCTGAACTTTGAGAGAAAGGGAAAGTACAGAATAAAAGGGAGTACATTTGACAATATCATTGATTGATGTGATGGCTAATTTTATTTGACTGAGCCATGGGGTGCCCAGGTATTTGACCAAGTATTATTCTGGATGTTTCTGTGAGGATGTTTTGGATGAGATTAATATTTAAATCGAAGTAAAGCAGGTTGCCTTTCCTGTTGTGGGTGGGCCTCAATCAAATAACTTGAAGACCTGAATAAAACAAAAAGGCTCCCTCCGAAAAGAAAGAGGGAGCCCTTTGCACTTAACTGCCCCCCCCTTTTTTGAGAGAGAGTGTACTCATGGGCAGAGTTGAAGGGGTGAGACAGAAGGAAAGCAAGAGAGAGAATCTTAAGTAGGCACTGTGCCCTGCACAGAGCCAGACATGGGCTTAATCTGACAACTCTAAGATTATGATCTGAGCTGAAATCAAGAGTGCTACCCAGGCACTTTCCACTTGTCTGCCTTTGAAGTGGGACATCAACTTTTTCCTGCCTTGGACTCAAACAGAAACTTCAGCTATCAGGTCTTGAGCCTGCTGGCCTTTGGACTGGAACTATACCATCAGCTCTACTGGTTCTCAGGCTTTGGGACTTGGACTAGAACTATACCATTGGCTCTCCTGGGTTTCAGCTTTCCCAACCCACCCTGCAGATTTTGGGGAATTGTCAGCTTCCATATTTGTGTGTGCTACTTCCTTATAATAAGTATTTTTCTCTTGGGACTTCTGGGGGAGATGGCAGAGTAGGAGGATCCTGAGCTCACTTTGTCCCATAGATGCAACCTGATAACACCCACATCAGTGTAAATAGCCTAGAAAATGACCTGAAGACTGGCAGAACAGACTCCACAGCTAAATGTAGAGAAGAGGCCCTACTGAAGAGGGCGGGAAGGGCAGACATGTGGCTGGGAGCCAAATGAATCTGTAGGAGTAGCCTTGGGAGGGAAGGACCAGCTGGCATCCTCTAGCTGAAATCAATAAAACATGCAGTGATGGAAAGTCCAAAAAAAAAGAAAAAGAAAGAAAGAAAGAAAAGAAAATGGAGAGGGAGAGGAGGAGATCACACCCCAGCACATGGGTCCCACGCAGGAAAGATGAATCCTATAACATTTAGCTTTGAAAACCACTGGGGCCTAATCATCAGTGGGGCTTAACACCTGGAACTTTAAAAATCAGAGGGCTGGGCTCTGGGAGAACCCAGAAGGTGAGTCCTTGCCTTTGAAGAGATAGCACAACAAACAGTGGGATACAACATAGAAGCAGCAGTTTGAAAAACACCTGGGGTATATGGGAAGGAGATTTATACACTAATCTCAGAGCATGTGCTGGAGGGGCAGGGATCTTTGAGACACCTCTCCAAGAACAAAAGGGTTGGCAGGTACCACTTCCCTCCCCTGACCCCAGCCTAGATACATGGACACCTGTGGGAACCAGCTCAGCACTAAGACTCTACCCAATTCATTAACAGCAAGCCCTTCCCTCAAGCACTTCTGTGGATTTGCCCCCTCCCACCTGGCCAGCCTCAGCAAGAGTTTTCCCAGGCATGGCTACAAGTCCCCTCTCAAAGTGGACTTGCATGGACCTTGCTGGCACCCTGGCCCCACATTCTATGGACCTGCCTCCTCCAGTATGGCCTTGGCTAAAGCCCATCCAAAGCAGTGCTACCAGCCTGGCAGTGTGCAGCAGCCCCAACAAGGTCCAGTACCACTCCAAAGTGACTCCTGCTCTGGAGGGAGAGGAAGATGCTCATACAGACCAGTCCGGCTGTGGCTCCAGCAGTGGGCTAAGGGCAGACATTGGGTCTGACTGCAGAGGCTGCCCACAGATGAAAGCTTTTCAGGAGATAACCCAGGGAAGGCACCTTGCAGTTCAGTGCTACTACATCCCTGACAAACACTTGTTCTGACTCAGCTCAAGCCCAAGGTTGGCCCTGAACTGACCCACTAACAACACAGGGACCAAAGCCTGCCCACAGTAGGTAAAAAGAAGCATCGCAGATTACTGGACAGAAGGAAAACATGACTGTGGAACGGTAGTAGTTCATAGGCAACACACATAGGTGACACCCCTGAAGGTAAACAGGGAACATTGCACTGCAGGGCACTATAAAACTTCTTCTTCAGAAGGCCACTCCTTTTAAGAGCAGGAGATGTAGCTGACTTTCCTAACACATAGAAACAGACACAGAGAGTGAGACAAAATGAGGAGTCAGATGAATATGTCCCAAATGAAGAAATGGGATAAAATCACAGCAGGAGAGCTAAATGAAATGGAGATAAGTAATATGCCCTATAGAGAATTTAAAGTAATGATCAGAAAGATATTCACTGGACTTGAGAAAAGGATGACCTCAGTGAGACATCAATGAGGAGACAGAAAACATAAAAAAGAACCAATTAGAGATGAAGACCTCAATAACTGAAATTTAAAATATGCTAGATGGGAATAAATAGTAGACTAGAGGAAGTGGAAGAATAGATCAGTGATCTGGAAGACAGAATAGTGTAGAGCAATCAAACCGAACAGGAGAGAGAAGTAATAATAATAATAATAATAATAATGGGTGAAAATAAGCTAAGGGAACTCAGCAACACTATCAAATGTAAGAACATTCATGTTGTAAGGATGCTGCGAGAAGAGAAAGAAAAGGCAGAACATTTATTTGAAGAAATAATAGCTGAAAAGTTTTTGAAGCTCGATAGGAGACAGAAATCCATATCCAGAAGGCACAGAGAACCCCCAGCAAAATCAACAAAAGCAGATCCATATCAGACACATATAGGAATTAAAATACAAAAATGTAGTGATAAAGAGGATTTTAAAAGCCCCAAGAAGAAAACTGTTATATACAAGGAAACCTAATAATGCTATCAGCCGATTTTTCAGCAGAAACTTTGTAGGCTAGAAGAAAGTGGCATGACATATTCCAAGTGCTGAAAGAAAAAAAATCTATAGTGAGGAATATTCTATCCAGCTAAGGGTGTCATTCAGAATAGGAGAGATAAAGAGTTTCCTGACAAACAGAAGTTAAGGAAATACATGAGCACTACACCAACCCTACAAAAAAATCTTAAAGGGAACTTTTGAGTTAAAGGAAAGACCGTAAGTAGGAGTAAGGAAAGTAGGAAGCACAAAAGCAGTAAAATTAAGTCTATCTGTAAAAATCAGCCAGGGGGTTCACAAAATAAAAGGATGTAAAAAATGACACCATATATTTAAAACATGATGGGGGAGAAAGTAAGGAATGAGTTCAAACTTAAGTGACTGTAAACATAATATAGGCTGTTCTATGCACAAGTTGTATATGTAAGCCTAATGGTAGCCACAAATTAAATACCGGTAAAAGATATGCAAAAAATAAAGAGAAAGGAATAAAATGTATCACTAAAGAAAGCCAGGAAGTCATGATTTAAGAGAGCAGGTCAAGAAAGGAATAGAGAAGAACTACAAAAACAGCCACAAAACAAGTGACAAAATGGCAATAAGTACTTATCTATCAGTAATTACCTTGAATGTCAATGGGCTAAATGCTCCAATCAAAAGACATAGGGTGATGCAGTGGATAAAAAAGCAAGACCTATGCTACCTACAGCTGTCTCATTTCAGACCTAAAGACACATGCAGATTGAAAATGAAGGGATGGGAAAGCATTTATCATGCAAATAGAAGTGGAAAAAAAAAAAAAAGGCTGGGTGGCTATTGTTTTATTGGATGAAATAGACTTTGAAACAAAGATTGTAACAAGAGACAAGGAAAGACACTATACAATCATAAACGGACCAAGCCAGCAGGAAGATAAAAAAATTATAAATATTTAGGTACCCAAGATGGAAACACCCAAATATATAAAGTAGCCAATAACAAAGGAAGTACTTAATAGTAATACAATAATAGTAGGGGATGTTAACATTCTGCTTATATCAATGGGTAGAACAGAAAATCAATAAGGAAACAGTGACTTTGAATGACACATTGGACTAGATGGATCTAAGAGATATATTCAGAAAATTCCATCATAAAACAGCAGAATACACATTCCTTTCAAATGCACTTGCAACATTCTCTAGAATAGATCACATGTCAGGCCACAAAACAAGTCTCAACAAATTCAGAAAGTTTAAAGTTATACCATGCATCTTTTCTGACCACAATTCTGTGAAACCAGAAATCAACCAGTAGAAAAAATTTGGAAAGAGCACAAGTATATGGAAATTAAATAACGTGCTACTAAACAATGAGTAGGTCAACCAAGAAATCAAAGAGGAAATAAAAAATACTGGGAGACAAATGAAAAATGAAAATACAATAGTCCACGATCTCTGGGATACAGTAAAAGCTGTTTTAGGATGGAAGTTTATAGTAATACAGGTGTACTTCAAGAAGCAAGAAAAATCTCAAGTAAACAACGTATCCTTATACCTAAAGGAGCTAGAAAAAGAACAGTCCTCCCCCTCCAACCAGTAGAAGGAAGGGAATGATGAAGATTAAAGCAGAAATAAATAAAACTGGGGCACCTGGGTGGCTCAATCGTTAAGTGTCTGCCTTTAGCTCAGGTCATGATCCCAGGTTCCTGGGCTCCCTGCTCAGTGGGAAGCCTGCTTCTTCCTCTCCCACTCCCCCTGCTTGTGTTCTCTCTCTTGCTGTGTCTCTCTCTGAGATACATATAAAGATAAATAAAATCTTAAAAAAAGAAAGAAAGAAAGAAACAAACAAACAAACGAAGAAAACAGTAGAACAGATGAATGAAACCAGGAGCTGGTTCATGAAAAGATCAACAAAATTGGTAGCTCTTTAGCCAGACTCATCCAAAAAACAGAGAAAGAAAGAAAGAGAGAGGACTCAAATAGATAAAACCAGAAATGAAAGAAGACAGTAAACAACCAACACCAAAGAAATACAAAGGACTATGAGATTATTAGGAAAAATTACATGCCAACAGATTGGATAACCTAAAAGAAATGAGTAAATTCTGGGAAACATATAACCTCCCAAAACTGAATTAGGAAGAAATAGAAAATTTGAACAGACCAGTTACCAGCAGTGAAATTGAATCAGTAATCAAAAAACTTCCAACAGGGGTGCCTGGGTGGCTCAGTGGGCTAAGCCTCTGCCTTTGATCTCAGGGTCCTGGGATCAAGCCCTGCATCGGGCTCTCTGCTTGGCAGGGAGCCTGCCTTCCCCTCCTCTCTCTGCCTGCCTCTCCGTCTACTTGTGATCTCTCTCTCCCTGTCAAATAAATAAATAAAAATCTTAAAAAACACACAAACAAACCAAACTCCCAACAACCAAAAGTCCAAGACCAGATGAATTCTATCAAACATTTAAAGAAGAATTAATGTATCTTCTTCTCAAACTATTCAAAAAAATAGAAGAGGAAAGAAAGCTTCCAAATTCATTCTATGAGGCCAAAATTACCCCAGTATTAAAACCAGACACAGACACTACAAAAAAGAGGACTGTAGGCCATTATCTCTGATGAGCAGAGATGAAAAAATTCTCAACAGAACTTTAGCAGAGCACATAGCAATACATTTAAAAAATCATTCACCTCGGTCAAGTAGGATTTATTCCTGAGATGCAAGGGTGATTCAATATTCAGAAATCAATTAACATGATACATCACATCAACAAGATAAATTATAAAAACCAAATGATCATTTCATTAGATGTAGAAAAAGCATTTGACAAAATACAGCATTGATTCATGATAAAAACTCTCAACAAAGTAGAGAGAACATACCTCAATGTAATAAAGACCATATATGAAAAACCCACAGCTCACATCATAGTCAAGATTTTCCCTTAAGATCAGGAATAAGACAAGGATGTCTGCTCTCACCACTATTATTCAATAGAGTATTGAAAGTCCTAGCCACAGCAACAGATAAGAAAAAGAAAAAAAAAGCATTCAAATTGGTAAGGAAGAAGTCAAACTTTCACTGTTTGCAGATGACATGATACTATACATAGAAAACTCTAAAGACTCCACCAAAAAACTACTAGAACTGATAAATGAATTCAGTAAGATTGCAGCATACAAAATCTATATAGAAACTCAGTACATTTCTATACACTAATGATAAAGTAGCAGTAAGAGAAATTAAGAAAATGATTCCATTTACAGTTGCATTCAAACTAGTAAAATACCCAATAATAAACAAACAGGGAAGTGAAGGACCCATATTTTGAGAACTAGGAAACATTAATGAAAGTAATTGAAGACACTACAATCAAATGGAAAGATATTCTATACTCATAGGTTGAAATAACAAATACTGTTAAAGTGTCCATACTACCCAAAGCAATCTACAGATATAAAGCAATCCCTACAAAAATACAACAAAATTTTTCACAGAACTATAACAAAGAATTCTACAATTTGTATGGAACCACAAAAGAGCCCAAATAGCCAAAATGATCATGAAAAAGAAGAAGAAAACTGAACTTTTCACACTTCCAGATATCAAGATATACTACAAAGCTGTAGTAATCAAAACAGTATGGTACCAACACAAAAACAGACACATAGATCAATTCAACAGAATAGAGAGCCCAGAAATAAACTCAAATGATTATATGGTCAATTAATCTCCAGCAAAGGAGGCAAGAATATGTAATGGGAAAAAGACAGTCTCTTTAATAAATGATGTTGAGGAAACTGGAAAGCTGCATGCAAAAGAATGAAATTGGACCACCTTATTACACCATACACAAGAATGAACTCAAAATGAATTAAAGACCTAAATGTGAGACCTGAATCCATAAAAATCCTAGAAGAGAGCTCGGGCTGTAATTTCTCTGACATTAGTCATAGCAACATCTTTCTAGAACATGTCTTCAGAGGCTTGGGAAAAATAAATTACTGGGACTACATCAAAATAAAAAACTTTCCCACAGCAAAGGAAACGACCAACAAACCTAGAAGACTTCCTGAATGGAAGATTTTTACAAATGACTTACCTGATAAAGGGTTAGTTTCCAAAATATATGAAGAAGTTACGCAACTCAACAGGCAAAAACCAAATAATCCAATTACAAAATGGGCAGAATACATGAAGAGATATTTTTCCAAAGAAGACATGCAGATGGCCAACAGACACATGAAAAGATAGTCATTATCACTTTTCATCAGGAAATGCAAATCAAAATCACAATGACTGACATCAACAACCCAAGAAGCAAGTGCTGGTGAGGATGTGGAGGAAAAGGAATCCTGGTACACTGCTGGTGGGAATGCAAACTGTTGCAGCTACTAGAGAAAACAGTATGGAGGTTCCTCAAAAAATTAAAAATGGAATTACCATGTGATTCAGTAATTCTACTACCGTGTGTTGACCCAAATTATGAAAATACTAGTTAAAAATGACACATGCACCTCTGTGTTTATTGTAGCATTATTTGTAATAGCCAAATTATGGAAGCAGCCCAAGTGCCCATCAATAGATGAATGGATAAAGAAGTGGTATATATTTGTAATGGAATAGTGTCCAGCTACAAAAAGGCATGGAATCTTGCCATTTGCAACAATGTGGATGGAACTAGTGGGTATATCGCAAAGTGAAGCAAGTCAGTCAGAGAAGAACAAATACCATATGAACTTCACTCATATGTGGAACTTAAGAAACAAAACAAATGAACAAAGAAAAAAGAGGGAGGGTGAATAGGTGAAGGGGATTAAGAGTAGCCTTATTATGAGGAACACTGAGTAATGCATAGAATTATAGACTCACTATATGGTACACCCAAAACTAATAAAGCACTGTATGTAATCTATACTGGCATTAAAATAAAAAAATTTTTTCTTCTCTATATCTAGATGTCCTGTCTTCCTGTCTGTCTATCTACTTACATCTTTTTCCGCATCCTGTTGGTTCTTTGGTTCTGTTTCTCTGGAGAACTGTGACTAATGCAGTTGGACTACGTAGTTTTGATTCATAGATATTAAAACAGAGATGATGGAATGTAATAATTTTATGATGGAATATAATTATTTTGAAAATTATAAAAATGTAATTATTTTGAAAATTATTATTAAAATTATAAATTTAAATTATAAAATTTCAAAATAATTTGAATATTATAAAAACTAAAGGGAACATTACACAAAAATGACTTAATTTGTCCAGTTTCATGGTTTTCTAGAATGTCCTACTTAAAAAGAATGATGCTCTCCTGAAGCAAATAATATATATTAAAAAATAAAAAAAATTTAAAAATAAAAATAAAAAGAATGATGCTGAGCAATCGAGTCCCGCATCGGGCTCCCAGCTCCATGGGGAGTCTGCTTCTCTCTCTGACCTTCTCCTCGTTCATGCTCTCTCTCACTGTCTCTCTCTCAAGTAAATAAAATAAAAAAAAAATCTTTAAAAAAAAAGAAATAATGTTTTAAAAGTAGTTCAGAGCATTCTTTAAAATGTCTGGTGTTTGAAATTACTGCAGTAAATTTCCCCTCTGGCATATTTTAAGTATGGGATAAATAATGATTAAAATGAAGCATTACATTTGGCGTGTGATAAAAGGAAGTCATGTCTTTACCTTTTGATTATCAATTAATTCATGCTTTAATTATATTTTCATGAAAATATACAGCTATAAACCCTAATTTATGCTTGATACGCATCATGGCATAGTTTCACCATACATAATTAAGAATAGGTCTTCTTTGATAAGATATTTTTCCCTTCCTAGTTCTTCTGTTGCTCAGCAATGGTTTTTCTGGATTAAGGAAAGTGGTTTCACCATTTTTGGAAAACAACATTTTGCTATGCAGAATGGACTATGTTTGAAATAATGTTTCAGAAAAGTGTAGAGATCATTGGTTACTGGGTTTTGTTGTTTTGGTAATTGATTGGGAGGCAATGTGTGACTAGTTCTAAATTAGAACTATGATGATAAAAATATAAAAAGGTTGAAAATAAGCAGAGATAAAACACGACTTGAAGAACCTGAAAATATTCTTTAAATGTCTGGGATCCAATTTTAAGATTATGGTAGACTGAGAAAACCCTTTCCACATTGAATTTTGTAAATATTCTAAATGTGTTACAGATGACTTCAAAATAGGTCTTAAAATTTTGAACATTTGTTGGGGGGAAAACTGCTTTCTAGTTTTAACAGACAAACAAAAATCCATTGTGATTTATTACATAAAGATATATTACTGGCATTGTGTGATGTGTATGTGGTACCAAACAGTATTAACCCGTCAATGGAAATACAAGTGACTTCTTTAGAATATTAGGCCTCTGTGTAAAGTAGATGTCTTTCAATCCTAGGCAAAAGGGCATTGTATCAGAAACAGTAAGTATTTTATGTTAAGATTTTATTTTTCTACCCAAATCTTCCATTCCTAGATTTTCTTGACTGTTTTTTCCTGAGGCTGGCTCCCTTAACATTTGTACAAAAAGAAAAGCGAAGATTTAAATACATTTTCTTTAATCTCCTACGAAACTTGTTGGAATATAAGATTTTTGAAGTATGTGCATTTTGTTTTTTTAAAAAACATAGTGCTTCTAATACTTTTTATGTGAAGGGTCTTTTTTTTTTTCTTCTTTTTTAAACATGAAAGGCACTTTATGGCACGTTGGCTGCCTCTGAAGGGGGGTTGCTGGAAGGTGAAGGGCTGACTGTTATCTGTACAAAATCAGGACTTCCCGGGAGAGTGGAACTATACATGTCTAAACCTGAATGGTTAGAAACTGTGTGTGGGTGGAGGGGAGCATGAACACAAGGCTTCTCTCACAAGGCTCCAAACAGGAGCATCTCAGCCCCTTAGAGCCCCATGCTATGGACTCTAGCCCAGAGAGCAGATGCACAGATATCTCCTTATTCTTTGTAGGAGCCAAAAATTTATAGATCAGGGAGGATGCCATCTTTTAATTGTAAATTTGAACTATCATTTCCTTTACTGTTTTTCCATTTACTAGGATTTCTTACAAAACCATTTGATCTGGTGAGCACAGGTGGACTTCTAAGGGCCATGCTGCACTGTCCTGAAGGCACACATGCCTCAGGTACCATAGTGCTTGGCCAAAGCTCAGGGAGGGCATAACCCCCCTACCCTTCCTGCACAGAACTTGCCAGGTGCCTCTGGTATGGTCTGGTGCTCGCTCACAAGCAGCTCCTGTAAGGAGGGTTCTGAACCCTTCCTCTCACTTTGTTTCCAGTTTCTATGGAATGTTCATAGGTGCGGAGCCATCTGATGAGATAACTGTGTTTTTTTCTTCATCTCAACCCAGTGCCTCGCCCTCTGATTTGTCTAGTGAGCATGAGGAAATGGTCCCAAGGAAGAGTCAGGCTTGAGGCCTGGCGGCATGCAAGACATAGGCTCCCCTCCCCCATTCAGTCCACTTAATAAGATATGAATCTCATTAATCTAACCCTACATGGAAAAGCTTCCCAGTTGGATGATCGTACCATTTCCAGAACTGTCTCAGTGATGCTCTCAGTGACTGAGGACAAAAAGCACCATTCCTTCATTCATTCTGTCCCACTGCGGGTGGCCTATCCATGTCTAATGTCTGCTGAGAACATGGACTCTGTATGGTTCTTTTTTAATTCTTTTTTAAGAAAGGGCAGAGGAGGGGGTCAGGGGGAGGAACAGTGGGGGAGGGAGGGGACAAAAATCTCAGACACTGAGCAGGGAGCCCAGTGCTAGGCTCTGTCTCACAACCCTGAGATCATGACCTGAGCTGAAATCAAGAGTCAGAAGCTCAACCGAGCCACATGGGCGCCCGAGACCCTGTGGTGATTCTTACCCTTGTGTCTTACTCTCTGTTGTCAAAACATACTCTTTTTCTTTTCTAAAGCTAGCTCTCTTCTTGTCTAGACAACCCCCTTCCATCTGCAGATGGCTTTGTGTGGGAAGCCCACGGACTTTCTTTCTACCAAGAACGTCCCCAGGATGCATCGGTAATTAAGCTAGTCTAACTCTCGAGGTGTTACTCCTGCTAGTAGGCATTTGCCAAATAAGTAAGCCTTTGCCAAAATGAAAATGATTTTTTTTCCTCCTTTAGTGAATTGTTTGGGATGTTTATTCTTTTCGGTCGTTAAGACTCTATTTGGAATCTGTCAGGATGGGCGTCTCAAAAACGATTTTCTGGTGAGCTGAAGTTCCCGTCAGGTTTGTTTTGTTTTTGTTTTTGTTGTTTTGTTTTTGTTGCTTGCCCACAGGGACCCTGCATTTTAGAATTCCCTCAAGATCAGGTAAATGGAGAGGGTCCAGAACTGGGCCATCCAGAAGTATTGTCATGTCTCATAAAATAAGAGAGCTTCTTTCTTTCTCAGCTTCAGTCTGATTTTAATTCAGCTTTCTGATCAGACCCTCCTGTAGTATCTTTATATTTGTTTTTCTTCTGCCAAGGTGCCTTCAGATTATTTGGCTTCCTGGGCTCTGGGTCATGATCTGTATTTCCTCTGTGACCTTCCAATCCTCTTATCAGGGAAAATTTGGGATGGACAGGCCTCTCTCAAGGGCAGTTCTTAATACAGTCAGTTTTTACATACTGTGTCATGATATACTAATTGATCATTTGTGTGTTATGCTGGACACAATAACAAATCCCCAGATTTGATAATGATTTCCTTTTTCAAGTAGTTTAAAGTAGATTTTGATTTATCCTTATAATTCTGTTCATTGCTTTATGATATCCTTTCTCAGATGGAAGAGAAGTAGGAATAGTGAATCTGCTGTGGTCATTGTTGATGTGATAGTAAAAGTTTTAATAATTGCCAACTAGGGGCACCTGGGTGGCTCAGTGGGTAAAAGCCCTGCATCAGGCTCTCTGCTCAGCGGGGAGCCTGCTTCTTCTTCCTCCTCTCTCTCTCTGCCTGTCTCTGCCTACTTGTGATCTCTGCCTGTCAAATAAATAAATAAAATCTTTAAAAAAATAATAATTGCCAATTATATTAATATCTACATCAGAGTCATTAGCAAATCAGCAGAAAAGATGATGATGCAAATAAAACTTTCAATAACATGATTAACATTTATTATAATTTAAAAATATAAATTCTATGTACTGTAATTTGCAACAATGAACTAATATATTCTTATGCTTGTTCTTCAGCAATGCATGTCTTTTGCTTAATTAACCTTACCTGTGGAATAACATTTGGGCAGAGACTCACATTTAAAAAAAAATATTTGAGATAAAAATAACTATATTTATTCTTTTTTTTTTCCCCACAAAAAATTACAAAAATATGAGGACTTTTAAATTGAGGCTTCCTGACCCGCATGCCTATGGAATACTTTTATAAATACTATGGCGTGGCATGCCTGGGTAGCTCAGTCGGTTAAGCATCTGACTCTTGATTTCCACTCAGGTCATGATCTCAGGGTCGTGAGATCGAACCCCGTGTCCATTCCTGTGTCAGGCTCCATGCTTGGTGGGGAGTCTGCTTCGAGATTTTCTTCCTCGCTTCTGCCTCTCTTCCTACTCTTTCTCTCTCTCTTTCTCAAACAAATGAATCTTTAAAAAATACTATGGCAAAAATTCTGTCTCTCAGTTGACTTCATCACAGTTTGGTTTTATCAAAAAGCAGATTGGGTTTTACAGTATGTTGTATGTGAATCTTTTCTGTCATTGGTTAAAGAAGGATGGCCATCGTCCCCATCTCATAGGACTGGTGTTAAGAATTTAATGACTTGAGTATACCATGATCTATGTTGGCTCTTAACCAGTCTCAAGCCCAGTGATGATTCTTCAAAATCAGTATTTTTATACTTTCTTTTGATGACAGGAATGAAAAGGAATTATCTACTATTTAATGGACCAGATTTCAATACCAAATGATACAGGCAGTATAAAACATAAATGTCCTACCAGTGTAATTTATCTTCCTATTACAACTTTCAGATTTATTATTTAAATGATCTCCTGACATAATTGAATGGGAAAACATCCTCTTTAGGCTGAGGACATTGGATTTCCTTCTCTAGCCCTAGAAAACAGTTGATTTCCTTGTCGCATTATTCTCTAAAGGAGAAGCTTTATATAAACTATGCCGAAGCTATTGTTGTTTTGTTAATAATTCTCCAATAACGATAAGCAGTGTCTTCCTGAAATCTCATTTGTTCAGTTGCGTGGGGGCAACTGAACAAATTGTTCAGTTGAACTGTTGTGTGGAAGTTCTTTGAGCAGTCGGTTATGCTGAAGACCGAACATTTTATTGAAACGGGACCGAGGGTCTTTTGGGGGCAGGGAGGGACTGGAGTGGAGGGAGACCTGTTTTCTCAAATATGGCTTATGGCATTTCTGGTGGTATTTCAAGATGCTCTGAGCAAGGGTATCTCTGCGGTCAGACAAGAGTCCTGTTTATTCTGTGCCCACTTTGGGAGGTCCACACTGCATGTTAGCTACTTAAAAGCTCTGAGAAGTCTTGGACCAAAGAGACACTTGGAGAAACAATTATCTTTGGTACAGTACTTTGGAATTTTAAACAAGCGTTGTTATTGTTGTTTCTTCTCAAGTACTTGAATGGCACCAAAGCTGTGTCTTGAGGTCAGTTTTGACCCAACATGCTGCTGACTTGTGTGGCCATAGGGTGATCCTTTAACCAGGCAAGGATTAGAAACAGTTTTTCAGCTTCTGTAATGGAATGTTAACTTGGAGCTTTCATGTTTGATATCCTGAGTTCTTCCTTTGGGTAAGAACACAAGGTACCTGGCCTCCAGGCTTTTTCCTCAGAGTTTACACTTGAGGTAGCTTCCCTCTGTAACAATCTGTAATAGTTGCAGGAGGGAAGAGAGAAATACAAGAAGATACCAGTCTACTTTTCTATTAATTTGTTTCACTCGTGAATTGCTGGTCACAGTTCACGAGAGAGCTGCATTGCTTGGCTTCTTCAGGATAGTTCTCCATAAAACACCCTTACTAAATTATGTTAGTACTGTGCCCTCAAATTCTATAGATCTGTGTAATGTCTGACGTTATTAGGATCATTTTCCAGTCTTCTGTTGTGTATCTTTGTTGAAGACATGGACATTGCTCTATGTCCTTGGTTTAAATTCCCTTGATTAGTACTTCTTGATGAATTCTGTTTTGAATTTAGTGGGGAGTGTTTGTTTTTTCCTTAACAAACAAACAAACAAAACAAAACAAAAAAAACCCACAAAAAACCCACAGTGGTTATTTTATTTTATCAGATGCATCAAATATAATTAAATATTCTTTCATGTTTTCCTTTTTGCCTAGGCTGCTAGGAAGATCAAAGTCAAATTTGATATACACCATAGTAATATCTACATATGTTTTTCTTTAAGAAACAGGCTTATCAAAAATAAATAAGAAAAATCAGGCTTGGGGTGCCTGGGTGTGTCAGTTGGTTAAACGACTGCCTTCGGCTCAGGTCATGATCCCAGAGTCCCGGGATTCAGTCCCACGTCGGGCTCTCAGCTCCATGGGGTGTCTTCTTCTCCCTCTGACCTTCTCCCCTCTCGTGCTCTCTCTCTCTCTCTCTCTCTCTCTCAAATAAATAAATAAAATCTTAAAAAAAAAGAAAAGAAAAGAAAAATCAGGCTTATATATATTGCTTCAATTCCCTTTAGAAGGAGGTAGTACTTAAATTTTATAGTAACAGTGAAACATACTTTTTATGCAAAGCCTGTGTTGAGAATATTTACCTTCAAATCATTTTAACTGATAATTTTTTATAGAGATAAATGTTTTGTGTATTAGGTTTCACACCGGCTTTCGAAGCTCTGTAATTCATTATATAGCAAAATTCCTGCGTATAGGAATTGTGATTAAAAAAAAGAAATACTGAAATGCTTTATAAAATTAGGTATATGAAACATTTTGAAATATTATTTAAGCATAATAATTTTCTAAAGATTTCAGTAGTTAAGCAGTAACTAATAAGAGAAATAGTAAAATATAATGAAAAATAGATGCTGGCCATGAAATCTACAAATGTAGGTAATGTTACTTTGTATTTTAAAATTAATCTTCCTTGGCTACTTCTAAAGGATGCTAAAGATGTAGGCTTAGTCAGTGAAAATCACAGGTATTATATCTCAGGCAACATTTCTTAGATGTTTGTGTAGGTATTAATGGGAATTCTTCATTCCAATTTTAAAGAGTATGTTGACCCATGCATTTTATTTTTATTTTTTAAAGATTTATTTATTTATTTTAGAGAGAGAGTCAGAGAGAGAGAGAGAGAGAGCTAGAGGGAGTGGGGAGGCAGAAGGAGAGACTCCCCAGTAAGTTCAGAACCTGACAGGGGGCTCAATCCCACAACCCATGAAATCATGACCTGAGTCTAATTTCATTTACTTATTTTTTCTTGATTCCAGGAGAGCACAGGATTGTTCTTACAATTATCCCAAATAAAACAAAGGTCTCACACAGAAGGAGCCATTCCTTCAATGGTCTGTTCTCAAAAAATTCTCTCCCTTTTTGTCTTGATTATGCGAATCCATAATATAATTGGTATAAATAAAGGCTGTATGCCTAGGGACTAGAAAGTCAAGGGAAGCGGATGGTGACTGAGCTCAAATCTTAAAGTGCAATCTTTTGGGAAAGGCTAATGGATCTAGCCTGTGTAGATGTAGAGCCAGAGCTAGAGCCAATGGACCGAAGCCGCAAGAACATAGATTTCAGCCCAAAACAGAAAAATTTTTAATAATTACCATGTTTAAAATAGGATTGGCTTCCTTGTGGAATTACCTTGTAGAATTACTGGATATGTTTAAGCAGAGCTTCAAAGCCAATTTCCAAATGTTAAAACATCTGTTTCTGGAATCTCAAAGCTCCTTGTTCTTACCCGTGTCAGCACCTGATACACTCTGCTTTGTGTTTTGTGTCATTTATCTGTCTCCCCATCTCCAGGAAGAACCCCTTGAAAGTAACCACCATGCATTACCTATTTTGGTATCTCCATCCCAAAACAAGTGCTTGGCACATAATAGATGCTCAATAAATGTTTGCCAAATGGCTGTAGTTTGAAATAATGATTTTTAAACTTTTAAAAACCTGTCCTTCAAATTGAAGGACATGGAGATCTAGTGTGTGGAAGAGATAAAAAATGGATCTGTTCTGGTTAAGTGGAGTTCTAGGGCTTGGAGACCTGCCCTTAAAGCACCTCTGAAGAATACAAGTTCAGAACCACTGATGGGAAAACTCGAGCTTAGAAGACTTCTGTAGTTCACATTTTGACCTCTAGTTTTTTGATTCTTAATCCCTTTATTTTAAATTTTCTGCATTTCATTTTTAAGCTTTTTCTTGTCTTTGGAATGTAAAGAGCCAGATGTTAAATAGATGAGGTGTGTTGTGCATGTCTTCACCTCCTGCCATAATTTCATAGGTTCTTAGGCTGGGAAGGCTACATGACACATTCTCTAGTTCTTGTTTAAGCATTTTTGCTATGGACTTTTGGTTTTCATACATTTTGGGTGGTAATATCCTGTCTTTTGTGTTCTGGCCCCTGCCTCTGACTGTGGATGAACTGGGAGCTTGGTAAGCTCATGGTCGTTACTCAGACATGAAATTACATTTCATAGAAGCTGAGAAAATAAAGGACAGGGGTGGCCCAGCCCTGCAGATGGAAACAGGTGTCATAATGGCCACAGCCTTGCTACCTCCTTTGCACTTAGCCAGAGAGAGAGTGAGAACTAAGGACTCATGCTAATGATGAGCTCTGTCAGCAAACTGGTCAAGGAAACAGGAAAGGGGGAGAATGAATGGCAAGAAGAGAGATGGGTCCATGGCCTGGCTGTTACTTCTCAGCAAGGGATATTCATGCTCCAAGTGCTTCTATATGTGGAATTCCATGTCCTACCTATGTCATCCTATGACAGTGCTTTTCAACCTGGAGCATCCATTACACAAATACTTTGACTAAATGCATTGACCAGAGATAGGAGAATACTACGATTGCATATGATTTGCTTAGATGAAGGAAGAAATTGAAGTGATGGGAATGAGCTATTTTTGATGCTCTCAGTTTATAGAAGGCTTTTTATTCTATTTTTAAAAGATTTGACACCATTATGAAAATAACCTGGAGCCATTTTGTTGTGTTTGGTCAGCTAACTGGAGATGGTATTTTTAGAAATACTAGAAGAGAACTTCCCTTGCACCCTGGAGCTGCTCCCAGTATAGCAGATTTCACATATAATTACTTGAATGACCAAAGGAACGAATTCAGTAGGCACTCAGCAAATCCAAGTTGGGTTTAAGTAGGAAAGAAGTAAAAGACATAACGGGCTAGTGGCAACAAGGTTGGGGACGATAAGAAGCCTTAAAATGACCTTGTGAGCTGACGATGAAACATCCCTGTTGAAATGTTCTGTAAGCAGGTTTCAGGTTGAAACTGGTTTTGCATATGGAGCAATTTTCAAAATCCTTATCAGTACCAACCAGGTGAATAACCTATTTGTCTGAACCGTTCTTATTTAGGATTCACTGCAAGCGGTGTGCTGCACATCACCTCCCCATCCCTCAGCAGATGACCTTCTCTCAGACCTCATAGAGAAGAATATCAGAAGGGTATGGTTGCTGGTGGTGGAGAGGCCATTTGAGGAGGAGGAGAGAAGTACCAGAAGCTAATGCATGGTAACATGCTAACAGGGCATGTACAGATTGATAGCAAGGACAGAAAAGAAATGAATTAAAGATGATTAAAAACATTGTCGGCAAGAACAAATTTTAAAATAATGCAGTGGACAGTATTAGCAAAAAATAAACAAGTAAAGGAAAATGGTAAAAATATCAAGGAATGTGCTAAAAAGGAAGGAAGGTATTTACTGCTAGGCTAAGTTGTTGGGGTAGAGTTACCCTGTGTGGAGCAGAGACGTCCTTGGCTGTCTGAGGCAGAGACCATTTTTGTCTTGTTGGAGGCTACATTCACAATGCCTACTATTTTTCTCATTACTATAAATATATGTTGAATTGAACAGATGAGATGTAATAATGAATTGGCAAAGACCCACTTCATTTTTCCAGACCCAGTTCAAATGTCGTCTTTCTATGAAGCCTCTCCTTCCCCGGGCAAAAGCATAGTTCTCTCACGCAGTGTACACTTCCCATTATGATTGTTCAGAAGTCAGATGTCAGTCCAATGTCAGACAAGGAAAAGCTGAGGAGCTGTCAGAGAGTATAGGAGACTCACGCACCATGGTGACTAACGTGTCGTGATGACTAAATATAGTGTGGGATCCTGTAGTGAATCCCAGAAGAGACAGACAGTCGTGGAAATACCGGTGGGGTACAAAGAAGGTGTGTAGATTAGTTAATAGGATTCTACCAGGGTCAGATTTTTAGTTTTGATAACTGGCATGAAGATTATGGAAGATACTAACGTTAGGGCAAGCTGGTGAAATATATGTGGGGACTCTGTACAATTCTTCAGACTCTTCACAAAATCAAAAATTATCTTAAAATAAAAAAGTTAAGAGAAAAATCAACTAGGAATTTTCAGTAGACAGAAACTAGGTTTCTAACCCCTAGCATGGCCCAGCCTAGTAGGTGCTCAGTAAATACCAAATTGATTTACTGTTACTTGCTCCTACTTTGGTAATTTGCAGTCTGTGTCTTCTCCTTGCCCTTCCTGCTCTACCTAGCAACAGCTTGGTGCCTTTAGGGAGGACCTGGTCCCAGAGTGAATGTGCTTGAGAGGCCAGAATCCTGCCTTTTGGTGGCAATGAGGTTGTGCTACATTTATCCCACGTATTGGTAATTTGCTTCCATCAGGACTGAGGGTAAGAAAGAAGAGTTGTGCTGGAGGAAAACCAAAATAAAAATGGGGAATCTGGTCTCTTTGTACCTTGATTTTAAATTGCATATGTTTCACCTTTGAATTCAAGATTGCTATTCATACTGAATGCCAAGATACTCCAGTGAGATTCCCAACTGAACTTCTTTTCTTTTCTTTTTTTATGATTTAGAACATTCTTATTTTATTTTACACATTGAGGACTGACTGCCTTTTCACTAATAGCATCTCATCCCAAATTCTGTGAAGAAAATGTCCCTCTAAAATATTTGAAAGCTACTAAAGAAAATCTTCATGCTTATACATCGATCGCAATAGAAATCCAAACACTTTGGTTATTAAGATCACCCGTAAAGATTGACAAAATGTTTAACACCTCAGAAATCCTGTGAAAACATCCCTGAGCATCCCCAAGAACACTCTAAACTTAGCCCATTTCTTCAAAATGACTATATATAATAGCACATGTAATTAATACAGGCTAGAAGAAAACGTTCTCATCAGCTGGAAATTAAGTAGGATCTTCTAAAGATTCCATCATTTATAGAAATTTAGGGTGAATGTGTAATTCTTTTCCTCCTGCTTATAAAACTTCGGACGTGCAGCGGGTCCTATTCAAGTCACGTGACATTCCCTTCCCACCACCATGGAACTGCCATTTGCTCTCCTCAGCCGTGCACTGCCAATGACAGAGCTACAAGTTGTCGTAGCAGACTCCCTCTTGTCTGTTTCTCAGCATCCTCCCCTGGGGCTTTCTGCTTTGCACCGCTGCCTACCTGTGTCTTTCTGTGGCATCTACCATCTCTGTATCTAGGCATTCACACCTCGCAAACACAAACATCCACACACAGGTGGAAAGCATGGCGCTTGGAGGAGAGGCTTCCTACAAAGAACCTTTTCTTTTCTTTTTTTTTCTTTTTGTTTTTTACAATGCGACAAATGCAGCTTGCCCCTCTAGTGTAAAATCCTGGCAACTGAGTTGGGGGCAATGCCAACTAGAGTTCAAAAGGAAAAATGAAACAGCCCCCATTTTCATATACATGGTCATTTTGAAACATTGACTGAAAACCCAAATGGTACCCACTTTGTGAGAAACACAAGTATTTCTGCGAGGTCAGCAGGTATAGGGACTCCATGACATTGGCTGTATCTAAGGACTGTAATGGTGGCATCGCCATTCCCGACTACCCTGCGGACATGGGCCACCTGCTAAGCTCTCTTTCGTTTTCCTATTAAAAAGATGATCAAAACACCGTACTTTACATTTTACATCTTTCTGATCTTTTACATTTTAATGAGTTTTCTGTATTTCAAGGTGTGGGGTGTCCTTACCCAAAGACCTAAATAGATGATAAAATCCTTCATGAGATAATATTTTTATATACAATCTTAGAATTTAAATTCCCAGCATTTCGTACAGTTTCTGCTTTTTGTTGTTTTAATTCATGACATCAGTCAGCAGCTCAGGTCCACTGGTTTTCCATCTGAGGTCTGTGCTCCTTATCATTAGGACCGATTTTTTTTTTCACGATTTCTGGTTTTCTATGCTATTTATTATGACCAAAGAGAGAAAATCTGAAGAAATCTGCAAATGTGCCCTGCTGCTCACTCCAAGATTGGACCCACTGTCCAAACTGAAGTCTCGGCCAGCAGGCAGCATCGTCATATAGTGGTTTGAAATATTTGTTCCATAACTGATGTACAAAAGTCTGGGTTATGGAGAGGTTGAAGACATGTCTATTAAGATTATACCACAGTGCCCTCTAGCCTATATAGCAGGAAGAAAAATGTTTTCCCTTTCTGCTGTTCATTTCTGGAGGTACATTCTTTAGCAACAACCTTTTGCTGTAGGCAGACTAAATATATTTGTTAGGTAAAGGATACTAATTTTCTGTTAAGTACCCCCTATATATTTTTTTAAAAATATATATAGCAGACATCAATTCACTTTCTTAAAGAGCCACAGCCTTCTTCAGAAGGAGTATCCAATACTCTTTTAAGTGTCAACAGGTGAAGAACCGTAGAACTACAGCGTGTAGGGGGCTCCATCCTTCGAGCTGTTTGCTTGACTGAGGAAAAGGAGAGGAAGAGTGTCACCCCCATACCTTTCGTCCTGTCCCACCTTCCCTCCCGGCCCCCAGGGAAAAGCAGCAACCCATAAACTGTGTCCTTGAGTGTGGCAATGACAGGCATGCTTGGCACTATCTAATTATCATTGATCCCTAATTCATTATTGTTTATTACTCACCGTCTCCTCCTTCATATTATTTAGGGAGAGAAAAAGAAATCTATAGGTTTAAGCCTTCCTGTCTATGTTGATTTAAGTTCAATAAATAGACTTTAAAGAGAAAATTTTAGTATTTCCTAGGATCTCTCTTTGATTACTCGTTTCTATGGTTTCTTCCTCACCTCCCCTTCAGAGAGAATCCTTGAAAAACGAAAACTTTAACCCTAAGAATTTCACTAAGTGAGGCCCACAATACATATTTTCTTCAGACTTTAAAAAAAAAATCTCTAAATTTATCTCTAAAATCTCTAAAGAAGTAGGTGAACAGTAGAACATAATTTATTCTGCTCTGTCACTGCATAACCTTGGAAGTTTTCTAGAAAGGCAGTCTCTTTCCCGATTATAGAAAACATTTAATGGGAAAAAACATTTTCCCTGAGGTTTGCAGTACATACAATTTTTAACTTAAAGAAATAAGTCGTAGTACATTTACACTCTTCCATAAAGTACTATGATGAATAATTAAAATAGAACTAGAATTGTCAAAACAAATAGTTAACTACGGATTGTGGTGTGGTGCTCTTAATTTTTTTTCATTTTTTGTTTATTCATTTGCATAGCATAGTAATAGGCAAAGGACTTCCCAGTCATTAAATGCGAATTAACAAGAAAGGTTTTTAATGGGTATTTTGGGCTCATTTCAGATTTTAGCCAGTTATTTAATTCTATACTTTTCTCTTGCATTTGCTCTGAAAAATAGCAGGAAGAAAAATATAAATAATTGTATAAATAATGAGTATTTAAAGGTGAACAGATCAGAACTCCATGGCTTGAGAAATTAATTTTTCACATAGACAGGACGCTTTCCCTAGTGCTCGATTGTGAGCATTGAAGAAATGAGGATTTCAGACAGGACATGCATCTTTACTATTAAATAATTCAAAAGCAGTAAAAACGATATACATTTAGGGTCTTTATATTTCATGTTGATGTATAAGCTCTTAAAACACCAACACTATTTCTGTGTCTGTCTCCAAATATATTAAATGATTTCTAAATGAATTTTCCCAGAAGACTGTCACTATTCCTACATTAGGTCATTGGGGCCAAAAACTGCAGTTCACTCTCACTTTCTGCAGACATGTCCTTTGCAGTGTCTCCAAATAGCCTTACCTGGTGACTTTAACTTTGGGCTGGTAAATGAACCTGGCAATTTTTACGTGCCACTGCCTAGTCCTGGAACAAAGGACTGGGCATAGGATGTACATCCCTGAATGATGTCTGGGAGCCTGTTCAAGTGACCTTCCTGTATCCCTGTGCCTTCCTAGGGTCTTTGCCAAAATCACTGCTCAGGCCAGCAAGTTCTCAGAGGTCTGTGCCTAATGTCACATTGCCAGGGAGAAGTTTTTGTCCATACTGGTATCCTTATTTAAGCTCACAATCTATTATTATGATCAAATTGTGCTAAGTAGGCGAACCTAAATCCAAAACAGGGAACTGTTGAGAGTGGGCAAAGGGATGGAGTAGGGAGGTGGGAGAGAGGGAAGGAGTCTAACCCTACCTATTCAGTGTCCCTTGGATGCTTGGTATGTATTATTTCACTGAATCATCGCAGCATCATTGTAAGGAGGTAAAGAACCGGTTCCCCAGTTTTGCGAGTGAAAAATGTTAATTGCTTTCCTAGTGTTACTCTTGACCAGTGAATCATAGATCTTGGATGGCCAGACAGGTATTTTTGGCTCTAAATCTCCTGTTTTCCCCACCTATGCACGTGTTTAGGAAGTTTATCTCAGGAAGAAATCTTTACTTTTGTTGAATGCACTACAGTCTTGAGAAGACTTTGTGCACAGCAGCGATCCCCAAACATTTGTGGAACATTATCTGAGTTCAATTGTGGAACATTATCTGAACCTTCCCCTCATTAATGTGGTGATAAGGTAGCAAAGAAGTGAGAAGGTCTCCGCCTTCCTGTTGTTCAATACTGGTCTCTTGTCCAATACTGGTTTTCCCTTAGGCCAGCGATAAGGCTTGGACCTGTGGTATAGGTATTATTGGCAGGGCAATTACTCCTCCCAGGAGAGCGTTTCAGTGGCTCATTTGAAAGGTCAATCCAGATTTATTAAGTCTAGCCTCCAGCCCAGCCGTCCTGAAGTAGCCCTGAGTTCAAGTGCTTTTGTTCTTTGCCCTCAAGGCAAGCTCTTGAATGTGCATTATCTTACCTTTGTGAGGCTCTCCCACAGCTTGACTCCCCTGTCCCCCCTAAAATCGGAATTTTCCACTGAGAGATTATGTTTGCTGTAATCCATAGGGTCTCAGGCATCACAAGGACAACCAAGGGAATCACGTAGGACCTCCCTTTCCACCAAATGTCACACACAGGGTTGAATGAAGCCATTCCTCCTGTCAGCAAGAATGACAAGTCTTAGGCTCCGTTTTGTTTTCTTCTTTTCTTTTTCTTTCTTTCTTTCTTTTTTTTTTTTTTTTTTTGCCTATTGCTTAAAATAACTGAGCTTTCTTTTATTTTAGCTCATTGTGTGAAATTGCAGATGTTTACTCGTTTCATTCTTTCCTTTGTTGAACTAACTCCCCCTCTAATGGATGTGTTTTGTTTTCAAAACAAAGCTCTACATTTCAATTTGAATGGCTCCCTCTGATACGATAAAGTTCTGTTGTTTTACTTACATAACCAAGATTTCCATTCATTTTAAATGTTAAAAAAATGATCTAAAAGACAAAATTTCCATGCAACGTATATAAATATCCTGGTCTGCTTTCCTCCCCCTGCCTTCCTCCCGTGTCTCTCCACTGCCCTGGGGGCAAAGTGTGGGGAGTTGGGGAAATGATGGGGCGTTGTCCTCCCTGCTTTAAAAAAAAAAGCAAAAAAAAAAAAAACCCCAAACAGGCAGGGTTTAAGAACCAAGACCAAAAGTATTTTGTTTTAGCTTTTAGAAACTGGTAGTTATCTACCAAATATCCATTCTACTTTACTCCCAGAAACCTGCCCCCTCCCCAGTTGGCAATAGGCCCAGATAAACACCCTTATTTCCCAGCTTATCTTGGTCAGTGAGATTATGTGGATGGCCACTGCGGGTGGGCTTTGGGGAAGACGCTAAGGTCATCTGACTCAACTAAGCGCGAGAGAGGCGTGCATTTTGGTTCTTTCCTTCTTCGTCCCCTTTCTGCCTGAAATGCCATATCTGGATCTCCAGGGCCACCATGGTCATCAAGGATGAAAGCCATGCGGAAAGATAGGGCTCAGAGTCACAGGTGACTTGGGAGCTGACTTGGAGCGAGCGAATATTGCCCACAGCATTTCCTTCATCTGCACGGGAAATCAACTGTCTTGTTGAAGTCACAGATTTGGGGATTTAGGGGGGAGAGTCTCCTTTTTTTTTTTTTTTTTTTTAAGATTTTATTTAATTATTTGACAGACCGCGAGGGAAGGAACACTCGCGCGGGAAGTGGGAGAGGGAGAAGCAGGCGAAATCCCCCCCAACCCCCCCTTCCCCCACCCCAGGTGCTGAACAGAAAGCCCGATATGGGGCTTGATCCCACGACCCTGGGATCATGACCTGAGCCAAAGGCAGATGCTAAATGACTCAGTCCTCCAGGCGCCCCGGGGAATCTCTGTTCTGTGCCGGCAGACCTAGTCATAGCTGATACTGTTTCTCTAGCTTCTCTGGAGGTGTCATGCAGAAAGATCAGGTCACCGTGCACCCACCTCTTCTCTTCTCCTAACTCCCATCCCCTCTGTTTCTTCTCACCATCTCTACTGGCATTCGAGAGGACGGTCTCAGACAGGAAGTGCCTGTCTGAGAGTCACGTCCCCAGATGGGTCCTGCCCAAGAACATCTGCGCAGCTCTTTGTGCGGTTCCCTCCTTTGTTCTCCTCGGAGCACAAAGATTTCAGAGCGACACAAACTGCAAAGTGAACTCACTGCAGTCCTTGTGGGTGGGCCGTGCAGGACAGGCCGGTTGTTTGGGGTGCACGAGCCCTTGAGGTCTAGAATCTTCCCTGTAGTAAAAGCTACCCTATAGCTGGACAGGGTCAGAGTTGCACGCAGGTCCGGGGCACAGTTTGTTTCCAAGAAGGTCTCCGGGAAGTCCAGTGTGTCTTCCCTGGGTGAGTGCTTCATGGACTAGCGAGCGAGACAGCCCACTTTACGCCTGCCTTTCCGTACCTGGGGTCTCTTACCCAAGAGTAAGGGGTCTCTTGGGTAAGAGACCCCAGGTACAGAAAGGCCTTCCTGCAGCTTTCTGTGGGGTTGCCGATGTCACAGAGAACAGACATCCATTCAGCCCCGATTCAGCCCCGATTCAGCCTGGGTAAGTTAAAGGAGTTATTTGGTGAATGGAAAATAAAACCTCCCAAAAAAGCAGGAGGGACTTAAACGTTGGCGGTGGGGTGGGGGTGGGGTGGGGGGGTGGAGCGAGTTACTTGGGCCCACACACGAAGGGAGGGCCATGGATGCCACGTGGAGAAACAAGACGACCCGATGCCTTTCTGTGCCACATTCCGTGGCGGAAAGGATGACGCTGTCACATGCATGGTATGAAGTCATCCCGCTGTCTCCTCCCGCCGCTGTCAGGATCCTTGATGTTGAGGCCTCCCGTGTACTTCCCGTCGTCTCAGCAGCCCTATCCCTGTAAGCACAGTCTGTTACTCCTCTAGGCGCCGAAGCACTTGGCATGCTTGTCCAGAGTAATTTCAAGGTAGATTATTTTTGTTGATAATAAACACACTACATTGGGCACAAGCTGGACTAGGAAAGAGTATCATAAAAGGAAATCTGTGATGATAGTGGGTGGTAAGTTGATAACGAACATCCTAACATTAAATGAACATCCCAACATTAAAATTACGAGCCTCTCCCCCACACATAAAAGAATGGGGTTGGGGATAGGATTAAGTTGGCCTTATTTGTCATAGACTTCATTATAAGACAGAGTATAAATGTTACATGTATACATTTGGGAGGCAACATCAAGAGCTTGCAAGAGGTCCAGAGAAAAGCAGATGCAATTATCAAAAAATTGGGACGTCCACACAAGGTTGAAGGAGTCAAATGTATTTAGCCTGAAAGAAAGATGATTTAATAATTGTTAAAGAGGGCGCCTGTGTGCCTCAGTTGTTAAGTGTCTGCCTTTGGCTCGGGTCATGATCCCAGGGTCCTGGGATCCAGCCCCATATCCGGCTCTCTGCTCAGCGGGGAGCCTGCTTCTCCCTCTCCCACTCCCCCTGCTTGTGTTCCCTTGTTCCCCTATGGCTGTCTCTCTGTCTGTCAAATAAATAAAATCTTAAAAAAAATTAATTGTTAAAGAACTGTTATTAAAGGCATCACTGACCCATGCACTCTCTCCCCATAGAGAACATAAATAAAAGGAATTGTTTAAAATAGAGGAGAACACAGGGATTTAGATTAAGTATTGGGAAGCATCTGTTGAAAGCATCATTAAAGGAAAAAAAATGTCGCAAACTATAAACTGTTATTGAGGAGGTATGGGGACTCTGTCTCAAGACACTAGTGTGCTGCTCAGAACGCAGACGGTAGACTCAGAGCTGGTTTTGAGTCTCTGTTCTTGCCTTAGCTGACATGCTTTAAGATGATCTTTAAAGTTTCTACACTTTGCAGGATTTGGGGGCATTATGGAATATAGTATTTGGACAAGCATGGAGGTGATAAAGGTGATAGAGAAACATGATTTCCCCCCTTAACTTCTGAACTATCATTTAAGATTTTATAGCTCAAGGGTTAGCCCATGTGTTCTTGTCAGTTTTGATTATTTTTCTTCATTTTTCAAGGATCTGGCTTTTATAGAAAAATAGATCCTCACATTTTGTGGCAGGTGATTATTATTACTTGGTTTTTACAAAGCCATGCTGCTGTGTGTATGTGTTTGGATTCATACTCCGTGAACAAAGCAATAGAAGAAAGGTACTTCAAAATCAGTGTCAAGAGAATTAGGAAGTATATGTCTCAAAAAGAAATCACGGGTGTGAAAGGAACACTATGTGCCTGAGGCTCAGTATTAATTTCCCCTGTTTTGCCATACTAGATCTTTTCATGTTACCAGGATTATTGTCGCTTTGTCAACTCCTGGTAAAATTCTCTCAGTCGTGGAAGCACTGGTCTCTCTGATCTCAGTGTACCATCCTGGCCAACACCTTCCTGTTTATTTGTATGTTGTCTTCTCGGCAGGCATTCCCAAGCTGCTGATTGCCTGCTGTGGCTGTAGTCTCTGGGTCCTAATCAGTGGAACAGAGTAGGTTTTTCTTTCCTAAATGATATTTAAGTATGTGCAGATGCAAAGCTAGTGTCAGTTCACTGCATTGCCAGAGGCGAATAAAGAAGGGGCGGAACTGCCTTGACCCCCAAGAGTCTTAGACTGGGACGGTTTCCTGGCTCCGTTGTGGAGCGCGATTCCTAGCTCTGAGGGCAGGGTTTCGAAGTACTTTCAGTGAGCCGTTTCCTTCGTATAATAAAGAGAGCAAATACCTATTGAGTGTCTTCTAGGTACCAGGTGTCTATCTATGTGCTGTATGTGCATTGATTCATGTCATCTTCCCCAAAGCAGTGTGAATTTGTCCTAATGATTATCATTCCCATTTTATAGATAAGAATATGGAGGCAGAGAATACAAGCTGCAAGCCAGGATCTTGAGCCTGCTCGCCAAGCCTCAGCTCCCCGGCCGCTCTATGTGAACTGCTCGCTCACCGTTGCTGGGGAAGCTGGCATTTGGAAGTGTGTGAAACATACCTTGACACATTCTAATTACTTGTTCCTTTATCCTGGGAATGTTTTTGAAATTCTGGAATCAGAAAACTGCCAGCCTACCTTCCTAATCCTTGTTTCATGACACTTAACTTAGAAGACAGAGTTTATTATGGCTGGCTAACTTGGAACTCTCTCGATTCTGAACACAGCGTCCAGACTTAGTGGACTTTCTTCAGTCTGCGGAAACTGTTTTTCCTGGCTGTCTTTTAACCCCTTCCTGCCTTTATGTTACCGGGACCTCATTCCACAGCTATCTGTTTGAGGAGTGTCCATGCTCATGCACACAGGTGTCCCAGATGACAATGTAGGAGCCTGCTTTTGCTAGGAGTCACAGAACAGGGACTGATGCGGTTTCTTCTGTGTGTGGTGGGGAATCCAGGCCCACCAAAGACTTTTTTTTCTGGGGAGGGGAGGCACATTCCTGAGGTAGTATTCTCCCAGTCACTTCTGGCTTGGAGCTTTAGTTCCCATTGGCGTCTCGGTCTCCCCAGATATTTTCTTCACTGTGCTCCATGTTAACCTATACCCAGCTTTTCACCTCTGTATTTGGCTGATTCCTCATACAAGGCATTTTTAGGCATAACAGACTCCTTTGAATGTTTGGGAGCAATGGGAGACAGATAGCGGTTCTATCATCACAGCACAAATAACCTAGAATTGAATTTAGACCTTCCTTTCCCTAAATGTCCCTCAGCCACACTCCATCCCAGAAAATTTTTTCACCAACCTCCCTTGTCAGAGACTCCAGAATCTCGCTCAGCCTCCCCACCCTCCAGTTCCCTCTATACTTCAAGTTCAGTTCTCTCACAGCCCACACTTCAGCTCCATGCCTATCTTTGTCTGTGTAAGGGTTCATTACTATCTCACTGAACAGAATGCCCACTGAGTCTCTATCAGGATAGGAGAGATGACAGTGACTTTGGAGTTTCATCCCGTCTCTCCCTTCTCCATCCCTTCTCTTCACCTCTGCTCCGTCTCTGAACATGGAAAAGATCGGAGGAGAAAACACATTTTTTTCACTGATCTGGATTTTGACTTTCCCATTAGTTGGCAGAAACTGACTACAGTCAGTTTGAGTTTTAAATACATTTATTCTTTGGGCTAAACTAGCAACAAAGGACTATTAACGTTATAATTAAGAGACATAATAGGAACCACAGGGTACTACAAGACATGTGGAGCCTCCCTTCTTTCTGATAAACCAACGCTAATGTGAAAGGAAACCAGTAGCCTACTTCCATTAACCGCAGGAGGTAGTGGGAGGTCTGGGGCTACTGTTCCCTTTGAGGACAGATCCTTGAATTAGGCAATGGTTGATAATCGAATCTCATTTTCGTTTATTAACGGTGCTCAGTAGAGCATGCAGGGAGCTTGAGGCATATAGGTCTCGGGCAGAAATAGGAGAGAGAATGGATTCAAACCAAGGAAGGCTGTGATAGCCGACGGCTGTCTTGGCATCTGAGCAATCGGAAGATGTGTGCCCAGAATGGATGTGTCTAGGCAGTCTGTGGTCCTGGAAGTCAACGGTCTGGCAGCCGAAGCCAAAGTACACCTCAGTGGGGCGGAGTGTGTGTGTGTGTGTGTGTGTGTGTGTGTGTCCGCGCGTGCTGGGGCTCAAGGGCAAGGAACAAGGGCACAGTCAGGCATGGCAGAACTACATGTGAGGACCCTGTTCCTTCCAGGAGAATCACAGCCATGGACTGCAGGAGAGCAGCACGACCCTGAAGCCGGGAAGGGGTTCCATAGGGTACAGTATCTGAGCCCAGAGCCTAGGATTCCAGTCCTAGTGGGAACCTTGCTTTATTGGTCAGTATAGAACCATGATTATGAAAAAAAAAATGATCACAGTAGCTAGAAGAATGCTGCTGGGAGGCTTCATGGATGCATACTGCTTGTCCCTTGCGAGGTCTGACAGTTTAATTGAATTACCAGGTCTGTGTCTTCTGATCTAAATCTGGCCACTTTCGTGATGAGCTCAGGAACCAGGGAAGGCTTGGAGTGTGAGGACCAGGGAGGTGAAGGACATGAAAAGGCGGCCAGTGATCACAGAATGCCATTTAGAACACATCGTAGGATGCAGGAGAACCTAGCTTTCCTTCTGGCTTGTAGACAGCTGGAAAGAACACTGTGCCAGTCCTTAGAGTGAAAAAATCAAAAAGCCCATTAAACTGCAAGAACGCCTCCATTGAAGGGTGGCAGAAATTGGGGAAGTACACGCTCTTTTAATGGTTTTTCTCCAGGAGCTTGAGTGGACACTCACAGAAAAGATGGAGAAAGAATCTTAAAAGTCTCCTCTCTGGATAAAATAAAGCAGAAAAGGGAGGTACTCTAATTTTGCCTTGGAAATGAGGAAGCAAGGTGCAAAGACTTCTTCTAAGGGCTGAGTAGTTGGGGCTGAGGGGACAGTAGATCCAAAGGCCCAGAGTTGGGAGTGGCTTACTTGGTGAGCTGAATAGAGAGGAGGCTGGTGTGGCCACAGCAGAATAAGCAACTAGTTAAGTAAGGAGAGGTTAGAGAGGTCAGCAGGGGGTACGGATTGCCTAAGGTTGGGTGAGCAAATGGGCTAAGACAAGAAGCCACTGGAGGGTTTAAGCAAGGAGTGATATAACATGACCTTTGGTTTGAAATGATCCTCACAATAGTTGGCAATTCCCGGTGCAGTTCAACATACTCTTGACCATACAACCCTGCATTCACACTCCGGAGTGTTCCTCCTAGGGAAATGGGAGGTATGTTTGCACAAAATCCTATGTGTTCATGCTCATAGCAGCTTTATTTGTAAAAGTAAAACATTGGAAACAGCCTAAATGTCGCTCATTGCTCAGTGGGTGAATGGAAAAACAAACTTTGGCACATCCAGAGCAGGAAATACTGCTCATGATTAAAAAGAAAGAACAATTCACCTACGACAGTTTGGATGGAGCTCAAGGACATTGCTGTGAAAAGGCTAACCTCAAAAGGTTTTGTACTGCATAATCCCATTTATATGACATGTTCAAAATGGCAAAATTATGGAGGTGGAGAATGGGCGAGTGGTTGTCGAGGGTGAGGTTTGGGGTCGCCCGTGACTGTCAACAGTAGCACAGTTTTGTATCGATTGTGATTGTGTTTGCACACATCGGTACATGTGACAATATTTCAAAGAGCTATAGAGTAAAAAATGAAGACAGTGGTGAAGTTCTAATGAGCTTTATAGTTGAATGAATAGTATTGCACCGATATCAACAACTTCTCTCGTTTGATAATGTACTGTGGACATGGAAGGTGTTATTGATAGAGCTGGGTGGAGGGTACACAGTCTCTCTGTACTGTTTTGGCCACTTCCTTCTGAGTCTAGAATGATTTCTAACTGAAGTTAAAAAAGGACTCCCTGGCAATTACGTTGAGTCCACACTGAAAGAAGAAGGGGCAGCAAGGAGACCACCCACATGAAGGATGACGGTGGCTGGGGCTGGCGTGGAATCGGTGGTGGAGCTCCTACCCGTCCCTCCTGGGCTGTGCAAAGGAGCAGCTTTTAGAATTGCCAGACTCCCATCCATTTTTGCTGTCATCTCCGGATCCAGTCTTCTGCCCATTGCTAAACCCAGCCAGAGTGAGTGCTCCTGCCCTTGATGATGCCACTGTTTCTTGCCTTACTGTGCCAGAATTGCCTGAGCCTTCCCAGGTGCTTGACTTTTGTCTTCTGAGCTCTATTTTCTCTGCTCATCTACCTGCCCCATATTGTCTGCGCTGGACTGTTCTCCACAGGAGGTGGATCGTATTTTGCTCTTGCCTCTTCTTCTTTCTTGGGAGCTTCTAATTCCCTTTCCACATCCATGGAGAAGAGTTCACCTTGGGTATATTTTCCAATGAGGGTCCTCATCTCTCAGCTCTTTCCAAGACACATTCCCAAGTGAGAGAAGGAAGGAAACCCTCTGTGTTAAAGCATTGTCCTTCCTACTAATCTAGTGTTATGGTAGGTATCCTCTCTTAGGATTATGGCTAACTCAGTGATCTTTAGAGGCTCAGTTCTCCTCATTTCCATTCCCTATGATGTGGAGGATGTAGTTGCCCCACTTGTATTCTTGGCAGCCAATTCTTCAGACATCATTTTACTATCAACACACTACCCCAGGCCCTTCTGGTTTTCTGCTGGGAGATAAATGCCTTCTCGTTATTTCTGGCTGCAGCCAGGCCCTCCGCCTTCCCAGCCTCCTAGAAGCATATGCTGAAGGTTCTGTGACCACTCAGATATGAACACTTTTCTAGGGCTGACAGTCCTGCCAGGTCCTTGATACACAAAATTTACATTAAGTCCTTGAGCGGTTCTGGACCAGTGAATTGTAACTGCAGCCCATTTCTTAGTAAGGTTATGGGAAGCCTTGTATGAATTTTTGAATCATCATTGGCATTATATAAAAAAAAAAAAATTGGGACTTTTGCCAGTCGCTTTCCAAACATAGATTCAACCTTTATGCAGAAATAAAAAAGCTTTGGCTTGCTTTGAGATCCCTCAACTTCTATTCCATTAAAACAAACTCTTTATCTAAAGTCAGCATGACTTGTAGGCTCCTTACAACAATCCCACAATAGCTACTAGAAAACCAACTCTATAGTTTTTAGAGCAGCATTAAAATATAGCAACACTTTGTTTCCCCATTTACCCTTGAAATCCATATGTTCTCTGTGATGTTACTGAAGTCTCTAAGAAACACAGCATAAAGTCATGGAGCATTCACTGGTAATCCTACAAGATGATAGACCCACAGTCTTAGTTCTAATTCCCACCCTGATGCAGTTCTTTCTAGACGTGGCACTTCTGTTACCCTGTTCCATCCCCTGCCCTCCTGCAAAAATTTATCTTTAGTCAGATAATTTATTTTTCAGATCTAAAGATGGTCGAGCCATTAACATGTATAATAAACTTATTTGTATTCCAGTTACAATCATCTGAATTATTTGCATTTAAAATTTTTTCTCTATGCCTGCTTTTCTAATTTTAAATTCCCTGGTGCTCACTCTCAGGTACAGAGCAGATAATAGTATCTAGTTACAGGTGTATCACCGCTGAACCCCGTGTCATCTTTCTCTGTCACTCAGACTAATAAGGAGGTTCTTTAACATTATTACATTCCAGTTTTATCAGTGTTAATCTTCTCCATCATCAAACAATTAGAGTTTTTTCAACCTCAATTATACCTAAATTCAAATTTATCCAAAAATTTTAATGTAATTTTGCATCCAACAAAATTGAATTTTGAATGGTCTCGAAGTAACTATTTTAAGGCAGAATAAATTTGTAGATCGAGCATTGGCTTTCAAACAAAACTGGTCTGCACTGGAATTCTCATTTTGCCACCAAATGGCTGTTCTTGTGAGCACTAAGCCTCAGTTGACGCATCTATGAAATTTATATAATAATATCAAAGGCTGTATATGTAAAATACTTAATACAATGCATGGTATATGATAGGCCCTCAATAAATGACTGTGATTATTGTTACAATAATACTGTTTTAGTATACTCTTGTTACTTTTGCAAACATGGTTCCTAATTCAATGATATGAAATAGGTTAGCACCCATCATAATATATGGTGGCACTTGCCGTCATTCTCTACCCAGGAGCATAGCTCAGGCCCCATAGGTGTCACACATTTGTGGTTAAAATATCATACAAATAGCATAAAATTAAACTTGAGAAAATTAGTATTATGTAGCATATTAAAATTTGGAGGTCAGTTAACTCTATTCTGGTCAGATATATATAAAGGATATACGCTTTTGCTTACATAACTGACGATGTAGCATAGTCACTTTGACTTTTACAGCTATATTTTAAAATATTCAACATATAACATATTTTAAACATATATTTTAAACATATATTTTATATAAACATATATTTTAACATAACATATATTTTTAAATATTCAACATGTAACATAGAATAGGTAAGGTTTAGTATTGGATCACAGTTCTTCAAAATTTGTGACATTGTTAAAAAAAAATTATTGTGTGCATTCTGTATACTTGAAACGAGTAGACTTCCAATAGAACAAGTATGGCAGGGTTGGAACAAACAGGTTTGATACAAAAGTCTGCTTTATTCCCATGGGTAAATCCTGTTCCTTCTTAGAACTTCTCTTTTCTCTAGATCGACTGTGTTTTCTAGCACTACTTCTTCATTAACATCCCACTGCAGTTATATAAGACTCAAATGTTTATTCAAATGTAGTCTTCAAAGCTTTTCCTCAGATCTATTCCTCAGATCAAAATATGGCTTGATTTGTTTAAATGTGGCTTTTCAAGTCTGATGAGAAGGATTGTGTTGCTCAGTAGAAAAACATCACAGAAACAAGATTTTTATTCCTATTAGTAAAATAGGAACTTGGGAATCTAGTTTTGATCCATGGTTCTCAACCCTGAGTACACATTCCTATAACCTGAATAGGCTTTAAAATTCTCAGTTCTTGGAACCCACCCTTGGCCAATAGAATCAGAGTTACCGGGGGTGGGGCCTGGGCTCTGGTTTTATTAAAAATGTAAGGAATATAGTCAATAATATTGTAGTAACTTTGTATGGGACAGATGGTAAACACTTATTGTGGATGATCATCTCATCATGTATATAAATGTTGAATCACAGTGTATTATACATCTGAAACTAATATGATATTATATGTCAACCACATTTCAGTTAAAAAAAAAAACAAACTCTCCAGAACCCAGATGATTCTCCTGTACACAGAGGACAGAGAACTGCTGATTTAGGCCTGTCCTTATCTAAATTAAATTTACTCTTAATTAAAGTAGCACTTTTTTGATAAGGAGGCACTGAGGAAGAAATATCTTCACACAGTAAAAATCTTTGGTTAAGGAGAAGCAATGTAATTGGGAGTCACCTCTCTGTTTCTTTTAGTAAAGGGAGCTTTAAAGTTTATAAACAAATGTTTATAATTACCATCATCACATCTTAATGGTTAATTTCTTAAAAAATTTGTATCTTAGAATAACAATACATAGAATAGGGTAATGCAAACACACTATCAGATATATGTCCTAGTTCATTCAAGTGCTATAACAAAAATACCATACCCTGAGTGGTTTATAAAAAACAGAAGTTTAGTTCTCACTGCTCTCGACTCTGGGAAGTTCAAGGTCAAGTCACCGGCAGATTTAATGTCTTGGTGAGGGCTCATTTTTCACAGATGGTGGTCTTCCCACTGTGTCCTCATGTGGTGGAAGGATCAGAGGATTTCTCTCCCATGTGTGCAGACTCCACTCTCATGACCTAGTCACCTCTAGGTATCATCACCTTGGGGGTTAAGATTTCAACATATAAATTTTGGGGGAACACAAACATTCAGTCTATAATAAAGTGTACCGAATTTTCAAGGCAGTTAAAAGGCAACTAAATATCAGATGTACGTATCATTGACACCTAGGAAAAAAAAGAAAAACAAAAGACCAGGAGGAAGATACCCATGGTTTCTTATTCATTAAATAAGAAACTCATCATAAGCTCATCATTAAAATGATGAGCTGCCAGCTAACAGTGATGGGCTCCTGGTATGTTAGTATTTTAAGCACCTTACGGAAGGATCTCATTCGATCCTATTTATGAAGTAGGTACCATCTTATCACATTTTACCCATGAGAACATTGAGACCACAAGGAGCAATTTTACATTGACAAATGCTATATAAACATTATCATTAGTAATTACAATTAGAATTCTAAGCCTTTTTTCTCAAAAATTTCTAAGCCTTAGTAGTCCTTATTATTTCTGAATACTGGTAGACTTGAAATGCAACCTTTATTAAAAACATGTCGTACTCTAAGGCCAAGACTTCAAAGCAGTTTAATCTCCTATGCCGACATAGTTAACAAAACCAGAGAAACAGAGGGTAAGATCAAGTGGATCATACACCACAATTTTAATTGCTTTGCATTCTCAATTCCCCAACTTTCAGGATTTGAAATTCATTTCATATCTAGCAAGTGATACTGGATGATAGTGAAGTAAGTGGAAAGAACACAGGGGAACTTGGACTTCTTATTCCAACTCTCACTGTGGGGTGTTATCTTGCAAAACTCCCTTAACCTGTTGAGGCTTCATGTCTGTGCTGTCAAATAGAAGGAAAGTAGTGGGAACAGCTGTAATTAACAAGGACACCACTACCCGCTGTGGCTCTTAACAGTCTTATTGTCACGGTCAAATGAGATTATTTGTTAGAGTGCTCTTGGCTATATAATGATATATAGATACTAGGTTTTCTTATTATGATTATCTTGTTTTTATTGTTCCTATTATTATCTTATTATTTATGCTTATTATTGCCACAAACCCAAAATGATCTTGTCTTTCTGAGCAGACAGAGGAGAGGATGAGAGATTGCCGGGGACAGGAGCCAGGCTCAGGCGTCTACCCTTGTAAGACTGGTGGGAGATTTTAAGCTTAGGAACATGAACGCATTTTCAGTAGGGAAATCTCTTAATTTGCTTTCAAAATAGAGAATTTTTACTGGAGGGGGAGTAGAGAGATGGGGGAGATCATAACTGGGCTTGAGGAGTAAGTGGAAATTAAAAACTAGAAGCAGGTGCCTGGTGGCTCAGTGGGTTAAAGCCTCTGCCTTTGGCTCAGGTCATGATCCAGGGTCCTGGGATCAAGCCCTACATCAGGCTCTCTGCTCGCAGGGAGCTGCTTTCCTCTCTCTCTCTCTGCCTGCCTCTCTGCCTACTTGTGATCTCCATCTATCAAATAAATAAATTTAAAAAAATAAAAAAATAAAAACTAGAAGCCATTCAAGATTATCAGTCATTATTAATTTGTCAGTCCAAATGCACAAATTTTCACTTTTAAAACTAGTGATTTCATTCTATTTATTATGAGCACTGTCGCCTTAAAAACCTCTATTATATGATGTAAAGATAATCTTTTCTTTCCACCCTTATTTTATATCAAGGCCCATATTAGGTTATGAAATTAGCTCTCAGCTTAATAATTTACTTCCAAGTGAGTATTCTCACTTGAGTTTGAAAGAATCCACACTAAAATATTAATAATACCGTGTGGCGCTACGACACACGCTCAATATTTGCTTAGAGGAGGTAGCAAACAAACTCTAAACCTTGTAAATAAAAATAATCTTATTTCCGATATTGCTTCATTATGATTCAGAAAATTCCATTTTTAGATATTATGAGATCTAAATTAGTGTCATGCGTGTTCCTAACGCGGCGAAGCAGCCCCCAGAATTCTGTTGCTCAGCCTTTTCCCCTCTGATTTTCACATGCTGATATCAGCACGTTTGATTCTGCTTTTGACCAAGAGAGGGCCTGGCCTTTGGGGAGTTGGGGACAGCAGGGTTTGAATCCCAGTTTTGCCACCTTTAGGCTGCGTGACCTTGTACAAGATCCTTGGCCTCTGTGAACCTCGGACTTTTCATGAAGTGCGAATGACCGTAGCCACGTCATGTCAGGAATTTGTTGGGAGGATTGCATCAAGAGTGTATTATAAAAGGCCTTCCTGTACAGTTTAGCTACCTGGTGACCCCATCCCAACCCCAGTGTTGTCTCTGGGGTTTCTTCCTTCCTTCCTTCTTTTCTTTCTTCTTTCCTTCTATCCTTCCTTCCTTTTTTTTCTTTCTTTCTAAAGATTTATTTATTTGACAGAGAGAGACACTCAAGAGAGGGAACACAGCAGGGTGAGTAGGAGAGGGAGAAGCAGGCTTCCCGCCGAGCAAGGCTCGATCCCAGGACCTGGGATCATGGCCTGAGCCAAAGGCAAACGCTTAACAATTGAGCCACCCAGGCACCCTGGGTTTCTTACTTTAAAATGGGGGGTTTTCCCAGGGAGTCAGGGGGAATTAGATTTTGCTCTGGTTTGTAGGCATTGCCAGGCATCTTTCCCATCTTCAGTTTGGTAACAAAGTTGTTACAGTTTAAGTCTTCATAGGTTGGACATATAATGTACATATTGGAGGATTTTATTATTATTGTTATTTTTTATTTTTGTAAGATTTATTTATTTTTGGAGGGGGAGGGAGAATGAGAGAGAGAGCATGTGAGTGAGGGCCGGGGGAGGGGGGAGGAACAGAGGAAGAGGATCCTAAGCAGACGCCCCACTGAGTGTGGAGCCCAACGCAGGGCTTAGTCTTAGGACTCTGAGATCATGACCTGGGCCGCAGTCAAGAGTCAGACACTTAACTAACGGTGCCACCCAGGTAGCTCCTTTTCTTCTTATTTCTGTGTATTTTGATTCTGATTCCTCTAAAAGAAATTTATCACTTATCATAAGAAGATTCTAGAAAATTGGAGTCTTACTTTCTAGTCTTAGCCTTCTTTACCAATGATAAATCCTCACGGATATAATGTTATTATTAGAGGCTGGAGAGAGGCAATTTCTCAAACAACTCTCTACTCCCTTGTGGCTGACAAGTTCCTATATGTCAGTGGAAGGTGCGGATCTCTGCTCCCTCTTGTAAGCAAAAGCACTAAGTGGTCTCACTAAATTATTAACAAAATACACAGGTCAAGCATGCAGCCTTTTGTCCTGCTTTTCCCCATTTCTTGACTCTGAAAAGTGCTATTGTCAGGTTGCCCAAAGGGTACTCCTACGTGGTTTGAGTCAAAAACCTGATCAGTTTGTTGCCAGAATGTGTTGGAGAGTTAACATTTAGTAATTGCCATTTTTCCCTGTTCACACAGGCATATCAGAGTGACCAATGTCAGTGATCACAGTAATAGCTACCATCTCTGAGCAATGTGCCAGCTGCTATGCTCATGGCTTGGCATGGTTTGTCTCATTTAATTTTTCCAGTCTCATAAAGGAGATACCCATTTTGTAGGTAGAGAATGAGAAATTTAGAGAAGTTGTCCCAGGTCATCAAGCTGGAATGTGACGGAGCTCAAACCCAGTCTACGCTTTTCCCCACCATGGGAGATGGTATCTGAATCGGGACATCTTTCAGAGTGAAATGGGAGATCATTGCCATCTACAGCGAATGAAAGTCACAAACCAGAGCTTTTCCGTGCAGCCGGACGTATATTTACCTGAAGTGTAAAACCCTCCTGGTGGGGAGCTTTTAATTATTGAGACAGTAAAGGGAGACTCCGGAGCGAGCCCTTTCCAACTTCCTTCCCCCAAGATGGGAAAGCCCTTTGTCTCTCAACAGATCAGTTTTGGCTCCAAGGAGGCAGCCTTCCAGGAATGTGCCCACCGACGCAATCCCATGTAAGTGTGGTCAGGGCTGCTCCCCTGTCCCTCCCGGTTTGCATTATAGAATCTCAGATTCTGTGCCCAACGTCCGTCTATTGAGCACTGACCGTGGGTGGGGTATTCTGATGGGTGCTGAGAATGACAATGTCCACGGCGAAAGCCAACAACTATGGAAAGGAGCGAGCAGAGCCGTGAAGGGGAGGAGGGGAGCACACATGCCGGGGGCCCAGAGTAGAGGCATCCTTGGGGCTGGTGAGGAGAGCCCCTGGAGGGGAGGGATGTGATGGCTTTTCGTGTGGAGAATGCTGTGAGGGCCAGAGACAGGACGGACAGGAGGGACTGGCAATGGTGGTTTCAGTTATCGGAGCAACATGACAAAGTCCAGGCCAGTGAGGGCGGAATGGCGAGCAGAGAAAGGAAGGACACAGAGGGGGAAAATGAAGGTCACACAGAACTTGGTGCCTGGTGGCATGTGAGGGGAGAGAGGGAAAATCCTTCCTCCCAGTTCTCGCTGCTTACCTTCTTGTGTGTTTCTGTCCTTGCTTCCTGCAGCCAGAATCCAGTGTAAGTGTTTCTGCAGTTACGACCCTCGCAGAGAGCGGCAGCGTAGAGCAAGTGTTTAAAACAGCCAAAATGAGAGCATGCGGAAGGTGCTTTGGGGACTGAAAAGCAAAATATAAAATAAGCAGAAAATCGCTATGATTAGTACTAATAATTCTAGCATTCATTCTGGGTTTACCTTGAAAGAAAATGCCGCTGGTAAGAGTAGTTAATATTAAAATAAATATTAACTAATATTATATAATAATTAATATTAAAACAGATATTAACTAATATTATATATTATATAATTAATATTAAAACAAATATTAACTGATATTATATATTATATAATTAATATTAAAACAAATATTAACTGATATTATATATTATATAATAATTAATATTAAAACAAATATTAACTACTCTTACCAGCAGCATTTGATAACCTAACTTTACAGATCAGGAAACTGAGGCACAGAGAACTCAGGCAGTTATTCAAGATTACAGCTGCTCAATGACCTAAAATGGATTTGGGTTCGGGTCTGCTGGCTCCTCTTACGGTCTCTGCCTACACCACTATTGTCAGACCCCGAGTACAGTGCAGGATTTCATCTGTAAGCAGGGTTTCTCTGGTGAATATGAGGTCTCCTGCCTGTAGACTCTGCCCCACCTGCCAGCTTTCCAGGCATGGTTCCCTTCTCCATTTTTTTTTAAACATGTCATTGGCTCAGGTGCTCTGACATCCATGTTGAGAGAGGAGTGGCTTGGGAAGCGATGGCAGACTATGTTTCCATGGGGAGTGCAGGCCATGGGGCCCAAGGTCCAGGTCTCTGGTGAGTGTTTGTTGTTGAGGTTCAATACCTATCCTTTAAGCATGTCCCCAAAGGAACTTAAGGGAAAGGTGTCCATTGCGGGCGATGGAAGGCATGAGAAGAAGAAGGGAGAAAAGGGGGAAGAGGGGCCAAGTGTACATAGGAAAGAAGAAACACCCAGAGGAAGACAAGCAAAAACTGAATTAATGGGGACTGGAAATAGCAATTAGATGCTCCCTGACCGGTCAAGTGGAGGAATGAATGAAAGGACCTTTTTTTTGAGAACCCGCTGTGTGTCAGGCACACAGGCTTTTTCACATCAATTATCTCAGTTAATCTGACAACTATTACGGTCTTTGTTGACGAAAATGCTGATGTCTGTCCATTTTTCGATAGCTGTGTTCTTACACAAGCCTTCCCTTTCTGACAACCAACAGCCACACATATTGCAATGTCAAGTCTTTCTTCTTGCTGGGTCCATCAGTTCTTGGGGAGACAACTTTGCCAGGCAGTTTTCAAGCTGCTCAGTCTTCCACAGCTTTGTGCCTGACCCTTTCCCCGCTCCTTTGTAAAAATGTCTGGGGCTTTCATTTCTGCAATCCTTGGATTCTTTTAACAAGACCTTCGAAAGCTGTAAAACTCAATGGTACATGTGATGGATGGTGCAGGAGAGGTAGTAAAAAATGTTCACCCTCGATACAGGCCTCCAGTTAGGGAACAAATAAGTCACCGGGATAAAAGGCACAGTGTAGGGAATGTAGTGTATGGCATTGTAACAGTGTTAACGATGAGCATAGCCTGACCTATAGAGATGTCGAATCACTACGGTGTATCCCTGAAGCTAATGTAACATTGTGTGTCAACTACACTCAAATAAATAAATAAATAAAAATTAAAGTGAATACAGGTGTGTTTACATATCTGAAACTAGTAAAATATGGTCTGTTGTCAACTTTGCTTCAATAATTTTAAAAAAGTGAACACAGAAGAAGAAAAGTTCTCCATCCCTACTGGGTCCTATGAAGGAAAAAGTGAATGATGGGTTAATAGAGCTCTTAAGTTATAAAAGTCACAATTATATATGCGTGTAATTTTTAGCATAGAGATTTATTAATTTGCATTCACATCATTAGAGCTAATTAGCAGCTTCAGCTTCTCCATCTATGCTTTAAAGAAGTTTACCCTTTACTTTCCTTGTGAAGCCCAGAGTCTGTCTTTACAGACTAAGGCTCAAAACTGTCCACTGGTATTAGCGTTCAGAAAAAGGGAGTTCTGAACTGTGGCTCTCTTGCCCCCTACCATACACAAAAGCTTTTGCTGCTGCTGTGGCTGCTGCTGCTTTTTTTTTCTTTTTCTTTTTCTTTTTTTTTTTTTAAAGCAAGTCTATTTACCATTCATCAGATAGCCTATTTGGAGCAATATCTGTAAGAATTAATAAATGCAGGGAATGGGAGTGAAAGCTCCCTTTCGTTTTCCTTTTCTCACTTAAATGAGACACCTGTAATTTGCAGGAAGGAAAAGGAACAGAAGAGCAGCAGAATGTGCTTAAAAACCTGACTTCTTGTATTGAGCCACAGGTGCGAATTGAAGATGTTTTTCTCACCGCACTCCCCACGTACTTGGAAATGATGCTTGTAGGAGACACATATTGGATGAACCTTAAGAAACATTAACAAAAAGGCTATTTTTAAGGATTTGCCTATGTAATGGTACAGGTCAGTTAATTGACACAATGTTGTTTTGGGACTCTTTTGGTTAAGCTTGGGCTACTGTAAATTTGTTGTGTGCATTCTGCCATGTTCCCACTACTTACTGTCCACAGATGGCATTTTCTTCCTGTTACTTTTGCTCTATTCCAGTTGTAATATAAACTCTTTGAGTTGGAAGCAGTATAGTCTATGTTTCTTATTACTACTAGCCACTGAATCCTTATAAATGATGTAAAAATTAGGTCCAAGAGTCCATCATGCACATCCTGGTTGTCTTTATTCCCTGGTTTTCCCTAAATGGTTGTTTGTTTCCAGCCCTAAATGGTTGAGAACGGATCGGGATCTCCCAACTGTGATGTTGATCGATGTGTGCGCTGACCGACAAATTCAACGTCAAGGCTCTTTACCTTCAGTGCATTCTCTGTTTTGTCAGGATGCATTTATTCTGGATCCCCTGTTAATTCCCTGTCAGTTTAATGAACATGAATATTTCTGACCTTCTCTAACCTAAAGCCTTCACCCACCCCCACTTCCCTTTCTCTCCCCCAATGATGTTACACCCACAGTTCTAGAAAATGTGCGGTTCTCGTGCTTTGTCTTCTCCCTCTCTTGCACACTAAATTTGCTCTCCGTTTCACCTACCCTTAGCTCCTTCCTACCTTTGCATGGCTGACCATGCCTTCAGAGCTGGCTTCTGCTCACTGCTCCAGCTTCCTATTTTGCAAATACTTAGAGCCCCCATTTTCTCCCCATATTAACCATTTGCATTTCTTCAAGTGAGCCTTGGTGTAAATACCTCCCGTACCACAAACAGTTGCCTCAGCCTTTGCTCAATTGGTATCCCACTTATTCATCTGAAATTGTCTCCGAGGTTTGGGTTTTAGACAGGCCTGCTACAGGCTCCTGTGCCATCTGTGCATATCTTTATTATAGCATGAATCATGCCATATTCCAGTTGCCCAAAATTGCCTTATCTACTTTTACTTATTTATTTATTTTTTACTTTTTAAGAAAGATTTTATTTATTTATTTGACAGAGAGAGAGAGAGAGAGAGTAAGCGCACATAGGCAGGGGGAGCAGCAGGCAGAGGGAGAGGGAGAAGCAGGCTTCCCACCAAGTGTAGAGCCTGATTTGGGGCTCGATTCCAGGACCCTGGGATCATGACCTGAGCCAAAGGCAGACACTTAACTGACGAGCCACCCAGACTCCCTCCCTACTCTTAGACTCCTGCATCTGGAATAGAGCCTGGTACATAAGCTTCAAGAAATATGCATTGAAAGTTGAACACTGAAAAAAATGAAGGAATGGATGAATGAATGAATCTTATCACTAGTTGCCGTCCAATCCGTTTTGCCTTGACAGTGCCTCTTCTAACTCTGTTGCCATTTTTGTCAACCTTCCCTCACTGATCAGTTTCATCCAGCTCAACCTTTTATTTGTTTTTGGAGAGCTATTTAGTTCAGTGCTGTTAAGTACAGTCTTTGGAACTTGGCTGCCTTGGTTTGGGGACGGTGTGGCTTGGTTTGCTAGGTGTGTGGCTTTGTCTGAATTACCTGGTCTCTGTGCCTCCTTTATGTTTTGTTACCTGTAAAAGAAGGATAATCACAAGACCCCCTTCCACAGGGTTGTTATGTGGGTAAATTGAGGTAGTTTCTGTGTATCACTTAGTGCCTGGTGAGATAATAAATGGTAATCATAGTCATTTACTCACATAAGAATTATTTTAATTATTCCTAGCCTCCACATTTACAATTGTCTTTTTAAAAAAACTCTTGTGAACGATTTCAAGCATACAAATAGGAATAGAGGTGAGTACAGCAAACACCTGTGTACCCCTCACTGGTTTAAGAAAGGAAACAATAAACACAGTAAAAGCTACTTGAAGACCCTTTCCTTAATCACCTTCCTCCCTCTGCTCCTTTTTTCTCCCTCCCTCCCTCCATCTCAAAGATAACCACTGATCAATATGTGGCGTTTATCATTTGTAGGTCTGTTTTTGTACGATGCTCTGTGACTGGAAACCATGAAGACGAGATGAGGTACGATGCATTCTGCTTCTTCGTCAGTTACCCACCCCGCAATGCACTCCTCAACTCGGTGATCCGTATTGCTTCTGGAATTATCACCCCAAAACAGAAATCTGATTCTCTGAAGTGTTCACAATCTCTCTTTTTTAAAGACTCGTTTTAGAGCAGTTTTATTGGACAGCAGAAGTGAGATGAAGGTACAGAGATTTCCCATATACTTCCTGCTCCCACCCATGCCGAGCTTCTCCTGTTATCAATATCGCTCGCTCACTAGAATGGTCCTTTTTTTAAAAACCAACCTTGAACCTGCATTCAGTATCATAATCACCTAAAGTCAGTAGTTTGTCATAGAGTTTACTCTTGCTGTAGCACATTCTGTGGGCTTGGACAACTGTATACTGCCATGTCAATCATTATAATATAACACACATTATTTTTACTGCCCTAAAAAATCCTCTGCGCTCTGCCTATTGATCTCTCTCCCTCCACCCCCCACCCAGTAACCACAGATCTCTTTACTGTCTCCATAGTTCTGCCTTCATGTTCTCTCCATCATGTCATGGAGCTGGAATCATAGAGTCAGTAGCCTTTCTGATTGGCTCCTTTCACTTAGTAATATGCATTTAATGTAACTTCATGGCTTTTCGTGTCTCAGTAGCTCATTTCTTTTTTGGTGCTGAATAATATTCCGCTATCTGATGCATCACAGATTATCCATTCAGATACGGAATGAAGGATGTCTTGGTTGCTTCCACGTTTGGGCAACTATGAATAAAGCTGCTCTAAAACATCTGGGTGCAGGTTTCCGTGTGGACATAAGTTTTTACCCCCATGAGTAAATACCAAGGCACGTGTGATTGTTGGGGTCTATGGTTCAGAGTATGTTTCATTCTGTCAGAAAATGCCAAACTGTCTCCAAAGTGGCAGCACCATTTTGCATTTCCACCAGCAGTGGTTCCTGTCTCCACATCCTCGTCAACATTTGGTATTGTCAGCGTTCCAGATTTTGGCCATTCTAATAGTCGGCGGTGGTCACGATCTATGCTCAAATCCCCATTCCATATATTCTCACTTCCTACAAGCTGCTGTTAGAATGCCACCCTCTCAGGGCACTCTCTCCTGGGTGGTCTAAATTGGATGCTCTCAAGTCCTCTTCTCTTCTTCCTCTGTTTCCCCAGGATTGCTCCTCCTGTGACATTCTGTATCCTCTTTATTTATCTTACATATTTCTCCAACTAAATATGTAAGCTCCATGAAATTTCCATCTGCCTTGTCAACTCTGTCTCTACTACTTAAAACAGAGTCAGACACACAGTAGGTGTGCTGTAGTGTTTGTTTAATGAATGTTGAATGTACAGACTATCGTCTCAACACCTAACCCAGACTTCAAATACATCTTTATTTTGGCCCTCTCCAGTGTCACTTTTCCACCCCAATACCATCATTCCATTTTGCCCTGTGTCCTCTCCTCTCCCAGGCCTTGGTTCAAACTGTCTCCTGTGTTTGGGCTACCTCCCCTCTCCTGCTCATTTCTGCTTTTCAAAGCTTTTCTTCTCCCTCAGGCTCAGTTCAGATCCTTCCCTGTCCAAGAAGCCTTCTCAGATTTCCCCAGGGAAATGAATCTTTCTCTGTCCCAGGCTCCTTTAGCACTTGGTGCCTCTCATAACTTTTGTCATAGTTTTCCTTCCTTCAGATTTACATATGTGGGTGTGTCCGGCCAGAATCTGGATTATAGGATCTCCTGATTTCCACTGTCCTCCCTTGCACCCAACCCAGTGCTCTGCCCCTGTGCTCAGTGGGTGTTCAGTAAATCTTTGTTTAGTCAGAGGGTGTGAAGAGACTTCAGAAGTGCTGTTCATATCCCTCCGGAAAGAGTTCTGAACTTCTATTTAATGTTTGTTTGACTAAGGGAACCTTCCAGATGGCAAGGCCCTGGGGAAACTTTAAACTCTCCATTATTTAAAATATGATACTTCATTGTAATCCTCTATTTCCATTATGTTGGCCCACAGTGCAGAGTAATCAAATTACTTTCATTCCACACCATTTCTCTCACTTGCCATTCATTGTTTCTGTTGTTATTCCTTTCACTCACTTTTTAATATTTTTTCATTAAAAATTATTTTATAAACATAGTCTCATTTTGTTTTCTAATTCACCTGACTCTCTGCCAGGTGTGTTTTATGTGTGGGTTAAGAGGAATACAGGGAGGTATGTGGAATGCCATTTTCTGTCTCAGACTACGAAAGGCATTTCCCATTATATAAATTTGCAAATTAGGGAATTTCCAGAAATACACAAGCGTGTGCTCTTTGAACAGTAGTGCTAAGTAAGCGGGAGTGTGTGATTTACTTCTAATTTTGACTATAGTCACTTTTGTGGAGAAAAATCACTTCTTATGGCTTTATTTAATAGGAGGAAATAGAATTTAAAGTGGGGTAGACCCTAGATTCCACTTTGTCTGGAATTCCTTTATCCTCTCACAACCAGTTCATTCTTTTTGGGACAAATATTTAGTAACAACCATTTTGTGACTTAAAATAAATTTCACCAATAATATAATCAACACGCCTATATGTTAAAAAATCAATAACGCGCTCTGAGATGTAAAGGAAAAATAAAAAGGAAATAATGTATAATAAAATTAAATGTATATAAAATTACATTTGTATACTTAAATTATATGTAATTTACATATATTATATTTATAATATATAAAATTATAGCATCATATCAATATGTAAATGCTTGAGCATGACTTCTCCAGATGTATAAAGTAGTCACACATTTGCACGTATGTCATGGAAGCACCGTAAATGGAAGAACCACAGATACTTTCAGATATAGGTGTGTTTTTTGGCAATTCAAAACTGTAATGGGCATTATGTCAATGGTATAATTTTCCCCAATGGTGAAATATTATTGATAAAGTTCAAAATGAAGCAATATTCTTTCACACACACACAGTCCACTTACATATACACATACCTTATAGCTGCATACCTGGAAAAATTGCTATGTATTAAAATAGGGGAATACTTTGTGTTTACATGTGAAAAACGAGTTAATGTGCAGGCTTAAATAGTTATAAAAAGGGTTTATCTCATATCTGAGTGTCTGGTGGAACATTTGGAAAATCATGCAGAATATAGGACAGTTTTTTCTTTAGTGGAATTTCCTCCCATTACAAACTCTGTGACCTACTGTTGCCCACCAAATGCCCACAAGAGTGGCCCATAATCATTGTGATCACACCTCCCCATCATTGTCTGGATTGTTCCCCACAGTTGGTATACTGGTCAGTTGCAAATCTCTAGCTTAGTCCTGCTTCCTCCTTTAGGAACACGGGAACAGGAACCAAAAAGTTTCCTTTCCTCAAAACTAGTCACATACCCTGCTCAGCTTCATGTAGCTCAGGAGCAGCTGGACGGCTTTGCTGTCAGACATATTGTCAGAAATATCTAGACAGATAATTATTAGGACATGTGAAATCAGACTGCTTGGAATATGAACCTACCACTTACAAGGTTTAGGTTTGTGCTGGTTAGCCTGTTTGGGACTCAGTTTCTTTAAGAGTCAAGCACAGGAATAATAAAACTGAACTCAGTTGTTTTAAGAATTAAATTAGAAAATTTATATAAGGTGCTTGTCATAGAATAAACATTTGGTAAAGGATAGCTATGGGGTGGCAGTGGTAGTGATGGTGACAATGATGACAATAAGGACAGTGATAAAGAATGATATTTGAGATAAAAAGTTTCTTTATCCTTGATTTTCTTTCTAAGTTAACTAGAATTGCTTTCTTTAAGCAGCTAGATAGCCTGTTTTTTTTTTTTTTCTTTCTTTTAGGTCAGCTTGATTTTTTACTTTTGCAGATTCCTTTGTTTTAAGTTAAATATTCATCTTTTTCATTTTAGCTAATATTATCATTTAAATTGCCTGGCCATTGAAACATTTTCTTCACTGGCATGCTGGAGATTTGCATACGTGACTTTAAGTGAAGTTATACTAATAAAAATCCCTTTTACATTGGTAGAGAATAAATGTCTAATGTTATTGCACCACTATTTTTGAAAAAGATATTTCCCTTCATTTTTGCAGAGGCTATATTCCCAGAACTTAGCTGCTGTAATGATTTCTTTAGTAGCACACAAATTCTATATTAATCTCTCAGCAGTTTTCTCAGTTAAGTGCATTTTTATGCTTGGCAAGATTAGGGTAGTCTAGGAAAATTAGTTTTCTTTTCTTATTACTTTTTCTGTTTAATTTGTAACCATTTAAAACACCACAGTATGATGGATGATTGATCCTAGTAAAACTGTAAAGTTCAGGGATAATTGGCAGACTTTGGTTAAGCAATGAAGTCTTCCACTACCTTTCAAAAGCCTTTAAGACAACCTCATTATTAAAATGTACATACGAACAAAATTTTGGATGTGCATTGAATTTAATTAGTGACTAACTAGCAACAATGCCAGGATTTTATTTTTATAGTGGATGTGTAATGTTTATAAAGTAGTCTATGGGATGGGTGAATCCTAGTAATCAGAGGAACTCATATGACCATGGAATTTTGCATCTAGCTAACTACATTCTGGTCACTTCCTGTTCACTTAACACATCAGTGCAGCACTCACAATTGTTCAGTCCCATCAGGAACCATTCCTGGAGATCTAGCTCAATTTACACAGTTTGCTGATAGAAATTAAAACCTTTTCTGGTGATGACAGTCTAGGATTTGAGCCAGTTATTTTCTAAAGAAGCTGAGGTCCCAATTAGGAACAATGTGGAGATTACCAACTGAATTTTTAGGATGAGAATGGTTCATGAGATAATGTATAGACAAGACAGGGAAACCTAAGCTCCAAACATGCCATCCTTTTATTCACTCAATCAGTCACTGCATCATTTCACAAATGTTTATTGAACACTTACTTTGGATGAGGCATGGTGCTAGGTGCAGGAAATACGTAGGATAGACATGGTTCTTATCTCTGTGGATCTTACTACCAATTCTGATGGATTTTTCCTTGTAGCATACAGATAAAGTTTATATGTATGAAGTGTAACATATCTTCAAATGTGAATATAATGGCCATCTCATAGAATGCCAGCCATCAGAAGTTAAAAATCTAAAATTCTAGCAAAATATGGAAAAGTCAGTGGTGCCTGGGTGGCTAAGTGGGTTAAAGCCTCTGCCTTCAGCTCAGGTCGTGATCTCAGGGTCCTGGGATCGAGCCCCACATCAGGCTCTCTGCTTGCAGGGAGCCTGCTTCCTCCTCTCTCTGCCTGCCTCTCTGCCTACTTGTGATCTTGTCTGTCAAATAAATACATAAAATCTTTAAAAAAATTATGGAAAAGTCAGTATTGTGGTACATGAACCATATATTCATGGAGGTAATGTATAATCATAAAATTCTTGCCAACAGACATTTGTTGAACAACCATTACATAAATGTACTGAACTGGGCATCAATGGGTAAGACTTGAGCTCTAGCCTTGAGGAACACGTGCACATTACATTTAAAGAATGTTGGATCTGTTTTCTTCTGGAAGGGTTTGGGGTACCTTAAGAGCAATAGCTCTCAGGTATTACCTTTGCAATCAGACAGTCAAAGCTTTTACATTTACCAAGAGAATAACTGATGAGCCTCTATCTTGAAACAGCATATATCTCCCCCAGAACACATAGTGACAAGAAGACAGGGCCTTCAAGAATCTTAAGAGACTCTTTGTAGCAAAACCTTTTTTTTTTTTTTTTGGCCTAGAAGGGAGTTAGGAAAGATTTCACTGCATCCTTTGGCGGTGGTGTTAAAACGTAGAGAAATGTCATTGAATTTTTCAATGAAAATCTCAGTTGTAATGATCTGCTCGGTGAGTATGATATAAATTATCATGCTGTTATCAACACCATCTTCTATCTATAAAACTGGAGGAAATACATGAGCATCATAAAAATCCTTTTATCATCTAAAGGACTTTATATTCATGACATTGCTGTGAAAGGAAAACAAGATTTTTCAAGGGATCTTTAACTATTTTGCAGAGGAACTATAGCACCAGGGACTTAGGAGAAGCTGGAAGAAAACACAAACCTATGTTAATTTGGACTATTACTGAGCTGTTTTAGTATTCAGAATATAGGTAGTCACCAGATTCTTCCAGATGAGTATTCCATAGTCAAATTATGTACTGATGGATGAAAAAAGAAAGCAGAATTGAGAAAGTTAGCTTATCCTTTTGGGACCTATACCAGATGCAAAGTACCCCAGTTGTTTAAATGTCTATGGCTCCTAGACATCCTTAAATTAATACTTAGATTCTAAATCCATTTTTCTAGCATCACTGTGGCAGATTTTATTTTCCAAAAGTGCATGCCACAACATATCTTCTCCCACAAGCTTTTCGCCTTTGCCCCTTCCCCATCAGGAGATGGAGTCCAATTCTCCTCTCCTCGATTCTGGGCAAGCTTGTGATTGCTTTGGCCAATAGAGTATGCAGGAATTAATAATAGGGTGTGTGTCTGGGTCATGAAAGGCAATGCACTGTTTCCTTTGTTTATAGTTGAGATGACAAGTGACAGGTCTGATTACCCTGAGGCTGCTGTATTGTGAGGAAGTCAGGAAACCTGCAGGAGCTCCAGTCAGTAGTCCTAGTCTTTGAGTAGATCAGGCTAAGCAACGGAGATGATCAAGGAAAGGGGGGTTTCCAGAGGATTCCAACTCTCAGCCATGTGTCACTCTTCAGTCCTTCCCAGCTGAGCTCTCAGATCTTGGGACAGAAAAAAAGACATCTCTGAGCCCTACCCAAATTCTTGACCCACTGTATCTGTGAACATACCACAACTGTTGTTGTTTTAAGTTGCTAAGGTTTGGGGCAGGTAAGGTAAACTTGACATTAAAATAACCAAGCATTATTGTCAACTTCAAAGGCCTAAATGAATTCTTTTCTTCTCTGTAGAAGCAGTAGTTATTGAAAAATTTAGAGAAGAAGGAATTTGTACATTTAGGGTAGACATAATTGTATCAGCTGTCATTTTTAAATAACAGGTCTTGTAACAGGAAGTGTATCTATTAATCATATATACATGTACATATATGTGTGTGCATGTTGTGTGTGTGTGTGTGTGTGTATAAGCAACACAAACCAACTTTGACTAATCAACCAGAAAAGGATTTTAGGGTAAAGATAGTAGGTAGCTCCTAGAATTGTGGCGATAGCTAGAGTGCAAACACACAAGAATAGTTGAATTTAAACATATCGGACCAATCCTAAAGCATGCATCAACACTGGCCTGAGGAGTCAGCTGAAACTGCTGCCCACTGAACCCAAGAGGAAACCCCGGTGTGAGCTGCTGTTCCTGATTATTGGATGCCTCTGCTGCCACCAAAGCCCATAAAATGGACTCTTTCGAAAGTTTGTTTCCTTAAATTGCTTGTTTTCAACCAAAGATTAGGGAGCATGCAACTAGCCAGCAAACTCGAGTACAGGTGCTTGTATCTTAGCTACAAGGGAGTCTGAGAATTTGACTTCTGGATTCTGCTCTGCTGAAGCCAGACCCATAGGGCCGCTGATTTCTCAAACACAGTCGAAGTGTTTGGCAGGTGCTGGGTGTCTGGAAAACATGACAGCTACGCACAGATGGGACACATTAAAAGAAGATAAGCAGACGTCCTGCTGACCACAACTCAGAAGATTGCTTCATTCTGGCGGCACCAAAAAGCAGAACTAGAGACTGCTGATAGAGGAGTCAGGTGTACCGGCAGTCTGGTGTTAAATTTCATACCAATATAAAGAGTTCAAGAAAAATCCCCTGCCCCAGCACAACTATCCAATCTTATTTTAATTTCAAGTTTCTTAGCAAAATCTCTACCTGAGATGTTAGGGGGATAAGGGGTTTATTATCAGAGGAGATGAATAAATAAGCTTAACTCGGCCATCTTTATGGTTTAGGCTGGGATTGGGGGGGGTCCCCTCCCTATCTGCCTCTGTCTCTTGGCATAGTATGATCCTGAGGACAAATGATGATGACGTTGATGAAGATGGTGATGATTCCAACACTTACGGATACTTACTATGTGCCAGCCACTCCTGGAAGTACTTTACAGGTATCAGTTACTTTCAATCCTTGGAACAATTCTATGAGGCAGGTACAGTTATTATCTGATTTTTACAGATGAGGAAACTGCACAAAGGGACCGCTCGTAAGCATAGTGCTGTTCTCTGGACTCAGGTGTTCTGACCATAGAAAGATAGGGATTTTACTAGATAGCTTGGGGGTTGGGCTTTCCCCTTTTTTTCTGAGTGAATTTCTGAGTGAAATTCAGCGCTAATATAGTGCTGCTATGTTAACTAGGGTAAAAAGTGAAAAGTGTTCTGAAATGATAATAACGGGTTCTCCTTAGGTGGTTCTGTTTAATAAAAGGAGAAACAGTTAAGAAACTGCAACACTGTCTAATTTTTCAAGAGTCTTCAGTCTGGACTCCAATGTCCTAGAAACCCTTCTTCCTCCACTTAACAACAGTTTCAGTGGTGGCTTTCCAAACATATGCCTTTGTTAATGCTCACATCCGTGCTGAGAGATTGGTTATTAATACTTCCTTTTTATACATGAAAAAATGAGTCTTGAAGGTTGTGTTACAGTTGAGATTATGTAGACCATAGATGGTAAAAGCTAGGCTTTCAATGCAAATCCCACATTCTCAAATACTGTGGAAGCTATCCTGTTAAGTTTCTCTGTAAAATGCAATATAGTGGTTCCTCCCTATCTGTGGGGGGGAACATTCCAGGACCCTCAGTGTGGGCCTGAAACCGTGGATAGTAATGACCTCTACCTATGCTATGTTTTTTTCATTTCTTTTTAAAGATTTTATTTATTTGACAGAGTCAGTGAGAGAGGAAACACGAGCAGGGGGAGTGGGAGAGGGAGAAATAGGCTCCCCGCTGAGCTGTGAGCCTGATATGGGGTTCGATTCCAGCACCCAGGGATCATGACCTGAGCCAAAGGCAGACCCTTAATGACTGAGCCACCCAGACGCCCCACATAGGCTGTTTTTTTTCTTATACATCCATACCTATGCCAAAGTTTAATTTATAAATTACACACAGTAAGAGATTAACGACAATAACCAACAATAAAATAGTACAATTATAGCAATATATCGTAATAAAAGTTTTGTGGGTGTGGTCTCTCTCTCAGAATATCTGATGGCACTGTCCCCACCATTCTTGTGATGCGGTGAGAGGATCTAATGCCATATGGTGAGGTGAAGTGAGGTGAGTGACCCAGACTTGTGACGCAGTGTTAGGCTACTACGGACCTTCTGATAATACAGAGGAAGGAGGATCATTTGATTCTAGACGACAGTTGACCGTGGGTAGATTAACCAAGGAAAACAAAGTCCCAGATGAGTGGAGACCACCATTTAGCACAGCAAGACAAGGCCAAAAAGCCACAGTGAAAAGGGAGCTGTATGGGGAAATGGGGTGGGTGTTTATGAAATGTAACATACCAAGTCCCCGACTTTAAATTCCAGCATTCACGGACAGTTTACCTCCTGGTGGTCATGAACCAGTCTTTCCAGTCGATAGCACTGGCTGGTAATCCTATTGGAAGCACGAAATCGAGCGATGTTCCTTTCATTTCCACAACCGTGCTCACATGTAGCTAACCCCTCACAAGAAGTAACTTATGCAGTTCGACGAGGTGCCTTTGGTGAAGCCCAGAAATAACTGGAAAAAAAAAACCTGGGAAAAAATTGGGGGTGGAAATACCAACCCAGGAATAACTGGGGGAAAAATACTTGAAAATTAGAACCACAGAGTGTTTTAGTTTCGGGGAGGAGCAGCATTGCCCTGTAAAAGATTAACATAAAAAAAGATCTGGGATCTGTCCTCACGTGACTTTGCCAGACGTTTTTTCAATCCATATTTTTCAACTCGGTCCACTTGGTGAGGTGAAATTTGTAAGTTTGCATTTCATTTAGTAATCCTTCTGTGGTTTTACAAGGCACTTGAGAGTGCCTCCTTTCAACCCCATCCTCTGTCCTGGGATTTGGCCAACATAGGCATATTTGCAACAACTCTTTCGTGGAATGTTTATTTCTGTCATGTGCATATCGGATTTCATCTGTAGCCTGGGGAGTCTCCTGATCCCTTCAGAGCAGTGGTCCTGAAGCCAGACAGGTTTGCCCCCTAGGAGACATTTGGTGACATCTGGAGGTATTTTTTGGCTGTCCTAATCAGGACTGTGCTCCTGGTGTCTAGTGGCTAGAGCTCAGGGACGCTGCTCGGCATTGTGTTGTGCACACAGGACAACACCCCGTAACGAAGAATTGTCCTCCTGCAACATTGAGAACCCTGCTTTCGATGTATCTCTCTGGAGCCTTTTCTACCCTGTAGGTCTGTTTTCAGGCATAGTCGCAGAATCCAGGATTGGTGCAAAAGGAAAATAATACCTTTTGCTCTTCCAAACCCTGCCTTGGAAATGTGGGATCTGTGTGTTTAGAAAATGCCCGAGTTTAGGGCCTCGTTGCTTTCCTCAGTTGTTACTAATGCTTGGAGTCTTTCATCCTATATGATCCTTTTCTATTTTAATCATTAGTTTGTACTTGTCCATGAAGCACATCTGTCACTTTTCATTCCACTCAACTCTTGCCAGTTTCTTTGCCATTTATGCTTGTCAGCTTGACTTCTTATCTGCAATCTGGAACGTTTCATGGCTTCATCAGCCGGATGATTTATATTTTTTAAAATGTTAATTAAGGTCAGCTGCAGCAGACTCTTTGTTGCTAGTGCCTTTTCATTTAGAGAATTTACACATTTATCCTTCCTTCTTGTTTATATTTTCAAAACCGTTTTCTTCCCTTGACAAAACATTTTCCCAGTTACTGTGGAATTCAGTTGGAAAAGTCTATCCATGGGTTCTTCTTAGCCTCAAGCTGATGATGTCAACTTCTTAATGAATTCTAGTAGATCAGGGACGTAGTATTTCCTCCAACAGAACTCACAGTGGCTTCTCCACCCAGCAGTGGTGCTTCCTGATCTGGGCAGGGGTTGACTTGTCTGAGTATTGAGTGGCTATTACCTACTGGTTAGTATGCCAGGCTGTCAAGGCATAGAAGATGAATAAGAAAAAGCCCTTGCTAAACATTTAGAAACCTTGTTAGGAGGGGAAGATATGTACATAAGTAACTGCATTAATAGAGATGTGTGAGAGCCACACTTCTGTGCCTGAAGCATCACACTTGCAGAGCCTACCTGCCCGTCATGCATGAAAGTTCAAGGAACTGATGTAGACCTCCGGAACCCATACCCTGGATGAGAATTACTCTGGCAGCCTTCCCGACTCCTCGCTTAAGGATGATTTTTATAAGTGACGGGTTGTACATTTTGGCCTGCTGTTTCCCTGCTCGGTCCTGAAGTTCCTTGAAACCTCTGAAGTGTATTACAACCACTCCTGGTGATTTATTTATGTCTGGTGTGTCAATTAGATGCAGAACATCATGTATTCTTAACATTAGTTTGACCTCTGTGCTTCAAAAGATGATGTTAGCTTGCAGGTGTTCCTAATAACTGCCGCAATGGGGACTCAAAAATTTTGTTTAATTTCTGTATTTTTTAGTTTTACCGTCTTTTTTTTTTTTGTTTTTGTTTTTTTTTTTTTTTGCATAGATGATGATCCTCTTCCCTTCACTCTGACTATATTTTGTGGACTTTACTTGGGTGTGGTAGAAAAATTACAAGTTTTGGGTCAAATTTATCTGGACTTAAGTCTTTGCTATAACGTTGTGTCTTTTGGGGTGACTTTTCCAACTTGACAAAAGTACGATTTCCTCACATTCGGAGACAGGGTTAATAACATCTGCGTTTCATGGTTTGGGGAAGATTGGTTGCAATAACATAAAAAATGCTTGCCAAAAAAATGCCTCCGCGAGCCGTCTACCCCCATGTTTATCTCCCTCACTTCCGTAGTGTTTCTAGAGGGATCTCTCTTTCCTTGTCCTTTATTTTAGTAATGGCTTCTGTTGGGTCACAGTTTACCAGCACAGATTTGCCCCGTCACTTCCTGATCATTCTCATTGACAATGCAATCGACATTACCCCCATCCCATCTTCTCTTGTGAAATTCTAAGTCATTCCATATCTTACCATTGCTATTGTCCAAATATTTGTGCCTCGCCCCCCCATTTCCCCGCATTCACATGTTGAAATCCTGACTCCCGAAGGTAGTGGCATTAGGAGGCAGGGCCTTTAGGAGGTGCTTAAGTCGTGTAGGCTGGAGCCTTTATGGATGGGATTAATGTCCTTATCAAAGTCATCCTGCAGAGCTTCCTTGCCCCAGTCCGCTGTGTGAACACCCACCAAGAAGTGGGCAGTTTGCATCCTCACCAGACCCAAAGCATGCTGGCACCTTGATCGGAGACTTCCAGCCTCCAGAGCCGTTAGAAATAAGTTTGTGTTGTTGATAAACTACCCTACCTATGGTGTTTTGTGATAGCAGCTCGAAGGGACTAAGGCAGCCATAGTTTCTTTGTTTAAGTTAAGTGAACCACAGGTTGGGTTTTTAAGCAGTTTGCCTTCTGTTGCACATATGTTGAGATTGATTATGCGATTCTTACTGTTATCCCGTGCCTCACCAGTCACTGCTTCCTTTTTTCTATTCCTGTATTTGTATTCAAACAGAGAATCACAGGGCAGCTGGCTGGCTTAGCTGGTAGAGCATGGGACTTTTGATCTCAGGGTGATGAGTTTCAGCCCCGTGTTGGGCATGTAGCTTACTTTAAAAATACTCATATTTTTCTTGGGGTGTCTGGGTGGCTCAGTCGGTAAAGGGGCCCACTCTTGGTTTCAGTTCAGGTCATGATCTCAGGGTCCTGGGATCGAGCCCCTCTTCTCTGCTCAGCAGGGAATCTGGCTGAGATCCTCTCTCTTCTGCCCCTCCCAACTACTCATGCACTCTTTCTCTCCTTTTCTCTCTCTGGAATAAATAAATAAATATTTTTTTTAAAAAAGAGTCAGATTTTTCTTTTCATGTGGAGTTGAAAATTTAGCATTTCTAAATGGCAACTTATGTATGTCTTTCTGTGGACGGTTTTTGTTTTGTTTAGCAATCTGTATTTGACTTCAAGGACTTTCTTTGAACACCTGCTATGTATGAACCAATGTATTAAGTACTTTTATATTCATTATCTCACAACTCTACAAAAAGATGTGAGACATCTTTATCATGCCACATATCTTTAGCACCAACTGTGGTTTTCTGGTGCATATATTTTTATTTAAAAGTGTACACCTACAGAAAATAGGTGTTGTTTCTGCCATTTTCTAAACCGATAAAATTATAAATCACAATTTTTTCCAAGGGATGGGCTTTAATAATTTTATTATATAATGAATGTAGACAAGATAATTGTATGTATAAAGAATAAGGTCACATTGTATATCCACCAACCAGTTTAAGAAACACACAGAAGTCCATGTGAAAGCTCTTTGCCCCGTGCCAACCCTTTGCCCATTCCAAACCTGTCTAAAGATAATCTCCAAATGCTTAAACTTTATATTTTGTAATTTGTAGGGGAAAAAGTGAAGCTAATTGAGTACTTCCATCTGCTCAGATATCATATCATTTCAGCCAGTGAGTACCAGCGTTTGTCTAGGGAGATCAGATTTTGTTCATAGGTTTTTAAATGTATAGTGCAAAATAACTGCCTTTTTTTTTTTTTAAAGATTTTATTTATTTATTTGACAGAGAGAGATCACAAATAGGGAGAGAGACAGGCAGAGAGAGTGGGAAACAAGCCTGCTGAGCAAAGAGTCCGATGCGGGGCTTGATCCCAGGACCCTGAGATCATGACCTGAGCTGAAGGCAGAGGCTTAACCCACTGAGCCACCCAGGTGCCCCTAACTGCTTTTTATTTTTAAAATAATTTTTAAATTATTTAGGAGCAGGTCTTTCTCTTATTTGTTTTAGATTTTTCCATAGAGTCATAGGTTATTTCATGAGTTTTCTCTGGGCAAAGTGTTAGCACAAAGTCTACTGAGTAAGAAATCTGTTGGGAGCAGCAAATAAACTCATAACCCCAGGAGGGGATCCAGAGAGAAGACCGGGCAAAGGGAGTCCCTGGCTCTTTGTTCTTTTCTTGCTTTACATGGATCCCTGAGCAAACTGTTTGAGATTCATCGAAATTTTCCTCTGCATATTGACAGAAAGAAATGGAGAATTACAGATAGAAGAGAAAAGATTCAATTTAGGTAAAGGAGAAAAGTGGGTTGGGGAAAAGGGCAGAAATAGGAAAATTGCTGAAGAAAGATGATTAACCAAGGAGATACAAAGATACGCGTAAGGATATGCCTTGTGCTTAGTTTTAAATCTTGTGATTTTGAGGAAGAAGATATTGTGTTTCACAATGACATTTACAAAAGAGAGAGAGAGATTGATCAGTTGATTGATAGATCTACCTGGGTGAGTGGATGGGTGAGCAGATAGGTGGATAGACTCACAGACAGAGAGATGTGTATCATAACGAACAGGATGGATGGATGGATGATTGGGTGGATGGATGTAGTAATGACTAGACTGAAGTGATGATCACTGTAGATTGAACGCTTGTCTTCCTGAAATTCTTCTGTTGAAATCCTAACCCCCAAGGTGATGGTATTATGAGGTGAGGCCTTTGGTAGGTAATTAGCTCATTAGGGAGGAACCCTCATATGTGGGATCAGTACCCTAATAAATGAGGCCCAGAGAGATCCCCCAGTCCTTCTTGCAATATGTGGACACAGAAAAAAGTTGCCATTTATAAACCAGGAAGTAGACTCTCACCAGACACAGAATCTGCCTGTGCCTTAATCTTAGACTTTTCAGCCTTCAAAACTAAATTTTTATTGTTTATACGCCACCCACCAGTTGTGTTTTGTTATAGCAACCTGAAAGAACTACTACCTTTTAGGCTATATGTGTCAAATTAGGAAGGGCCCTTGGCAGCTGGATGGCATAGTCAGTTAAGCCTACGATTCTTGATTTCGGTTCAGGTCATGATCTCAGGGTCCTGGGATCAAGCCCCACGTCGGGCTCCACAGTTAGCGGAGAGCCTGCTTAAGATGCTTTCTCTCCCTCTGCCCCCCCCCTCTCAGCCCTCTCTCTCTAAAATAAAAAATAAATAAATCTTTAAAAAAAAAAAAAAGCTACAGCGAAGATCTGCTCTATTTAGGTAGTCCTTCTGATTGCCTACTTACTCTTAAGAGATTTTCCTCTTTTATAAAAGAGAAAGTAGTAATTTTGAGAAAAAAATAATACCATTCTGTGATTTGAATGAGCACTTTGTTTTGTTTTGTTTTTTAACCAAGAATTTCATCACAAATCATGATTCAGTCCAAAGACACAAACACTAAAGAATGTGCAGCCAAATGTGTTTGTACTAGTAAAAATAAAGTTGGGATCACCATGAACATTTTCATATTGGATTTTGGAGCAATGATCTTCTTGCCATGTTTCTTTGAGCTAAAGTCTTGAAAGCTAAATTTTCAACTTGCTGCTGGGTTTTATCTTATAGTTCCCTTATCCAGATGTTTAATTACTCTCTTACTCATTTAACATAGCAGATCATTACTTTCGATTTGAAAATTAACTATAGGTCTGAGACATATATAAACGGTGCTGTTTCCTGCTGATTTTTTTCAGGGAGCCCTTAAATTCTTCAGCTGTACAGGTCAAACTTGTAGTATAACCCATTTCATTAGAAAAGAGATCTCTATAGCACTGAAATGGTCACAAGTTCCAGCCAATGGGCCATGTATCCCAAGAAATACGCCATTGACAAAAGATTAGAATGACGAAAGTTTTAGCTAGTAACCATGTTCTGGATTTTATCTATAGAGCAACAGGGAGCTTGAAAAAATGTCCACACTTTCCAAAAATGCCATAAACAGGCCTTTAAAAAATTGTTTCATCTACTCATATCACATTATTGATGACTGAACTTTATAGATCTAGTTTAGAACTCAATTCAAGAGCAGGCATTTAGTGTCAGGTTAAAATAATAAGTATACGATTGATGAATAGTCTCTGATATCTAGGAGTTTATAGACTTTTTGGAAAGATGTGGCTTATTCTCAGAAATCACAATACAGTGTACATGAATGTCATGGAAACAAGACAGAAAAAAGAGACATTTTCACTTAAAGTGATTACTTTCAGTGGGGGTAGCGGAGGAGCCCCAGGATCAGGTCAGTATATAAGAACATGAAGTGCTCAGAGGTCCCCCACTGAAGGATTCTCTGTATATGGGGAATATAGTTCAAGTAATTGGTGAGATCTTCCACATGGTGGTGAGGGAAGAGCATTTCAATCCAAAGGAACAAAGGTCTCTCTGATCAAGACTTTCAAGTGGTGGAGCAGCGTCCTCAGCATGAGATTCAGAGTGCCAACCCTGACCTCCCTGACCCTGTCTCCGTGCTGGGCAGTGTGGCTCCTGGATCGCTGCCAGTCTCAGAATGGCCATAGGTCTGTAAGGAGATCAATCCAGTAGCTTTCCTAGTAGTGGATAGTACTATGATATTTAAATTGCTTTTTTATAAAACAGTTGCCATGGATGGTGAAAAACAGTGAAGGGGGGGTGCCTGGGTGGCTCAGTGGGTTAAGCCTCTACCTTCAGCTCAGGTCATGATCCCAGGGTCCTGAGATTGAGCCCTGCATCGGGCTCTCTGCTCAGCAAGGAGCCTGCTTCCTCCTCTCTCTCTGCCTGCCTCTCTGCCTACTTGTGATCTTTGTCTGTCAAATAAATAAATAAAATCTTTAAAAAAAAAAAAAAAAGAAAAAGAAAAAGAAAAACAGAGAAGTGGTTTTTTACCGCAGAGAGTTTGAGGAGCATCAGGCTGTATGACCTTCCCGCTGGGGCATCAGCAGGGCTCCTAGGTAGTCCCTGAGTATGCCAAGCCAAGACACTTGTCACCCTTCTGTTTTCTCTTTTCCCCTCCTCCAGGTGTCACCTTCGCAGAAGTGCTTTCCCTGATGACTTCAACATCCCTGCCTTGTCATTCTGTCTCCTTGCGTTGCTTATCTCTCTTCCTGGAAGTTCTTAACTCCTTGTGTCTATTTATTGGTTGATGCCCTACTAGAAGTCAAGTGTGTAAGAATGGGGACTGGTTTTTCCTGGAACACCAGTTCCCCTTTATCTGAGGTTTCCCCGTTCATGTCAACCACTGCTAGGAAGCAGATGACCCTTCTTCTAACACACTGTTGGGTCCGTGGTGGCCTAACGCTGTTATCACAATGCCTGTGTCATTCGCCTTACTTCGTCTCACCACGTAGGCATTGTATCATCTCCCATCCTTAGAGCAAGGGGGAGTGCAGTGCAACAAGATAGTTTGAGAGAGAGAGAGAGAGGGAGAGAGAGAGGGAGGGAGCCCATCTCACATAACCTTTGTCGCAGTATTGTTATAACTGTTCTATTTTATTAGTAGTTATTTAAAATTTCTTCTTGTGTCTAATTTATACTTACTAATTATACATACTATCGGTATGTATGTCTAGGAAAACAACATGATGGTATATATAATCAGGATTTGGTACTATCTGTGATCTTAGGCATCCACTAGAGGTCTTGGAATAAAGTCCCTAGGGATGAGGAAGGACGACTGTAGTGTGCAGTGTTACATTCTTTCAGCTAGGTGACATGTACTTGGCCTCGATCAATATTTGCTCGTGAATGAATGGCAGGATCAATTGCGGTGGGGCTCAGAACTGTGGGTGTACTTTAGGGAACAGTGAGTAATTTAATTTAGCTAGAAAAGGGGAGAAGAGAAATGGAGTTTCAGTCAGCTCTAGTTTCAGTTCCAGTGGGTGAAGTCATATTTTGGTTCCAGACTACAGCACGTATAATAAAAGAAGTCTTTTTTTCCTGAGCCGTACCAGATGCCCCGTTACCATCCAGGATCCTTTCCCTAACCAAACAAAGATGCCTTTGGTTTGTTTTCTTTTTTTCTTTTTTTAATTTTTATTATTATTTTTTTAATTTTAATTTTTTTTAAAGATTTTATTTATTTATTTGACAGAGAGAGAGATCACAAATAGGCAGAGAGACAGAGAGAGAGATGAGGAGAAGCAGGCTCCCTGCTGAGCAGAGAGCCCCATGCGGGACTCGATCCCAGGCCCCTGGGATCATGACCTGAGCCGAAGGTAGAGGCCCAACCCACTGAGCCACCCAGGCACCCCTGTTTTGTTTTCATATTTCAATCTTAATGCTTCATATTTTGATGTTCGTCATCTTGCCATGTAAGAGATTACTCCCCAAACTGTGATTTAACTCTCCTGAAACTGCCACATATTTGGAGCGGGCAGAGGAGAGAAATTACTGTGTTTGTAGAGGTGGGGGGAAAACCCATGGAGCGCTCTGGTTTTCTACAGTTGGGCCTTTAGGCATCGCTTACGGTTCATGAAAATTGACAGTTGGGATTCATCCTGAGGAGGGTGATGAGGGCCTGTTGGGGGGGGTGGGGACTGGGGTTGGGGTGAGGCTTCCCAGCTGGAAAGAAAGGTGCTTCCAGCCCTTTTGGCATTGCTGCTGTTTCCTTCCAGGAGCCTTGCAGAGCACCTTGGTATCACTGAGAAGGAAGCAATCCATTTATGAGTAGCAGGGAAGCCATTTTGTGCTTTCATAGTGGCCTGGAGTACAGATAACATGCATAATTAATATGCCCCAGAAAGCTGTTTAAATTAATTATGGGATTGTCCCCCCAAGAAGCATACCATGGAAGGCATTGCCCTTCTTTTTTTAAGCCAGGATCCGGAGTCAGAGTCCCAGGTTCTTTTTTCCCTCACCATTAGGGCTTAGTGACCTCAGGCAATTCACTTAATGTTCTCTAAAGTACCTGTAAGGTAGTTTATTGGTCCATATTTTATTCATACTTTTCACTTCTGAATCTCCAAAAACCTCAGTAGAGCCATTCAAAGGGTCGTTGAGCGAAAGCCAGTACTCTCCTTTGAGATCCTACACAGAAAATTGCTTAAAAGGGCCTGGCTACATATATATCTTTTAACATTGCCAAGTAGATATTTCATAGCACCAATCATTATTCTGTAAAAGTCCAGTTAACTCACACATCTGCTTAATTGCCACTAGAAAGAATGCATATTCAGGTAGGAAACTGTTAAATCACTTTCAAAATTACACCGCTTCTGTCAGAGAACAAGTTGCGTTTTCCTCGAAGGAAGTTGGCAGGAAAGACTTACATAAGCCGTACGTTTTTCCCACTTACTCTGTTCCTGCCATTTGCACTGACGAGTTACGACTAATTTTAGGGTTCAAGAGGAAGCTGTGTTCAGACGTGAACTAGGTTAGGGATTTGTATTTCTACATAGTCTTATCTATTTTTTGTTTGTGAGGGGAGCTACAGAATAACGTGCACTAGCATTTTATCAATTAAAACTCATGTAAACTCCACTGGGGTCCAAGGTTTTTCTTTGGGAGAAAGAAACAGGTTTTTTTTCCCCCCCACGGCATGTGGAGTTTCTGTGTTCAGCCTTGAGTCTTGCATCAATATGCACATCGCTATAAAACTGTTCTACTCTCTAAGCACAAAGAGCATAGATACTATGTGGTATTCTCAACAAACAAGCCAGTGCAGAACTGTAGGACGTTGCCTTAGTTTGCATAAATCTTTTTGAAAACTGCAAAAAAAAATTCAGGTTATTATTCCCAACGGTTATCTTGCTTTTTTCCTGCTGTTCAGCCACGATCCAGCAGATGGCACTGTGTAGTAATAGGAGGACAGCTTCCTTTTGCAAATGGGGCAGTGTGCATTTCTACCTTGTATATATTTATAAATACTCGTTTTGTTAACACTGCAGTGGAGAGTGTGACACTTTTTTGAAATACAAGGTATTAAGTGTCTGTGATTTGTAAATTTGTATCTTAATACTGGCACATCATTATTGTAATATTGTAGTATTGCTCTCTACAAATATAATCAAACTGTTCATTGTTCCTTAAGGAGCTTTTTATTTTTCTGATTATTAATATTAGAGTTCACTTAATAGCTTGTCCTAATAGGGTAGAGCTACATCAGCAAATAATGCCCTCATTTAATATCATCCTGGGTGCCCTTGCCTTGTGTTAGAGTCAAGGAAGGGATGTGGTTGGGCTAAGGGTAAAAGTCCTCAAAGAGCTGCTCACAAACAACTCGCTTTACCACTTCATGGAATATTGTGGTGGCCACAAGGAGGGAAATGAAAGGAAACTAGCACCTGTTCCTCTAAGTGTGTCCTGCAAGCATGGGTCTACCTGGGTACTTGGCAGAAACGTAGGGTCTTGTGGCCCACCCTAGATGTAATGAATCAGAATATGCTTTCCAACAAGATTCCCGATGAATCATAAGCACATTCAAGTTTGACAACCATTGACTATGGAGTGTTTCCTCTTCTTCTTTTTTTTTTTTTTTTTTTAAGATTTTATTTATTTATTTAACAGAGAGAGATTACAAGTAGGCAGAGAGAGAGAGGAGGAAGCAGGCTCCCTGCTGAGCAGAGAGCCCGATGCGGGACTCGATCCCAGGACCCTGAGATCATGACCTGAGCCGAAGGCAGCGGCTTAACCCACTGAGCCACCCAGGCGCCCCTCCTCTTCTTTTTAATGTAAAGCAATGATGAGAGCCCATGCTGTTTCAAGAGGGCATCCTGGGCTGGGGCCACAGAGATGGCCAAGTCTGGATACCGGCCATCAAGGAAACTGACAGGACATAGATAGCATGTTAAAGAAACAAACCCAATATAGTGACAGAGGTGTTAAAATGGGTATGTCCGAATTGCAGGTGTGTGTTTGGTGGGCATCCAGCTGAGCTTGGCATTTCGTCTTTCTAACAGCTCTGAGAGATGGAAATTGCTTTAGAAGAGGAGACGATGCAAAGTCATTCACACAGCCAGTCAGCAGTGAGCTTCAAGTTTAGACCCGGGTCTGTCAGGCTCCAAAGCCCAAGTGTTTTCAATCCACTGCATCCTGGAAACACAGGCCTTTTCAGTAAATTATCTGTATCACCTCTGTTATAGATTACAACGGAAGTTAGTTCTTTCCAGACCAAGGATCTGAGGACCTTGCATGCAACGCATTAAAATGTAAATTTTGGAAAGTTTGTAAGTGAAGCACCTAGGAGTGACTTCCTTCAAATGAGAGCAGAGGCGACCTAATACCTCACACGTGGGTCATCTAGGTTCCTTCATCAGCACATTGGGAGATCTAATGGAGCCCTGCCATCTTGAGGAGGTAGGGGCTGGCTGCAGATGGGTGGCCCTGGGGACCTTTAGATGGAGAATTTGTAACATAGTGGGCTTAGGGAAGCGGAGCTCAGGAGATTCTCTCCCACAGGTATTCTCTCCCACAGCCAGCTGGAGGCTGCTTGCAAGTCAGCATTCATCAGGATGTCTGTCCGGTAACCTGGAGCCCTGCCTAGCCCGCTCACCCCCACCTCCCGTCTCCCTGCCCCAAGCACTATTTTTAGGAGTTGGCCAGATTGACACTAATCTCTTAAAAACCATTTTCAGGGGTAAACCTAGATGTAATTACCTGCACTTATAGGAGCCTGGTTGTTTTATCTAAGTTCATTGATGAGTCTCCCACAGAGAATGGAATTAGATATCTCAGTAAGATAAGGAAATTATATCTATTTTTTGACACTGTATGTGGGAGGACTGTTGCTCAGTCTGAGAAAATTGTTTCATTCAGAGCCTTTTTTCCCTTTTGTATTATCATTTACTAATTCATGTCTTATATATACACCTGTAAGCAAAACTGAATATGAAATTTAAATAATGGTTTAGAAACAGAATCCTACGTCGTTGGCAAAAATAAAATCTGCCTCTCACGAAGACCTCTGGATTATGTAGTGATGCCAAAGGACTGACTGGCCTCTAAGTCTTTGATGGCTAATACTGGTTTTTTTCAGAAAACCAGTATTAGTGTTTTCTGGGAGTGTTTTTCCAAATGTCTTAGACCCCAGCTTGTTATTTCCAGGCAATTTGTTGCATTTAGTATCCTAGAGTCAGAAATGGTTTTCTTTCTAGATTAGTTGGCTAGTAGTGGTGAACACGCATTCCTAATATGGTGCATATTTCCACATACAAAGTGGTGTAGGATGTCATAGAAATTGTCGGGGAATACACATCTGTGCCGGTTCACGGGATTGGGCATGATCGCGTAACTAGGTCAGAATGGTCAACCATGATGGCCACCATGATAATTTGTCAATGAGCACAGTTATCTCATTCATGGAAGGAATAACTCTGATGCGCCCAAATGTCTCCATAACCAACAACACAAAAGACATGGAGTTAATGTGAACCTGCTTTTTGTCCAAGGGTGCGGTTTTCCTTCCTCTCATTGGTCCCCCCCTCAAGTGCCCCTCAACACCACTAGCTCGTCTTTCACTCTTAATCTTGCTTCAACTCTGTGTCTTCTTGGAATAGAGGTTTTAATTGTTTTAAATGTAAAAAGGATAGAGGTGAGGGACAGCATCTCGGAAAGAAAGCCTGTTAGGAATTGTGTCTGCTTATTGTCTCGAGACACTTTCGAAAGTGGGCTCTTGAGCATGTCATTTTGTCCTTACCTTTCCCTGTGAGAAGATGAAATGCTGCCCAGAGAACAGTAGACATGGTTACCCAATGTCCCCTCCACAGGAAAGCTGTAGTAGTTACGATACACAAAAGAGGAAAAACAAGTCAACTGGAGTGATTTTGAATTATTTTTAAGAATATTTCATGTTTCTATTTTTAAATGGTCATCTGGATTATATTGTAAAGTCAATTCATATTTACCTTAGTTTCTTAAACATACAAAGCTCAGAGTTAATGCAGTGTGTCATGGTGGTGATAGTAAATTATCACAAAAAAGCAACATGAATGCTGTATGTATTATAAGGTGTGTTGGGCTTTGTTTTAGGTAGGAGCATACGGGTCCTGTTGAAAATTAGAATACAATGTATTATATGTATAGGAATCCACTACTAACCATATTATTTGATTAAAGAGAACATACATTCCTTTAATATACTAAATAACTGAACAGTCCTGAGACTGAAAGAAACCCCCAAACAAGTAAAAAGGCATAATGAAGACTGTTGGGAGGGTTGCCCTGGAAAATATAATCAAGCAGAGGTGCCTAGTGTTTTTGCCACAGTCCCATGGTCCAGCCAGGCTGTGTTACTGGGAGCCCCAGGACTGTGCTGTGCTGTTAACCTGTAGTGCCAGCTTTGATACCTCACCTCTCTGCACGTGTGATGCGCTGGTGTGTCCTTCAAGACTCAGACCGAGTATCCTTTCACCTTTGAGTGGATCACTCTTTTCCTCTGCTTTCCGTTAGGAACTCCTTCTTTTGCTCTTGTCTCAGTGTGTTGAGATCCTAGGATGAGATGCCTCGCCCTCCTCCCATTCCCAGAGGAGCCGCTTGAAGGCAAGAACCACATTTGATTCATTTTCTTCAGTGCCTCATTCATGATGGAAAATGGGTGGCTCACAGGCCTCCACTCTTCAGCTCCGCATCTATGGCAGATCGTACACGTCAGTCCTGGTACTCGTCCTCTCTGAGACTCCGTCCAGCCGAGGGCTTCTGAACACCGCGCTTCAGGCCTCTACTTTCCACAACTTCATTGTGACTGACGCTAGTTTTAGCTTCCTCGCCACAGCTGGTCTAGCCAAACACCTGTCTCGTTGTAAGCATAATGCAAGCATTCGCTGTAAGCATTCCATAAATGGAAATCATACAGAAGCCAACGCATGGGTTAAGTATTCCGATGGGTCGAGTCTAGAAATGTTACAAAACTTGCAGGTACTTCAATCACTGGTGTTCAGTCATTGTGTTGTGCTTCCATTATTTTAAAGTGCTCTGAGTTCAGTAAAGCGAAACACCTCCTTTACCTCACAGGACTTCCCAAATCCCTTTTCTGCCAGAGCGCATCAGGAATCTGCATGAAGAGAATAAAATATTTAGTGTTTCACAGACATATTCCAACAATGGAGTGTTTTATGGGACGAGTGTTCCCCAGGACCCACTCTGTAGTGGATTCTAGAAAGTTCTGTTCATGTCTTCCCCATCCTGGGTTATTTAGGTATTTATATTTAGTTACCAGTATTGGGAATAATGAGAACCACAGGCTTCCGTTTTTCCTGTTTTTGAATGATACCATCTATAATATCCTTGTAGAAATAGTGGGGACCTATGGCTCCCTCTGTTTTCCTGTTGATGTCTAAATGCTTTGACCTTTGAAAATATATTCTTGATTTTTCTTTCGGAAGCATCAAGTTAAAGTAGTGAGAGGAGTCCACAGATACAGACTCAAAGTCCCCCCCCCCCCAAGACTGACATTCACAGACGCATTGAAAGTATTGTCATTTCTCTCCATGACCCTTCGTTTCCTTGCCGACAGAGGGGGAATATTGAATCCCTGAAGTGTGACTACAGCACAGAACAAACAAACAACGCGGAGACCGTGTTTGCTCTCCGCCTGATTCCAGATGTGACACTCTTTAGGATATTTTTTTAAGCCAGTTTGCTTAGGGAGCACTTTCAACTCATTCTTCATGACTGAGTAACATAGTGTGAGGCATTTGTTTACCAGTCGTCTTGTCCCCAGGTCCCCCTCCAGCACTCACACACACCCCGCAAACAAAGCAGATGGGGATGGACCCATAGTCTGAAATATCACTTTGATTAGGAATGATGTTGACAAAGCTTGAAACTATGTCTTAAGAATAAGTAGTTTCTCTTAATAAAGCATCGTGGCGTATAAAGTCCATAGGGAAATCATTTGGGAGTTTCTCCCCATTACCTTCCGTATTGGACAGTGTGGATAGCCGTGTTCCTACCCTGGGCCTCATTCCACAGATTCTCCCCCTGCATTGACACTCTGTGTTAAATTACAGCAGTGTCCTTGTACTGGTCCTGAAACCTAGGTTGCACACTGGTTGTTCCCGTTGCCTTTTGGATTTTGCGCCAAGTGTTGATGTCATTGGGAAAACTGTGGATTGTCCTACGGGACATTTTAATTCCAGTCTTACCACTTACCACCTATATGATCTTAACCAAAGCCTTTCATTTTTCTTCGTCTCCTCACCTGAGCAGTGACATGGAGATAATGTTACCTAGGGTTGTCGTGAGCGTTCGGTGATCCTAGAAGTAAAGACCTGGTGGCTACTAGCTGCTCCCTAAATGCCGTTCCCACAAAGCCCTCCTTCCTACCACGCCTAGAGTCACCAATATGAAATATGAAGCTGAATTCATCTGTTTACAACGTTCAGTAGTGCCCAGTGCTCTCAGGATCAACCTGAGATTCCTCACCAGTCACTGAAGGCCCCCTGAGCTGGCTTATTTCCAAACCCATTTCCCATCCTTCTCACCTTCATGCTTTATGATCAGTGACCCTAAACTTGTCTGCTCTCCTCTGACCCTTAGGGATTGTAGGTTCTGTCACGGTCATGCGTGTCTTTTCCTCCCTAGGAGGCCCTTCCCTTCGCCCCACCCCCCAACCCGTCTAGCATGAGTGTCTCCCTTCTGTGCTCTTCATCTTGTTGCATTTTTTTATCTTAATCCAGTCTGTGTATCTGTTCCCTCATAAGCTGGCACGTGAAGGGTGCAACTTGGACTTGATTCATATTTATATTCCCCGTGCACAATATCCAACATACAGCAATTGCTCAGTAAATCTTGGCTTCATGGATTCTCTCACCTTATTTTTCCCTCTACGCCGATCAACCCCAAGAGAATGAAAAGACTCATCATTATTAATCCTAATAGAGCTACAGTATTTCAGTGATTTTGTGAACCAAAAAAAGAACTTATTTTTAGTCTCTACTTAGGAAAAAAAAAAGTGAATTTGTATGTGTATTAAAAAAAAAACACTCTAATGAACCAATTGTATTCATGAATTCTCAAATGGTACTCTTGCGGAATGGAGGTAATCCAGCCGTAGGTATGTAGTCTTCCCACGGGCCTCGGGCCTCGGTGTCCGCTTGCTCTCAGGAATCTGGGTGGAGTTCTGCTTCTAGCATGTGGGTCTGTAACTGTTGGCTCGAGTATCAGTGAGAGGGACACACGTGATTTGGGTTTTAACTTGGGCCCCTGATTTATAGATGACTCCATGGCAGAAAGGCATTTGAAAATTGTGTTTCTCCGTAGGTGTGGCATTAGAGCTGCAGAAAGAAGCTCAGATTTGTTAGAATTGGACTGACATTTATAAAGACATAGAACTTCTGTGTGGCCGCAGCTTTAATTATTACTTAAGAGAAGGGTTGTTACAGTGGCTCCCCGAGATACTTGAGCTTTTGATTATGTAAGGAGAAAAAAAGATAAATTTCAAAAATAAACCTCAGTCCAACAGTCTGCCCGCCAGTTACTCTATAATTCATTTTGGGGATGACTCCTCTCTGTGGTCTAGGAGTGAAGCCAAACATCAAAGGCATCTCTGGCTGCTGACAGGTAATGATAAAGTCTCAAGAAAAAAGAAAAAAACAAAAACAAAAAACAACAACAAAAAACAAGACTTGTCTCCCATAAGAAAGATTGGGGGCTATTTACAGAAGAAGTCAAGTCTTTTCAAAATAGGTGAGCTTTGTAGCAACTACAAGATTGACAATCTCCTTTTCCTGTTACTCATATAAAGACCTCTCTCCTGGTGGCTTGAGAATTCTCCTGACTGGAGGAAAAAGCACACCCCGCCATTTGATCCATGAGACGTGAGCTCTGAGCTTATAGCATCTCAGTTGTCTGTTACTTTTTGTATATATCAAGGGAAACTTTAACAAGGAGAGTGGTAGCCTGGGAGGGTCAGGACACATTCTGCTAACCTAGCGTGTTTTACTTACTTGTACACTTGCAATAAATGGAGGTTCTTCTGTGTTAGGATGGGAGTCTATTCTCCAAAGACATATATGGTGATAGTGCTAATGATTTGCAATATTTAACAGTAAAACTGTTTTACTTGCAATGACTCCAGGCTTTGAATTATAAATGGAATCATTTTATATCTTTTGGCATTAGTTGAAATACATGGGAATTGGCCCAGATTTCCCATTAATAATGAAGCAAGTAAATGTTTCAAAATCATTAGAGCTGATATCTTTATTTAATTGGTATTTGGAAAATACATTTTATTTATCAAAATATAGATTTATAAGATTTATGTCAACTTAGACTGATCTGGAACAATGCCCAAGTTTATCTTAACGGATACAATGTGGCATATATACTATGTGATGTTTATCTGTGGGGAAAAGCCTTTTTAAAATTTGTTTATTGTTTGGGGTGATTAAAAATTGAAACTAAACTCAGGGGGCACTAAGAGATCGCTTTCTGCCGTGAGTTCATCCTACCTGATACTTTTTATTTGACCTCAAATTTAACTCCTTGGGAGGGCTGCTAGTTGATCAGAGAGCCAACCTTACTGATTTAAGGCAAACCATATGCCGTTTGGGGAAGGCATCAAACCATTTTTGGAAAGAAAATTCCCTGGCACGGCTCATGTGCGGTATAATTTTCATGACTGAAGGAGGTACAAGAAGGTGTCCAAAAATGGGAGAAAGGGCTTGTGTTTGTACAGGCAGCCCTCCTCACGGTCTTGACCCAGGCCTTCTCTTCTGAATTTACTGGCTCTATTTATGAAAGACTTGAAATGCAAATTGAATTTTTATTTGAAATTGTATACCCTGTATTTTTAGATTATGACTTTAATGCATGATGATGTGATGAGGAAAAGGGATACTAATCATGGCAAAGTCTGAATTGTAAATGGTGTGAACGGGTGTGACAGATCGGTGAGCTTTTGAAAGAATTTTACGAGTACATACGTATCTATGAAGACGGAGTTAACCTAAAAATCGCAAGTGATTTGGCATTGAAGAAGTGTTCCGTCTTTTAACACGTTGCTCGTTTAATATGAAAAATTTTACAAAGAGAGGGAGTTTTAGAGAACAGAGGATCCAAGACCTTGCTCGGCTGAGTGCTCTCCCAGGCTTGGTGAAATTGCGCGCTTTCCATGGCTAGGAAGGTAGAATTGCGGGACTTTAGAACTGAAAGGGAACTTATATCAGCCCATTTTACAGATGGAGAAGCTGAGTCCAGAGAGGGGAAGGTGGTGTGTCCAAGCACACTTCAGCGTCAGCTTTTAATTCCTAGTGCATTGTATTCGCTTCTGGAAAGGCTCAGCTAGGAATGTCTGTTACGGGATGTCTGCGAGGCCTGCACAACGATTTGGTAGCTGTTTGCAGTGTGAAAAGGTTATAGAAATTTCGTATGTAATTATAATAAAACCCTGTATTTTGGCTTTGGGCAGCTAAGTCCTCAGACGGACACCTGCTCTAGCCACAAAAACATTCTCCTGCCTACAACTTCTTTTATTATAGACAGAGGCACGTGCCTGTGTCCCTGCTTTTCGTGGACAGCCTCCCATTTCCACTTCTAGGTGTCCTGTGTCTTGTGAAAGAATGTCATTCTTTCAGATGCGGGAGCTTTTTTAAAAGCTGAGCTATACCATTTATTATTATTTTCCACCCATAGCCTCTATTTCTAAATTCCTCTTGATTTTCAGTTAATCCTTCCCTCTCAAGAAAAACCAGGGGTAATTTAAAGAGAGGAAAGAGGAGAAGAAAACTAACATTTATTCAGCACCTACTATTTGCCAAGTATTCACCTCAAATTGCTTTTCGAATGAGGTCAGTATGAATAAATAAATCAATAAAAGATCTGATCATGCTCGATACCTTGCCTACATTATTAACTACTGAATAAATCAAGGCTCAGAGATGTTAAAAAAAAGCCAGAGAGAGGAATTAAAATGCCAGTAAGTCCAAAAGGAGAGACACCGCCAAGAAACAGGTCACGTTTCCCTTTCTTCATTAATAAAAAGAGTGCTAAACAAAAATAAGGAAGAAAGAAAGAAAAGCAAGGAAGAGGCAAAGGAAGGAAGGAATATGGTTACCTGCTGGGTCCTGCTTATCTGGAAATAATAAATAAATACAGCTAAATAATTTTTGTATCAGAAAGGGGCACCTGGGTGGCTCAGTTGTTAAGCATCTGCCTTCAGCTCTGCTCATTATCCTGGGGTCCTGGGATCGAGCCCCGCATCGGGCTCCCTGCTCAGTGGGAAGACTTCTTCTCCCTTTCCCACTCCCTCTTGCTTGTGTCCCCCCACCCCATGAAATAAATAAATAAATCTTAAAAAAAAAAAATAGAAAGAAAGATGTACTTTTAGAAAATGGGCTCTGAATTTCTTCAGCTGTTCTTCCCTCTCTGCGTTAACTCCTGCAGGAGTAGTGTTGCTGGTGTCCTACACACCCAACAGGCACGTCTAGGTGTTCCCAGGAAGAGTCTGCAGCGTCACTGAAAGTGTTGCCTTCATTTTCCTTGCCTTGTCTTCCTGCTCCAGGCCAATATTGCATTCAGTTCTGTGATTCCAAGATGCAAAGTTTAAAATCCATTCTTAGGACATATTAAAACAAAACCAACCAACCAAACAAACAAAAAACAACATAAAACCTTTGCAACCTGATGGTAGCTTCCTAATTCTGGTAATACAGTTTTGTCCTTCAACAGAGCCGTTCTAACTGTGAATCAGGAGCTGTTCCAAGGAGCTGTTTTCAAGGTGAAAACTGTGCAGCCACATCAAGAACTCAGATCTGCGTTTGGAAGCAAGGCCTGAAGAAAGAATGAATGTGTGAACTGCTGATGATTGATCTTGATCAATCGGTGTTGTTAGCTAACTCCCTGGAGAGATGATGTGCTCAAAGGATGGACTGTTGGCTCCTCCGCACAATGGTTTTACAAATTCTTTTTGCCTGTTGAATTTGTAATATAATTCATTTCCTCTCTTATCTCAGACTCCCTCACACTGACAAGTGGCTCCCTGGTTACCAAGGTACCCCTCTGCTTAACTGTGTGTCCTGGAGTAGAGTCTCAGTGTCTCCACGAGGCTGAGACTTACCCGGACCAATGTCCTTCAGTCTGTAGGTGAGAAAACTGTGGCACAGAGAGACAGGAAAACTTGGCCAGAGTTAGCCAGCTGGTTAGCAGCTGAGCCAGAAATTGAACTTGGAATTTCTGGGCTTCCAGCTCAGTGTTCCCCACACTGGACTGTGTCTGCGAGCTGAAGGTGGCTGGTCCTTGAAAAGGAAGAAGAGAGATAGATTGAAGAGGTACGAATGTTCTATTTCTTATTCTAGGACCAGTGCACATGGCTTTTAGGAAGTAGGTAAAAATTTAGGTCTTTCATTTTCATTCAGTTCTGTATGTGGTCTGGGCTTATTAACATGACCATGGAAGGTGGTAAGGAGGGGAGGTGAATGAAAGGATTTTAAGAGCTAAAAAAATTTTCAGTATCATCAGGGAAAGAGAAACAACACAGACTGTAATATTGGGTCATGAAACAGAGATTTCAGAATAAGTGCATGGCAAATGTTCCGAGATAATGGAGTGAGTGCGGGCTGGAGTAACCTGGGCAGGTTTCACAGAGAAGGTATGTGGGGCGAGCTTCCCAGGATGTGTACAAAATGAACAGAGGGGAGAAGAGACCAGGGGCTCCTCAGCAGGAAGGAGCGGCCATGAGCGACCCCATTGCTGGCTGTGCGTTGTTACCTGTTCACGGTGGAGGGCTCATCCTGGGGAGATGAGGTAGGACTGGTAACAGAGGTGAGACAGGATGTTCTCTTGAGAGCCACTAAATATCCTGGAGGCAGAGAGCTGGCATAAAGCAGTGCTTTCAGAAGACAAATGTGGCAGCAGAGTGCATGATGGGTTGGAGTTGAAGGGAACCAGGCAGGCAAGAGACAGGAGATAATGAAGACCCAGGCTAGGAAGACTCAGACACTGAACATGAGAATCTTGGCCTGGACAGAGTTTACCAAGGGCCATCCCCTCGTTCATAGATTTGGGGTGAGGCCTGGGAAGTGGAGGTGACTTCCTTAGTGTGACTGAGGTTAGTGCAGGAACTGGATACAACCAGAATCCTTATAGTTAGACTTTCAATCCGTCTGTTTCAGTCTTTCCATTTGAATTGAAATTTCACCCTCCATCTGGCTTTTTTTTTTTTTTTTTTTTTGCTATAGTTTACATGTCACTTCTTCCAGAAAGCCTTCTGTGATCCCTGGGTTCAGGTTATGCTTTTTCCCACATGCTTTCATAGCACCTTACCCTGACGTACCACAGTGTCCTCCAGGCCGGGTTGTGATTGCCTGACGGTTGGGCACTTTTTTGGACTGTGGGCTTCCCAACAACAGGACTGCTTTTTGTTTTTTCTGTCTTGTTTGCTGTTTCATCCTTAAGGCCTGGTACAGTGCCCGTCATGTAGAAGGTGCTAGGTAGGTTGTCGCTGAACGACTAATGACTGACCAGCTGGAACAATAGAGTCATATTAAGGGAGAGGGGAGGATTGAGGGGAGTGTGGAGAGAGAGAGAAACAGAGTCAGCAAGGGAGGGAGGGACAGAGGGAGGGAGGAAGAGAGATGCAAGAAGGAGGAGAAAGGATTCAAGATTTAGAGATAAAAGAACTAATTTAATGTTTACAAAAGAACTTTGCTTCAACTAGGCTTCATGTATCTTTCCACAAATCCCATTAATATTGATTTAATGTGATGTTCGCATCATGATCTTTGAAAGCCTTATATGATGCAGCTCTTACGTCTGATTGTGCCTCCAAGGAAAATGAGCAAAAAATTTCAGGTTAGGGAAATCATAACAAATCCAAGGATCCAATAAACGTACTTGCTACCGCAAAGACATTTTTTATTTAAAATGATGATAATGCATCATTAAAAAAAGAAACTAAAACACATTCTCATATCCTATTTCTGCAATCTAAATGCTTTAGGAAAACATTTTATCCTGAAATGATTTTTTAAGTGTGTTTTTAACATGTTACCATCAGATCCTGAAGATGTTTATGAGACTGATGGAATTGTCAGGCACATTCTGAAGCAAAATTTGTGGCTATATTAGCTCATAAAGTTCCTAGAAACAAGGATTTTCTGAAGAGAATATTTTCATCACAAGATTCAACAACCAAATTTAGCATGTCTACCTGAAACATACCCTTCATAGGGCAATAAATTCAGCCTGTTTAACTTCAGGGTTTGTATTAATGATGCAGGTAAATATGTGTAATGGGTAGCAACATCTGATTAATGAAAGTTAAATGATATTATGTAATTTGCCAAGTAAAAATAAATCCTATAAATGGTTTTAATTTAAGATGTTTATCAGAGATCTTGCAACTGGTGTCTTCTTAGCAGGAAATACCTTTTTGTGGAGCAAATGGCAAATTACTTACACAAGGAGACAAGAACTGCGTATATAGTTACAGGAAACAAGGTGCAGCTGTGCCCGGGAAGTAAGCAGGGAACAGAGTATTCAGGGGTTCACAAACCATGTCAGTGACGTTGGTCTTTATTCTAAGGAAATAGGAAAACTGAAGGCTTCTGGAGGAGAGAGAGGAGGAGTTAGGGGTGGATCAGAGTGACTGATAGAGACCTGTGGGAAGCTACTGAAGTGAACAGTATGGGGGGGGTTGCTTGTAACATAGTTGTTTAAATGCTGTTTTGCCCCTGTTTTGAGGTCTTGGCTGGAGGCCAAACTATTCCTCTTCTGGAAAAGCTGATTAAGTCCTCAGCACCAACCACCTTCTTCTTCTTTTTTAAAGATTTTATTTATTTATGTGAGAGAGAGAATGAGAGAGAGAGAACATGAGAGGGGAGAAGGTCAGAGGGAGACTCTCCACTGAGCAGGGAGCCCGATGTGGGACTTGATCCTGTGACTCCAGGATCATGACCTGAGCCGAAGGCAGTCGCTTAACCAACTGAGCCACACAGTTGCCCACCAACCACCTTCTTTATTGGGCTCTCGTGCTCTGGGCCACGATTTACCTGCTCTCACCACTCCAGAGACAGATACTAGACAACCAGGATAGCCCCGTACCTCAGAGCCCACAGAAATTATTCAAACTAGCCAATCCTAAGCTGGCTTACTCAGCTTTGCCATTTCTTCTCATAAAAATCTCAATAAAGACTTGCCCATAGTTCCTCCCTGCCCCTCTACCCCATCACAGACCCCAGTGATTCCCTGGGTGACTCTCTGTGTTGTGAGGTGTACTCCCTCCTTTCAGAATTGTGAGTAGAATAACCTGTCTTTTCAGTGGCATTGTCTCCTGATCTCGTTGGCCTTACCATACGTACCTAAATAACAGTAAAACCTATTAAAACAGGGCCAGTCTAGGTCAGTGGTAGAGACTGCAAGATGCTGAAGATGCTGGTGAATACAGAGATATTTAAGAAATAACATGAACAGAATTCCATGATAGGTCCCTACTGAGGATGGGAGAAAAGTAGGTGATGAAGATAACTCCTAGATCTCTGGCTTGGGTAATAGGGGCCATTCATCCAGACTGAGAAAACTGGAAAAGGCTCTGACTGTGTGATAGTCTTGAGTTTTGGGGGGGGGGGTATTTTGATATTGGTGTAACTCTGAGATATTCAAGTGGAAATGTCAAGGGGACAGGCAGATCTACAGTTTAGAGCTGGTGACTAAGTCTCATTGAGAAAGGAGGACAGATGAATAATAGACTTTTAAAAAATCCCAGCAAGTGAGAGTTACAGATGGTAGCCCATCGCAAACAAAGATGGTAGTCTCCAAGGGCTATTCATGAGGAATCACCTCCTGCAGGGGGTCAGTTGTGAGTGTTGCTGGGTTAATACAGAAGAATTCTAAGCAGGAGAAATAAAGAGTGTGAACGAAGGTTCAGAAGCAAAATGTGTGTTGCAAGTTTGAACAATGGGTAGTCCAGTTTAACAAAAGCAGGTGATTTGTATTGGGGGGGGGAGGCTGTTGGGAGTAAAGGTGTAGAGTACCTAGATACTAAATCATTCAGTCCTCAAAAGCCTTGAAGGTAAGGAGTTTATTAAGTGCCAGTAGCCCTCTGGGTGCTTAATTAAGAGAATTAAATAGAGCTCCTATTGTTAGGCTTTTCTGTCTTTTAGAATAGATGTTTCTACAGGGTAGAGATTCTCCTTTTCCTGCTGATCATGCTCAGCTCAAGTAGAGAGTATTAGTGTTTGAGGCTCTAAAGAAGATTAACCAAAACATTATTATGTTAATTTTATTTCAGTCAACTACTGAGGATTATTATAAGTCTACTTGTGTACCTAAATCATGAGACTCAGCCCATGTCTTCGAATTATGTTGGGGAGACAGAATTTATATATATATATATATATATAATTTTTTTTTAAAGATTTTATTTATTTATTTGACAGAGAGATCACAAGTAGGCAGAGAGGCAGGCAGAGAGAGAGGAGGAAGCAGTCTCCCTGATGAGCAGAGAGCCCGAAGTGGGGCTCGATCCCAGGACCCTGGAATCATGACCCGAGCCGAAGGCAGAGGCTTTAACCCACTGAGCCACCCAGGTGCCCCCAGAATTTATATTTTAAAAAGAGACTTAAAAAGAGAGACGTGGAACCTAAAAACTAATGCGAGAAAGAATATATCATGAAACATTCCTGCATTTATCCTTAAACATTTTTATTGTGTATTTCGTTTTAATTGTGGTAAAATACACACAATGTGCATTTTACTGTCTTAACCTTTTTTTAAGTATACAGCTTAGCAGTGTTATGTATATTCACACGGTTATGTGACCAATCTCCAGAGTTCTTTTTACCTGGCAAAACTGAAATTCTGTGCCCATTTAACACAATGCCTCTCCATTCCCCCTTCCCTCACCAGTCCCTGGCAACCACCATTCTCTTTTCTCTCTCTATAATTTAACTACTCTAAGCACCTCATGTAAGTGGAATCATACAGTACTTGGGTTTTTGTGAGTGGCTTGTTGAACTTAGTATAATGTTCTCAGGGTTCATCCGTGTTGTAGTGTGGTTCAGAATTTCCTGTTCTTTAAGGCCAACTAATACTCCATTATATGTATTTACTATCTTTGGCTTCTCCATTCATCCACTGATGGACACTTGGGCTGCTTCCATCTTTGGGCCCTTGTGGATCATGCTGCTATGAACATGAGTGTACAGAGAGCTCTTCAAGATCCCGTTTCAATTCTTTTAGGCAGATACCCAGAATGGAATGACTGGGTCATGTGGTAATGCTTTTTTTTTTTTTTTTAAAGATATTATTTGTTTATTTGACAGACTGAGATCATAGGTAGGCAAAGAAGCAGGCAGAGAGAGAGGGGGAAGCAGGCTCCCTGCTGAGCAGAGAGCCGGATGTGGGGCTCCATCCCAGGACCCTGGGATCATGACCTGAGCTAAAGGCAGAGGCTTTAATCCACTGAGCCACCCAGGCGCCCCTCATGCGGTAATTCTATTTTTAATTTTTTTTGTGGAAATGCCACATTGCTTTGTGCAGTGGTTGGATCATTTGACATTGCTGCCCACCAGTGCATAAGGGTTCCAGTTTCTCTGCGTCCTAAACAATACTTGGTATGTTCATTGCTGTTGTTTTTATAGTAGCCATCCTAATGGGGCTGAGGGGCACTTAGAGGGGTTTTTTTTTCTTCTATAGTGGGAATGCATTTTAATTGTTAGGAAAATGATTAAAAAATATGCCTCTTCTTAAAGGGTAGACTGATATTAAAGCAATTGAAATTAAACTCCATGTTGGGAGTGGCATAACCAGGGGCAATGAGAGAAATCACTGCCGATCTTATTTTGGCATCTTATAACCAGGGCTATGAAGGTCATCGAAGATTTTGGTCCTGTATTTATTTCAAAAATAAAATCTGTAAGTATGTATGTGTTTGATCACTTTGCCTGCTCTACCTTTGTAAATCTGATTTGCAGGAGAGGGAAATATGACCCTTGTGCTTGGCATTTGTGAAAGGAGCATGTTTACACCAGATGTTCCCAGAAGTACTAATGGCTTCTTTGGGCTGTTGGCGTGACTTCCCCATTTCTCTGGTCTGGTTTTGTCACGTTAAGTAACTGTGGTCACCTTTATGACCCAGTTGAGACTGGAGATTTGAACCCAGTTTCCAAAGTCAGGAGACTGAGCTGGGACCTGTAGGAAATAATTGAGGGAATGGAAGGGTATGTCTCAAAAGTGTGTGTTATGGAATGTGACAATAGTGCAAGAGCCCTAGGAGCATCCCGCTGCATTTCATGTCTTTGTGTTTTTGAAGACTTTTTTTTTTTTTTAAAGATTTAATTTATTTATTTGACAGAGTGAGATCACAAGTAGGCAGAGAGGCAGGTAGAGAGAGAGGGGGGAAGCAGGCTCCCTGCTGAGCAGAGAGCCCAATGTGGGGGCTCGATCCCAGGACCCTGAGATCATGACCTGAGTGGAAGGCAGAGGCTTCAACCCACTGAGCCACCCAGGCGCCCCTGTTTTTGAAGACTTTTAAAGGGTGTTTGCTTCTTAGGTAAGAATATGCATTTAACTAGACTTGCTCTCTTCTTCATAGGAAGTTGCTCCTGGCTACCTCTTTGGCACTAGCATTGGCCTTATTTTCTTACATGACTGTGTTTGGTTTTCACTTGTATGCTCAGTGAGGACAGGAACATCAACCTCTTGGTATTCTTTTTTTTTTTTTTTTCCAAAGATTTCATTTATTTATTTGACAGAGAGAGATCATAAGTAGATGGAGAGGGAGGCAGAGAGAGAGAGGAGGAAGCAGGCTCTCCGCCGAGCAGAGAGCCCAATGCAGGACTTGATCCCAGGACCCTGAGATCATGACCCGAGCCGAAGGCAGCGGCTTAACCCACTGAGCCACCCAGGCGCCCCTTGGTATTCTTTTAAAGCCTAGAAGAGGAACAAGGAAAGGAGAAGAGGAAAGGAGAAAGGAACAAAACTATGGGAAACACACACTATGTGTCAGCCAATCAGATCTTCAGTTTTGGTTCCTTTTTGCTTCCCACCCGCACCCTAGGAATGTCCGTTAGGTCTTTGACCACTCATCTGTGTCAGATTTTGCAGCTAAAATACAGGTTGCTCAGTTAAACTTAGATTTCAGAAAAGCAGCAAATACTTTTTTTTTTTTAATGGAGGTATATCCCACATAGTGTTTGGGATATACTTATACTAAAATGTTATTCATTGCCCTCTGAAGTTCAAATTTAAATGGCTCTCCTGTATTTTACCTGTCACCTCTTTTAAATTTTAAAAAGATTAAAAAATACTTCATCCAGTTAGAAAAAAATTGCTGAATGACTAGCCAGTTAAAATCTAAAAAGACTCATCAGGCTTGTCTATGAACATTTGATGGTCAGGTTGTGGATCAGGCACTAGAGGACCAGAAGCTGATGTAACTCCTACCCCTTCGTGCCTCTCAGGCAGCCCATATGACCAGTTAGAGGCTGTGGGCACACAGTAGGAGGTCAGTACATTTCAGTTTGAACCATAGGTGGTTCAGTAGTATGAAAAATCTTGTATATTTCAGAGTTAATACTGTGCCCTGATGTTGTAAAATGACTTCACTTTGCAAGGTGAATAATAGCATCACTGGCAAGGAAAATGCCAGCCAATCAGCTAGGAAAAATTGTACGTACGCCTCATTAACAAGCAGCCCTCACAGTCATTGTCTAATGAGGGTGTTTCTTCCCTGCTCATGTCTAGGACAAACATTCTGCTTTTAAAGCTGCCTCTTACATTGTTTCCTAGTCATTTTCCTGGCAGATTAACATTAGGAAAATGTTAAGTTTTCACAATTTCATTAACGGCTCAAAGCTACCCCAAACTTGTAGTTTATTATTGTTTCTTGCTAAGAATAACCTCCATTGCTTTATATTTGAAATGATAGCCTGGAGATTAAAAGCCCCTCAATGTTGTTTTAGTTGACAGTCAAGAGCAGGAGCCTATTATTATGACTATGACTATTGTTATTATTTTAAATTCCTAAAAAATAGAGATTTTCCTTTAATTACACATTGAGGGGTTGTTTTGTCCTTGTGCTTGAGGTTGCTAAAGACTGAGGCATTTATTGGGAGAGAATTTGTATGCCTAAACTATGAAACAGCCGTGCGGGACCAAAGACTAGAAATACCAATATTTAAATTAAAGTAATTTCCCATTTTGGTCCTGGATTGAATTGTATTGAATTTGCAACCTTATGGATTATATTTGCTAGCTAGAGTGTCTATTGAACACACTGTCAAATACAAGTGGTGGTAATACAAGGGTCAGGGAAGAGACTGGTACAGGGGCCCTTGAATGGGACTTCACCCAACTGTATGTGAACTCCTTGCACAGAGTTAAGTGCAAAATGGTCAATGCCACGTCCCCCTCCCAATCAGACTGGGTAGGATACCCATTCTCCGTAAGTCAGCTGTCACTTGGCTCCCCACGTGTTTCAGGAATCCTGTGTGCCCCGGACCCTTGTTTTCTTCTTGGCCTTTGAAGCCCAAGCTTGTCCCTTTGGGGATCCATTTCTTCATCGCTTCTCACATTACACAGCTGCTGAAACAGAGTTGAATTTTTCAGATGTTTCCTATATGATTGTGGGTTTTCCTATAGCCTCATACATATATGCACGCACTGCATATATATACTTAAATATGTACTTAAAGCAAGCTCACACATGAATATTACTGCAATTAGCTTGCAGAATTAAATGCTTTGGGAAATTCTCATCCCATCGAATTGTGTCTATTATGGTTTGACTTCATAAGCAAGTTACATGGGGGAGAGTCATCGGGTGTCTGTACTTACGTTACGTGCCCACAGTGGCCTCTAATAGGTTCATTAGGGACCCTGGAATCACATCTGGCAATTTTGCTTGCTAACTTATTCCACCTGTCCATTGTCTCCTGGCAGTGAATGGGAGGATTCTTTCTGTTCAGTAAATGCAGGTTTTTTTTTTTTTCCATTTTTCTCTGTATTTCTTTTTGTATTTTTACCCCAAATATTGCAAAATAAATCCAAATTAGTCTACTTTTCTCTCGAAGCAATAATCATTTTACAGTAATGCTCATTATGGCAGCGGCCAGCACTTAATGTCCAGCTTTTACTGCTGTTTGCTACCGAACGCTCACATCGGCGGTAGAGTTCTTGTAACATTTGGGACCGAGGCAGATCACCGTTTGCCTCCACTCTGACTTGCCCTTTAAAATGTCTTATTCCCTGCTAAGTTTAAGGAAGCTGCCCTTATCTGTGACCCCAGTATTTTACTCCGACAATTCTGTTATCCTAATGCCTCGTCTGTCATCCTTTTCTTATTCGGTGGGTCTCTTCTCTCTCCCTCTCTTTTTTTAACCTCTTCTATTTTCTCATTTACCCAATCACCTCTGTTACCAAACCAGAAAGTCACCTGAGTCACTCCCTTACTTTTATCAGCCCAAACCAAAGCACTCCAGGCCACCTGATCAGCCAACGTTCTGTCCTTGGGCTTCCCTTTCCTGTTAGTTTAACCCAGTCGCTGATCCCAAACATTCCTAATCAAATTCTTTGGCTTTATAATGTCTAAGTCGATTTGTCCCCATGCATGAGTGAGTGTGTCACACCTCTGCTCCTGGTGGCATTCTTGTCTGATCAGAGTTTTGCATCTGCCGTGTTCCCTCCAGGCAGACAGTCTGCTCTTATTAATGCAATTCTGATGTTCCCACCTCGTCTCTCCTCTATCTGTTAATGATTTCAGCCAGTGCTCACTAAGCTCTCTCACTCTGAAACACTTGAAGTATTTAAGGTTTTCAGAATGAGTGCTCTAAAATACAGGGACGTGTTAATGGTACCCGGTAACAGATGAAGGAATGAAGAATAGTGTTTCTTACACCTCAGCTATCACTGTCGTGGAGAGGACTAACTCACTGTCTTTCTCCCCAAACCAACTGGATTCCATACCCTCTTTCTCAGAGAACCAAGATTAAAACTGGATCTTCATCCCTGATGCTTTCAAGTCTGTCTTCAAATCCTAAACCTTCGACCATTCTTTACCCCTCCCCTAGGGCCATGATTC